>NW_027507787.1:50859891-51459891 GCF_037356315.1 Lithobates pipiens
CTGAAAAACTGACAGGCGGACCTGAACGGATCGGCCGCGTGAAAGAGGCCTTAAAGCTGCAAAGGGGTGACCAACTCAATACTGAACTCTACCGACAAAGACAGGGATGCCATTAAAGTTCATGTGCGTGCAAAGGCAGGCATCCCAACGCTTTTGGTAATATAGTGTAGATAGATATAATTTTGCAGGTATTTCAGACTATTTTCATTTTGACATCACACATTTCCTAGATTGTAAGCTCTAATGAGCAGGGCCCTCTGATTCCTCCTGTATTGAATTGGATAGTAACTGTACTGCCTGCCCTCATGTTGTAAAACGCCATGCGCAAACTGTTGGCGCTATATAAATCTTCTATAATATAATTAATAATTTACATTTCTAACTTATGAAATTGGGAAAATGCAGTGCCACTTAAGGCCGTATGTGTCAACTGTACACCTGGAGTTATTTTTTCACAGCCACCACTGAGCCCACATACACACGGTCGGAGATTTTGCCCACCAATTCCGTCGGATATTGCCCGTCGGATTTAGTCCGACGGATTGTGTCCGAAACTGTTGCATACACATGGTTGGGCCAAGTTGGCGAAAAATCCGATCTTTCAGAACGTGATGACGTAATTTCGTTACGATGGGACTACATTCAGGCTAGTAGCCAATAGCTTTGATGTAGGAATTTGATTTGAGCATGCGTGGCACTTGGTCCGATGAAAATGCTCTACACATGATCGGATTAGGTCCGTCCGGCCCAGTTGGTCGGGAAATATTTCCAACAAGTTGGAAAATTGGGTCCACACACAGTCGGATTATCTGACGACACGGTCCGATAAGACTCATTCCGACAGATTCTCCGACCGTGTGTACAAGGGCTGAGACTTTCAGAGCAGGACTGATGTCTATAAAGCCTCATACACACGATAGGACTTTGTACAAACTTTCCCTTAGATTTTTGTACAAAGGGCGCCGGCCGAGAACTTGTATTGCATACACACAGCAGGACTTTTTCAGCCAACTTTCACCAAATCATGTGGTTTTTCTGCTCTTTACCGCCACCTTTGGTCAACTTCTGTATTGTTGTCTGATCTTTTGCATTGGTTCTGAGCATGTGTGTTTGTACTTTGTACAAAAGTCCTCTGGTTTTCTGTACACACGATCAGACTTTGCTCCATCGGACTTTTGTTGCCAGAAAGTTTGTCCGTTCACACAGCCAACAAAAGTCCGATGAAAACCAAAAAAGTTTGTCCGATGGAGCATACACACGGTCGGATGTTGCTCCAAAACAGCTAATTTGCATGTTTGTTGTCAAAAAGTCTGATCGTGTGTACGGGCCTTTAGTAGCTAAAGGCCTGTACACATGATCAGAAAATTGTACAAAAAAATACCACTTTCGAAGAGATTGTATGATAATCTGATCGTTATTACACAGCTTTCATCCAAAATTATTATGAAGGGACAAATACGTAAATGTTTGTCGTGCGATACCAGATCGTAAGATTTTCGTTTAATCGGCGAATCTAATTTTTGTTCTGTCATATGAGAATTTTTGTACTTCAGTAGCCTCTTTATTTTCAAAATGGACAAAAAAAACTAAAAAGGGGACAATCATTCGTCCGATAATCTCATTTTGTGTGCTAAAGAATAGTAATTCCAGTTCATAATAAGAAACGCTGATACATTAGGCACTTTGTGAATTCATTTCCTGATATCAGGCACTTGTGTTTTGCCTTCATTTACAATTTGGTGTCTCTTAAAGAAGCAGCTGTGTCTTTCCACAGTATTACATAAGGAATTTAGAGAAAAAGAACCAGAGCATTTATCATTGCATATTCAATTTTGTTTTGAAAATCTGGTTCCGGGCTTGTATGAGACTCTGTGAAATGTCAGAAATAAAATATAGTTATTAGGTGATGAAATGCAGAGAATGGTGAAGTAATCATTGCTATATTTCCTTTGTGTGATCCCGAGGAAGAGTGTCAAAAACACAGGAAAACAATTCTAGGATTGTAATTCACACAGAGACTGTATATGAACTTTTTCACCATCTATAAAAGCCATAGCTATAAGTTGTTAAATAATAAATTATAAGATGGACCAGACATTACATTTCAAATGAGAAAAAAAAAATCCAGTTCTTGTATATATGATGATATATATTAAATTATATGTGTGTGATTTATTATAAATTAGGATTAATTCACAAGATGTTTTTCCTCTTGATTTACCATTATTTTCATAAAACGGCTTCTTATATAACTCATGTGTCTAAACAATGTTTCACAAAAAAAAAAACATGTTTTATTTGGGCTGCTTTATGTAGTATTTTAACATTACTAGTGCTATTTTATAACACTGTCAGCTTTATTTTATAGGCTATTATGATAACCTGAATGTAACAGTCAAAAGTCAAGCAAAGTAATTTGGTATTTGGACTAAGAGGTAAACTGGTTCACTAGAGGTGTAGAAGAGACCATCTATGGAAAACTG
Organism: Lithobates pipiens; assembly: GCF_037356315.1. Taxonomy (NCBI): domain Eukaryota; kingdom Metazoa; phylum Chordata; class Amphibia; order Anura; family Ranidae; genus Lithobates; species Lithobates pipiens. Next base: position 50,862,375 of record NW_027507787.1, read on the forward strand.
GAACCATCTTTACGTCCCACCCCGTGCCCAAGCATCCGCCCGTTCTGGTCCAACGTTATTCAAATTATTCAGCAGATCACGGGCATCAACCTACCCAATGATCCCTGGCCTATCCTTTTCCACGCCACCACAGATCCCATTGGCGTGTATAAACGTTCAATCATCCCTCACTTGTTGAATACGGCCAAGGCACTAATACCCACCCTTTGGGGCCAATCCAGGATCCCGTCAATGAAAAGCTGGATGCATAAGATATCAGAAGTTCACCTCATGGAGGACATCACCCACAACAATAAGAATACCTCACGGAGACATACTTTAACTTGGACCCCTTGGAGAGAATTCACAGCCACTTCATTCTACAAAGATTTTATAAACACAAACTCATTGTGATGTGACGATCCCCCCAAACCGGTCTTGACAGCTCCATCTACACAGGAGGCATTCTTTTTGAAGCCTAGGCTTACTTCTCCCCTGATTTAATTATAAAGGTACAGTTACACTTTCTCTCCATGTGTTGCCATGCAAGCCACCATCCCTCTTCCTTCAACCCCCTTCCCCTGTCTTCTCTCTCCCTTCTATTCCTCCATCTCTTCCCGTTCCACACTTTGAATTTCTTTCCTTTTCCTTGACAAACAACTCACCGTCCTTTCTTCGAACTTGAGTCTAGAAGCCCACTCATACTTGCTCAAATGTTGTACATACTGGTACAGACACTTTACTATGTATATAGCACATGTTTAATAATATCTGAAAACCGGAGGTTATCAGTAGCCCTGGTAACCTACTATAATGCAAATGTAATACCTGTATACTTTATCATAAATGTTTGTTGTTTATCTTGGATGCTTTAATAAACATTTATTAAACAAAAAAAAAAAATTACGTCCAACCCGGCCTATTGTAATATGATGGCTGGTTGGGATATGTCCCGTTCTGTGTGGACATCATATGACAGCCTCCCTGGATTACACCTCGCAGCCACGGGTAAGGCTGCTGCGCGATCTTTCACCAGCTGGGTCTACCAACAGCGGATGACAGATCAGTGTACCGGGCTGTTACTGGAACCATGTGATCATTGTGACCAATCACAGCACATCACATGACAATTGTACACAATGGATAGCTTCCATTTATTGTGGATAAAGGAGAGAAAGGGGCGCCTCTGGGTGCAGATTTTTTTTTTTTTTTTTTTTTTTTTTTAAAAGGTTTTATTTTCAGTGTAAAAAACATAAAATTTTGCACTCACATTTACTAGGCAAAAAGTAAGCATTAAACACCAGGGGTCATCTGGTATATCTGATTTTTGGGACGTCAGCCAGTGGTCCGGTCCACATCTGTCATCTCATCGCGTTGTTCCTGTTCCTCTCACATGCTGTCCACTGCAGGTGTTTTGTATGAAGCAGCCGGCTTGTGGTGGACACGAGATGTGCGGTCTTCAAAACGACCGCGCTCTTTCATCAGGCAGAATCACCTGATTCTGCCTGATGAAAGAGCGCGGTCGTCCGACAATCTCGACCCGCACGCTCAAGAAACGCGTCGCATACCCGCTGACGTCACAGCCCCGCGCCCTGGTCGTCTCTGCCTCCCAAGCCTCGTTTTGAAGACCGCACATCTCGTGTCCACCACAAGCCGGCTGCTTCATACAAAACACCTGCAGTGGACAGCATGTGAGAGGAACAGGAACAACGCGATGAGATGACAGATGTGGACCGGACCACTGGCTGACGTCCCAAAAATCAGATATACCAGATGACCCCTGGTGTTTAATGCTTACTTTTTGCCTACTAAATGTGAGTGCAAAATTTTATGTTTTTTACACTGAAAATAAAACCTTTTAAAAAAATCTGCACCCAGAGGCGCCCCTTTCTCTCCTTTTTCTCCTTTATCTACAGCAATCCAGGAGCTCAAGTTTCAGCTCTTTTAAGGTGGCAGCCCTGCATGCGGATCCATCCCCCCCTCCCCATCCCTTTTCCCCTCCCCCTCTCCATGAACTAAAGAACATTTATTCCCTCCTTTTTTTGGTCTGGACAAAGTAGTGCATTCCCTGCACTCACCATATGTAACCTTATAGACTCCCTTTTTTTCAAGTGGGAACCTAATATCTTTGATTTGCGCCAAATACTTGTCTTATGTCCATTTATTGTGTACTATTGTGTTCATATCTGTGATTGGTCACAGTGATCACATGGTACAGACAGAGCCAATCTGCACTATGTGATTAGCTGTGGCAAAACACAGCTAATCACAACAGTACACACTGATTGAATGGATTGTGATTGTAACTACAGTGATTACAGTAATGCATGCTTGTTATACTCACTGTGGATCCTAAGGGGTTCATCCTCCAAATTGTGTAAAAAGGCTGTTTCATCTCATCTTCTCTGTCCCCCCCTTCTTCCACAGTCCCCAATCCATCTCCTGATAGCTTAGGGGGCACTCTGCACATGCTCAGTTTGGTGTGTATTGCGAGAGAGTTTTTTGTGCATGTGATCGGCACAGGGCCAATCAGCACTGTCCAGACAGTGGGTCAGGGGTCAGTCAGCCTCGTAGGACAGTCAGAGAAGAATGAAAACTCCCCCTACCAGTGCTCGGCCGGACATAAAATATACCATCTTCAGAACCAACCTCCAGATACCTCCAAAAGTGTAATATTATATATTTTTTAATCTAATAAAATTAAGGTATTTCTTTTTATCTATTTATACCGATACTTTTTTTTAGCTTTCTAAATACATTGTTTTTATTAGGGTTGCACCGATACGGAGTATTTTCACAAGTATCGGTATTCATGCAAATGCATACCTGAAACCAATACTTTCAGGCTCGGCTCTTTGAGCTGTCAGTGGGTCTCCCAGTGTTAAAGAAGTCCGGCAATTGGAGCTGTCAAAAAAAAAAAGCAGCCGACAATGTTTATTATCAACATTGCTCAGCCCTGAAACACTAAAATAAAAAGAAACACTGTTCCTTTTTGTATATTTCTGTTTCTTCATCTGCAAATGTTCCTCTGTTTAACCCCTTAATAACCCTTAATTTACGCTAATCAGCCTTAATTAACTCCCTATTCTCCTCCATTTAATTATTATTTCCCTGCTTTTTTTCTTTTGTTCTTTGCTCTTGTTTTATAAACGATAAACAATTAAAACTTTTTTTTTTTTTGCTTGCTTTGTTAGTGAATATTTTTACACATATATATTAACATATTTACACATTTCACATTGAAAAAGTGCTAAATTAAAAAAAAAATCTATTAATTGATTAAATGTAATTAATTAAATAATTTCATTTGTAAATAACTTTTCAATGCTTTGTACAGCTGAAGTTACTACAAAACAGTAGCGGTAAATGGTATCGGCGAGTATTAAAAAAGTATCGATACTTGTACTCATTGTAAAAAAATGGGATCAGTGCATCCCTCGTTTTTATATGTATGTACATCTTTTTATTATTTTCCTTTGTATCTGGAGGTTGGTTTTGAAGGTGGTATATTTTATTATATTATATTTTCTTTATGTGTGGTGTCTGAAAGCAATAGTCAAGCATTGTATTGTTTGTTACCAGTAAGTATAGGTGCATGCGCTGTACCTGGTGACACATATGGATTAGTGTCTATGCACCTCTATCCCACCCACAGTTCTATGAATTTGTTTTCCCCCTTGTTTTTTTCAAATGTGTACATTATTAGTTGTTTCTAGATATTCAGTAGTACTTGGGATTGCCATCACCTGGAAGTGGGGATCAATCTGGCAGATAAATGACCAAAGACTGCCTGTGCTGTCTCGCACCCCTGCCACTCCTGTCTGTAGGTAGGAAGCCTTCGGCAGGGCCGAATCAGTGCATGCCTGCATCCTCCACCAGCTGCTGTCTCCTTCCACTTCAGTGTTGAGCTTGCAGCAACCCTCTGTGTTTTCCAGCACACCGTAGTTCTGCCCTTAAAGTGGTTGTAAACCCTTACAAACCACTTTGACCTACAGGTAAGCCTAGATTAAGGCTTACCTGTAGGTCCAAGAAATATCTCCTAAACCTATACAGTTTAGGAGATATTTACAAAAAGACAGCGACCGCTGTCTACGGCGCATGCGCCGTAGGCAGCGGCGCACTGGGCAGGCCACAGATCACGCCGATATGCCACTCGTCTCGGCTCCCATGCGCATGCGCGGGAGTGACGTCATCGCGGCTCCGGCGAATCACAGCGAGACCTGGAAGTCACTCCGAGATACATGGCAGCGGCGAACATGAAGGCGGAGGACCGCTTTGGGGGCTTCGTTCTCAGGTAAGTTATTCATAATGAGCTAGTATGCTATGCATACTAGCTCATTATGCCTTTGCCTTCTGGGTTGTATTTTTTTTTTTAAACTGCCTTTACTTCCTTTTTAAGGGAGGGCTACCTATGTACATAATTTAGGGCACATTTCATTAGTCCTGTGTGTTTCAGCACACTAGTATTTCTTCCCATAGGGGCTGGTGTGCATCCCAGTGGACAACCATTGTCATTGTGTAGACCAGTTATATAAACTGATCACTGGTTGTACATGGAGGGATAAGTGCAGGCTTCATAAAAGGTACCATGTTGATCTTACTTTGCCCTACATCATACAGTCCAAGTACAGTGCCTTGAAAAAGTATTCATACCCCTTGACATTTTCCACATTTTGTCATGTTACAATTAAAACATAAATCTATTGGGATTTTATGTGATAGACCAACAGAAAGTGGCACATAATTGTGAAGTGGAAGGAAAATGATAAATGGTTTTCATTTTTTTTTTTTTTTTTTTTTTTTTTACAAATAAAAGTGTGGTGTGCATTTGTATTCAGCCCGCTTTACTCTGATACCCCTAACTAAAATATAATGGAACCATTTACCTTCAGAAGTCACCTAATTAGTACATAGAGTCCACCTTGTGTGTAATTTCTCTGTATAAATACAGCTGTTCTGTGAAGCCCTCAGAGATTTGTTAGAGAACCCTAGTGAACAAACAGCATCATGAAGGCCAAGAAACACACCAGACAGTTCAGAAGCAAAGTTGTAGAGAAGTTTAATGAAGGGTTAGGTTATAAAAAATATCCTAAGCTTTGGACATCTCACAGAGCACTGTTCAAGCCATCATCCAAAAATGGAAAGAGTATGACACAACTGCAACCCTACCAAGACATGGCCGTCCACCTAAACTGACAGGCCGGGCAAGGAGAGCATTAATCAGAGAAGCAGCCAAGAGGCCCATGGTAACTTTGGAGGAGCTGCAGAGATCCACAGCTCAGGAAGGAGAATCTATCCATAGGACAACTATTAGTCATGCACTCGACAAATCTGACCTTTAAAGTGGTTGTAAATGACCCACAGGTAAGCCTAGATTAAGGCTTAACCTGTAGGTCCAAGACATATCTCCTAAACCTACACGGTTTAGGAGATATTTGACAGCGGCACGTAGGCGCACTGAGCATGCTGCTGTTAGTGGAGGCTCCTGTGCGCATGCATGGGAGTGAGGTCATCGCAGCCCCTGGCCAATCGCAGCATTGGAGCCACGATACCCAGAAAGAAGATGAACGCTCCATGGAAGAGGGGGCAACGGTGACATCGCTGGCTCCTGTGTCAGCTAAGTGACACATAATGGGCTACTATGCGATGCATAGTAGCCCATTATGTTTTACCTTTGCAGTGAAACAAAGAGGAAGTAGGACTGGCAAAAAAGGAAGCCATTGTTGAAAGAAAATGGAAATTTGGTTGGTGCCTTTAGGTGGCAGTGAGGCACCTAAACAATAAAAATGTACCACGTCCTATAGGGTATGTAGAATTTGCAATGTTTGAAAAGATGGACTTTAAGGGCACGTATGTAATGTCTTAATCTACATATATATCACAATATTATAGTACATATATAGCGTCAAACATAAAAACTGGACTGCTAGTGGTTCCCCTAATGTACAAACTGGATATCATTTTACTGTGTGACAATACTGAAGGTGCATTCACACAGGTGTATCCTCTTGGTTGGGATTTCACTTCTCCAGTAATTGATTACAAACAGTTCTGCTCTACATGTTTCACGGATAAATCCGTTGCTTATTCAGGAGTTGGAATATTTCTATATATGAAAAAATATTTTTAGTAACTGTATTTTTTACGGAACAACTTACAATCATAACAGTAAAAACTAAATTGCTGCAATAAATTTAATGTATATAAATAATGTATCTAAACTCACTTGTGCCGTAGACCGCAAGAATCCCCCCAAAAGGTGAGAGGGGAAGAAACCAACCACCTGGGCCTCTTGAACCAGGAAGTAGCCACCGTTAGTACATGAGTCAGGGTGTGGGTACATACAAGGTAACTAAAAAAAAAAAATGTATAGAAAAAGGGGAGGGGGGGTAATATATCTTTAGGGTAGGTGGCCCTGGCTGAGGTGGTATGTAATTATATACTGAGGTAATCCCTCCCAATACTCACACATATAATACACTTGGCTTGTTTACTTAAAGCAGACTTGCTTGGCAGTCTTGTATGTGGCCTTGCAGAGCTAAATGCAAACGAGAACAGGGGCACAGAAAAGAAAGACACAGAGTTCTCTAAAGTTGCAGGAAATGCAGAGAAAAAGTCCCCAACCCTTTGTGCTTTGACATCACGTAGTTTCACGCAACAGAAAAATGCAGTGCACCGCATTTTCGAATGCATGGGGGTGTTAAGAATTAATGACACCTGCACATCTGCAAAAAGCAGCACGTTTTGCCTGTGGGTCTGGGAACCCTTCCAATTAGCACATGTTCCCCAACTCGCATATGTGTGAACCTAGCCATAGAGCTGCAGCAACAGCTCCTAAATGTATACAAATAAAAATACCTAAAATGCACATGTTGTTATCGCTTTTATAAATAAATCAGATGGCATACCATTCATGTACTCCAGTCAGTGTTGACTTGCCACAGAGAAGATGTTTTCACATGTGTAAATGGAGACTTATATAATAATACTGTGTACACTAGTTATCTGACAGGCAATCCCAGCCACAATACATATGAGAGGGTTACCAGATCTAGGTGAAAATGGGATCACTGTCATCTCATGTTTACAGCCAGATTTAAGGACTTCAACCACCAGCAATGTCATGTGAAGCCAGTCATTGTCTTGCAGGACAATTTCATGCGTCAGGTGGTAGGTGCACCAACTAGAAATAAAGGGTTACTAGATCTACTGATTACCAACAATACAGACCTAATCACGGATGTGGAAATACAGGGAAATTTAAGAAACAGCGATCACAGGTCAATTGGCTTCAGTATAAATCACACAAATAGGAAACATAAGGAGGAATACAAAGACAATGAATTTCAAAAGAGCCAACTTCCCTAAACTACGAACCTTGCTAGAAGGCATACATTGGGATAAAATCTTAGGAACAAAGAACACGGAAGCGAGATGGGTTCACTTTAAGAGCATATTAAATAAAGCGCATTAGCCAGTACATCCCATTGGGTAATACATTTTAAAGTGAACAAAAGTCCCGGATGGCTTAAAGGGATTGTAAAGTGATTTTTATTTTTTATTTTAAATAACAAACATGTTATACTTACCTCCACTGTGCAGCTCGTTTTGCACAGAGTGGCCCCCCAACCTGCTCTTCTGGGGTCCCCCGGCGGCTGTCTCAGCTTCCTCCCGCAGGTGCTTCTCACGTTCATGCGAGCTCCCTCGCATGGTGAGAAGCATCTGCGGGTGCGCTCCCGTGATACAGCTGGCGGCTATAGCCGCTCGCTGTATCACACGGCCCCGCCCCCGGCGCTCCACGTCAGTGGATGTGATTAACAGCAGCGCAAGCCAATGGCTGCGCTGCTTTCCATCCATCCACTCCAGCCAATCAGCGGCCAGGCTGAACGGTGGAAAGGACGTCGGGGGACGAGCGCGGGATTTTCGAGGGGTGAGGTAAGTAAAATGGGGGGGCTGGGGGCACAGGCAGTGTCAGATGTTTTTTCACCTTAATGCATAGAATGCATTAAGGTGAAAAAACATTTACCTTTACAACCCCTTTAACTCCAATGTAAAAATACATATAAAAGCAAAGGAGAGGGCCTTCAAAAAATACACGGTTGAGAGATCATCAGCATTCAGACTTTATAAAGAATGCAACAAGAAACGTAAGGGTGCAATTAGGATGGCTAAGATAGAACACGAAAGACACGTAGCAGGGGAGAGCAAAAAATAAAAAATCCCAAGAAATTCTTTAAGTAGGTAAACAGTTAAAAAGGGAGGACAGACCATATTGGCCCCATAAAGAATGAGGAAGGACATCTGGTTACACACGATGGGGAGATGGCGAAGGTATTGAATTTATTCTTCTCCTTAGTTTTCACGAGAGAATCATGGGCTTTTGTAACCAAAACTGCAGTGCTCATCCTCACGACACGTCACAGGAAAGAACCCACATGGCTAACAGAGGACAGAATTATAATTAGACTTGGGAAACGTAACATTAAAATCACCGTGACCGGATGGCTTGCACCCAAGGGCACTTAGGGAACTCAGTCAAGTAATTGCCAGACCATTGTTCCTAATTTTTACTGACAGTCTACTGACTGGAATGGTACCAGTGGATTGGAGAAAAGCCAATGTAGCATCAGTATTTAAAAAGTGCTCAAAATACATCCCTGGTATTTACATACCAGTTAGCCTAGCATCAATAGTATGCAAGGTCTTGGAAGGGATGATAAGAGACTGTATACAGGATTTTAGTAATGAAAAAAACTATCATTATCAGTAATCAGTGTGGATTCAAGAATCGTTCTTGCCAAACCAATCTATTACCTTCTATGGAGGAAGTGAGTTGCCATCTAGATAAAGGAAGGCCCATAGATGTGGTGTATGTGGATTTTGAAAAAGCATTTGACACAGTTCCCCATAAAAGTTTACTGTACAAAATAAGGTCCATTGGCATGGACCATAGGGTGAGTGCATGGAATGAAACCTGGCTACAAGGTCGAGTTCAGAGGGTGGTGATAAATGGGGAATGGTCAAGGGTGGGTAGTGGGGTCCCACAGGGTTCTGTGCTGGGACCAATCCCATTTAATGTATTCATAAACGACCTGAAGGATGGGGTAAACAGTTCAGTCTCTGTATTTGCAGACGATACTAAGCTAAGCAGGGCAATAACTTTTCCGCAGGATGTGGAAAAGCTTGCAAGAAGATATTAACAAATTAATGGGGTGGGTAGCTACATGGCAAATTAGGTTTTATGTAGAAAAAATGTAAAATAATGCATTTGGGTGGCAACAATATGGGCATCGGATAGGAGGGCCTCATAAAAATATTTCTGAAGGGGGATTAGCTCTCCACAGAAAGGAAGCAATAGTGCAGTCAAATTGTTGGAAAAAAGCTTTAGGGATCCAAATTGGTGAGTGTCTTAGTACATAAAGGAAACCAGTAGAAATTTAATTTTGATCAGGTTTATCCTGCCTATGAGGGACAATGGCAAATTATTATTATTAACTCAGGCAGGACTTTGACCAACCTAGTTGCAAGGACCTTGGCCAAAATGTTGAGGTCATAATTTAATAGGGAAATTGGCCTATAGGAGGCACAATGTTTCTGGTCTTTGCTTGGTTTGGGAATGAGTATAATGTGGGCACTAGGGATGAGCTTCGAGTTCTGGTCGAACTCATGTTCGTTTCGAACATTGCCTGTTCTGCGAACAGTGAACAATTTGGGGTGTTCGCAGCAAATTCGAAAAGCCCTGGAACACCCTGTACAAGTCTATGGGATAAATCTAAAGTGCTAATTTTAAAGGCTAATATGCGAGTTATTGTCCTAAAAAATGTTTGGAGACCTGGATCCTGCCACAGGGGACATGTATCAATGCAAAAAAATGTTTGAAAAACTGACTTTTTTGGGAGCAGTGATTTTAGTGAAACAATAAAAGTGTAATATTCCTTTAAATTTCGTACCTGGGGGGTGTCTATAGTATGCCTGTAAAGGGGCACATGTTTCCCATGCTTAGAACTGTCCCTGCACAAAGTGTCATTTCTGCAGGAAAAAAAAAGTCATTTAACCACTTCAATACAGGGCACTTTCGCCCCCTTCCTTCCCAGCCCAATTTTCAGCTTTCATCACTCTAGCGCTTTCAGTGACAATTGCGCGGTCGTGCTACACTGTACCCATATGAAATTTTTAGCATTTTGTCCGCACAAATAGAGCTTTATTTTGGTGGTATTTATTCGAGACTCCGTTTTTTATTTTTTGCGATATAAGCGCAAAAAGGCGGAAATTTGGAAAAAAAACAATATTTTCTTTTTTCTATTTTAAAAGAAATCCAATAAAATCAAATTTTGTCATAAATTTAAGCCAAAATGTATTCTGCTACATGTGTTTGTTAAAAAAAAATTCCGTTAAGTGTATAATAATTGGTTTGTGTGATCACGGACATATGTACGCAAATGATCATGTACATATGTGCAGGTGATCACGTATATATGTGTGCAGATAATCATTGGAACATGTGATTTTAGTGGGACATATGTGGGGGACATGTTTTTATTATTAGGGACATGTGTGTTATGGGGACATATGTGGGGACTGTGTTTACACTGTGTGGTGTGTTGTGTGTTTACACTAGACTGGTGATCAGCCAATCAGAGAGCCCTCCTGCCGATCTGAGATGCGCCGTGTCTGGGTGACACGGGCGCATCGGGATTGCGCCGCTGCGCGGGCACGATCCCGCTCCTTCTGATGGACGTTCCTGAACGTCCTATCAGAAGTAGACGGCTCCCACCCAGCCGTATATGTGCATTGGCCGGGTGGGAAGTGGTTAAAATCACTCGTGGCTATAAATGAATTGTTGGCAGCCATAATACAGAGAACAGTCATTGAAAGTCATTGATTAAAAAAAAAAAAAAAGCGTGGGGTTCCCCCAAGTTCAATTACCAGGCCCTTCAGGTCTGGTATGGATATTAAGGGGAACCCCGCGTCAAATGAAAAAAAAATTATGTGGGGTTCCTCTTAAATATCCATACCAGACCCTTTATCCAAGCACGCAACCTTGCAGGCCACAGGAAAAGAGGGGGGGCAAGAGAACGCCCCCCTCCTGAACCATACCAGACCACATGCCCTCAACATTGGCAGGATGCTTTGGGGGTCTGTGACCCCTCAAAGCACCTTGTCCCCATGTTGATGAGAACAAGGGCCTCATCCCCACAACCCTGGCCGGTGGTTGTGGGGGTCTGCAGGCGGGGGGCTTATCAGAATCTGGGGCCCCCAGATCCCGCCCCCCCCCCTCGTTTGAAAAGGTAAGTCAGCCCATTGGGTGAGATCTGAATTAGAGGAATCAATGACAGCATTTAAGATAGAATTAAAGCCACTAACAAATAAGGTGTGTGTAGAAGGGAGGGGAGCTAGCTTTTCATAGATGGAGAATATAAAATACGTGTTCCACCGGTCGAGGTAGGTACATATTGGCAAAGGCCCAAAGTATTGAGTGAAGTTCCAGTAGTAAGATTATGTACCTGCCACTGGGGTCCAGTATCACTCTCCACTCTACAGGGCAGTGCTTTATTTAAAAAAATGGCAACTTCTCTCACATAAGTGAAGTAGGTAGCATGGAAAGCTTGTCTCGTCCAGGATGTAAAGCCAGTATACAACTACCCGTGAGATGGGATTCTTGCGGGAAGAGTATGTGGGGTTTGCAAAAACGCAAAAACTATGCGTTTATGTGGGGTTTGCAAAAACTTTGAATAATAGGGAGCTTTTGAATTTGTCATTGAGACCTCGTATGTTCCAGGAGACTAATCTAACGTCAGATACAGCCATATTGGAGTAAGAACAAAATCGGTGAAGACCATTCTCTGCCCCTCGGGGGTAACCATATATAAAAATTTCCCACAGTGCACAGAAATGCAAATAATGAGGTATAATTATGGCAAGTATAAGCAGATAAAAGTACACGAGCAGTAAAAACATCGGGGATGCCCTATTATGTAGCCAACATAACTAGGCTAGTAGTTTGATCGAACTATTGCAGAAAAAGTTTGCTACAGCAATGAGCCCGTACAGCACACCTTGGATAGTTCTGCATTGGGCGTAAGAGCAGTGCAAAATTCAAAAAGAAACAAAACAAAAAAAGGAAAAACAAGGACTGCAAAAATTCATGCAAGAGGGGGACACGCACACCCCATACCATCAGGAGAATAGAGCTAGATAAGGAGGTGCTATGGACAGTGGAAGAATATGGCCTTGACAGGTGAACTGCATGGGTGAGAAGATAAAGGGATGGTTGTTACACTCACTGGGCTCTGCAGACATCTCAGGCAGAGCAATCTTCTCTGCGGAGAGTTATGAGCCAGGTGTCAGCATCTTCAGGCGAATCGAAGAACCTCACCGACCCTCGATAGGGGACTCTAAGGCGGCTGGCATATAACATGCTGTATGGGATTCCCCTTGTACGAAGCCTCACTCTGCTGTCATTGAATGAATTCCTTTTCTTCTGGAGTTGCACCGAGAAGTCCGGGAAAAGATGCACCACTGAATTGTGGTAGGAAGGGTCCGGGTGTTTCCTGGCTTCGCTGAGGATTCTGTCTCTCAAGTTGAGGAACCAGACTAGGAATGGCCTGGACGGGTACCCAGGATGTGTTGGCCCTCTGTGCGTGCGTTTCATTACGTAGGTGAGTGAGAGATCAGTGAGGCCTAGCAGGTCTTTAAAAAAGGACTCAGCAAACTGTGTGCTCACCTTCCAATCCTTCTGGCAAACCCAGTACCTGAAACATTGTTTCCGCGCTGGCAATTTTCAGCATCATCATATTTAGCCATGAGAGTATGGATCGTTTGCTGCAGAGATTGCAGGAGCTGGTCGTGCTGAGCAGTAGTATCTTCCACGGCTGCCATGTGGAACTTGGCTTCAGTGAGTCTGCCCCTGATTTTGTCAGTTGTTGCTGGTCAGGATACTCTCAACGGTCAATCCTCACCAGCATAGAAGTAATGCTCTGCTCTATCGCCTGTAAAATTTGCGTATCTGCACACTCCGGCTAAGCAGAGGAGGCAACATCCTGCGGAGAGATCCATGTTAGATAGTAATGCCCCGTTTGTGAGCTAAGATGGCATCCGGACATAAAGCGGCGGGAGTACTCAGCTGTTGGCACGCTGTCTCGGCAGAGGATCGGCGCTTAGAAGGCATCGCAGGACTCACCAGGGCCAGCAGGAGCTGACAGTCTGTTCGGCTAGTAAATTTCTCACAGAAAAGGGCAATGGAGAGCAGGATTGTCATGAAGCTCACTCCACAGACATCCCGCACTACATCCGGTCATGCCCCCCAAGTTTTTGATTTTTTTATACAATAATGTGATATACAGTTTGTTAATCTAGTTATGTGGTACACATCATTATGTATTATTGCATTCAGCAATATACAGAGGAATATATAATTTGAAGCTTTAGGTACGATTGATTTATTTGTATGATGTGGCATTTCATTCTTGCACCCAGGCAGCACAATGTCTTGGGCCAGCCCTGCGGCCGAGATTCAAACCATGTTGATCAATTAATTTGGGTACAACCAGCCTGTCGGGGTGCTAGCGCCTTTTATAGCTGTTACAGTAGCTAGCAATAATCACGGTGTTCTCCCGATGGTGACAGCTTCCCCCACCCACATGCTGGGAGTACACAATAGCTTTTCGGAAGGGATTCCCCCCATAAACATAATCAATGAAATTGCAGGAAAAAAAAAAAATCTCTCCATCTATGGCCAGCCTTAGATGATGCCACTGTTGATATTTCTATCAGTGAATAGCCATGTCTAGCTCCACCCACAGTCTATTAGATTGATGGAACATTGCTATATCTGTAGGAGCTTAGGAAAATTATACAACAACCCTATTTTGGCTCTCCTACCCTTACCAGCACTGCATAGCAGGGTGCATGGGAAATATAACGTCCAAAGAAAGAATTGCGGATTGTAAAATGAAACATTTTAATTTTGAATATTGCTTTGCATTAAACTACATAAAAAAATAAATTACAATAATATTTACATAACATACATATTTACAGTAATTGCTATTGGCCTGGTTGGATGGTATTTTTCGTCGATTGTTATCAAGGTTTTTATTCATAATGTGGCCAGATTACCATCTGTAAAACAAGTGTATCATATAAGGATGTGCAATGTATCCAAAAATTCCATCTTTACTCACTTCACTGTATGTGAAGCATAAAGATTGTCACTGATAGATTCTGATATCAGCAGTATGACAGTCATATACATGTAATCAATAAAACTGATAATGGTTTTTATAAGAGCAGTCTTATATCTTATGTGACATGTCCTGTCACTGGCATCCACATTCTTCTACTATCATGGCTTCATGACTTTGGAAGGCAATATCCATGTTGTCATAGTAAGCCATGCTGAGAGAGCTCATCCTGATGGGAGCGCAGCATACCTCTGGAGCTTTTTTGCTGTCATACAAGTTTATCAAGCTCTGAAATAAAAAGACAAGAAACATTTAGGAGACTGAATATCATAATTTAGAGATTAAACATTTCAGGTTTCATAAAAAAAATAAAAATAAATAAAACACTTTTTTGTAAAATTAAACAGGGAAACATTAAGACAGATAGCTAGATACTTTAGAATCTCCCCCCAACCCCCCCCCCCCCCCCCCCCACACACACACACACCATGAAGCAAAATTACATAATTTTCAAAAATGCATATTTGCTCTTAAAAAGGGAAAAATATACACACTATATTACCAAAAGTATTGGGACGCCTGCCCTTACACAAACGTGAACTAGAATGGTCTCCCAGTCTTGTGTTGGCCCACCCTTTACAGCTATAACAACTTCAAATCTTCTGGGAACGCTGTCCGCAAGGTTTAGGAGTGTGTCTATGGGAATGTTTGACCAATCTTCCAGAAGCACTTTTGTGAGGTCAGGCAGCGATGTGGAGGAGAAGGCCTGGCTCGCAGTTTTGGCTCTAATTTATCCCAAAGGTGTTCCATTGGGTTAAGGCCAGGTCTTTATGGCCCTTGCTTTGTGCACCGAATAATTTGGTGGAGGTGGGGGGATTATGATGTGGAGTTGTTTTTCAGGGGTTGGGTTTAACCCCTTAATCCTAATGAAGGGAACTGTTAAGGCATCGGCATACCAAAACATTTGACAACTTCATACTCCCAACTTTGTGGGAGCAGTTTGGTGGATGGCACCTTCTTGTTCCAACATGATTGCACACCAGTACACAAAGCAAGGTCCACAAAGACATGGATGAGCAAGTTTGGGGTAGAGGAACTTGACTGGCCTGCACAGAGTCCTGACCTCAACCTGATAGAACACCTTTGGGAAAACTGCACACTTTGACAGGTTGCCTGCAGCTGGGCTGGACGCTGCACCTGTCCCTCCACTAAAACACCCTGCAGCTCTCCACAACTTGTGTCTATTTGCCTAATCTTGGTAGTATATCCATTGGAACATTTGCAATTTGTAGAGCAAAGTAGGGCCTGGTCAGAGGGTGATCACTTTGATGCAGTTGGCCAGCTTAAACATGTATTGTAATATATGTGAAAACAACAATTGTTTTTGTGCATTGTTTGCTAGATGGCATGTATAGCAGTGTGCGGTGGGTTCATCCAAAATATTTAGTTTAGAAAGGGTGTATAGCAGTGCATATACAGTATCTCACAAAAGTGAGTACACCCCTCAAATTTTTTGTAAATATTTTATCTGGTCATGTGACAACAGTGAAGACATGACACTTTGCTACAATGTAAAGTAGTGAGTGTACAGCTTGTACAACAGTGTAAATTTTCTGTCTCCTCTAAATAACTCACACAGTCATTAATGTCCAAACCGCTGACAAAAGGGAGTACACCCCTAAGTGAAAATGTCCAAATTGGGCCCAATTAGCCATTTTCCTCCCCGGTGTCATGTGACTCGTTAGTGTTACAAAGTCTCAGGTGTGACTGGGGAGCAGGGGGTGTTAAAATTTGGTGTTTTCACTCACTGGAAGTTCAACATAAAGTTAAAAAAATAAAAATAGATTTGTTGCTCTACATAAAGATGGCCTAGGCTATAAGAAGATTGCCAAGACCCTGAAACTGAGCTGCAGCATGGTGGCCAAGACCATACAGCGGTTTAACAGGACAGGTTCCACTCAGAATAGGCCTCGCCATGGTCGACCCAAGAAGTTGAGTGCACGTGCTCAGCGTCATATCCAGGGGTTTTCTTTCGAAAATAGATGTATGAGTGCTGCCAAGGGGGGTCAGTCTGTCAATGCTTAGACCATAGGTCGCACACTGCATCAAATTGGTCTGCATGGCTGCCACCCCAGAAGCTTCTAAAGAAAGCCCGCAAACAGTTTGCTGAAGACAAGCAGACTAAGGACATGGATTACTGGAACCATGTCCTGTAGTCCGGTGAGACCAAGATAAACTTATATGGTTCAGATGGTGTCAAACATGTGTGGCGGCAACTAGGTTAAGAGTACAAAGACAAAATGTTTCTTGCCTACAGTCAAGCATGGTAGTGGGAGTGTCATGGTCTGGGGCTGCATAAGTGCTTCGGGCACTAGGGAGCTATAGTTCATTGAGGGAACCATGAATGCCAACATGTACTGTGACATACTTAACCACTTCAATACCGGGCACTTAAACACCTTCCTGCCCAGACCAATTTTGAGCTTTCAGCACTGTCGCACTTTGAATGACAATTGCACAGTCATGCTACACTGTACCCAAATGACATTTTTATCATTTTTTTCCCACAAATAGAGCTTTCTTTTGGTGGTATTTGATCACCTCTACGGTTTTTATTTTTTGCGCTACAAATAAAAAAATACCGAAAATTTTGAAAAAAATGTTTTTTTTTGTTTCAGTTTCAAAACGTTGTAAATAAGTACGTTTTCTCCTGCACTGATGGGGCTACACTGATGGCCACTGATAAGGCGGCACTGATGGGCACCAATGATGTGGCACCAATGAAGTGGCACTGATGAGGGGGCATTGATGGACACTGATAGGTGGCACTGATGGGCGGCACTGATGGGCACTGATAGGTGGCACAAATTGAGACTGATAGCTGGCACGGATTGGCATGGATAGGCGGCACAGATGGGCATGGATAGGCAGCACTGATAGGTGGCACGGATGGACACTGATAGGCGGCACAGGTGGGCACTCATAGGCGGCACAGGTGGGCACTCATAGGCGGCATTTTATTGTTATACTGTACTAATGGATGCCAATCAGTGCCAAACAATAATGCATGCCAATCAGTGATGCCCATTGTGGGCACTGATTGGCATCCATTATGGGCACTGATTGGCATCCATTGTGGAACTGACTGGCATCCCTGGTGGTCTAGGGAGGATTACCTTTTGCTGGGCATCCCTGGTGGCCTGGTGGCGTCCCTGGTGGTCCAGTGTGGGCATCCTCGGGGGGGCTGTGCTGATAATCGATCAGCACAGACCCCCCCTGTCAGAGGAGCAGCCAATCGGCTCTCCTCTACTCGCATCTGACAGACGCGAGTGAGGAAAAGCCGATCACCGGCTCTTCCTATTTACACTGTGATCAGCCGTGATTGGACACGGCTGACCACGTGGTAAAGAGTCTCCGTCGGAGACTCTTTACCGAGATCGTAGTTGCCGGGTGTCAGACTGACACCCCGCAACAACGATCGCCGCGATGCGCGCCACCGGGGGCGCGCAACGGCTCATAATCCTGATCACGTCATATGACGTCCGATCAGCATTATGCAACCACTTTTCCACCGTCAATTGCCTATAGGGCGGGCGGCAAGGGGTTAAGCAGAGTATGATCCCCTCCCTTCAGACACACCTCCAAGACGACCACTGCCTTGCTAAAGAAGCTGAGGGTAAGTGCCCGTTCACACAGGGGCGACGCGACTTGCAGCGCGACTCACAGACGCGACCTGCACACGACTTCAGCGGCGACTTGCAAAATGACTTCTGTATAGAAGTCAATGCAAGTCGCCTGAAGTCGCCCCGAAAATACTACAGGAACCTTTTTCTAAGTCGGAGCGACTTGAGTCGCTCCTATTAGAATGGTTCCATAGTACAGAACGGAGCGCGACTTGTCAGGCGGCCAAGTCGCCTGACAAGTCGCGGTAGTGTGAACGGGCACTAAAGGTGATGGACTGGCCAAGCATGTCTCCAGACCAGGGATGTTCAATCCGGGGAGGCAGGTGAGGCAGAGCCATGAACATAAAGAAATTAAAAAACAAACAAATTTGGGGGGTTATGTAGCTGAAGTCCTACCCCACCACTGGTCAAAATTCTATCATCTCTGGTTTCAGAGATTGTTTACATCCCTTGTAATAGGAATAAAAGTGACACAATTATTTATTTATTTATTTTTTCTAAAAGAACAGTGTAAAAATAAAGAAGAAAAAAATGTCTCTTTTTAAAACGTGCCCCGTTCCACTGAGCTTGCGTGCAGAAGCAAACGCATACGTGCGTAGTGCCCGCATATGAAAACGGTGTTCAACCCACCCATGTGAGGTATCGCCCTGATCGGTAGAGTGAGAGAAATAATTCTAGCTCCTCTGTAACTCAAAACATGCATCCTGTAGAATCTTTTAAATGTCACCTATGGAGATTTTTAAGGGTAAAAAGTTTGTCGCCATTCCAGGAGTGGGCCCAATTTTGAAGCGTGACATGTTGGATATCAGTTTACTCTGTGTAACATTATCTTTCACAATATGACTACTTGCAGGGGTGGATCTGGCCAGCTCAGTGGATTGCTTTAAAGCGGAGGTCCACCCTAAAGTGGACCTCCGCTCATCGGAACCCTCCCCCCCTCTGGCGCCACAATTGGCACCTTTCAGGGGGGAGGGGGGTACAGATACCTGTACAGTACAGGTATCTGCACCCACTTCCGGGATAGCTCTCTGCGCAAAGGGGCGTATATTACGCCCCTTTCCGCAAGTCCCGCCCCTTTCCGCAAGTGCCCCGCTGCCTGCTGGGAAAACACACAGATCCCAGGCAGCGGGGACCGTCCTTATTGCGCAGCGCGGCTCGCGCATGCGCAGTAGGGAACCGGGAAATTAAGCCGAAAGGCTCCATTTCCTGATTCCCATACCCAAGATGGCGGCGGCAGGACCCGAGAAACGATCTACAGATCGGCTTCGGGTGCCGACATCGCGGGCGCGCTGGACAGGTAAGTGTCACTATTTTAAAAGTCAGCAGCTGCAGTATTTGTAGCTGCTGGCTTTTAAAAAAAAAAAAACGCGGAGTCCCGGTGGACTCCCGCTTTAAGAAGGGCCTGGATTATTTCCTAAGTGTACATAATATAACTGGGTACAAACATTTATAGGTAAAGTTGATCCGGGGAAAATCCGATTGCCTCTTGGGGGGATCAGGAAGGCATTTTTTCCCCTGCTTTAGCAAATTGGATCATGCTCTGCTGGGTTTTTTTTTTGCCTTCCTCTGGATCAACTGTGGGTATAGAATTGGGTATATGGGATTGTATGATATTATTATTATTTTTATTTTTTTGTGGTTGAACTGGATGGACTTGTGTCTTTTTTCAACCTGACTAACTATGTAACTATGAAAAATAATTGGACTAACTTATTTTTTTTATCCCAAAAAAGTGCACTTGTAAGACCGCTGCAGGTGGTCAATGCAACTTTTAATGTTACACGGTATTTGAGCAGCAATTTTTCAAACACATTTTTTTTCCATAAGTACAAAAAAAATAAAGTTAGCCCGATTTTATTTTGCATACTATGAAAGATTATGTTACGCAGAGTAAATAGTTACCCAACATGTCATGCTTTAAAAAATGTTTTTTTGTAAATTCTATATTTTATTTTCAACAAATTTTTATACATCAACACAAATACAATTTCATTGCATGCGTATCACAAAACATTTTGCATATATATATATATATATATATATATATATATATATATATATATATATAATTTCATTTTATCCAGTTATACATGCACATAATAAAGAGAAAAATAAATAAATAATTTTCTCTCCTCTTAATCCCTCTCTCCTCCTCCCTCCACAAGTTCCCTGCCATATTCTCTTTTAGATACAAAATGGGACCAAGATATCCATTTTGATTCAAACTTCTCCTCTTTACCGTGTGGTTGCAATCCCTTTTTCCATAGCATATATGTCAGCTATTTTTTAAAACCACAATGAAGTCGAGGGGGGTTCTCTGCTTCCACAAAGTCGGAATACATGCCTTTGAGCAACCAACGAGTTACGATATCTACGTTTTGAGGAATCAGAAAAATGAAGGAGATATATAGCTGGGTCAGATCCTAAATCACAATCAGTTACAGGCATACCCCACTTTTAAGCACACAATGGGGTTTATTTACTAAAATAGGAAAGTGCAAAATCAGGCTCCCTTCTGCATAGAAACCAGTGAGATTCTAACCCCAGCTTGTTCAATTAAGCTTTGGTAATAAAACCTAGAAGCTCATTGGTTTTTATGCAGAAGTGAGCCTGATTTTGCACTTTCCAGCTTTAGTAAATAAACCCCATTGTGTACTTAAAAGCGGGGTATGCCTGTAATTGTTTAACGATGTTTCGCACCTTGGCCCAGAAATGTAATACGTTTCGACATGACCAAAAAATATGTAGCATATCGCCCACTGACTCTCCACAGCGGGAGAATGGGACTTTGTACCATCTTGTAAGAATTTTATAACATAACTCTTGATGATTGGAGACAGTAGAAGAATAATGAGCAAAATATAAAATTTGATTACGTTGTTCTTTAGAAAATGTGGTACCTAAGTCGCTTTCCCATTTCTCGAGAAATTTAGGAACATAATCTTCCGGAGGATCTATTAATATTTTATACACCTCTGATACCCCGTGGGATGTAGGTTTGTCTACCAGACAGAGATTTTCCATTGGCTTATTTAAACGATCTGATCTCTCTCCACGAGTAAGAGAGATGAGAAAATGAGTAAGCTGTTCCGCCACGGCCGGGTCCAAAGGCGGATTGAACATAAGCTGTATTTCCGATTCAGTTTTTATCCTTGACCCTTCTAGAAAATCACTTAATCTAATTCTGCCTTCTCCCATGGCTTGTTTGAATCTACTATCCATGTATTCTGGGGGAAATAACGGATTCTCCAAGATTGGATAAAGCTGTGCGATTTCCCCCTCCACTTTTAGGAATAAATTACTTTGTTGAATTACTTTTAAGGTTGCCCCTATTAGGGGGTGCTGTCTTAATGTTCCCAACGTTTTTGGCCGTAACCATGGCAAACATCGGAGTGGGATCTTTGTGCATGACTGCTCTATCGATACCCAGGTTTTATGTCTCGCATCTCTACACCAGGCTAAAACCCTAGCGAGATGAACTGCCTTGTATATTTTAGCGGGTCTGGAAGAGCCATACCCCCCTTGGTTTTTGGCAGTGATAAATAATGAAAAGCTATTCGAGGGTTTTCTTTTTTGGCCCAAACAAATCTAATAAAGGCACTACGGAGTGACTTCAAAAATGACTCTGGGATAGCTATTGGTAGGGTCTGCAAATGGTATAATAATCTTGGTAGAATATTCATTTCAAGGATAGCATTTCTACCCATCCAGGTATAGGGACCCTTATTCCATCTATCCAAATCTACTGAGAATTCCCGCAATAATGGTGGAAAATTTGCCTGGAAAACCTTATCTATTGAGGGTGTCAATTTTACCCCAAGATACGTCAACGAAGTCGATGCCCAAGGGAATGAGAAGGAGGATTGAAGAGCCTGTACTTGTTTACTTGGCAGCATAATATTCAATATTTCGGATTTTTGAATGTTGATTTTAAAATTCGACACGTTGCTGTAATGATCAAACTCCTTTAGTAAATTTGGTAGAGTTGTTTCTGGTGACGTAATAAAAAACAATATATCATCAGCAAAGGCCGCAGTTTTATGCTTTGACTTATCAATTAAACAGCCTTAGACATCCTTACTTTGTCTTACGTGTCTTAGAAATGGTTCAAGGGTTAGTTTAAAAATCGATGGAGAAAGGACAACCTTGTCTAGTACCATTCCTCATATTAAAATATGAAGAGGTCACCTCATTAATTTTTACCGCTGCTGATGGAACGGAATAGATTGCATCTATCCATTTACTAAATGACTTCCCCACTCCAATATATCTCAGCGTCTCCTTCAGAAATGTCCAATCCACCCTGTCAAAGGCTTTTTCAGCATCCAAAGATAACAAGCACATCGTTATTTTTTGGGCATGCGCTAAATGAATAATATCTAAGGCTTTTGTGGTATTATCTTTTGCTTCTTTGGTGGGCATAAAACCCACCTGATCAGGGTTGATGACATTCTGAAGAAGGGGCTGTAACCTGGTAGCTAATATCAGAGTAAAATTTTTTAAATCAACGCAAATCGGTCGGTAATTCTTGCATTGAACGTGATCGTTACCTTCCTTAGGAACAACAGTAATATGTGCTTTAAGGGTATCTTCCGATATGGGCTTGTCCTCTAATAATGAATTGAGCTCTTATGAATCTCGGACCTAAAATAGAAGCAAATGCCTTATAGTAAACAGCCGTATACCCATCAGGGCCGGGAGCTTTATTAGATTTGAACATATTGATAGCCTTTGTATATTCCTCAATTGAAATCGGTAAATTGAGTAATTCTGACCCTTCCTCTGAAATTGACGGTAATCCTGAAGAGGAAAGATAATCCCTAATTTATTGTTGCTTTGTAGGCATCTGATCTGACACCATGTTAGTCTGCAGATTATACAGTCCTGTATAATATTTTCGAAAGAGCTCTGTAATTTCATTAGATTTAAAGCAACGGTTCCCACTGTCGGATTCAATACATGGGACATAATTCTTCCTAGAGATTTCCCTAAGTGACTGTGCTAGTAATTTACCATGTTTATTCCCTAGTTCTTGGTGCTTATTTCAAATTTTCGCCATCTGTATTTTAGTCTCTTGCCTAATTAATGAATGTAACTTCTCTCTCTATTCTAAGGTCCACTGCTAAAGACTGTACCAGTGTTTTTTTATGTTTGATCTCTAAATGTTCTACCCGGTTTAATTGGGCTTGGAATACTGCTTGACTATTTTTCTTTAATTCTGCTGCCTTTTTGATAAATACCCCTCGCATAACACACTTATGCGTTTCCCATAAAGTCAGTGGGGAAAATTCATCTGAATCGTTTTCATTGAAAATTCTGGTCAATGTACTTAAAAAAATGATTTTGTAGTTGGCCTTCCTGAATTAATGATTCATTATGTTTCCATGACCAGGGTCTATTGGCCTTCTTAGCCAACTGGAGATCAATAAACACTGGAGCATGATCAGAAACGGTTTGTACACCAATTGAAGAAATTGAATATAATCACGCTCTGCTGGTTGTTGAATTCTCCAGATGTCTACCAAACGCACAGTTTGAAGGGCTTTTTTTTATCCGTTTAAGGTAACGATATGGAAGATATGAAGCTGATTTTGAAACATCCAATAGTGGTTCAAGGGCCACATTAAGATCTCTACCCAATATTACCCCTCCTTCCATAAAACTTTGTAAGGTATTAAGATTACTCTCTAAACAGCTCAGCTGGGCTCTATTCGGTAGGTAAAGAGAAACCAATGTAACCTGCCGACCCGCTAGATCACCCTTAACAAATAGATACCGTCCCTCCGGATTGCTCATCTGTTCAGGAAAGGACCATGAAACTGAACTCGAGAGCAGGACACTCACCCCCCTTGTCTTAGCATCTAAATTTGTACTATGGAATGTCTGTGTATAAGGTTCATCTCTAAATTTCAGAATCTTCCCCATTTGACAATGTGTTTCTTGAATAAATGCGACTTGTGTTCGCATACGCCACAGTTCCCGCAAAACCATTGTACGCTTTTCCGGCATATTTAATCCATTAACATTTAAGGTTATACACTGTATATTTGACATATTAGTACCCGGGGTCTACTACCTACGCACCAGCAGAGTAAAGGAGCGACCGGTGGGGTAGGGTGGGGAAGGAGGAAAAAAAAGAGAAAAAGAAAAAAAAGAAAGAAAAAGAAAAAAATTAAATTGTGCACACTTGTGGAATGACACCAAACTTCAGTACTTAAAAATCTCCATAGGCGACACTTTCAATTTTTTTTACAGGTTACATGTTTAGAGTTTTTGAGGAGATCTAGTGCTAGAATTATTGCTCTCGCTCTAACGTTTGCGGCGTATGTAACCTGTGTGTATCTGGCTTTGATACTAGCCAGTGCCTCACCAGCCACTGACCTCACCTCACATCCCTGCTCCAGACCTAATCCCTATTGAGCATCTTCAAACGGAAGGTGGAGGAGCTCAAGGTCTCTAACATCCACCAGCTTCGTGATGTCATCATGGAGGAGTGAAAGAGGACTCCAGTGGCAACCTGTGAAGCTCTGGTGAACTCCATACCCAAGAGGGTTAAAGCAGTGCTGGGGAAAAAAAAATGGTGGCCACACAAAATACACACTTGAGGCCCAATTTGGACATTTTCACTTAGAGGTGTACTCACTTTTGTTGCCAGCAGTTTAAACATTAATGGCTGTGTGTTGCGTTATTTTTAGGGGATAGAAAATGTACACTGTTATACAAGCTGTACACACTACTTTACATTGTAGCAAAGTGTCATTTCTTCAGTGTGGTCATATGAAAAGATATAATAAAATATTTTCAAAAATGTGAGGGGTGTACTCACTTTTGGGATATAGTGTACATGGAGCCAGAGGAAGAGCAGGAGCCTGGCACTTGCACAATGCTTTACAGGCTCATTTGCAAACAGCAATACATGTACATTTTTCTGCTAAACTATGTGCATTTATTTGTTTATTTTTTGCACAAGGTGGACTTGGCTTTTAACCCAGGCCCACCTCCAAACATACCTTGAATAATGAGGTTATTAGATGACCTCAATACCGTACCATACATGGTTTCATTTTGCTCATCTTATAAAGATGTATTACTAAAGCTTTTATTTGTTATATAAAATACACATACTGCGTTCAGCATGTACTTCCCACCTGTTTGACATCCAGTCTTATTTACTCCACGGTTTATATATACACTGCTATTTGTAAACTTTACTAAAGGATGCTGTTAACCGTTTTTCCATTTAAATATGAAGCAAGTCTTATGCTAACTGAACAGGACTTCCTGCTGATTGTCTCCCACAGAGAACGAATGCGAGATTATCTCACTTTTTCTCACAGCAAGTGGCCAAGGATGCCAGAAGTTTGAAGGTCAAAACACTGCAAACAACAAGTTCAACATTATAGTTGATATACAGAAAATATTTGGTTTGGGAAGCACGACTTGCACTCAGGACCTCCCTTTTAAAAAGCACACAAGATTTATTTTCCTAATAACTGTGATTTCAATCAAACTTGCAACAAAAGCCGCTGACTTTTTGCTTTTCTACAGCTGGGAAGCCGCACGTGCATTGTAGAGCTTTCCATACAAGTGAATATGCTGTACACGGTCCTGCACTTGTAATTTCTGATGCATCAGTGTTTACCCACACATACGCTATGGAGACGCATGCAAAACTTAACAGACGATAGAAGCATCAGCATTTACAGCAGCATGGCCGTTTACAGCATATTCACTTGTATGGTAGGCTATATACAACACTTGCAAATCTCGTTAAAAATACCCGGAAATTACGCTAGGCATGTAAAAGGCTTGTACAGAGAAGAGATAAGGGCGCTCTGGTGGAGGTGGATAGCTGGTCAGGGATGATAGTGATTAGATGGCATCTCTGGCAACACTTTGGTTAGAGGAGAAGCAACTCTGAAGATATAAAAAAGGAAAAGAAAGGCGCCGTCCATTTTTCAGGCTGATTTGATCGGACCACCCATTGTTCTCTATGGGGCAGCAGATGTCAATGGACATGGGTCGCATCCGATCCAGTCGCTAAAAACACATGTATGGGGATACGTTTGCCAATCTGTCAGGCAGATCACATTGGATGGAAAAAAAAAAATGGACACGCAGTCCATTTCCATTCGACCGCCCCACAGATAACAGCGTGCTGTGTCCATGTACACCCTGCATAGCGGAGTAGACACAGTACTGTCATCCGCCTGCTCAACGGGGATCAGTGGAGAGATGCACATGCATACAGCGGATGTCAAAATGATCCTTTGTGCACTCTATTTTCATTTAGGTCAAGGTTAGGGATGAGCTTGGGCGTGTTCGCGTACTCCACGCGCAGAGCCCGCTAGGAAGTCGGCGCAGCGCTAATCACAGGCAGTGAGACATTGCCGGATCTCTGCAGCCACGCATCGGGGCAATGTCTCACTACCTGTGATTAGCGCAGCGCTGCGCCGACTTCCTGGCGGGCTCTGCACGTGGAGTACGCGAACACGCCCAAGCTGATCCCTAGTCAAGGTGTATTTTTCTATAATTATATTTCTTACAGTGTAGATCTGCCAACAAGCTGTCAGATAAGCATGTTGGATGATAACAAGCAGGAAAAAAAAATTGCAAACAGGTGTTACAATGCAAGCAGTTCCCATTCATTCTCATATGACTAGATCACGCTAGCTCCTGCTAGGAAACTGTAGCAAAAAAGTGTCAGCAACTTCTTTGTGCAGATCTTCACCTTATAGGATTTGGTGTAAAATAAATAAAAAAATAATAATATATTATTATATAGGTAGGCCGATAAATCTAAATTACAACCTGGACACTATTAAGTATAGATTATGGGGAAAATATTTTTATATATGTAAACAAATAAAGTGTGGTAAAAAAAAAAAAATGCCTAGCACCTAAAATACCTGCCAATACATACCCTGTTTCCCCTAAAATAAGACCTAGTGTGATTGTCGGTGATGGCTGCAATATAAGCCCTACCCCCCAAATAAGCCCTAGTTAAAGTCCTTGTAGGTCTTATTTTCAGGGTAGGGCTTATTTTTGGGGGAAGGCTTATTTGGGGCATAGGGCTTATATTGCAGCCATCACTGACAATCACGCTAGGTCTTATTTTCGGGGAAATAGAGTAGTAGCCAGCAGTTAGGGTGGTCAAAAATGGTTTCATCCAGCCCAGAACAGATTCTCAGACAAATGGTAGAATATATAGGTCACTCCCACTCTAAAGCTGGCCATTAACTTGTATATTTTCCTAACACAAATCTGGTCAGTACATTTGTAAGTTCCAACAGCAAGTCTATGAATGCTGTTCAAAATTGCATTTAACATTTGATTTTGGGATAAATAGAATTTCCCCGAAAGAAAACCACACACATTGTTAGGGATTTGTTCATTCAATAAAATTTTTCCAACATGCTCTTTCAAATTTTCTTGTCACTGCAATTGAAAATGATCATCAATTTGATCACATTAACATTTAGAAAATAGAATAAATGTTCTGAAAATGAAAACTTGTCTATTGTATAGCCAGCTGACTAGAGCCAGGGTATGATAATGAACACATTTAAACATATACAGTGCTACTATGATAGAACTTGGTGGAAAAATCTCTTCGGACAGAATCAGTGACGGTTATTTACTAAAAATGGAAAGGGCTAACTCTGGTGCAGCTCTGCAGAGAAACCAATCAGCTTCCAGGTTTTAATTGCCCAAGCTTAATTGAACTCGCTGAAGTTAAGCCGCGTACACACGGGCGGACTGTCTGTCCAACTTAGTCCGCTGAAACACATTTCAGCGGACAGTCTGCTCGTGTGTGGGCTTCAGCGGACTTTTTCAGCGGACAGTCTGGCGGACTAAGTCTTTCGGAATTTCCGTAATACTGTCCGTCATACTTTGGTTTCAGCGGACAGTCCGCTCGTGAGTAGGCAAGTTGGACGGACTAAGTATGGTGCATGCTCAGAAAGGATTTACACGGCGAAAGGTTGCATTGCAGTGTATTGGACGTCGTATTTCTAGTCCCGTCGTACGTGCTGTACACGTCATCGCGCAAGCTTTCAGCGGACTGTTTGTTCATCGTGTGTGGTCAAGTCCGTTCATTCGAAAGTAGGACGGACTGTCTGTCGGATTGTCTGACGGACTAGTTGGCCAGACAGTCCGCCCGTGTGTACGCGGCTTTAGAAGTTTATTGGCAACCATGCACAGCTGCACCAGACTCTGAGCACACCAACTTTTGGAAATCCCCCTCAATGTGTTCAAGTATGGGCAGATTTCTCACTTACTTCTCCCTTGTCTTTTCTTACTGATTGAATGCAGTATAAGCATGACAAAAGTAAAGATTGTGCACATAAATTGAAAACGAATTGAGCAGGCCACCAAAGCTTAAATACTTAAAGCCACACCAGCCCATCTGGAAAATGCCAGAGCTTGCCTACCCAAAGCTAATGACATTAGGACCATACATAGAGTGAAAAAAATGAGCTCTTACCTGCAAATATGAATGATTGTTTGGTTTTACACTTTCATTCACGGGGCTTGGACAGGTACCTTCACACCGGTAGGCATTAAATGTTTTGGGGTGAATGATCCAGGCATCCCAGCCAATCATTCTGAAGTCCACAATCAAGTCCACTCTTCTACAAAGATTTATCTTACTGTCAGCTAGTGGGGCTTGTTTTATGCCAATGACACGATCCCTGATCATGTGGCTTCTTCTCCGTCTTCTTGATGTAGATTTGTTTATCAAGAATGGAATTGTGGTTAGATATTTAGAATGTGCGGCATCTAGCAAGAGGGTCGCAGTCACAGAAGACCTTTCTTTTTTGGACACGTTGGAATATACAAACATCAGCACCTGCTGATCCTCAGGCTTTTGTTCCTTGTATCTCCTCTTGAGATGAACAGCTGTGTTATAATCATCTTTATAATTCCTTTGAAACCACTTATGAACCATTGCTGTAACATCCACCACTAGCCGACTTTCTGAGGCCTTGTTTTCACAGGTAGTTGAGCCCAAGTGGACATAATTTTGGCATAGCTCCTCAGAATCTTGGCATGTGTAGTATTGATGGAAAATGTCAATGTTGAGTGGCATCCCATCACTGTGCATTTTTGTTAATGTGTCTTTCCCAAATCGCACCTCTGCAAACTGAAGTTGTTCATCATGACTGAGAGATGAGAAGTCAAAAACTAGAATACATCTCTGGCCAACTTGTTCAAATTCTGAATAAAAAGATAGTAAAGAAGAAAGTAAATAACTAAGACGCGCCATTAAAACAAAAGCAAGTTTATCATTAGAGGTTCCTTTACACTTTTGCTTGGAGAGTGGTATAAAATAGACAGTTGTGGTGCGTTTTTACTGTCCCCCCCCAACCACACCCCTTAAGCTGCAATGGCAGCCAGACAAGGCTGCACACATGCCACAGTTGCGCTGTTTTACTTTAGGGATGTGGTAAAAATGTTACCCCCTTTAATGTATAGTGGGCAGTATTGCCAGTGAACATGACCCATTCAAGTGAATGGGGCTGCACTGCAACCACCTTGCAATGTGAAATGTATGCAGATGTGGTGCAGTGGTGTAGACTTTACAGGATTTGGACGGGTGCTGAGGAGTAAGGATGAGCTCGGGCGTGTTCGCATGCTCCACGTGCAGAGCCCGCCAGGAAGTCGGCGCTACGCAGGCAGTGAGACATTGCCCCAATGCGCAGCTGCAGAGAACAATGTCTCACTGTCTGTGATTAGCGCAGAGCTGCGCCGACTTCCTGGCGGGCTCTGCACGTGGAGCATGCGAACACGCCTGAGCTCATCCCTACTGAGGAGGTAACATTGCCTCCTCTCCGCCTGTCAAAAACCTTAAAAAAGCGATCTGGTTTCTCAACGCTAAGAGAATCTGCACATTCTTCTCACTAAAGCAAGACCAATTATATTGTACTCAACACATTTATAGGGTGGTGATTATGTTTTTATCTAGGATACATTAGGATTGCACTACATAGTTGAAGGTAAATCTAAATTGAATCAGAAAATTGTATAATGTATGGCCAGACTTATGAATAGAAAATGGTTTTGTAAACCCATCTTTTCAAACTTGCTGCACCGTGAAACAAAGTGTAGTGGCTGTGGCAAGTATATGACCCTGTCCGTCTGCCTTTACAGCTTAAAGGGGGGTTACTAGAGGGGGAAGGGGCGGTAAAAATGCAGCTTGACTGCCTGTTCTTACTGCCCTGCCAACCACAAATGTAAACTTAGCCGTATGGACTGTACACACGATAAGGAAATCATACAAAATATACTGCTTTTGAAGTGATCGTAGAATAATTGGATCGTTAATGCACAGCTTTCGAGAGCCGATCACGACAGTTCATCCAATTTTATCCAATGAGACAAGCGTGAAAATATCTTGTGCAATACCAGATTGGACGATTTTCATTTAATCAGTACAGTTTGTGTCCGAAAATACAATACAAATACAACACTTCTGAATTTTTATTCTGTCATACGAGAATTTTCGTAACTTTAGTAACCTCTTCATTTTTAAAATGAGATTAACATGCAAAGAAAACAGATGATTATTCGTCTGATGATCTCATACCAGACATTACATTAGAGTCTCAAAATATTGTTCCCTATGTGTATTAACTAGCTCTAGTAAATATTTACAAATATTGTATGATGGAAGTTCCCATTCAGTCATGTTCCTGTTATATCACCCAGGTCTAATCTCCTGTTGCATCTCATTTTCTCTTGTGTACCTCATTTGTATTAGTAGCTGTAAGGATTAGTTTTTGCTAATTTGATTTAGACAAGGTGTAAATTTATGCTTGTAGGGGCTGGCTTCACACTTCCCTTTTTTTGCAACTGTAAAGAGTGACAAATGCGTTCTAAACAACCCTCACAATCATTATCATTTAGTTAATCCTTGTAGTGGGCAAATAATGCTTGAAAAGTTTGGATATTGGCAAAAGTTACAAATACTGTGACAATTTTTTTTTTTTTTTTATAATAATAGAAGCACATAGGGAAGGATTTTTTTAAAACTGGAGAGTGCAAAATCTGGTGCAGCTCTACATAGAAACCAATCAGGTTTTTTGTTTTTTTGTCAAAGCTTAATTGAACAAGCTGAAGTTAGAAGCTGACTGGCTACCGTGCACAGCTGCACCAGATTTTGCACTCTCCAGTTTTAGTAAACCAACCCCATAGAGCTGGATATACAAACACAATGCAGATGCATTTTTTTTTCCAAAAAGTATTCACTTTTTCTATAAAAGGCTTTACACAAAACTGTTATTACTCTCATCCCAAAAAAGTATTAAGGATGGCCTCAAATGTTTGAAAAGCTTATACAAGTCTTTACAGCCCAGGTGCAACATATTAGGGTTGATTTACTAAAACTGGAGAGTGCAAAATCTAGTGGAGCTCTGCATAGAAACCAATAAGCTTAATTGAACAAGCTGAAGTTAGAAGCCAATTGGTTTCTATGCAGAGCTGCACCAGATTTTGCACTCTCCGGTTTTAGTTAACCACTTGCCTACTGGGCACTTAAACTCCCCTCCTGCCTAGACCAATTTTCAGCTTTCGGTGCTCTCACACTTTGAATGACAATTACTCAGTCATGCAACACTGTACCCAAATGTCCCTGTCCTTTTTTTTCCCCACAAATAGAGCTTTCTTTTGGTGGCATTTGAGAACCTCTGGGTTTTAAATTTTTTGCGCTATAAATGAAAAAAGACCGGAAATTTCGAAAAAAAAAAGGCATAAAATTACGCAAATTATTAATTTTTCTTCATAAATTTTGGCCACAATTTATACTGCTACATATCTTTGGTAAAAAATAACCCAAATTAGTGGATATTGTTTGGTCTTTGTGAAAGTTAGAGAGTCTACAAGTTGTGGTGTGAATCATAAAAAATTGATCACACCTGATGTACTGGTGGCCCATCTCATTTCTTGTGACCCGAACAAACCAGGAAAGTACAAATACCCCCCAAATGACCCCTTTTTGGAAAGTAGACATTCCAAGGTATTTAGTAAGAGGCATGGTGAGGTTTTTAATGTTGTCATTTTTTCCCACAATTCTTTGCAATATGAAGATATTTTTTTCTCCACAAAATTGTTATTGTAATAGGTTATTTCTCTCACATGGCATGTGTATACCACAAATGACACCCCAAAATACATTCTGCTACTCCTCCTGAGTATTACGATGCCACGTGTGTGGGACTTTTCCACAGCCTAACCACTTAGAGAGACCCAACATGCAGGGAGCATAAATTACACATCTAACTTGTTGACTACCTATTACACTTTTGAAGGCCCTGGAGCACCAGGACAATGACACGTGGCACTGATGACATGTGGCACTGATGACAGATGCCACTAATACGGGGCACTGATGACAGATGGCACTTATACGTGACACTGATGACAGATGGCATTAATACGTGGGCCGATGACACTTGACACTGATGACAGATGGCACTGATGGGTGGCATTGATGACACGTAACACTGATAACAGATGGCGCGTGACACTGACGACAAATGGCACTGATACGTGGCACTGATGACAGATGGCACATGACACTGATATGGCACTGATGACAGATGGCACTATGTGGCACTGATGACACGTGGCACTGATGACAGATGGCACTGATGCGTGGCACTGATGACAGATGACACTTGGGACAAATGGCACTGGGGGCAGATGGCAGTTTATTTTTTTTTTACTTACGGCCGCTGCAGCCATTCATCTCTCCTCCTCACAAGCTGTCTGTGTGAGGAGGGAGAGCGGCGCTGTGATTGGCCGTTTACAGCGATCTGTGATTGGCTGTGTCCGAGGGGCACGGGCAGCACAGAACTTCCCTGATGCGCACTCTCAGGAGCGCGCATTGCGGAAGTAAATAAGAGGACATCCAGGGACGCCCTCCCAGCAGGTAACGTCCGCGCTGTAGCCGTCTTTCGGCTATAGCGTGGGCGGGAAGTGGTTAGTCAACCCAATAATCTCTTCACTATTGAACAACTGTTCACCAATGACTACTTTTCTCTGGGACGGGAAATCTCCCTAACAGGGACACAAAAAGCAGTAAAAACACAACAGAGGATCTATACCTTTTTTTTCTTAAAATGGTTGTTAACCCACTGCTATAACCTCATATAATCCTGTTTGTTTCAAATGACTGGCCAGCTCTCCCCGTCTGAGAGCTGCAGCGTGCGGGGCCAAGATCCCCCACTGATGTTAGTCGGGACAAGAGGAAGAGAGAGCCGGCTGGTCCAGTGAACGCTGAGCTACGCTTTGAAATCAGGTATACACAGCATTTTTTTATATAAAACACAGAGACAGGAGCACCTAGCATTATGAAACAAAACAGGATTATATAAGACAATAAAAGTTATTTCAGAAGCAGGAGGGGAGGGGGCAGGCACAGGACAGAGGAGGACAGGAGAGCTGCGGATGACGGAGGCATGTAAACTGATCAGTGTCAGGGACACAACAGCCTTGATAACCATGGTCAGTTTACAGGGGGGGGGGCATAGCCAGGCATTACAGATGACACAACACAAGCACTGTGCTGTATAACCTGCATTAAACGAACGGGATTTTTTTTTTTTTTATTTTTTTTTTTTAGGGTAACAAACACTTCAACCCCCCCCCCAAAAAAAACGGTTTCTACTTTAACACAAGGTCAAATTAAGCAAGAAGAGAGAAAGTTAAACTGAATTTTATGGGGTTGGACACATATATGTTTCGTATATGTTTCGGCTGGATTACATTTTGCATAG
Source organism: Lithobates pipiens (assembly GCF_037356315.1). NCBI lineage: Eukaryota > Metazoa > Chordata > Amphibia > Anura > Ranidae > Lithobates > Lithobates pipiens. The sequence goes on from NW_027507787.1 coordinate 50,895,999, forward strand.
TGGTAATACCCACATTACCGCATTACGTTCATTTTGAGTGGCACCCCAATGCACCTGCTTTGTAGCATGCCGTAATGCGTAGCAACATAAGGTGCGACATAACACACATTATTGCCCCACACATGGAAAAGGGTTTTAGGCTGGGTTGACACTAGTGCAAATTGGATGAGTTTCCCCACATCCTATATGCATGACAGGAGTGTGTACCCGGTGTTCTGCCGAAAACTGTCCCCCATCGGATGGTGTCCACCGTGTACTGCGCAGGCTCAGCGCTTGCGCAGTACAGAGGACAAGGAGACTCCGAAAGTCTCAGAAGATGAACGGCGCATGCGCACTTAATAGTACCTTCTGCCCTGAGTCCAGGTTCAAGCCCCACCATGCAAGTGGACATACGGTATGCACTTAGTAACAGGGCCCCTCGCGGGCTCGCTTCGCTCGCCATGCTTCGGGCAATCCCTCGTTTCGCTGCCAATTGTTTATTCTAATTCTATATCCACTTAGATGGTGGGGCTTGAACCTGGACTCAGTGCGCAGGCGCCGTTCATCTTCGGAGACTTTCGGCGTCTCCTTGTCCTCCACAAGCGCAGTACGGGGCGGACACTATTCGCCAAGACACCGGTTCTCTGTGGAGCTGGTTCACACATCTCTGTGGCAGCCGCAGAGCAGATTGCAAATGAGTTTTGTGCATCTTTGGCTCTGTTTCAGGTCCGAATTCAGTCAAAAATGCGGGCCTGAAAAGGAGAACAGGGATGCACTGGTCCCTTGCTGTGAATTGCATCCAAACCCAGCCTAAAGCAAATGTACACCCAAACCAATATATGATGATGTAAACACTTCACTGCTTCGTCCATGTTTTTTTTTTTTTGAGCCAACTTTAACCCTGAACACACCTACTATATCCAATCCATTTATAGAATTTATTTTCCTAATTCTGAGAAAAAATCATGGATGTACGTTTGCAGTGTAACAAGTGTTTGTTTGCATTTTTTGCATTTAACATTATCTTTTTATATTGATTCAGAGTGTGCATAATTGTTCAGGATTTCCAAAACAATGTTTTTATAAAAATAATTTAACTTTATTTTAGAATGTACTTTAGTACAACTAAAGTAATTCAATCATGTCTGTATTTATGTGCAAGATGTGGATTGCAGGACTGCCTGTCTTATGGGATTTCTATAGGGCTGTCTGACCTATGTCTCTATTCAATGACCGTAAGCTTTGAAAAAGGACAATACTGATGAAGACTCCTAAGGTGCTGTAGGATGGCTAGCAGTCTTCTAATAATAAAGACACACTCAGACAAGCTATGAAAAGGATGTGTATTAGTGTTTGGTGTAATTAGTGCTTGTGAAGTGTGTCTGGTACAGAGATTTAAACATAGTCTGCACAGCCCTTTTGAGACATCAAAAGCAAAATTGTAATACTAATCTATATGACTATCTGGTCCAAAAAGAATATCATTTGTTTCTGATCACCCCAGACAGAATAGTTATTTATCCAACTAAGGCTGGCCATACATTATGCAATTTTCTTGTACAATTTTCCTGTAGATTTGCCAAAACCATATAATAGGAGGTCAAACCTAAACACTTTCTATGCAATCAGCAGGCCCTGGCACTACACAGTTAAAGTAAATCTAAAGCAAATTGAATGAGAAAACTGTATAATGCCTGGCCAGCATAAGTCAACAGATCGACTTGAGTACAAGCAGCCTGCCCATAGATGGATCAAATCTCGGCCAGTCCCTGCTGAACCAGCTGAGATTTGATCCATCTATGGCCGTCTTTAGGACCAATTTCCATCTGTGTGTTGCATCACCACGTGTGTTACTGCAATGCACATTACAAGCCTTCATGCATTACAGTGCTAATAATTTTGAATAGCACCCCATTACACCAAGGGCACTTTCACACTGGCAGCGCCACCATTTTTAGCAGCACTTACCGTCGTTTTTGCACAGATTTTCAGTCACTAGCGGGGCACTTTTAACCCCTAACGGCCGAAAAAGGGTTAAAAGCAACTGCAAAATGCCGCTGCAGCTGTGTTTTTTCTGGTGCTGCCCATTGATTTTAATGGGCAGGCGCACTTTAGGAGCAGTGTACACACCGCTCCTACAGCGCCTCAAAGATGCTGCTTGCAGGACCTTTTTGAGCATCTTGCCAGCGCACCGCTCCAGTGGGAAAGCGAGTGAGAAGAGAGGCGCTCTACAGGTGCTATTTTTAGTGCTGTAGCACCTGTAATGCGCCCCAGTGTGAAAGGGGTCTAAGGCATTGCAACAGGCTACAATGTAATGTGTTGCAACAGACATTTTGCGACATCCAAAAATTGGAAATTTTTGTGCCTCAGAAGTTTTTTTTCAGTTTGATCTCAACAAGCTGCAATTACCCACATCTTAATGCATGACATAACGTGCATTAATGCACGTGCGTTAAAGCACCACACAAATGTAAATTAGTTCTAAATGTTCTATAACTCAAGACTCTGAGCCCCAAAAATTGTAGCTGTACAAATTTTTAAATAGAAATGGTAATATGGCATGAAACGCATTTGTTTGGAAAGCTAGGCAAGAATAATTTCTGTATATGATATTCCGTGATTTTTTTCCCCCTTTTTCTTTATAGATAAACAATGGGAAATATTGTCTCTTTAGATCAGTCTATATACCTGTCCCTATACTAGTAAAACAGAGATTAAAACTACTAATTGAATATATTTAAATATTTCGTTTTACAATTATGTTTTTGAAAGACTAGGAAAAAACCTACATGAATTCTATGCATTTGGATAGCATCTCAGAAATATTTGGTTAGTATACAAGACTTAAAGAGGAACTAAACCCAATGATTTAATGGTTTCCTAAATTAGTTGCATTAAAAGACATGCCATGAATGATAAATATCACATTTGCTTCCAGTTAAACTGTGAAAGTGTCAAATGGCTAGTGTCATAATTAATCACATGTGGAGCATCATGGCAACTGCAGATCAAGCAGAGGCTAAGATGGCAGCTTCCTTAGCTGAGAGAATAGGAAGGTTTAGTTCCACTTTAAAATATGCAGCTTCTAGTTCTAACAATGTTCTAGAAACCTTGGCAGCTGATCATTTATTTAACGACATACAGCCACCTGTATGTGACAGAATAGGACCCATTGTGACATTTAGTGTTCTAAGGGCAGACAGGTATTTTAGTTGCCTTTGGCATCTGCCACTCTATGGTAGGCCTACCTTAACAGAAATACATTTGTTAAAAGCCAATACCCAGGTTATGCCACCTGGCAGTGATATACTATACATAGTAATCCATGTACATTGTACAAACACATACAGTAGCAGGGCTTGTGAATGCTAAATGTAACACTATTAACACTTTCATTAACACTTTTATCACTTATTGAACTTCCCACTCAATTACGCCAAATTAATTAGTTCTGCTTGACTGCCTAAGTGCTCATAGATATTCATTACCCAATCCAGATTATTTCCAAAGAATCTGTAACAATCGTTATACTCAAAGTAATGGTCGCTCAGCTGGATAGGATTTTTTTGTCTAATAGAAAAACTGTTTTATCAATGCTAAGACCGGTGCAATGGTTAAATGTGTAATCCTTGCATCATGCTTGGAAAATACAAACATGGATGCAACACTTGTTTTAGGCAATTATTGTTCAATAACTACTGCCATATGTGAGCCCCTTCTAATGTCCAAGTCCAGCTCCATAGTATAAGGTTGATTATATGCAGGACACATTTTGCTTCTTATGCAACTCAGAAAAGATGGGATATGACACAACCAAAATTGAATCAACGATATTTTCCAGGATGCTAGAAAAACACTTCAGTCCAATTTGAATTACCTAATTTTCCACATCGTTAGGGAACTAAGCATTAATCATTGCCTTTTTTTGAGTACCAGTGCACAGTGTTTGGAATCATGTCCATAGTAGCCAGCCATGGGATTTATTTACTAAAGGCAAATAGGCTGTTCACTTTGCAAGAGAATGTTTCCTTCAATCCTCCTGGTTTCAATCATGCACAGAAAAATACTGTTTTTATTTTTTCCTTGCACTTGATTGAGAATTTTTTTCAAAGTGAATCTTCGCCACATTCACCGAGCTACAAGAGAAAATACCTTTGTAAAGCTAACAGCTTATTTGCCTTTATTAAATCAACTCCAATATCTGCTTATAAAATGGTAGCGTTACTTTTGTAATACATGCCCTGATATTTACAAGCTGTGACTAATTCAAGTAATGCACTGGCTGCCTTCTGAATTGGAATGATGATTTATAATAGAATATTATATTTAAAATACTGATATTTCATTTTATTTTGCTTGTGATATAGACCATTTTTATTAAATATGGTAGCTGGTGTGTTAATTTACACTGTATTTATAATAGTGTGAAATGCCATTTTTTAATATACCTTAAAATTAACCCTAGTGATAGAACTAATAGTATTATTATTCATATAACCTGAAAATATCTGGTCAGTGTAGAGCTAATACTTTGATATAACATTTTTTTTTAAAACTGTTATTATAAGAAGAATTGGTTATCTTACCTTTAGCAGAGAGACTTCTGATAATATCAGCCTGTGGACTAGATGGAGAACTTTGTTGCGGTGGGAATCTTAGCTCTGTACCCTCTCTGGTCTCTAAGCGATGAAAATTTTGGTAGAGACTCATCATAAAGTTGGGTAGTTCAGGAGGGACTGCACTCTTGTTCACTGTATCTTCTGTCCTATTGCCAAATTCTTGTAGACTGGCAGGCTGATCTCTAGGATAGTTCTTTGCAAGGTAGTTAGCTGCTCCAGGTATAAGTAGCACTATCAGAATACAATAGAAAGAGCCAGACATGATATCCCTGTATGTCTGTGCACTGGCTTGACTGACATTGTTCAGTGAGGACAGCTTTTTATTGGCTTGGTCTGAATAGCTTATGCATATTCAAAGGTCCATTAGCCGGTCATTCAGCCTAAGCCTATTGGAAGCCAAGAAACAGTAACACCTTTGCCCAGATCATTCACTCTGTTTGCCAATATGGATTAGGGAAATTAATATAATTGACAATGCCATTTACGTATCTACATCATAACACTTCATCCACTGAATTAAGCACTAAAAAAAATAAGCATAAGGATTATTTATTAGTACCTCATTATTTAACAGCTGGAAAAGAAAGTGTTTCCAAAATGCAGACTTTCTAATTTGAAATATATATCAGCGGGATTGTTTTAATAACATTTTCTTTAAGGGGTGAAGTTAGTAATGGGGATTCATATAGTAACCATATAGCAGCATAATTAATGTTCCTTTGATTAATTACCAAGCCCAACTTAAGCCCCGTACATACGGGTAGGGATGAGCTCCGACGTGTTCGCACACTGCACGTGCAGAGCCTGCCAGGAAGTCGGCACAGCGCTTCGCTAATCACAGGCAGTGAGATCTCTGCAGCCGCGCATTGGGGCAATGTCTCACTGCCTGTGATTAGCACAGTGCTGCGCTGACTTCCTGGCGGGCTCTGCACGTGCAGTGTGCGAACACGCCGGAGCTCATTCCTACACACAGGCAGAATGTCGGGAAACATTTGCCGGTACAAAAAATACCTGCCGACATTCTGCCTGTGTGTAAGTCTGTCTGTCTGACAGACGTTCAGCTGGCTACTGTCGGACGTGCATGCTGGGAAACCAGTAGCCGTCCTACTCCCAATCAGCGCCCTCAGCCAATAGCAGAGAGCGATGATCACAGTGTTCTGGCGGCGGGAGGGGGGGGGTCACCCCCCTGTCAGAACACAACAACTCAACGGGGGAGATCGATGGACTAACCTCGCCATGGTTAGTACAGTGGCTCCTGACCGGAGCTGTCGGGGTGCACGAAACAAAACTGTAGTGTATACCAGACATTGCAGTAAATTCAAGATTCTACTCCTACTTTTAAACTGCTTCTATGTTTCAAAACTATTAACAGGGTCTTATCACTGCCTTACATGGGAAGTTTAGCTCATTAACGCACATACAGTGAAAAACATTAATTCAAAAACATAACTGCAATGCTTTAAGTAGTGGGCATAGAAATATGTAACAAGATATGCTCACTGTTCAGCATGACATTGGTAAATGGTTGGTGATACCATGATCAGTAAACCAGGTATTGGTACTTTTGACTGTGTGGGCAGGTGCCAAGTCCGGCTAGAAAATGAAATCAGCATCTCAATAAAGCTGGTCAGCCGAGGGAAACATGAAGTGCTCTAGAATTTCCTGGTAGAGGGCTGCGCTGACTTTGGACTTGGAACAGCAGATGACATGGCTCCCCAAATCATCACTGACTGTGGAAAATAGGGTTGCACCGCTACCACTTTTTTTCGACCGAGTACAAGTACCAATACTTTTTTTCAAGTACTCAACGATAGTGATTACCGATACTTTTTGTTAATGTCATGTGACAGTTTTCAAAGCACAATACAGACTAATGATAGCTTCTTTATAATTATGAAGAACTGTAACTCAAGAGATTATAAAAGAATAAAAAGGTTTTATTTGCTTGTCACAAACTTGTAAAAAAACTCAAAGAATTTTCACAAAGCATCTTAATAAATAAAAAAAATATATTTTACAAAATATATGAATAAAAACAACAATAAATAACAAATGTAAAACCACAGTAATGAATATAAACAGCGCATTGTTTAACCACTTACATACTGGAAGATTTTTTCCACTTAATGACCAGGCCATTTTTTGCGATACAGCACTGTGTCGCTTTAACTGACAAATGCCGGTCGTGCGACACTGTACCCAAACAAAATTGACGTCCTTTTTTTCCACAAATAGAGCTTTCCTTTGCTGGTATACACCTCTGCAGTTTACATTTTTTGTGCTATAAACAAAAACAGAGAAACAATTTTGAAAAAAAACAATATTTTTTACTTTTTGCTATAATAAATTCCCCCCCACCCAAAAAAAAACAAATTTCTCCATCAGTTTAGGCTGAGATATACTCTGCGATTTTTAACGAGACTGCAACATTGCGGCGGACAGATCAGACACCTTTGACACTTTTTTGGGACCATTGATATTTATGCAGCGATCAGTACTGTAAAAATGCACTGATTACTGTATAAATGTCACTGGCAGGGAAGGATATTATCTGATGTTGATATAAAATGTTTTGAGAAATAAGTCCCGGCAATGAAAAAATGGGGAATTAGATTAAAATGACTTTGCACCAGTGGCAGCTCCCTTGGGAGTAGAAGCAATAACTCTGTAAAACAAATGGAGAAAGAGGCAATGTATGCCAATTTAAGTGCAGTATGTAAAGACAGTTTATAATGATGCTGAAATAAAAGGTGGCCAAATGAATACTCACAAATTTGAAGTGAGAATCAAGCATGTAAGACGTGTATGGGGGTCTATATTCACAGGTGAAGTCCGCTGCAGAAACACTGAAGGCGTCCCAGCAAGGTTTGGAGGAGATGGCCCAGATGGAGGTACACAACAAGATGACCTGTATAACCTGCGGGTGGTGGGCACCATCTTAGGCAGGAATGCAGAGGGTCCTGCATGTAAGGCTTGGTGGATCATCCGTTCATCCTCAGGGATTCCAGGGTCAGGGACCGGAAATACAACCGCTCTTTTTTGGATACATTTTATCTGGCCTTCCTGTATGGGATATACTAGGGGCACAGGTTTCATTGTGCTTGTCAGGACCAGTTCTCCCGTTTGGAAATCATGGGGAATATATCTGCCATTTGATATTCATTTGAGTAAGTCTTTTTGTATACTAGTAAGAGCTGTATTGTACATGAAATATGATGCATTTGGGAAATTTCCTAATACTATATGTATTAAATGAATTATTTTTGCTCTATCTTAGATAGGGATGGATGTTTCTATGAATCATGAATTGTTTATGTATGTATGTATGTATGTATGTATATATATATATATATATATATATATATATATATATATATATATATATATATATATATACACACACACACACACACACACACACACATATATATACACACACACACATATATATATAAAATTTTGTATAATAAATTTTTTGTATAATACATTTTTAATACATTGATTTTTGTCGACCTTAAAAATCCCACTACTAGAGGTTTACCATTTTCTCTACATCACTGGTAATCATTCTATGGCTCACATACATGTTTCAATCTTATTGTACAATCTCTTTGAGCTCTACCAACAAGTATGTATTTCAAAGTACTGTTTTTTTTGGATTCAAGTTGATTAGGTAGTTTAGGTAGGTCCCCATATTACATAGTTTTATCTAAAACTGATTGTACAAAGTTTGTATGGCCATATTGTAAAGTGTATGGTATGGGATATTTCTGCCTGTCTGTTGCCAGCATCATTAGGGTATTAATTTACATATTAAAAGGCTGTTCCACTAAGACATCTGCCCATCCTTAAACATTCTGGTATTTCAAATGGTCAGAACCCCTTGTTATTGGCCCATAGGCAAGTGTAAAGCTGGCCATATGTGGATAGAAAATAGTTTGAAAAAGCCTTCATTCAAAAAAGTTTGAAAAAGCCCGATCGCTTGACTTTAGAAATGTTAGTGGGCACATTTTGATTCTCGAAATGCAAAGTTTTATGCCAAAAGAAAGCTCCGTCATGTCGGAATTTTTTTGCGTAGTTGAACGATTTTCTAAACATTAGTAGGGAAATTGATCATTAATATTTAAAAATGTATAGCGCATGTGCATTGATCAACAAAAAAAAATTATGTCGTTAATCGACAATATGTGTAAAACAATTTGATACAATGATGGTGTTAACACAGTTGTTAGACAGATCTTTATTAAAAAAATAAATACAATTTTTTAACAATTTTCTACCCATGTATGGATTAGCTTTACACAGCCTAGTCCTTTGCTGAACTTTGCCTAAGACTATTCAATTGGTGTGGAAATTGTGCATGTATGGCCACTCTAAGCCCACGTACACACGGTCGGAGATTTTGCCAACCAAATCCGTCGGATTTTGCCCGTCGGATTTAGTCCGACGGATTGTGTCCGAAACTGTTGCATACACATGGTCGGGCCAAGTTGGCGAAAAATCAGATCTTTCAGAACGTAATGACGTAATTTCGTTACGATGGGACTACATTCAGGCTAGTAGCCAATAGCTTTGATGTAGGAATTTGATCTGAGCATGCGTGGCACTTGGTCCGATGAAAATGCTCTACACATGATCGGATTAGGTCCGTCCGGCCCAGTTGGTCGGGAAATATTTCCAAGATGTTGGAAAATTGGGTCGGACGGAGATTCGGACGGAATCAGTCCGATGCATACCACACACAGTCGGATTATCTGACAACACGGTCCGATAAGACTCATTCCGACAGATTCTCCGACCGTGTGTACAAGGGCTTAGACATTTAATAATTTAAGTCATCATGTGTCTAGTCAATTCAGTCTCCATTTTTTGTGGCACAAACAGTTAGGCTGGGTTCACACTATTGTGAATTGGGTGAGGGTTTCCCCGCATCCAATTCGCACAGCAAGAGCTTGTGACCTGCTCTCTATGTAGTTCACATGTCTCTGCAGTGGCTTCGCTTTGATTTGCACGGGAGCCCTTTGTGTCTTTTGATCCGTTTCAGGTCGGAATTCAGCCAAAAAGTCAGCTGAAATTGTACCTGACACGGTGAATGCACCAAACTCTTGCTGTGAGCCGAGCCACTAATGCTTATATGTGAACCCTTAAAGTTTCTATACTCAGATTTGCCGTGCATTGGTAGCATGACTGAACCATGTACAGGCTTGCCCATGTACATGTGATAGTCAGTACTTTTAAACATTTCGTTGATTGAAATGAATGGTGATCTTAAGCCAGCCATAGACGGCAGCTTTGAATGCCTGCCGGTTCAGCAGGGACTGGCCGAGATTCAAACCATGTATGAGCAGACTGAGTGTACCAAAGTTGATAAATGGATCAACTTGGGTACAACCAACCTGTCTCATTTTACATGCAATGCAATTATTGCTAGAGGCTATTATAGCCCCTAGCAGTATTCACTGTGTCCCCCCCCCCCACGGGGACCCCAACCCCCCACCCCCCTGCCGGGAGAACACAATAGCAGTGGTTGCAGGAAAGACAGTTGCTCTTTCTATGGCCAGCTTTACCTTTCATTTGTAGAACAAGGAAGGATGATGCTATCCTCATGTGTGCTTCTATACATATCAGTTCATCTGCAAGTTGACATGATGCTGGGTTCTGTCAAGTTTAAGGTTGTGCAAATGTCTCACTACTGCCATGCTCAGGCTTTTTGTCTTTATAAAATGTATGGTCACACTGGAAGCAGACCTCAATCCTCAGAGAAACCTAACTTACTGTATGTACCTAACACCGACTGCAGGCTTGTTTGTACTAAGGGCCCCAGCTTTATTTGTGGCTGGGTGTTGTGTGTGCTGACATTATCCAGGAAACGTCTTCATCCAAGCTACTAATTGGCTAATTAAGAAATCTAGAACCAGCCGATTGGTGGCTGTACCTGACTGATGACTGTATGTATAAAGCCTCGTACACACGGGCAGAATGCTAGACATTGGCCGGTTCATTAAAAAACAGCCAACAGCATTTGCTTCCAATATGTGCTCTCAGCCAATGGCTGAGAGCTCTGACCAAAGTGTTTTTAGAAGAGCGGCCATTCCCCTGTCAGAACACCACAACTCAGTGTGGGAGATTGTTGTACTAACGTTGGATTGTTAGTACAGCAGCTCTGACTGGAGCTGTCAGTTTTTTTCATTTAACTTGCTTGGTTGAAGTATATAAAGCTTTTTAGTTGCAAAGTATATGTTAGCACAATATGGAAGGGAATTTGTTAAAAATGTGGTCCTTCAAAGGGGTTGGGTCCTCTCTCTTAATCTCGATTGATGTATTTGCTATATAAACAGTTTATAATACCTATGATTTGTAAATTGCCCCCACTATATAAGGACAAGAGTCCAATATATGGATTGCAGTCCATCTTATATTCTGAATTTATGATGCCTTCATAATGTAATAATAATATTAATAGTGAATAAGGAATACACATTTTGTTGGATTGTGAGCATAATTTTTTAGGGTTGGCCTCTGTTAGGGCTCTTTCACACGGGACTGATCCGTGATGATCCGCCCCATGGATATCCGCTTGCGCAGTGGGGATCGCTCTGTTGATCCCCGCTGAGCAGGAAGATGACAGGTTCATCTCTGCACACTGTGCTGGGACGGACCTGTCAGAGCACGGCTCTCCCCTATGGGAGATCGGATAACGACGGACCGCAGAGTCCGTCGTCACCCGATCCGATCCGCAGACGGAGGGAAAAGTAGGTTTTTCATCCGTCACACTCGAATGTCAGCGGACATGTCACCGCTGACATCCGATGCTCCATAGAGGTTTATGGAGCATCCATTCAGGCCCGCCTAAAAAACTGACAGGCGGACCTGAACGGATCGTTCATGTGAAAGAGGCCTAATGCCGCGTACACACGATCGGAATTCTCGTCGGAAAAAGCTCTGATGGTTCTCCCGACGGAATTCTGACGGAATTCGGCTCAAGCTGTCACATCAAATTCCGATCATTTATAATGTGGTAACGTACAACACGTACGACGGGACTAGAAAAAGGAAGTTCAATAGCCAGTAGCCAATAGCTTCTGTCTCGTCGTTGAATCTGAGCATGCGTCATTTTTGGCGTGTTGGAATTGCATACACACGATTGGAATTACTGATAGAAAGTTTTTCCTTCAGGAAAATTGAGAACATGCTATCAATTTTTGTCTGGTGGAAATTCGGACAGCTAAATTCCGATGGAGCATACACACGGTCACATTTTCCGATGAAAAGCTCTCATCTGTCTTCTTTTGGCTGTAATTCCGATCGTGTGTACGCGGCATAAGAGTAAATATAACATGTAACTCGGGAGAGAACCTTGATGGTATTTCTAGGCTATGATATGAGATACACCTGTGATTCCATGCTGTTTATTTGCCACCTTCATGTTTCTCTAAATTGCAAAGTTCTCATGATCTCTGGTGACAGGTTAGTTAGTCAGAAATCTACACAAGCAAAGGGTAGTGTGCGGATGCCCTTGTATTCTTTTGTAATGTGTTTTTGTAATGGTGGCACAGCCTCCCTTCTCTAATATTACCCACAGACATAAGAAAATGTTCTCTTGTATACAGAAAGTTTATTCATTTGGGCAGTGGTGGCTAGTGATCAAAATATCTGGAGGGGGAGGGCGCAACCAAACTGAAAAATTCTTTAAAAAAAAATCAATTGAAGCCTCACTGTGCCCATCAAACGCAGCCACTGTGCCCATAAAACGCAGCCACTGTGCCACTGTGCCCATCAAATGCTGCCACTGTGCCCCATCAAATGCTGCCACTGTGCCCCATCAAATGCTGCCACTGTGCCCCATCAAACGCAGCCACTGTGCCATCAAATGCAGCCAACCATGCCCATCAATTGCAGCTGCTGTGCCATCAAACGCAGCCGCTGTGCCATCAAACGCAGCCACTGTGCCCATCAAACGCAGCCACTGTGCCCATCAAACGCAGCCACTGTGCCCATCAAACGCAGCCACTGTGCCCCATCAAATGCTGTCACTGTGCCCCATCAAACACAGCCACTGTGCTATCAAACTCCGCCAACCACGCCCATCAATTGCAGCCACTGTGCCATCAAACACAGCCACTGTGCCCATCAATTGCAGCCACTGTGCCATCAAATGCAGCCACTGCGTCCATCAAATGCTGCCACTGTACCCCATCAAATGCAGCCACTATGCCCCATCAAACGCAGCTACTGTGCCTCAAAGTCAGCCAACCACGCCCATCAATTGCAGCCACTATGCCATCAAACACAGCCACTGTGCCCATCAAACGCAGCCACGGTGCCCATCAAATAGTGCCACTGTGCCCCATCAAATGCTGTCACTGTGACCCCCCCGCCCACTTGCCATCTGCCTGGTACTTACCCTGTCTCGTTGGTGGGTCAGGCATGCGGGTGAGCCTGCCTCTTATGTGGATGCTCCACTGTGAGATCATCAGGATAAAAATTTCAAGGTTCCGGCACAACCACTAATCCACCCTTTAAAATAATTTCCTATGTGGAGATTCACATTTAAGTGCTGCAGTCTAGTACAGTACATATTTAAAGCCTAATGGCCCATTCACACCAAGGAACGTGAGTAACCACTAATGCAGGAACCCATGTATATAATCATGAAGGTGGCCTAAATGTTATGCTACCAAGCTTAATCCATTTTCTAGTTTTGTACTGCTCATATCATAAGTACCCCGCATAAATACAGGGTATAGTTAATTAATTTGTACAGTTAATATACAGTTAATATAGCTATAACTTGGAATTTTTTTAATTATTTTATTTTTTCATAGTTCATTTTTAATCTCATGTGAGAGCTTTCTTTAAAAAAAAAAAATGTAAAAAAAAATCTGCTGTTTCTATTGTGGTCAGAAGATACACAAATATACAAGCTGTTCTGTCTGATTCATCATGTTTGGTCATGTCTGCTCCAGTCCAGACACAGTTTTATTTTGGGAGCATTTCAAACATTTTGCCCCCATTTACAGCTTTTTTTTGCTTGTTTCCCTATGCCTGACTACACCTTACTACACTTGACTATGCAAAATCCCATTCTTTCTAATTGTTCCTGTTCACACTTGTATACTCTATGCTCAACAAAGTGTATGAGTTGTTTTTTTTTTCTAGCATATTTAGGTACTTTTGATCATATAGACTTAAAGGGACCTTTCACATGGGCGGTTCGCTGATCCCCGCTGAGCAGGCGGATAACAGGTTCGTCTCCGCTCACTATGCTGAGACGGGCCTGTCAGAGCCCCGCTCTCCTCTATGGAGAGATCAGATGAAAATGGACCTCCTGTCTGTTTTCATCCGATCCAATCCGCCAGACCGATGGAAATAGGGTCACCATCCGTCTGGAGTTCACGTACAGGATCGGTTGGATAACAGTTGGTGCCAGCGGACATGTCACCGCTGACATACGCCGCCCCATAGAGGTTAATAGAGTCCGATCAGGTCCACCTGAAAAACTGACAGATGGATCTGATTGGAAAGCTTGTGTGAAAGGGCTCTAACAGAAATGCCCGTAAAAGCACAATCATGCATTTCTTAATGTTTTTTCATTTTTATTTTGGTCTCCTCCCCCTGGTGCGTTCTATTTGCTAACACAAAAACACACAAGGCTTAAATACACATGTAAAATGCTTGAAATACACTTAAAAACACATAAAAATGGCTGAAAATTGCTCAAATAGAATTTTTATTACTTAAGCTGGCTATACATGGATCAAAAGTTGGCCAGTTCAGCAGGGGCTGGCCAAGTTTTGATCCATCTATGGGCAGGCTGATTGTACCCAAGTCGTGTTGAGTACAATCAGCATGTCGGTTGTACTGCCAGTGGCTATAGCCGGTAGCGATAACTGTAGTATTCTGCTAGCTGTGAAGGCTTCCCATGCCCCTTGCTGGAGAAGACAATAGTGCTGCAGGAGGCACTCCCCCATCAACACTGAATTTGTTGTTGGGGGAATCAAGCAATTTTCTTTCCTTCCAGCCATTGTGGAAGGAAAGAAAAACGTATCATCTATGGCCTGCTTTATTTACAGGGCAGATTTTGCTACTGTTTGAACCGCAATAAATTAGCGATGTTTGACAATTAGTAGAGCTAGCTGTTGAGCAGACGCTTACCTCCTCAAGGTAATGGCTTCCTGCTGAGTAAATGTGTTTTGTAATTAAAATGTAAGGCCCAGACAAGGTGCTATAAGTAAATTCAAGCCATGCCCACCCATCAATACACAGTAAGGATGTTGAAAGCTGTGTAGCTACAATTGGATTATACTATCCACACATGTCTGGTGTGCAGTGGGAAATGATCAGAGTATTTCTTTTACTACTCCAACATATTTTTTTTTCATTTAAATTGAATATTTTCGGTTCTAACAAAAGTGCATCACAAAAAAAAGGTTTGTTTGGGTATCCTTAATATATAGATAATTGTCACCTGATCTTCGTGTCCTTATGTGGGCCCCAGTCCCCCAAAACCCCTCACCTGTCTGACACAGGAAAATAGTAATGAGCTGTGTTAGATATTTTTGGTAATTTATAATGGTTCCCCTGTAATAATAGAAATCTGCATGGACTGTATTGTATAGGCTGTCATTGCTGACCACCCATTCTAAAAATGCTATTTGCCTGGCTGCTATGCTGATCCAATCACCCCAATACATTTTAAGTTACTGTAACATGAAGCAGGTTTTGATTTCACATAAAACATATTTTTTGGAGTTTAAAATGTATGCAGGGTGGGAAAGGGGCAACTGCTGATGGAGTTGCCACTGGGAGAATGGCCAATTAAGAGATTAGAGTGCTTAGAAGGAGACACTGGGACATTTTTTTCACCAAACTTCTTTTAATGTTAATGTATTCTTTTTGTAATAAATGATAGCAGTTATGACATTCACTGCCTGAGTTATATGGCGATAGGTGGTTTACAACTTAGTGGAATCCAGAGACTTTCTCTATCTCAGAAAAGCAAAAGTTTGGCTTCAATAATTAGGGGGTCATTCTGATGGAATATTAGTTGTCACTGGCAAAGCTGTAAAGAGGGTAACTTTCTGCAGGTAAGCAGTGCTGTCACAAGCAAAGCTGGTACTCTGGGTTATTTTCCACAGGATAGCAGGGCACCGACAGTTCTGTAACCTGTTACTTGGGGGTTCCTTCCTGCAGGAGGGTATTGCTGTCACTGGCAGGTATGTTACTTAAGGTTCTTTCCTTTAAGATAGCAGTGCTGTTACATGCAGTACATTTCCTTGGGGTTCTTTGCTGCAAGATAGCGGTGTTGTTTATGGGATTACTCTGCGGAAATTGCTTGTGATAAGTGGAGGTTGGGTACCTGAAAAAAAGAACTTGGATATTGGTGGCCCTTTAAAGTGGTTATAAACCCTTACAAACCACTTTGACCCACAGGTAAGCCTAGATTAAGGCTTACCTGTAGGTCCAAGAAATATCTCCTAAATATTTACCCGAAGACAGCGGCGCGCAGGCGCACTGGGCAGGCCGCAGATCACAGCGATATGGTGCGAGTGTCGGCTCCCGTGCGCATGCGTGGGTGTCACGTCATCGCGGCTCCGGAATCCATGGCAGCGACGAAGAGGAAGATGGTGGACCGCTTCGGGGGCTTCGTTCTCAGGTAAATTATTCATAATGAGCTAGTATGCTAGTCATTTAAAAAAAGTATAACATAACCAAGGTAGATCATCAGCCAGTCTCCATTAATAATAGTAATATTATATATATATATATATATATATATATATATATATATATATATATATATATATATATATAATAATTAATATATTATATATTAATAATACTTTGGTATTACTATTATGAAAAAAAATTCCTAGATCAACTATTAACCACTTTCAGACCGGACCAATTTGCTGGTCAAAGACCAGACCACTTTTTGCGATTCGGCACTGCGTCGCTTTAACTGACAATTGCGCGGTCGTGCGACATGGCTCCCAAACAAAATTGACGTCCTTTTTTTCCCACAAATAGAGCTTTCTTTTGGTGGTATTTGATCACCCCTGCGGTTTTTATTTTTTGCGCTATAAACAAAAATAGAGCGACAATTTTGAAAAAAACACATTATTTTTTACTTTTTGTGATAATAAATATCCCCCAAAAATATATAAAAAAAACATTTTTTTCCCTCAATTTAGGCCGATACGTATTCTTCTACATATTTTTGGTAAAAAAAATCGCAATAAGCGATTATTGATTGGTTTGCGCAAAAGTTATAGCGTTTACAAAATAGGGATAGTTTTATAGCATTTTTATTAATCATTTTTTATTATTTTTTTTTTTACTAGTAATGGCGGCGATCTGCGATTTTTATTGTGACTGCGACATTGTCGGGGACCCATCGGACATTTTTGACACATTTTTGGGACCATTGTCATTTATACAGTAATCACTGCTATATAAATGCAGTGATTCCTGTGTAAATGACACTGGCAGTGAAAGGGTTAACCTGTGGGTGGCAGTGTAGGGGTTAAGTGTTCCTAGGGGTGTGTTACTAACTGTGGGGGGGTTGGGCTTTCATTTAGTGTACACTGATCTCTGCTCCAATCACATGGAGCAGAGATCAGCGTCACTAGTTGCTAGGCAGAATGAGAAAATGTTGTTTATACAGCATTTCCTCCATTCCGCCGCTCCGTGAGACGATCGCGGGGATGCCCGCGGCGATCGAGTCCGCGGGTCCCGCGACCGGACTCACGGAGGTCCCGACCAGCGCGAGAGCGCGCCGCCGGCGGCGCGCTCCCGATGGCACGGCGGCAACGAATATTGGACGTACATGTACGCCAATATGCCTGCCCGTGCCATGCTGTCGACGTACATCGTCGTGCGCTGGTCGGGAAGTGGTTAAACAGTATGCAAATATATGTAATGTTGTTCTTGATAAGACTGCCATGATCACTTAGTGATGTTGCTGGTCAAACTTGATGCGTTGCATTAAAGCAGCCTTTTCAATTGAATCAGCTAACAATGCACCAAAATTGACCAACAATTGGACATGTGTTTTTTTCTGACAGGGCACACACAGTGGCACATTACCGTACATTGAAGTGCACTGCAATGCATATGCTTTAGAGGTGCATTGGGGTGTCATTGTAAACGAATGGCATTATAAGGGGCTAAAATACATAACATGCGTTTTCAACACCACACTGGAGAAGTGTTAATGGGCCTTGACACCCCTGCTGACATTTTTAAAGTACCAGCACAAGCTACTGAAAAAAGGTGGTAGAGAATAGTTAGTTTAGAGCAGCGTTTCTCAACCTTTTTTCACTTAAGGCACCCTTTAAAATGATGCACGTTGACAATGATGCATCTCGAAGCACCCTCTAAAATTATGGACAGTCTTGAGGCACCCCATTCTAAAATGGAAAAAAGTGTTATAATTTCTCTCCATCACTCAGCTAATGTGACCCCAGCACTGACAGAGGGGGGCAAGGGAGGGACAAAAAAGGGTGCTGTGCAAACAACCAACATCTTTCTTATCAACTGATGACATCATTGGTTATTAGGATGCTGGCGGCTAGAAGGTCATAATGGTGCACAATGAAAATCTGTAGCTTTTTGTAACTAAAAGGTAGGCTTCATCCACCTGCTGGCTTGTATACAATTTTGGGATGATTTTTAGGCATTTTGGCAAGGCACTCCTGAAGAAACCTTAAGGCACCCCAAGGTGCCTAGACACCCTGGTTAAAAAAAGTCTAGTCTAGGGCTAAACAAGTAGTATTTGCTGCTAGAATTTTAAACATTTAATGATCATCAGATTTATTTCAGTGTTCAGTGCAGAGATGACTGCTAACAAGTTGTCAGTAACCCCAACAGCAAGGGATTTAATGGTCTGTTTAACCCTAGCCTTATAAATTAAAATATATAATCTGTAATCTCTGTGGGTCTTTGACATGCAAATGTTCTTACAGTTTTATGTTTCAGGCTGTAAAGGAATGTGAAGTAGGCATTTTAAATAAAAAAGTGACATGATCTTAAAGTACAATTTTACTTATAGTAAGATTGTAATTTAAAACTCCCACCCCCTCAGCATTGCCCACAATACTAACCTTCAATCTGCTCCTGAAATGTTCATGTTCAGGCAGGGCTGACACCACACAGCCATTGCAAAGCAAATTCTCAGCTCTTAGCCCTTGTACACACGGTCAGAGAATCTGTCGGAATGAGTCTTATCGGACCGTGTCGTCAGATAATCCGACTGTGTGTGGTATGCATGGGACTGATTCTGTCCGAATCTCCGTCCGACCCAATTTTCCAACATCTTGGAAATATTTCCCGACCAACTGGGCCGGACGGACCTAATCCGATCATGTGTAGAGCATTTTCATCGGACCAAGTGCCACGCATGCTCAGATCAAATTCCTACATCAAAGCTATTGGCTACTAGCCTGAATGTAGTCCCATCGTAAAGAAAATAAGGCCTCACGTTCTGAAAGATCGGATTTTTCGCCAAATTGGCCAGACTGTGTGTATGCAACAGTTTCGGATACAATCCGTCGGACTAAATCTGACGGGCAAAATCCGACGGATTTGGTTGGCAAAATCTCCGACCGTGTGTACGTGGGCTTAGAAGGGATGCCTGCCAATCCCTCCATTCATTCCGGGGGCTGGACTCATATTTATGGTGGCCCCAGCCATCCTGTACTAGCCATAAGAATTAAAGTAACATGCAGAACATATGCAGTGAATGCAACAGGTATTTTTCCCTTGCAAAGGGTGCTCAGCGTCATGAGGACTGCATAGTGAAGGTCTGGGAGTGAGGCTGAAGATATTTATCTGGGTGACATCATTGACCATATATGGACATGACTATGCCTGTTAGCCACTTGGGATACCCCACCCCCTTGTGTGTATATATATATATATCAGTTGTCATCTGCTGAACCTGGCGGACATTCGACGGGAGTGAAGTGACAGAAGCAGCAATGTGTCGGTGGACATCGTTATTGACATGGATCCATATTGTTTGATGACATAATTGACAGTGGATTTACATCAAGGGACTTTTTTTTTTAAATTGAAGGACTCGTCAAAATGGCCCCTATGTTTGTTTAGACTTTTCAAATTTTGGTGAATGAGTGGAAGTACTATGTGCCCCTTATTTGGGGGCCCATTATTGTTAAAGGGGTCTTCTAGATTTCAAAAGGCTCCTGCAGACCTCTGCAACCACTGGGTCACATTGCTTTGACAGGGGGATCCCCCTGACAAGGTAGCACCCCCATGTTGTGTGTTTTGGGGGGGCGCATTCTCATCTCCCCTTTTCTGGTCTGGAAAACTGCATGCTTGGATAAGGGTATAGATTTTTGGGGGAGACCTTATGCTTTTTTTCCTTTTATTTTTTTTGCATTGGGTTCCCCCTTAATATCCATACCAGACCGGAAGGGACTGGTATCAAATTTGGAAAGGACTCCTGTCTTTTTTTGCATGGGGTCCCACTTATAATTCATACCAAACCCTGAAGGGCCTGGTATGAATTGTGAGAGAACCCACACACTGTTTTTTTAACTATCCCAGGCTCCTTTGTTACATACCTGTGCATTTCCGGCCATGTAAGTGAATGGGTGTCCGGTGATGTCACCCTCCGGCATCCTTAACAACCATCGAAAGCGGGAAGCTAATCGCAGTATTAAAACTGCTATTATACATGATGAGTGGCTCCCGCCAAAAGGGGTAAATGTTCAGGAGTTCATTCGAACACCCAAAACAGCCAAGGTTCGAGCCAAACTTGTGTTCGGACCGAGCCATAAGCTCATACATACTTATGAGCAGGGATGACCTCAGGGGTGTTCGGACAAGAGTTTGAATGTCCCTGAACTATATCCCTGGGATGCTGGCAGCACAAAATAGATGGCAGAAGCATTACCCACCCCACAAACGCGTGTATGTGTTCGCCCCTTGCATAGGTGTGGCTGTAGGGTGGAGAATGCCTCCACGGCCTATGGTTGGCTGTCAGCTTTGACCAGGCAGGATAGCTCAGGCAGGGTTGGACTCCTGTTCGAATGAGCCTGAGCTTATAACTCATAACTCTCACTATTTACACGCAAGGTCAAGATATGATTACAACATCAGCTGCATATACTTGTAGCGGGGTCTCTTTAAGGACTATAAAACTACTGTTCCCAGAACCCCGCTGGTTCCCAGGATGTTTTGAGTTATGTCTCAAAGACTCATGGGGGAGGATATATAAGGAGGGGGAGAGGCCTAGTTCTTTCTCTTTGGACACCCCCCTCTCTTCAAGCAAGAGGAGATCTGTGCTGAACTGCTGAGGCACAAGGCCTGAAGCCTGGGCCTTGTGCTCTTTTCCAAAGAGCTCTCTGCCAGCCTAGTTGCACCTGAGAGACATTTTCTCATTCCTTGCTGCTGTACACCAGAAGGATTGAAGACTCGGAGGTCGGTGGATTCCTGTTCCTAGACGAAAAGGCAGAGAAACCGGACTTGGACTTGTCCGGGTGGTGAGAGCTGTTTAAAGACAGATGCTTTATCTTTATTATTCGTTTGGATTACAAAGTTGTTCTTCAAGTGCACCACCGAAAGATTGCTAGCGAATATTGTTTTACTGGACTTCCATCTAGATCAGTCAGGCCTGACTGCATAGGTAGACAGTGCTGGGTGTTTACCCATGTGGGGAAGTAGCTGAAAAAGGGCAGCGCTAGAGTTGCATAGCAATACTTTATTATGCTGATTACTCTATTTATCTTTATTACTGGTTACTGTAGGGACCTGATTATGTGTTGCAATCCAAATGTTTGATTCATGTTATTCCTTTTATAAAAACAATAAGTAAAGTCAGTTATATACTTTCAAAGATTGTCTATGAGCTTGAGTTACCCACGCACGCACACACACATATTTAGAGTATAAGTGATTTAATGTGTATTGCTAGATACTAACTGTGCCAGAGTGGGTAGTGCAGATTGCCGGGGGGTTGGCGGAGCTGTGCTCAGGACCCAAACCAAACTTGCGGCCCTCTTAAGTGAGGGTATCGCTATATACTGTATATCGCTGACTTAATTGATTATTTTGACAAGGTTTTTTATTGAAGATATCCTACTTTTTATGTATTTGTTCCTCATGTGGTCAGATTTGTTCAGGTTTACTTTCAACAGACCAGATAAATCAGATCTTCTTCAGGAAATAAACAAAGGCATCTAAGTAAAATTATTTGGGACACTGGCAGAACCAGACAGGCTTTACAGGATAATAAAAAGCAGTGGGTATTTTAACTACATTTTGATACTGCACTTACACTTACTTGTTTTGATGACATTTATATGTATAACTTGGTTCTAACAACATTTGAATTAACTGCTCAAGCAGAAAAGGTGACTCGACAACATCAAGGTACAAAAATGTTGGTAAAAAGTTAGAGAAAAAAAGTATGGCAAGGTCAATTAGGTCTATGCACAGAGTAGTCAAATCTTATTATAAGAAGCAACTGGTATTCCAAATATAACAGAGGACAATGCTGCGACACTTTCAGAGCATCATATACAGTGGTACCTTGGATTGTGAGTATAATTAGTTCCAAAAGAATGCTTGTAATCCAAAGCACTCATATATCAAAGTGAGTTTCCCAATAGGAGTCAATGGAAACTCAGATAATTTGTTCCACAGTGACTGCTATTGTATGCAGTACTGCATGTGGCCAGAGGTGGGGGGGGGGGGCACCAGAGACACTCAAACACTCAGAGACCACTGTAGCTGCTGACTTTTAATAATAGGACACTTACCTGTCCTGGAGTCCAGCGATGTCGGCACTGCAGATGATGTTTCCATCAACTGTCAGGTACTGCTGTCGCCGCCATTGCGGGTAAGGGAACCCGGTAGTGCAGCATTACGGCTTCACGCCGGGTCCCTGATGTGTGAGGCACCGCTGCACTCTCCTACTGGCCCTGTGGCAGTGGGAGGATGAGGGAGCCAATCTGCCGACTTTGCCGCTCCTCCGTCCCTCTCAAAAGGCACCAAATGGGGCACTGGGGGGGGGGGGGGGCACACACGTTTGGGTGGAAATCCGCTTTAAGATGCGACAGAAGACAGCTTCCATCAATGAGGCATCTGCCCCCCAGGGCAGTAAAAATAATATATGTTGAGATGTTGGTCCTGGGTAGAGATCCTCTTCAATTTAGACTTCAATCAGAGAAGGACTCACAATTAGTGACAGCTGCTGAGTGATATGTAGCTATCTGCTTCTTGTTCTCACCTGCTATCATAGCACATAGCAGAGGGAGTCTTTCCAGCATTAATATCCTTTGTGGCTCTGAGATGGTATGCGACTTAGGCCCCATGGGTGTTTAGCCCCTGTACATGAGGCTTCTACATACAGGTGTGGGCAGAAGACACAGGTGCACTTTCCAGTCCCGCTGCAGACAGCCTGTTAACCACTTGCCTACTGGGCACTTATACTCCTTTCCTGCCCAGCTTTCTGTTTTCTCACACTTTGAATGACCATTGCTCAGTCATGCAGCATTCTACCCATATGACATTTTTGGCCTTTTTTTTCAAACAAATAGGTCTTTCTTTTGTGGTATTTAATCACCACTGGGTTTTTAATTTTTTGTGCTATAAATGAAAAAAGACCAACAATTTTGAAAAAAAGCCACAATTTTCTTAGTTTTTATTATAAAAGTTTGCAAATTAGTAATTTTTCTTTTTAAAATTTCCTTTTTTTTTTCTTTGAAAATTTTGGCCAAAATTTATACTGCTACAATACAATACATTGCTTTGGTAAAAATAACCCAAATCAATGTATATTATTTGGTCTGTGTGAAAGTTATAGAGTCTATAAGCTATGGTACCAATCATTAAAAATGTATGATACCTGATGTACTGATGGTCTGTCTAATTTCTTGAGACACTAACAATGCAGGCAGGTACCAGGGTTTTGGCTATTGCATTCTCCCTGTCTTTGTCCACCTGCAAGGTGATTGATGTGGTCAATCACCTGTTATAATCAAGCCAAACATTCGGCCTCATGCTGTTGATAGACAGTGATATGTGTGTTGCTCCTGATCAAGCTCCCTGTCTGTCTGCTCTGCTAGATCGGATTTCCCTGTGTATGACTTTGGACCAGAGTTTTTTAAACTATTCCCTGAACTCAGCCTGCCTACCTGGACTGTCATAGAACCACACTATCTGTTTGCTAACCGCAAGTATCTCTTTGCTTTGCTCAGTTCGCATCTGCCCTGGCATGGTGGCCAGGCACTAAAGCTTTGTTTATAAGTCCTGGTGACAACCGAGTACACCAGTAGGCCTGCTTGCCTTATGGGAAAGTGGTCTGCTATAGGTGAAGAACACAGTAGCCAGCTATAGTGTCTGACCACCTGTGTTAGGGTAGACGTAACATTATCACAATTCTGTGAAGTTGGACTTTACTCAGGCCCGTTTATTTGCTGATGAAATGTGCAAACTGACCCACCAAGTCCTGGAACTATCTTTGCGTGTAAGGCAAGAGCCAGAACCCAAAGTTAACCCACCTATCATTTTTCTGGTTACCCCCATATGTTTTCCAACCTTGAAAATAGTTGTATGCGATATTTTAAGTTTAAGCCACACTCTTCTGGTTCAGAAGCAGGTTAACCTGATTATTACATGGTTGCAGGGGGATCCCCAGTCTTGGGCTTTTAGTCTCCCACAGTTGACCCAGCCAGAGGGTCAGTTGAAGAATTTTTCAAGGCCCTGGGTTTACTCTATGGTGATAGAATTCTTCTTTTGCTTCCTGTGGCAGCCGTGATGTCATTTCCGGCGCGCCGGCATAGAGGGAATCATCATTCCCTGTGCAACTGGGTTCTTGTTGAATCTAGCCAATTGTGTGTCCATTTTTGGCGCCAAGTGGTCTGGAGGGGGGTATAAAGGGAAGTAATCCTCATTCATTGTTAGGTTTGGTCCATGGAAGGAAGTATTTTGCAGTGCTCCAGTAAATAACAGGTAATGAGTGATGTGGACTGGGTTATCTTTGTCTTCACCTAAAAATAGTTTTGTATTGAAATTTAGCTCTTGTATTTCTTTTTAAGGGAAGTCCGGAATATTTGGAGATTTTTTTTTCGGTATAGAAAGTCTATTTTCCCCTTGTATGCAAATAGGGCAATTGTAATTTGTTGGTGATACTAAGACTCTGACTTGTCCGGAAAAATTTGTAAGGTAGGCTCTTACCAATAGGGAGTTTTGCTCTTATACCTTTTTTGGTTATCTGGTAAATATTTATTTATATTTATATTTTTTGCATACTTACCTTTAATTTAGATGGAATTTCAGATCTTCCTAGTCTATTACCCTTCTCTATGATGCTCCCAAGTGGTCCTGCATGCCTCCCCACAGTGGTTGATGATTGTAACTTTGAATCTTTAAAGGTTGGTGCCATGATCAGAACGTGCTCGTTGCTCACTGCGTATGAGTTCATTATATCAATATATAGAATTGGTGTTTGCTGTTTTTATATTGTTTGCTTTCTTTAAATTGTTGTTTTTCTGACTTGTATATTCTTCTATTGTACTGATCAGTATATACATACAGAATTTATTGTAACACAATCTCCTGAAGAAGCCATTAGCGGTGAAATATGTAGAGATACAATTATATTTCTGTTGATATTTGTTACTGATTTACTGTGGATTTTTATCACTTATGAATTTTTAATCTAAATACATTTTCTATTTTTCTAAATAATTTTGTTTGTTTTTTTTGTGCTTGAAAAGACCCAATTATTACTTCCTATGTTATATTTAAATCTGCCTTTGTCTCAGTACCTGTATTTACCCATCCTGACCCCACAAAGCCATTTATTGTGGAAGTTGATGCCTCCGATAGGAGCCATCCTTTCCCAGCGGTCGCTTTCGTCTAACGAGCTACATCCCTGTGCTTTTTTTTCCCTGAAGTTCTCCAGTGCAGAGCTAAACTATGACATTGGGAACCGGGAACTCTTAGCCGTCAAATGCGCCCTTGAGGAATGGCGATACTGGCTGGAGGGGGCTCATCATCCATTTGTATTTTATAATGACCATAAGAACCTGGAATACATTAAGATGGCCAAGTGCCTTAACTCTCGTCAGGCCCGTTGGTCACCATTCTTTACCTGCTTTGATTTCACTATCACCTACTGTTCTGGTTCTAACAATGCCAAGGCAGATGCCTTGTCTCGCAGTTTTGAGTCCTGTTCGGGAACATCATCTAAAATTTATAATATTTTACCTGCAGCACAAATGATAGGGACCTTTAACCTGACCTTTCAGACTCTATTTTAAGTCAGTCTACGGCTCCATCCAATGTCCCCCTAGGAAAGCTGTTTATGAAAGGGGGGATGTTAGCTGATTCTGAATTAGAGGGAAGCCACAGAGGGTTTTGAAGGTTATATGGAAGGCTTGCATGGGTCCTAACCAGTAGTGTATTTAGGTTTTGTGCTGCCCTAGGCCTGACTAAACTTGTGCACCCCCTAATTTAAAATAGACCCACCCCTTCCTGTCAAGGCAACACCCCTTGCTGTTTAAGACCCTCCCTGAAATCTTCGAGTGGGGACACTAGTTCTGAGGGCCTTGGGGGGGGGGGGGGGGCAATGGATTCCCTTAATTGACATAGATTTCCTCTCACTTCCTGTTCAGCTATGGGGCAGAAAGTGAAGGGAAATCTGCAATGGGACAGGGATGGTTAAAAATAAACTGTCAGGGGCTATAAGCCTCCCTTATTCTATCCAAAACGGAAAAAAAAAGGTGTTGCCTATAGTTCTACTTTAAGCACAAATTTCTGATCATTTTATGGAGAGGACTAAGAACATATAACCATGTCAATGGTGCAGCAGAAAACATATAGCATAGTGAGGAAGCCAGAAGCAGTGTGGCCGCTTCTGCAGCACAAATGATAGGGGCCTTTAACCTGACCTTTCAGGCTCTATTTTAAGTTAGTCTACGGCTCCATCCAATCTCCCCCCAGGAAAGTTGTTTATTCCCCTCCATCTTAGGCTTAAAGTGCTTTCTGAAGCACATGATAAGACTGTTGGGCACCCAGGAATTGCTAAAACATTTTCCTTGATTTCTCTCAGGCTTTGGTGGCCCTCTCTCCGTAAGAACTTCTATTCCTATGTAAAAGCTGTCAGATTTTTTATCATTTATCAGGCCAAAATCACCAGGGTATGTGAACTTTTGATCAGGGTCATTTGGATAGTTACGATTTAAAAAAGAGTAAGCACAGTTGATTGATAATGTCTTTAGTCAAACACTAACCATGAGTGAAAGAAAAGTTTTTGTGTTATCATTCATATTCTGTGAAAAATGGCTAATGCCATATACACACGGTCGGACATTCCGATCACAAAATCTGTCAGATTTTTTCTGACAGATTTTGCCCGAAACTAGTCTTGCATACACATGGTCATACAAAGTTGTCAGAAAATCCGATCGTTCGGAACGAGGTGACGTACAAAACGTACGACGGGACTATGTAGAGGCCAGTAGCCAATACCTTTCGTCTCCAAATTTTTTGTAAGCATGCATAGCACTTTGTGTGCCGGAATTCTCTACACGCGATCGGAAAAAGTCGGATTGGATTTTGTTGTCGGAAAATTTTAGATCTAGCTCTTAAACGTTTTCTGTCTCAAATTCCGACAGAAAAAGTCTGATAGAGCCCACACACATGATCGTTTTTTCCGACAACATAATCCGATCTGACTTTTTCCGTCTGAATTTCTGATCGTGTGTATGGGGCATAAGAAATCATAAATTCTGCCAGGGTATGTAAACTTATGAGCGCAACTGTAGGTGCACACACTCCCCCCCCCCCTTTTTTTTTCAATATGATTCAGGGATGGAGACATACACTTGTAGTATAGGGTGACCAGATGTCCCCGGTATCAGGGGACAGTCCCCTGATTGAGGACAGTCCCCTGATTGCGGACCAAGTCAAGCCCCGGTTTTGTCCCTGGATTTGACTTCAACAGGAGCTGGGGCAATTTTCAAAGACAGTCAGTGCAGAATAAAAAAAAAGAATTCTGAGATTGTAGAAGGAAATTCCACATCCTTGCCGCTCTTACAGTAAAGAACTGTAAGAGGTTAAACCTCTTGTTTTCTAATTTTAATAAGTGGCCACAAGTCTTGTTAAACTCCCTTCTGGGAAAAAGTTTTATCCCTATTGTGGGGTCACCAGTAGTGATGGACGAACTTCCGACGGGACGTTTCGTGAACGTGGACCGCGAACGGGGCCGACCGTTCGCGAAACCGAACGTTCGTGGCGGGCCCCATTGACTTCAATGGGAGGCGAACGTTTTAAACATTTAGGTCGAATTTGCTGCCACAGGATAATTATTAGGTGGGCAAACATAGTCCCACCACATGGCCAATGACATAACACATGTATGGGGTGAATTTGGGATCGATAACTACAAGCATTCTTTTTTTATATGAAAAATTGTTCTGACAATTCAGGACTGTGGCACGCATGAAGGCAATGGAGGAGAGGGAAGGTCAGGGACCAGGGTAGGCAGAGAAGAGGGTGCAGGAGATGATCACCAGCAGCGTGACATACAGCAATGACACATGCACCGTGATAGAGGCATCTGACAACAGCACCGTGATAGAGGGCACTGACATCAGCAGCGTGACATAAAGCATTAACACCAGTACCGTGACATACAGTATTGACAGCAACACCGTGATAGAGAGCACTGACATCAGAAGCGTGACATACAGCACTGACATCAGCACCGTGATATACAGCACTGACAGCAGCACCGTGACATACAGCACTGACATCAGAAGCGTGACATACAGCACTGACATCAGCACCGTGATATACAGCACTGACAGCAGCACCGTGACAGAGAGCACTGACATCAGAAGCGTGACATTAAGCACTCACACCAGCACCGTGATATGCAGCACTGACAGCAGCACCGTAAGCAGCCCCAGGAGGAAGTCAGCACAGCACAGGGATGGTGGGAGCCCCTCATAATAAGAACCCCCAGGAGGAAGTCAGCACAGCACAGGGATGGTGTGATCCCCTCATAATAAGAACCCCCAGGAGGAAGTCAGCAAAGCACAGGGATGGTGTGATCCCCTCATAAGCAGCCCCAGTAGAAATATGACACCGCTCAACCTCTTCAAAGAGGAGGGTAGGGGCATATAGTACGGTGTGCTTTTTTGGGACAAGGAAGTGAGCCAAATGAAGAAAGAAGGTCTGTGTGCTTGATTAAAAAAAATTGTTTATAGACATATACATGGTCTACTGGTCACATGTGTTGAATTCCTCCGAGATCCATGACTCATTCATTTTTAGAAATGTGAGGTAGTTAACACTGTCGTGAGCTAGGCGAGTACGCTTATCGGTCACGATCCCCCCTGCTGCGCTGAACGTCCTTTCGGACAGGATACTGGATGAGGGGCAAGCCAACAGTTCGATGGCAAATTGGGCAAGCTCTGGCCAGAGGTCAAGCCTGCCCACCCAGTAGTCCAGGGGTTCATCACTCCTCAGAGCTTCCACATCGGCCGTTAACCCAATGTAGTCGGACACCTGACGGTCTAGGCGTTCCCTGATGCTGGATCCGGATGACACCTGTCGATGGGTCGGCTGAAAGAATGACCTCATATCCGTAGTCACCAACACATCTTCAAACCGGCCTCTTCTTGCAGGCGCTGTTGGATTGGTACCCGCAACTCCTTCTCTGGGAGTGGGAATTGCTCCTCTGCCAGCGCACGCAAAAGCAGAATGCAGCATTTCTCGAAGCAAGGCCTGGAAGTGCTGCATTCTGACAGCCCTCTGCGACGGCGGTAACATTTCCGCCATTTTGTGTTTGTACCGGGGGTCTAAGTACGTTGCCACCCAGTACTGGTCCTTGACCCTTATGCTTTTTATACGGGGGTCCCTATTAAAACACTGGAGCATGAAGGCCCCCATTTGCACTAAAGTGGAAGCGGTGTGGTGGCCTGGCTCCTGCTCATCATCCAGGATAATGTCGTCCTCTACATTCTCCTCTCCCCATCCACGCACAACAGGGATCCCAGAAAGGTTTAAAGCACGCTCTTCTTGCTCCTCCTCATCCGCCCCGGCACCATCCTCCTCTGACTCCTCTTCAGACTCCTGTTGTTGACTTGTCTCAGATAGAGTAGCCCCCCCTGGGAACTCATCCAGCATTGCGACTTCCTCATCTTCCCGCTCCTGCTCCTCCACAGCTTGATCAATGACACGACGCAATGCACGCTCCATAAAGAAGGCATAAGGTACCATGTCACTGATGGCGCCATGGCTGCTACTGACCAGTTTGGTGATCTCCTCAAATGGCCGCAGAAGTCTGCATGCATCGCGCATGAGCAGCCACTGGCGCGGTGAAAAAAAACCCAGCTCCCCAGAACCGTTTCTTTCGCAGAGTTCATACAGGTAGACGTTAACTGCACGTTTCTGCTGGAGCAGCCTATCAAGCATATAGAAGGTTGAGTTCCATCGCGTCGGGCAATCGCAAATAAGACGTCTGACCGGCAGATGGTGTCGCCGCTGAATGTCAGCAAGGCGAGCCATGGCCGTGTAAGATCTTCTGAAATGGGCCGAGATTTCCCTTGCCTGCCGCAAGATGTCCTGGACCCCAGGGTATTTGACAAGGAATCGCTGCACGACCAAGTTTAAGACGTGTGCCATGCATGGCACGTGCGTGATTTTGCCCTGTTTCAATGCGCTAAGCAGATTGGCACCGTTGTCACACACCACTTTACCAACTGTCAAATTGAGCGGTGTTAGCCACTGATCTGCCTGTGAACGCAAAGCTGAAAGGAGTGCCGGGCCAGTGTGGCTCTTGGCTTCCAGGCACAACAGACGCAGAACGGCATGGCAACGTCTCACCTGGCATGTGGAATAGGTTCTGGGGAGCTTGGGCGGTGCAGCGGAAGAGATGCTAGAAGCGGAAAAGGAGGAGCCAGCTGAGGAGGAGAAGGAGGAGGATGGAGTAGGAGGAGGAGGAGAAGGAGGAGGAGGAGAAGAAGAGTCAGGCCTGCATGCAATCCGTGGCGGTAAAACCAAATCTACACGGGTGCCACGGGTTACATGCTTGACGGCCGTCAGAAGGTTCACCCAGTGGGCAGTAAAACTGATATACCTGCCCTGCCCGTGTTTGCTAGACCACGTGTCTGTGGTCAGATGTATCTTGGCACCGACACTGTGTGCCAGAGATACATTCACTTGCCGCTGAACATGGCCATATAGCTCTGGGATGCCCTTCTCCGAGAAATACTTCCTTCCTGGGACCTTCCATTGTGGTGTTCCAATGGCCACAAATTTGCGAAAGGCCTCCGAGTCCACCAGTTTATATGGCAGTAGTTGGCGGGCTATCAGTTCTGACAAGCCAGCCGTCAACCGTTGGGCAAGAGGGTTATCCGGCGTCATCATTTTATTACGCTCGAACATTAGGCCCACGGAAGCCTGCCTTTTTGCAGAAAAACGTGAGCTTGGCGTGATGGAAGGTGGAGTGGAGGACAATTGTGAGGAGAGAGGAGAAGTAGAAGAAGAGGCTGGACGGTGAGAGCCTGCAGTGTGGCTTTGAGTGTTCCGTTGCTCCCACTCGGCTCGGTGATGGCTGCTCATGTGCCTTCTTAAGGCGGTCGTCCCTAGGTGAGTGTTGGGCTTACCGCGACTAATGCGTTGACTGCAAAGATTGCAGATGGCAACGCTATTGTCAGCAGCGGACACGTTAAAAAAAGCCCACACTGCGGAGCCATGTGCCGGTGTCCTGGGAGCGCCAGATATGACCGTACATGGTCGATGACTCGCTCCTGATACATTTGCAGTCTGCTTTGTCCCTCCTGTGCAATGTAAGTTAGTCCTGCTTCTCCTCCCTATCTGCTGGTCCATATCTCCCTCTGAACTCCCCTCCTCTTCCTCTCTTGTGGGCACCCACGTGACATCACTAGACACGTCATCATCAACGTCACCTTCCCCACCGCTATAAGTAGAGATCTCGGAGTAGGCAGCAACACCGGGGACCAACCTCCTCCTTGGGCTGATCTGGGTACTGTCGTCAGACTGCTGAGTAGCGGTTGTTGCTACCTCCTCTTCCTGATCCAATACCAAGAGTGGCTGCGCATCAGAAATGTCCTCTTGATATGGATCGGAAAATAATTCCTGTGACTCAAGCGGAAGGTATGTGGTGGTGGTGGTGGTGGTGTTGTTGGTGGTAGTGTCTTTGGGGGTGCACATAGCAGAGAGTGAAGAAGAGGGTGCAGATCGAGAGGATGAGGAGGGTGCAGAAGAGTAAGGCTGAGTGAGCCACTCAACCAAGTCTGGTGCGTCCTTTAAAGTAATTGAACGCACCTTCTGCAACTTCCCACTTTGGCTCAAGGCTGTTGCTCCTGCCCTACCCCTACCACCCCTGCGGAAGGGCCTGCCTCTTCCTCTGCCTGTCATTTTTTAAATGACCCTGTGACAAAACTCTTAGTCCCTATACCGATGAAGGACTGCTGCAGTATAGGGCAGCTGTCAGCAGTGGTGCACCTCAGCCCTATCTATTGTGGACCGATACCGGTCCTTACAGAACAGCAGACTGTGCCTCACTCAACCCTATGTACTGTAGCACCCTTCACCAAGTTACCAGTCCTTATAAGGACCTTTGTGGACCAAGTAGGTTGTGTGTGACTGATTAGCAGACTGTATGTCAGTCCCTATACCGCTGAAGGACTGCTGCAGTATAGGGCAGCGGTCAGCAGTGGTGCACCTCAACCCTATGTATTGTGGACCGATAACAGTCCTTATAGAATAGCAGACTGTACCTCACTCAACCCTATGTACTGTAGCACCCTAGACCAAGTTACCAGTCCTTATAAGAACTTTTGTGGACCAAGCAGGTTGTGTGTTAGTGATTAGCAGACTGCACGTCAGTCCCTATACCAATGAAGGACTGCTGCAGTATAGGGCAGCGGTCAGCAGTGGTGCACCTCAACCCTATCTATTGTGGACCGATAGCGGTCCTTACAGAACAGCAGACTGTACCGCACTCAACCCTATGTACTGTAGCACCCTACACAGACCAAGTTACCAGTCCTGATAAAGAGCTTTGTGGAACAAGTGAGTTGTGAATGTTTAGCAGACTGCAGCAGAAGGGTAGCAGTCAAGTATAATATTCTTTCTATATTTGGAAGAAAGAATATTATACGTGTACAAGCCTATTACCGTACCACTGATACCAGTCCTGAAAAGAACCTTTGTGGAACTAATAGTAACAGCAAGTCTTTAAACTGACCCTCACTGCCTGACAACACTGCTTCCTTCCTGTCCCTATACAAAGTGGCAAAAAAGAGTAGACTGGAACGATTAGTGGTTACTGGAACAGCTCTTTTGTGGACCTGATAGTAACAGCTAATGATGATGATGATGATGATGATGAAAGACTAATCTGGCTGTCCCTGTAGCACACACCGTCCTTTCCCTTTCTCTAAACTGACAAAAGACACTCAGGCTGCTGCAAGAATCAGTAGCACAGCAAACCTATATACACCTAACACCTATACCAGTTCTGAAAAGAACTTTTTGTGTACCAAATAGCTAGCGTTTTATCTGTCCCTACTCCACACAGCAACCTTTCCCTATAGTGACAGAAGAAAGAATGTAAAATGGCCACCGGATCGGGTGTATTTATAGGTTAGGGGGAATGTCCAAGTGTCCATGTGCTGTCATGTCTCAATTGGCTGTCCTGTACCCCATGATAGACGTGTCATCATAGGTCAAAGTTCTTTTACACATTAAACACGTAAGTCCGCCGGGGCGAACGACGGGAAAAAGGCGAGCGAACGAGCGGACCGCGAACGACCGAAATTCGCCGCGAAACGACCGCCGGGCGAACCGTTCGGCCATCACTAGTCACCAGTATGGTATTTGTATATTGAAATCATATCCCCTCTCAAGCGTCTCTTCTCCAGAGAGAAGACGTTCAGTGCTCGCAACCTTTCCTCATAACTAATATCCTCCAGACCCTTTATTAGCCTTGTTGCCCTTCTTTGTACTCGCTCCATTTCCAGTACATCCTTCATGAGGACTGGTGCATGCAATATTCTGTTTGCTTTGTTAGCGGCAGCTTGGCATTGCATGCCATTGCTGAGCCTATCATTTACTAGGAGCCCCCAAGTCCTTTTCCATCATGTCATCTCCATGCCACCTGTTTCAACTCATAAAATCCCACACCACCATGCCGCAAATGGGTTGCCAAGTGGGCTATGTAGTCAGCCTGTTAACCACTTGCTGACAATGCACTGTACATCTGCTACAGTGAGGGTCACGTATATGTACGTGATTCAGCTCTACCGGGTAGGGGACGGGCCGCTTCTGCTGTGAATAATCATAGCAGAAGCCAATCAGTGGGTGCCAGCAAATGGATATCCGCCAGCACCCACTGATCACTAATGGGACAGACTGAACAGAGCTCTGCATATGTAAACAATGCAGAGTTCTGTCCTGTCATCGGGTGGTTTTATACACACAAAATCACTGGTTAGGCACACATAGTTACATAGTTAGTAAGGTTGAATAAAGACACCAGTCCATCCAGTTCAGTCTACAATTGTCCCTATTCCTGTACATTGCACACTCACATCAGTCCCTACCCTCAAGGAGCCCACAATCCAAGGTCCCCATTCATATACTAGGGCCAATTTGGGACAGAAGCCAATTAACCTACCTGCATGTCTTTGGAGTGTGGGAGGAAACCAGAGTACCCGGAGGAAACCCACGCAGGCACAGAGAGAACATTTACCACATTTAACCCTTTAATTGCCCTAGATGTTTAACCCCTTCCCAGTCAGTGTCATTTGTGCAGTGACAGTGCATATTTTTATTACTGCTCATTATATTGGCGTCACTGGTTCCCTCAAAGTGCCAGTTAGCGTCTCATTGGCCGCCGCAATATTGCAGTCCCTCTATAAGTCGCTGATCGCCGTCATTACTAGTATTAAAAAAAAATCCTGTGTGTGTGTGTGTGTGTGTGTGTGTGTGTATGTATATATATATCTCTCTCTCTCTCTCTCTATATCTATATCTATATCTATATATTTACATCATAGTTTGTAGACGCTAGAACTTTTGCGCAAACCAATTGATATACGTTTATTGTGATTATTATTTTTTTTTTACCAAAAACGTAGCAGAATACATGTTGGCCTAAATTTACAAAGAAATTTGAATTTTTTTACATTTTTTATTTGATATGTTTTATAACAGAAATTACTTTTTTTTTTTTTTTTTTTTTTGTTTCTAGCGCAAAAAATAAAAAAAACCCAGTGGTGATTAAATACCACCTAAAGGAAACTATTCGTGAGAAAGAAACAACATAAATCTCATTTATCTACAGCAGGGGTCTCAAACTGGTGGCCCTCAATCTGTTTTGCGAAACTACAAGTTCCATCATGCCTCTGCCTGTGGGAGTCATGCTTGTAACTGTCAGCCTTGCAATTCCTTATGGGACTTGTAGTTTTACAACAGCTGGAGGGCCACCAGTTTGAGACCCCTGATCTACAGCATTGTATGACTGTGCAATTATCAGTTAAAGTAATGCAGTGCTGTACAGAAAAAATGGCTTGGTCATTAAGGGGCTAAATGTTCTGGAGGTCAAGTGATTAAAATCAATGACAGACCAATGGCTGCATGGATCTTCAGTTGCATCTCTACTTGCACATCTGTGCAGGGGCGGTTCACGGCTTACAATACAATGAGGCAGTATTCAAAGCTGTGCACAGGGATGTACAAGCAGAGATGCGCACAGGCCAAAGGTGCCTCCTGGGTGGGTAAACACAGTCCCTGCACAAGTGTACCGGTCTGGGAATCCTTGTAAATTAGTCCTAAATGGCACAGTTATATAGTTACATAGTTAGTAAGTGTAGCACTAACCCCCCAAGGAGCTGCTGAATTTTCTGGGCCTACCGATTACCTCCTCGAGCTCGTACTCGTTGTCTAGGGATGAGCCGAACACCCCCCGGTTCGGTTCGCACCAGAACTTGCGAACGACCCCCGCGTTCGTTACGAACGTTCGAACCCCATTGAAGTCTATGGGACTCGAACGTTCGAAATGGAAAGTGCTAATTTTAACGGCTAATATGCAAGATAGTGTCCTAAAAAGGGTTTGGGGACCTGCCTCCTGCCTCAGGGGACATGGGTCACTGCAAAAAAAGTTTTAAAAACTGCCGTTTTGGCGGGAGCACTGATTTTAATGACGATTAAAGTGAAAAAAAAAGGTGAATATTCCTTTAAATAGGGTGCCTGGGGGGTGTCTGTAGTATGCCTGTGAAGTGCCACGTGTTTCCTGTGTTTAGAACAGTCCCTGCACAAAATGACATTAAACGGAAATAACACCATTTAAAACTGCTTGCGGTTTTAATGTTATATCTGGTTCCTGCAATATGGTTGAAAATCATTGAGAAAAATGGCATGGGTAGCCCTCCCTGCCCATTA
Source organism: Lithobates pipiens (assembly GCF_037356315.1). Classification (NCBI taxonomy): domain Eukaryota; kingdom Metazoa; phylum Chordata; class Amphibia; order Anura; family Ranidae; genus Lithobates; species Lithobates pipiens. The sequence goes on from NW_027507787.1 coordinate 50,932,049, forward strand.
CCAGCCTATTTGGGTCTTGTACGCATATTAAGGGGAACCCCGTACCCATATTAAAAAAAGGAAATGCGTGTGGCCCCCAGGCCCTATATACTCAGAACAGCAGTATACAGGCGGTGCAAACAAGACAGGGACTGTGTAGGTTTGTTGTGTTAAGTTGAATCTGTTTGTAATTTTCAACCGGTACATTTTTAAAGTGTAGCTCCAGTCAAACAAACTATTTTTAAGCTTTTTGGAAAACATAGGGAAGGGTTATCACCCCTGTATAATTTGTTTTGTCGTCCATCTTTTTTCATCTCACTTGCTGCTGTCTCCTTGCGTTTGCAAGTAGGAGATGTTTGTAAGTTGGATGTTTGAAAGTAGGGGCCTGCCCTATATTATAGTGGTATGTACTGGGTACAGAGCACGCAGACAGCACGCACTATCTCCTAACACTACTGACTTCAAGCTCTATTATTAACCACTTGACCACTGGGCACTTAAACACCCTTAATAACCAGACCAATTTTCAGCTTTCGGTGCCCTCACATTTTGAATGACAATTACTCAGTCATGCAACACTGGACCTATAGGAAATGTTTGTCCTTTTTTTCACACAAATAGAGCTTTCTTTTGGTGGTATTTAATCACCTCTCAGTTTTTTATTTTTTGTGCTATAAAAGAAAAAAGACCGAAAATTCTGCGAAAAAAAGAATTTTTCTTCGTTTCTGTTATAAAATTTAGCAGATTAGTAATTTTTTCTTCATAAATTTTGGCCAAAATTCATACTACTACATATCTTTGGTAAAAATAAGTACAAATTGGTGGATATTATTTGGTCTTTGTGAAAGTTATAGAGTCCACAAGCTATGGTGCCAATATCTGAAAATTGATCACACCTGAAGTACTGACGGCCTATTTCCTTTTTTTTTTTTTTCCACAAAATTTTCATATTATCAGGTTATTTCACACACACAGCATATGCATACCAAAAGACCCTGGAGAATACAATGGTGGTCGTTGCAAATTTTTATCTCACACGGTATTTGCACAGCAATTTTTCAAACGCGTTTTTTGGGGGGAAAAAACAGTTTTGTGCTTAAAAAACAAACAAAAAAAACAGTAAAGTTAGCCCAATGTTTGCATAAAGTGAAAGATGAAGTTATGCTGAGTAAATAGATATCAAACATGTCACTCTTCAAAATTGTACATGCCCGTGGAATGGCGCCAAACGTCGCTACTTAAAAAATCCCCATAGGCGACGCTTACAATTTTTTTTACTGGTTACATGTTTTGAGTTGCAGAGGAGGTCTAGGACTAGAATTATTGCTCTCGCTCTAACGTTCTCGGCGATACCTCACATGTGTGGTTTGACACCGTTTTCATATGTGGGCGGGGCTTACGCATGCGTTCGCTTCTGCATGCGAGCACATGGGGACATGGGCGCTTTAAATTTTTTTTTTTTTTTTTTATTGTTCATTTTACTTTATTTATTTTAGTTTGACATTTTTTTCCCCAAAAATATATTTTTGATCACTTTTATTCCTATTACAAGGAATGTAAACATCCCTTGTAATAGGAATATGGGGTGAGAGGTCCTCTTTACAGTGAAATCTGGGGGTCAATATGACCCCACATCTCACCTCTAGGCTGGGAAGCCTGAAATAAAAAATAAAAAAAAGATTCTGGCTTTGATCGTACTGGCGAGTTGGTAGAAGCACCGGAGGGCGGTGAGGGGTGGGGGGCGTCTATGGCTGGGTATTTCAGGGTATCACCGAGTATGGCTGGGTATCTCCGAGTATGGCTGGGTATGGCAATTTATGGCAGGGTATTGCAGAGTATTGGGGGGTACTCCAGAGTATTGGGGGGTACTCCAGAGTATTGGGGGGTACTCCAGAGTATTGGGGGGTACTGCAGAGTAATGGGGGGTACTGCAGAGTAATGGCAGGGTACTGCAGAGTAATGGCAGGGTACTGCACTGCAGAGTAATGGCAGGGTACTGCACTGCAGAGTAATGGCGGGGTACTGCAGAGTAATGGCGGGGTACTGCAGAGTAATGGCGGGGTACTGCAGAGTAATGGCGGGGTACTGCAGAGTATTGGCGGGTACTGCAGAGTATTGGGGGGTACTGCAGAGTATTGGGGGGTACTGCAGAGTATTGGGGGGTACTGCAGAGTAATGGGGGGTACTGCAGAGTAATGGGGGGTACTGCAGAGTAATGGGGGGTACTGCAGAGTAATGGCAGGGTACTGCACTGCAGAGTAATGGCAGGGTACTGCAGAGTAATGGCAGGGTACTGCAGAGTATTGGGGGGTACTGCAGAGTAATGGGGGGTACTGCAGAGTAATGGGGGGTACTGCAGAGTAATGGGGGGTACTGCAGAGTAATGGCAGGGTACTGCAGAGTAATGGCGGGGTACTGCAGAGTAATGGCGGGGTACTGCAGAGTAATGGCGGGGTACTGCAGAGTAATGGCGGGGTACTGCAGAGTAATGGCGGGGTACTGCAGAGTAATGGCGGGGTACTGCAGAGTAATGGCGGGGTACTGCAGAGTAATGGCAGGGTACTGCAGAGTATGCACTGGTATTGCAGAGTATTGGCAGGGAATTGAGGGGTTAAATTCGGTGAGCAGCGATGTGGGCACTGCAGATGCAGCCCACATCGCTGCTGACACCGATCTCTTTCCCCTCCGCTGTACCGATCGGTACAGAGAGGGGAGGGAGGAACCGGCGTCATAACATGACGCCGGTTTGTTTACAAGTGATCACTCCGTCATTTGACGTAGCGGTCACGTGGTAAACGGCGTCATGGATGCTCTCGAGTGCGCGCCCCAGGGGGCGCGCGAGAGCAGAATTCTGGGAGGCCGTTGATTAACGGCCTCTCAGAGTTAAACAACCGCCCTGAAGCCGTTAATCGGCAATGGGCAGTTGTTAAGTGGTTAAAGCTAGATCACTAGCTATATAGGTGAGGTGAATATAGTGGTGTATACTGTGGTCAGGGCACAGACAACAACCACTACACAGCAGCAAGATAGGAAATCAGCCAAAAACGATCGGTGTGTACTGTGTTGAAGGTACACAGAACACCCACTGCTTCAGATGCTAACACACTACACGAGGCCGCCTCAAAGGCGGCCTTATATAGTGTGGGGCGTGCACTACACAGCCTGAGCTATGATTGGCCACAGGCAGGATGCCTGTGGCCAATCATGGCTCTCCTCGCTGCTGGCGCTACGATTGGCCAAGCATGCGGGGTCACAGTGCATGCTTGGCCAATCATGAGCCAGCAATGCACTGCGCCACCGCAGTGCATTGTGGTCCGCGCGCGCCACTCGAATTTTGACGCGAACGGCCCAAACGTTCGGAATTCGCCGACCGGCCGAACAGCCAATGTTCGAGTCGAACGTACGTTCGACTCGAACACGAAGCTCATCCCTATCGTTGTCCTTGCCTAGGAGTTCCCAGGGTTCATGACCCAGTAACTGTAGAGACCGACACTTGAATTCCTTGTTAGGATTTTTATTTTGCATAAAACAGTTGAACAAACTCAGTCTCTAAGCTGGGAATAGAGGGTATCAGGGTAAAGTTTAGCTCAGGTGCTTGGAACTGCTGACTTCAATAAAAGTCTCTCTCTATGTACACAATCCAGGGAACGGCCGCTCACAACTGGATTCTTTAACTGTTGGATAAATCCTTAAGTTTGGGTTTAGCAGTCAACAGGTAATTTTAGCATTCAAAGTCTCTCAAGCTGACTTTGTTGGGAACTTAGTTACAACAACTGGAAGGGTAGAAGTAGGAACTTTTCTTACTGTACCAGAATCTTTCAGCTGATCTGGCGATAATGTAAGAATTATGGATTCATCAATGTCCATGGCAACTCAGCTTCCAGGCTCTTACTGAGCAGCCAGCCTTGTGCGTGGCTCTCTCACTGAAGAGTCCTCCCCTGGTCGCGTGTAGAGTTGCTGGGCCTCTCCAAACCCGAGACGGCACCAGAACACCTTAGAATCCCCCTTCCAGTTACTGCGCCTCGAACTAGCCAGTTCTGAGGCTTGGAAACGGATGGATCCGCACCCCAGGCCATGAGGGCCCCTGGGGGATGGTTGGGAGGACCAGGACCACGGAGTCAGCAACAACTTCTGGACCAGAACCCAGAACCACGTGACTTCGGCACCTTAAGTACCCTTTCCCGGATTATGCAGTGAGGGAAACGCGCCCACTGATTGGCTCCGAGATAGAGATTGGTACCCAATGCGACCAACCAGACTGCATTCTATAGCCTCCCACAGGTGTTACAACCCCACCTATGACCAGGCAGAACTTCTATACAGTCCAGCCAAACTGATGCCAAAGTACAATTTAACACAACCCCAAAACTCACTACAGTTTTGAGCAAAAACTAAATTTAAACACAGCACATACTCTTTAGGAGTACCGGCGCTACATAAGGTTGAATAAAAATAATAGTCCTACCAGTTACTGAATCACACACACCTTTTGTTTCTATGGGATGAAAATTTTATAAATATTCCCACTCACATCACCACCACTCTCTTTAAAAGCCTAGGAAACAATAAATAAACGTGATTGACAGCACAGACACCTATAGGGGACCAGAGTGTGTGCGAGGTGGGGCAGAGAGAAATGCACAGACAGGGCTGTATAGTGAATAGGCCTTGGCTTTAGTTGAAAATAAAAAAAAATAACAAATAATTTTTTTGCTTTCTAAAGGTTACAGAAGTGCAAGGTTATATGGCCACTGGCCACCATTTGTAAATTTTGGGCGTTTTTTTTTCAGTAAGTTTCACTTTGGGAGGTTGGCAACACCGATGGCCAGTGTTAAAGTAGAACCCCCCCCCCCCCCAAGCTAAACATTCTAGGTGAACACAGCTCTGCATGCCAAGCTATAAACAGTGAATGCTTTCTTTTTATACTTACATTTTATTTCTACTTACTGGCCCTCAGCCACTGGTGACTAAGCAAGGACCACGCAAGTGCACCCTGGGAAGGCTACCTCACCAGTGCCTTTCAGGAAGATCTGGTTTCTAAACTGTGAGATTTAGTAGTCCAGAGGATAGGCTTTTCTTTAAACAGATAAGTATAATGTCGTCTGAAGCTAAGGACACTGGGAACATGACCTCGAACGAGCAGGAGGAAAGTTCCAAACCAACCTTAGAATGTATTATTTTACTGAAAGAGTAGTTGATGTTTGGAACAGATTCCCAGCAAAGGTAATAAGTCACTCAACAGCATGTGGATTTAAACATGCTTGTGGCAAACATAGATCTTTACTTAGACAAAGCAGTTCAAAGAAAGCTAAAAAAATGAATTGCAGATTAGATGGACCACTTGGTCTCTTTCCGCTGTCACTCTTTTGTGTTTCTGTATTTTCATATTTATAAAAAGAATAACTGACAATCTTAAAGGGTTTAGAAACTGTTATTTTTGCAACACTGAGACTCTAAGCCCTTGTACACAAGGTTGGACATTCCGATCGAATCAGGTTGTCAGAAAATTTTATAGCCCAGCTCTAAAACTTTGTCGGTCGGATATTCAGATGGAAACAGTCCGATGGAGCCCACACAGGGTTGGATTATCCGACAACATGGTCCAATCGGACATTTTCCGTTGGAATGTCGGACCGTGTGTACAAGGGTTTAGACATCCTCTAGTGATGGGGCACAGCACAGAAAGTGTTGGTGTGTGCAGCCAATTCATGTCGGAGACATGTACATGAACCTGTCCGTGTCTGCTCTGAAGCAGGATTGTCCATACACCAGTCCCACTGACAGGCGCCATGGCCAAGGAGAGACTAGTTCCTCATCAGGTCCTCTTTACTTTTTATTATTAGTGGATGGCAGTGGGCAGATTTATAGCTGCTAGTAAATTCAATAGCGGCGTTCAAATCTGCTTACTGCTGTGCACTGTCAATCAATAATACAGCGAATCTGATGGGGTCTCTCATTTCTCCATCAGACTCCTGCCACCCTTTGACAAATCATTTCCAAAATTTGGGCATTTCAACATTTACATTTGGCTTTTGGTCGGGGAATCTCTTGGCCGATAGCTGAATGGGTTCAGGGATACAGTATAGTGCAGGAAGCTGTCACATACATGACAGCTTCCCAGCACAGGTGCTGCCCGCTCTGTGTACTGATGAATCTCTGTATGCCAGCTCAGAGTTGGTCTTAACCACTTGACCTCCGGAAGATTTAACCCCCATTATGACAAGAGTATTTATTGCTTTTCGAGACTGTGCTACTGTAATGCCCCATACACACGGTCGGAAAATGAGCGATCGGATCATGTCGAAAAATCCGACCGTATGTGGGCTCCATCTGACTTTTTCCGTCAGATTTTCCGACACACAAAGTTTGAGAGCAGGATCTAAAATTTTCCGACAACAAAATCCGATCACATAAATTCTGATCGTGTGTAGACAATTCCGATGGACAAAGTGCCACGCATGCTCAGAATAAACGAAAAGACGAAAGCTATTGGCTACTGGCCCGTTTATAGTGCCGTTGTACGTTTTGTATGTCACCTTGTTCCGAACGATCGGATTTTCCCACAACTTTGTGCGACCATGTGTATGCAACATAAGTTTCGGCCAAAATCCATCGAAAAAAATCAGACAGATTTTGTGGTCGGAATGTCTGACTGTGTGTATGGGGCATAACTGTGCGGTCATACAACATTGTACGCAAATAACATTTATAGCATATTTTTTTCATTCAAATATAGCTTTCTTTTGGTGGTATTTGATCCTCACTGGGTTTTTCATTTTTTGAGGTATAAACAAAAAAAATACAGAAAATTTTGAAAAAAAGCAAAAATTTTTTTCTACTATAAAACATATCCAAAAATAAATAAATACGTTTCTTCATGAATTTAGGCCAAAATGTATTCTGCTTCATGTCTTTGGTAAAAAAAATTCCAATTAGTGTATATTATTTACTTTGCATAAAAGTTTTAGCGTCAGATATAGATACTGGAATTTTTTTAATTCTTTTTCCATTTTTATACTAGTAATGGCAGTGATCAGCGACTGTGATAGTGTGGTAGGCAATCAGCAACTAGCTGACACTGGCTGGGGGGTACTCTAATGCCGCGTACACACGATCAGACTATCCGGCGGAGTGTGTGGCTCCGGCGGACTTTTTTTCCCCAAAAGTCCAGTGGACTTAGAAAGTAGTTTTGACTCAAAAATTGTCCGCCGGCCGTCTGCGTGCTAGTCCGCCGGACTTTTGAAATTAATGGACTTTCCCGCATACGGAGAAAAGTCCGGTCATTATGAACGCGGTTCCAGGTAGACGGGACTAGCGCAGCAGGTCAATGTCGCTGCCTTTGGCGGCGAGATTGACACATCGCTGGCCCCGTAAACTGGTATGGACTTAAACGGGAAGCCCTACACCAAAAAAACTGCGTGGCGGCCCCCCCCCCCAAGGTCCATATAAGACCCTTATCCAAGCACGCAACCCGGGCGGTCAGGAAAGGGTGTGGGGATGAGAGAAAGCCCCCCCCCCCCGAGTCGTACCAGGCCGTGTGCCCTCAACATGGGGGGGTGCTTTGGGGAAGGGGGGCCGATTGTGTGTGAGCAGGTCCGCTGGTTCGGAAAGTCTGGCGGACTTTCCAGCGGTTTGTCCACCAGACTAAGTACGCCTGATAGTCCGAACGTGTGTACGCATCATAACTGACACTAACATCAGTAGAGACACTAATGGTTCTCAGGGTCTGCAGGTGGGGGGCTTATCGGAATCTGTAAGCCACCTTTAACAAGGGGGCCCCCAGATCCCACCCCACCATGTGAATGGTTATCAGGTACATTGTACCCCTACCCATTCACCAAAAAAGCAGTTAAAAAGTTTTTTATTAATAGCTCCGAGGTGTCTTCTCCCGCTGCAGTCTCTCCCAGTGCCATCTTCTCCCACCGCTGTCTATTGCGGTGCCATCTTCTTCCGCCGCCATCTCTCCTGGTGCCATCTTCTCCCACCGTTGTCGTCTATCGATGCTGTCTTCTTCCTCGCTGCCGGTTACCCAGTAAAGAAAAAGAAAAGCCGCTGTTGTTCTGTTGTTGTCTTCCTCCCTTGTGTTTCCACACACTGTTTAGCATCTGTTATATAAGCATGGGGCGTGGCTATACGGAGATGTCACTTGGGGAGCCCGTCCTTGACATCACTGGGGATGGGCTCTCTGGGTGACGTCATCGGATAGCCACCCCTCAATGGCTATATAACAGATGCCATTGAGGGGTGACAACATAACGGAGGAGGACAGCAACAGAACAACAGCGGCTTTTTTGTTTTTCATCGGGTAACCGGCGGTGAGGAAGAAGACAGCGGCAGGAGAGATGGCACAGGGAGGGACAGTGGCGAGAGAAGACGGCTCAGGGAGAGACAGTGGGAGAAGAAAGCTCAGAGCTAAAATAAAGGACTTGTTTTTTGCTTTTTTTTGGTGAATGGGTGGAGTTACAATATACCTGATACCCATTCACATACAGGGAGGGGAGCTCCTTGTTAAAGGGGCTTCCAGATTCTGATAAGCCCCCCACCCACAGACCCTGACAACCACCGGCCAGCATTGTCAGGAAGAGGGCCTTGTCCCCATCAACATGGAGTGGGGGGCAAAGAGCACCCACCCCCCATGTTGAAGGCATGCAGACTGGTATGGTTTGGGGGGGGGCGCTCGCTTGACCCCTCCCTTTCCTGACCTGTCGGGCTGCATGCTTGGATAAGGGTCTGGTATGGATTTTGGTGGGCCCAACACCATTTAAAAAAAAAATTGGCATGGGGAGTCCCCTTCCGAATTCATACTAGACTCGAAGGGCCTGGTATGGGCTTGGGGGGGGGGGGGACCCCACACCATTATTTTTTTCCTGATTTATTTTTTATATTCATCTGTCAGCGGGGAACCCTGCTGACAGCTGATGACTCGCTGGTTTGTAAGGAAGTGGCGGCCGGCCGATGTAGCTGTACATCAGCCCTTTAAATAGACTTATCAGACACGCGAGTGACATAGGAGCTGATGCATGTGCACAGCGGCTGCAGTGTCCGCTAGGCACCCGCGATCGCTCCTGAGAGAGAGAGAGAGAGAATGGGGGGATCTGTCAATGTAAACAGACAGATCCCCCATTCTGTCAGGGAGAGAAGAGACATCTGCTGTTTCTAGTAATTAGAAACAGCGATGTCTCTCTGCTCCCAGTCACTACAATGCCCCCACAGTCAGAAATACCTCCCTAGGACACACTTAACCCCTTGATTGCCCCCTAGTGTTAACCCCTTCCCTGCCATTGACGTTTATACAGTAATCAGTGGCTATTTTTAGCTCTGATCGCTGTATAAATGTTAATGGTTCCAAAAAAGGGTCAAAAGTCTGTCCGTTGCAATGTCGCAGTCCTGCTAAAAATCGCAGATCGCCGCCATTACTAGTAAAAAAAAAAATATGCCATAAATCTATCCCCTATTTTGTAGACGTTATAACTTTTGCGCAATCCAATCAATATACGCTTATTCTGATTTTTTTTTTACCAAAAATATGTAGAAGAATACATATTGGCCTAAACTGATGAATAAATGTGTTTCAAAAAAAAAAATTTGGATATTTGTTATAGCAAAAAGTAAAAAATATTGTTTTTTTTTTTCAAAATTGCTGTTCTTTTTTTGCTTATAGCGCAAAAAAGAAAAACTGCAGAGGTGATCAAATACCACCAAAAGAAAGCTCTATTTATGTGAAAAAAAGGACGCCTATTATGTTTGGGTACAGCGTCGCGTGACCGTGCAATTGTCAGTTAAAGCGGCGCAGCGCGGTATCGCAAAAAAAGGCCTGGTCATTAAGGGGGCAAATCCTTCCGGTGCTGAAATGGTTAAATAAAGCTGTGATTGATTCTCCACCAGACAATATTTGGTAAAAGTCACATTCACTGCTTTATAAATAGCTAGCAGTGCTCTTGTGGGTACATATGAATGCTCCACAAGAACATACACATGGGCCCTTGTACAGAAACACAGTTGATCTGCACTACTTTAAATACTGTCCTTTTCCAAACCATGTTTGCTTTAACCACTGCCACATTCACACTTACACTTTTTGTATAGCTGGCGCTTTTACATATACAAAAAAAAAGTGACACCGTTCCAAGAAGCTTCATAGTTAAAGTTATGTTACCTGGTATTATTATTTTTTATAATTTGACTTGAGAATATGATGCCTAGAAAAAAGCACAAAACTCTTCCCATATTCCCGTTTTCTAACATATAACTAGTATGATTTTTTTTGTTCATCTTCTTTATATTTTTAGTGCAAAGTGTTAAAAAATATACTTTTAAATATAATTGAATGAACATTTAAAAACTGTGTTAGCATCTTGGATGAAATCCATTACAAAGGATGACACTGAATTTCGTCTTCTTCCTTAATGTATATATTTAGAAGACTGAACACGGCTTTTGTCACTCTTTTGTTTAGATTTTTCCATAATCTTGGCTCCAGACATATTCCATAAGTACATCAATTTCTTACACATGTATATTCATTTATATAACATATGGAGTGACTGTAATTCACATTAGAAAAGATAGAAATGTAAAGAAAAGCTGTCCTGGAAAATACAGACTGTGGACCAGGTTGTGATTTGTTACTATAAGTCTGTTACCTTTCACACAGCAAAAAATATGTGTTTTCTGTAAACATTACCCCAAAATTTCTAAACAAAGTACATGTACTTTGTTTAGAAATTTTGGGGTAATGTTTACAGAAAATACATATTTTTTGTCTCGGTCCAAAAAAAGTATTTTCTTTATGAGAAAAAATTGTGTTGGTCAAAGGAAATGAAGCTAGAATTACAAGAGTAACAATGCAAATAGCAGATGCAAACATAGGGTAAGCCATAAAAACCAGCATACAGTACTGTTATGACATGTTATCCATTTTGTATTTTTTGTGCCAGAAACATATGTAATTCTAACCAGGTGCTTCTGAGAACTCAGACACCATTACTGTAGTTTAAATTCAAAGTTATGAGACTCGAAAAGTAAAAAAAGAAGTCAAATTATATATTTTATAATAATAAACAGTGATAGAATTCATCATTTTAGTTATAATGTTTTTAATTTTTGTTAACTTTAATTTTAATTATAATAGTTGGTATAAGTAAGAATACCCACAGACATGAGTTTCCTTCTGACTGATCTGACTCTTTCCAGTCAGACTGGGTAATGATCTCTTCCTTCTGGGTAACACCAGGCACTGCCAGGGGACCTCTACCATTTAGATGAGTTCCCCTGCATAGATGACTTCAAGCGATTATTAGCCGGGTAATCAGACTGATGTCACAGCTATGATGACCATGGGCCATCAGTCTTCATCGGTTCTTATCTGTCGGATCAGATTGATTACAGTTGTATCCCCTCCTCACAGCATTGCCAATTCCTTCCCCTACTGGAGGCACCCCTATCCCCCCCTCCCCCAATTTTTTTTCTGTTCCTTCTCCTTTTCTTTCTTTGTCAATATGTATTTTGAATTGACATCTGTATGGGCATCATGGGACCCTCTAATAATCATACAACAAAGTTCCCGATAGGCGCACCGGAATCTCCTTCTTTTGCAACGGGCTTCTGGATCCCCTAACATGCAGACTTTATGTTCTTGAAGTACTTGAATCCATGGCAGACATGTGCCTGGCTTCCCACTTATATTTACAATGTTCTCTGAACTTTATTGTTATTTGAGGCCTCACGGCCCATTTTTGTAGACTCCAATTGTATTATACGAAATGTTTTGCTTTACACAAACTACCCATCCCTACTGCCTTCCCTGCATTCTTTGTTTTTTTTTTCTTTGGCTTTTGTACTGAAAAATATATAAATAAGGAATGCAAAAAAAAGTAATTAGACAAGGTAATTCTCTATAACCAGGGCCGTCTTTAAAGCAGGGCAAAAGGGACAGCTGCCCTGGGCCCTGTCATTGTTGTGGGGCCCAAAGCAGCTACCTCATACTTGCCAACTATCCCAGTTTAAATTCCCTTGGCCCTTGAAGTTTTAGTCCCTTGCTTTGTCCTGATATCTCAGTGTAAAGTGCTGCTTTCATATGTAAATAGCTGCATCCGGCGGCATAGATATGTAAATAAAGGCGGCATTCATATGTATATCATGCCCCCTGCAGTAAGGAGATGATGTGCTGTAACCTCTAGCAACCAATCAGTGAGCAGTATTACTGTACAATAATCTCTAGCAACCAATCAACAATCAGAAATCATGTGCTGTAACATCTAGCAACTAATCAGTGAGCCGTAATGTGTGATGTAACCTCTAGCAACCAGTCAGTAAAGGTAATGATACATTGTAACCTCTGGCAACCAATCTCTTCCAGATCTGATACAGTAAACTGCTTTTAAGTCTAGCTGCTATTTATTGTATGTCTCAGAGCAGGTGGAGAGCGAAACTGTTTGGGGGGCCCCAAGAAAACGTTTGCCCAGGGTCCAATCACTATTAAAAACGGCCCTGTCTATAACCATACCTTAACAGCACCTATAGCATTTTTGCCATGTTAGCAAAGCATTTATAAAGTGTTACCTGGGCATTGGGTAAGAGACAATGTAGGCTCCTGTATCCCAGAATGCACTGGGAAATAATAAAGAACTAGGACAGAGCAACTCCAGCCATTTCCTGTTGATACAGAGCAACCGTGTGGTAACACCATTTATTTCTGTGTGTAGGCAAAAGAACTAAGACAGCTAGCAATACTGACCATGCCAGGCAGGAGCAGTGGTATTGAAGATTATTGCCAGTGGCAAAGCTTTATGCAAAATTAAGCTGGACCAAGCAAAGTGTAAAAGAAATCGAAGTATATGAATCCATCTTACAGAGAATTCACAAAAATGTCCGCTATCCCATCACAACCCAAACACGCCTCAAAATAGATGATTTCCTCTACATCACTTCCCATTAAAGCACCTCTCACTAGAAAGGTGTCAGGGCTGGGCTCAGCCCTTTTTTCTCTGAGCTGGCTGCTCAGCTGTTGGCTAATTGCCAACTGCCATCTCTCTCCACAGTTACTCAGCTGTTGATGATCCTGCTCGTCAGTCTTGCCTACTTAAGCCATCCAGTCCAGAGGAGCTCTGCCTTTGCCCTGGTCACATCACAAGAAACTCTCCTGCGTTCCTGTTTAAAGACTGGCTTTGCTGACATCACTTCGGGCTCCAGATCCTGCTTGCTGTTCCACTATATTTATCCCTGACTTCTGGTTTGGCTGACTATCCATTCTGGTTACTGAACTTTGGCTATGTTTTGACTATGTTTGTTCTTTTTAATTTTATTATTAAACAGGTGTGATTTAACTGTACTGTCTCAGCCTGATTTCATGGTTTCTGACAAAAGGCAACACGTTCATGAGCATTTATGAAGCATTCTTTAAGCTTTTTCAATGCTTCATAAACACAACAAAAACACTTCATAAGCACATCATTAATGCTATAGGCACAACTTACAAGCCAACCTCAATGCACTGTTTAATTGGGCGACTATGTGGCAAATGAGGTTTAATGTTAATAAATGTAAGGTTATGAGCTAAGAATATGCATGCATTATACATACTAGGGGGAGTACAACTGGGGGATCAATGGTGGAAAATAATCTGGGTGTTTTTGGTAGATCATAAGCGTAATAATACCATGCAATGCCAAGCTGTGGTTTCCAAAGCGAGCAAAGTCATTTTTTGTATTAAGAGTGGTATGGACTCCAGAGAGAGAGATATTATTTTTCCCCTTAACAAATCATAGTAAGACCTCATCTGTTCTCTCTTCAGGAGAGGAGATTAAGGGGGGATATGATCAACATGTAAAGATACACAAATGCTCCTTATAGTGAACTTGGTATTGAGTTAATCACTTTAAAGTCATCACAGCGGAGAAGGGGGAACGCTTTATGTCTGGAGGAAAAGAGATTTAATCTCCAAACACATAAAGGCTTCTTCACAGTAATGCCGCGTACACATGACTGGACTTTCCGACAGACTGGGTCCAATGGTCTTCCCGATGGACTTTCAGCTAAGTTCCGACGGACTTTCCAAACGAATGGACTTGGCCACCCATGAACAGACTAAGTCCATTTGTAAGTCAGTTAGTTTTTTAACATAAACGGGACTAAACAAGGAAGTTCAATAGCCAGTAGACAATAGCTTCCCTTGCGTCGTATTTGGTCCGTCGGACCAGCACACAGACGAACGGTTTTCCAGATTTTAGTCTGTCGGAATTGAGTCCGTTGGATACATTTGAAACATGTTCTATTTCTAGGTCTGTTGGATATTTTTTTCGAAAAACGATCAGACTGGTCCACACACGATCGGATTGTCTGACGGACTAATCCCTTCGGACCTAGTGTGCCAGAAAGTCTGGTCGTGTGTATGCGGCATAAGAGCTGTGAAAATGTGGAATAGACTGCCTCAAGAGCTGATTCTGGCTAGCTCAGTAGCTTGCTTTAAAAAAAAGGCCTGGATTCTTTCCTAAATGTACATAATATTAATGGATACTATCATTTATAGGTAAAGTTGATCCAGGGAATATTCGCTTGCTTCTTGGGGAATCAAGAAGGAATTTTTTCCCCTGATGGAGCAAATTGGATCATGCTTTGCTGTTTTTTTTTTTGCCTACCTCTGGATCAACAGGTATAGGATTGTGTATATGGGATTGCATGTTTTTTTCTGTTTGTTTTTTTCCTCTTTTATTGGTTGAACTAGATGGACTTGTGTCTTTTTTCAACCCGACTATGTAATAATATGCATTGCTTTGTTACTCATAATATACACATGTGTGAAGGAACCCTAAATATAATCTTGAGCCAAGTGGGTAGAAGGAGGCTCTTGCCATAATGCCCACGCTTACCTACTAGTATGCTAAACCCCAGGGCTGGCAGGTCTAGGGTCCTCTCACTTTTACATCCCCCACTATCTTCTCCACTGCTTCTTCCAGGTCAGACAATGCTCCATTTCACTACTGAGAGCCCACTGATGATGTAACTCCCGCACAGGAGGGCAGGAGATGCATTTTACAGATGCTGGGAATGAACCAGAGCTGTAGGCTGCACAATGCATACATTACAGACACTGTACACAAAGTAAAACATTGTGAGGAACGGGACACTTTTTGGCAGATGAGACATTGAATGTTTCTTCTGCCAAAAAAACCCTACCTCCTAGCATTTTGTAATTCTTAATTTCAGTACTGCTGTAAAGAGACATCATTGCCTTGCCCACCCCTGACCACTATATGTCCGCCTTTCTAGTGCTCTCACTCTGCTCCTTCTTTTGTCACAGCTGCCACAAACAATATCAGTGTTGGAGCTAAGAGGGAGAGACACCTTTCTATAGTCAAGCAAATGTTACTATTAATATCCTATGAAAAATGTTTTGGACATAATAGGCAGCACACAAGTAGGTCCACTGAATCTGATTTGTATTCTTAGGCAGTCATGTATTCGGTGTACCTGGCCCAGTGTTCAGCAATAACAGTCTGGATCCATACAATGACCCAAATAAAGTCACAACACTTATAATTGCTGTAGGTGTCTACATGTAAAGTGCTATAACTCAATGCAGTAGTTTATAAATGAGTAGGAGCTTCACTCTGATCTCCATCCTTCCAAATATGTTTATTCAATCATCAACAGTATCGCTGCATCATAGTGTCTCCACCCAAAAGAAAGCACACTACCTTAATGCGTTTCACCATGAATGGCTTGATCACAAGAATAGGTGATGGTACCTTTTGGGTGGAGACACCATGCTTGCAGTTATATTATTATTGTATGAAATAAAGTATTTGGAAGAGTGGAGATCTGCGTACAGCTCTTGTGCATGTGTTCTCTACAATAGTGAGCCATGTCAAGCTTCTTTGAGCTTGCACCCTGTTTATCTGTAGAATGGTGAAAGGAGCAGGCCTGGAACAGTGCTGTGGGTTTGGAATCTTTCAACTATAACGCAGTAGTTTATTTACTCTGAATTAATTAAAATACCTTTCTATCAGTTCCTCTGGGATCAGGATCCACTCTCCTCTGACATCACATTTGGATATACGCAGTGGGAACCATTTCTAGGTATCCCACCTCGTCCTTTGCCTCACCCTCATTTTTGGGGAGGATTTTATTTTCTCCAATAAGTCTTACAGTATTCACAGTGTAAACATAGTTTATATATTTATTTTTTCATTAAGATATAAAGGTTTTGGTATTGTAAAAGTTGCTGATTGACTGTGAACATTGGTTATAAGAAGGGAGTTAAAGTGGTTGTTAAGCCACTCTAACCTGTATACACCATCAGCCCTGCCTCCTATTGTAGTGTCCCCCTCTGTGTGTCATTTATAAAAATAAATGCTGAAAATGCCTAAATGCTGAAAATACCTAATTTCACAGCCGAGATTGTGATCACATGACTGGCCAACTTTCTCCTTTCCTGCTCTGAGAGATGCAGCGGGTGGTGCCAGTCTGGAAAGGAGGAGAAGGGGAGGAGGAGAGAAGCCAAGAGCCGGCTATTCATGTGATTGCAATCTCAGCTGTGAAATTAGGTATTTGCAGCATTTATTTTTATAAATTACACACAGAGGGGGACACTACAATAGGAGGCAGTGCTGATGGTGTATACAGGTTACTGTTATGCAAGCAGCAGGAGGGGAGCCAGACAGGCAGAGAGGGGAGGAGGAAAGAGTACACAGGAGCAGGGAGGAGAGCACATAGCAATCTGCGGATGATGGAGGCACGTAAACTCACCACAGTGTCAGGGCTCAGCAGCCATGATACACGGTGGTCAGTTTACATAGGCAGAAACTGTTTGTCAGGGTCAGCCAGGTTTTTAAGGTTTTACAGGGATCCAAATGACACAGTACAAGCACTGTGCTGTATAACATGCTTTAAAGGAGCAGGATTCTTTTTTTTTTTTGGGTTAACAAACGCTTTAAATAGCTTGCAGATATAGAGAAAGAATCTGAAGAGTGATAAATACAGAACAGTGAAGTACCAGTTCTTTTCACACAGTTGCTGCCATCATATTATTTAGTCATTCATTCACTTAACACTGTAGCCCACCACCCAGAAACATTCAACTGGGTATTTCAGCATACAGTAAATAATAATTACTAAATGTCTTTCTATTTAGGGAACTTTGTTTTAGAAGTGCAGAAACCGGAGACATGCTTAGATTGTTATTTTTATGAACATTAGGACAGGATCAGTTATAGTCATAGCCAAAAAACAGGGATGAATGTGAATAAACAGTCCTTTTTTATTTTTTTTGCATTCTTACTTTTAGACTGTACTTATGTACTGTAGTAGCTTATTCAGTGTGAGAATTTTTATTGTATTGTGGAAATTTTAGAGATTTTTGCTTAGATGCAGGGATGGTAATCAGTTTTTTTTTTTTTTTTTTTTACAATAACATTTTTATATAAAACAGAACTGTAGGCAAACAGCCAAATTCACAAGTGAAATACATATCTCTGACCTATCTTTGCAGACAATTTCTAATTTTGTACAGTCTGTTTTATTATCTGGGCTGTCTTGCCAGACAGTGTAGCCAGATCCCTGACTTCAACCGGTATCAAACCCAAAAACAAAATGCAGTTAGGCCATTGGGTAAAAAGTCAGCCTTTAAGGGTATTTTTAAACCTGTTTGGTAACACTATTTAGACTCCTTTCACACTGGGGCACTTTGCAGGCGCTACAGCTCTAAGAATAGCGCCTGCAAAGCACCCTGAAAGAGACGCTCCTCACACTCCCCGAGAGCTTTCACACTGGAGTGGTGCACTGGCAGGGTAAAAAAAAGTCCTGCTAGCAGTATCTTTGGAGCGGTGAAGGTGTACGCACTCCTTCACCGGTGTGTATTGCTCTCCTTCACCGCTCCTGCTCACTGAAATGAATGGGGCAGCTATACCGCCGGCAAAGCGCCGCTGTATAAGTGCTTTGCAGTGGTTTTAACCCTTTCTCGGCTGCTAGCAAGGGGGTAAAACCTCCCTGCTAGTGGCCGAATACCGCCGCTAAACGACGGTAAAGCGGCGCTAAAAATAGCATTGTTTTACCGCCAGCCCCCGCACCACCCCAGTGTGAAAGGGGTCTAAGAAAAGGAATAGCTGACAAGGTGATTGTTCTATGTATTGTGAAGACTTCAGATTTTGCCTTCTTAAATCAAACCTCCACCTTAAAAAAAAATGCCCCTCCACATATTTCCTATTTAAGCATTTTAAATCTGGCTGGACACATGACATACCAGTGTCCTTTTTTTTTTCCTGCTCCAACATTGGTGGTGATGCAGCGGAGAGCAGCGCTAATGTAATGTAGCATCTTTCTGCAGAATTGTTATACCAGCCAATCTGGAGACGCTACTCCAGATTGTGTATCCGTGACAACCTGGGGTCACAGAAAAGCAGTTTATTTTGGTCCTCATTTATGCTGGAAGAGGACCGTTGGCCAACAGTTCTATAACTCCTCTATAACTCACAACATTCAACCTGTAGAATTTTCTAAACATCACCTATGGAGATTTTTAAGGGTAAATGTTTGTCGCTTTCCACGAGTGGGCGCAATTTTGAAGCGTGACATGTTTGGTATCGGTTTACTCAGCATAACATTATCTTTCACAATATAAAGAAAAATTGGGCTAACTTTACTGTTTTATTTTTTCATTCAAAAAAGTGTATTTTTCCCAAAAAAGTGCTCTTGTAAGACTGCTGTGCAAATACAGTGTGATAGAAAGTATTGCAATGATCACCATTTTATTCTCTAGGGTGTTAGAAAAAAAATTATAATGTTTGGGGGTAAGTAATTTTCTAGCAAAAAAACTGAAAATTGTACCATACTTACCGTAATTTTCTTTTCCTGGTGCCTATCCATGGCAGCATACCTGTGACAAGCTCCGCCTTGGCTCCTCCCTCAGGACTAGTGAATATTATAAAAGAAAAGGTTAGTACAGCCCCCGCATTCTCGTTAATATAGAATACCGAGGGTGGGAATGTATGCTGCCATGGATAGGCACCAGGAAAAGAAAATTACGGTAAGTATGGTACAATTTTCTGTTGTTCTGGTGCCTCCATGGCAGGATACCTGTGACAAATAACTAGCTGAGACGGGTGGGATAATGCTTAGAGGTTTATTAAAGAATTTATTATTTAGAAGAGGCGAAGGCCGAAGTGACTGCCTGTCTGCCAAACTCCACTGAGGAGAGAGATCCACCCTGTAATGTTTCAGGAATGTGTGTTGGGACGACCAGGTCGCTGCCCGACAAATAGTTTCGATCGACACATTCGCTCTTGCCGCCCAAGAGGCAGAAACCGCTCTTGTGGAGTGCGCCCTGACCGCCGAAGGGGTCTCTAGTCCCTTTGTCCTGTACACCTTGTGGATGAGTTTGACGATCCATGAGGCGATCGTTCTGGCTGATGCCTCCTTTACTTTGTATTTTCCCCAGGGAATTATGAACAGTCTGATGGAAGCCCGGAATGAAGCTGTGGCTTGCAGATAGCATTTCAGAGTGGAGGCCATGTCTAATTCATGAAGAGCGACAGAGTCCTGTTCAGAAAATGTTGGGAGTGCCCAGGGTTCTGACATGCTCAAGAATGAAGCGACCTTGGGAATGAACCCTCGTACTGTTCTGAGTTCCACTCTATCTGGGTAAAATATAATGTAATCCTGATCTGCTCCCAAAGCTTGGAGCTCTGACACCCGTCTGCCGGAGGTTATGGCTATCAGAAAGGCTAATTTTAAAGTTAGATTCCAGAGCGAAGCTGAGTTCGAAGGGGCAAAGGGTGGATTGGCTAAGGACTCCAGGATGACCATAAGGTCCCAAGTGGGAAAAGATTGTTTGGTTGGTAGTCTGATCTTCCTGACGGCCTTAAAGAATTGGATTAACAATGGATCCTCCGCCCATCTTTTACTGGTTGCTGCTGAGATCGCTGATACCTGTACCTTCAATGTACCTAACGCAAGGCCTAGGTACAGGCCTGCCTGTAAGAACTCAAGAATTTGAGATGACGAAGGGGAACCTGGGTCACAGTTTCTATCAAGCATGAAGGCCCTGAACTTGTTCCATACTTTATCGTATATGTTGTTCGTGGATGGCTTTCTCGCTTTGAGCAGGGTTGCGATCACTTTGTCGGAGCACCCCAGGGATTGGAACCTTTTCCTTTCAGTTGCCAGATGTGAAGGTCCAGCCTGTGGGGATCTGGGTGGATGTGGGATCCTTGCGACAGGAGGAGGGGTACTATTGGAACCTTGACTGGAGGACTGGTGCTCAAATCCATTGCCGTAGGGAACCAAGGCCTTCTTGGCCAGTATGGTAGAATCGCTATCACCGTCGATGTCTCCCTCATGAGTCTTGACAGGAACCTCGGTATGAGGGGCCGCGGAGGAAAAGCGTAGGCCCGATCGCATGCCCAAGGGGCTAAGAGGGCATCTGTTGCCTCCGCCTGGGGGTACGGAAACCTCGAGATAAACCTTGGAAGTTTGGTGTTGGATGCTGTCGCAAAGAGGTCTAGCTCGAGAAGCCCCCACTGGATCACTATCCAGCTGAAGATTTTCGGGTGTAAGGACCACTCGTTGGTATCTGCGAACCTGCGGGAAAGGTCGTCCGCCCTTGAGTTGAGATGGCAGGGCAGATAGACTGCCCTCAGGTCCTTCAGATTCCTTTCGGCCCAGAGGAATATGGGTTCCACCTCGTTCAGGAGAGATCTGCTGCGTGTTCCCCCTTGTCGGTGCACATAGGATACCGCGGCCCTGTTGTCCATCCTGAGGAGAACTGGTTTGCCCGAAATCTCAAACTCCAGGGCTAGCAGTGCAAGATAGGCCGCTCTGAGCTCCAGGACATTGGACACCATGCCGGCTGCATTGAAGGACCATCTTCCTTGTACTGAGGTCTGGTTGGAATGTGCTCCCCAACCAGCTGCGCTGGCATCAGTAGTAATTATGATCCAGTCGACATGCCCTAGCGGGCGAGACTTCAGAAGCATCTGTCTCTTCATCCACCAATGTAGACTCCTGAGCATCCGGGTCGTCAGGTGTATGGGTTGGGATAGATATCGTCTGTTCCACAGTCTTAAGAACTCCAGCTGAAAAATGTCTCAAATGCCAATGGGCCCAGGGGACCATAGGGATGCATGATGACATCCATCCTATCAGGCTCAAACAATTTGAGGCTGTCAGGTAGGATCTCGAGCTCACCTTCTTCATTTGTTGGACAATGTAAGATACCTTCTGAGGTGGGAGAGACACCGTTCCGTTCATTGTATTGAACAGGGCTCCCAGATAGACCATCTCTTGAGTCGGAGAGAGGAGACTTTTCTCGTGGTTTATCTTCCATCCAAAATCCACTAGTGTTGTCAACAGGATATTCCTGTGTTCCAATAACTGGGTTGGGTCCTTCGCCAGGAGTAGAAGGTCGTCCAGATAGTGATACACCCGGAGCCCCAATTCTCTCAGAGGTGCTATGATGGCAATCAGGGTCTTTGTAAAGACTCTTGGTGACGTGCAGAGGCCAAATGGAAGGCTCTGAAATTGGAGATGTACTTGCCCCAACGCGAATCTCAGGTATTTCTGGAACGTAGGGAGTATGGGTATGTGTAAGTAAGCGTCTTGCAGGTCTATTGACAACATCCAATCCCCTGGTTGGACTACGCGAATAATCGTCTGTAGAGACTCCATCTTGAATTTTTCCAGAAAGATATAGCGATTTAGCCTCTTTAGGTCTATCACGGGTCTCCACCCTCCGTTTCTCTTGGGGACTAGAAACAGGGTGGAATAGAAACCTAAAAATCTCTCGGATGGAGGCACTGGAACTACTGCTCGTTACTCCTGTAGGGAAAGAAGAAATTGCTTTAGAGCTTCCGCTTTTAGAGGGGATCTTGATACCCTTGTCGGGGGAAAAAAAGTCCTTGGGAGGTTTGTTTAGGAAAGACCAGAAGTGACCGTGTTTGACTGTTGCAACTACCCAAGGATCCCTGCATTTTTGTTCCCAAATCTTTGAGAACTGTTTCAACCTGGCCCCCACAGGAATCACTTGGGCTGGCCTGGCGTCAAAAGGATTTTGATGGATCCTGTGGGGTGGGTACTGGCCTCTGCCTCCTGGACTTGAGAAACGTAGACTGTGTGCTTTTCCAGTTGTGCCTGAAGCCTTTCCCTTGTCTGGATTGACGGTAGTCCCTATTTTTGGAGTATTGGAACCTTGGTGCGGATGATCTGAAACGTCTGGATCGACTGTCTTGGGGAAGTAGGCCTGACTTTCCGCCAGTGACCCGAGAGATGGCCTTGTCAAGTTTTTCCCCGAACAAGGCTCTACCGTCAAAAGGTATCTTGCACCAATTTTGCTTCGAGGCAACGTCCGCTGCCCATGGTTTTAGCCACAGTGCCCTTTTGGCCATTACTGTGTGAAGCATTGCCCTTGCGGAGCAACGAATCGAGTCGATGGCGGCCTCCCCAATGAAGTCAGCTGAGAGCTTCAGCTCATCCAATGCCTTGATTATATCTTCTTTAGGGATATCCTGTTGGATTGCCGACTCTATATTATCTGTCCAGACGCGTAATGCGTTGGACACTGATGTCAGGGCTATTGCAGGTTTACAGGCATTTCCTGCCATCTGATAGGCCTTCTTAAGGTCGAGGTCCATCCTCCTGTCCAGAGGGTCCTTGAAGGAAGTTGAATCTTCTAGGGGCAAAGTGACATTCTTGGCCAGCCTTACCACTGCGGCATCTACCACCGGAGGGCCCTCCAGCATTTTAGAATCTGCCTCAGAGAGAGGGTATAATTTTCCCAATCGATTGGTGGAAAGTCTTTTGTCTGTCCTCGCCCATTCTTCCTCGATCACTTCCCTGATTTCCTCCATAAGAGGGAAGAAGGAGATCTGGCGCTTAAGGAAGGGGAAGTATGATTTGGACTTCCTGACCTCCATGATGGAATCCTCCCAACCGATTGCTTGTTTGACAGCCTGCACATAAGGCTGGACCATGGCGAAGGCAAAGCCAGAGGCATCTGCGTCATCTGAAGAATCCTCTGAAATGGCCATTTCGTCCTGATGCTTAGAGGAGGAGGGAGGGAGGGAACGGACGACCACCTGCACTCGTGGATGGTCCAGGAATGGAGGCCTCAGCCATCTGTTCCTGAGGAGGGGATGCCGGTTGTTGCGTCGGCATTGTGGCGACCAATTCCGCAAGGGAGTCTTTTACTGCCTTTTTGAGGAGATCTGCCACTTGAAGGCCCTCAGACTCTCTGTCCGCTGCATAGTCTCTAAGGCAATCTCGACAAATCAGTTTATCCAGAAGCGGAGTGCCTCCGCAGGCCTGACATCTAGTAGGTCTAGGTCTCAGGGAGCGCGAATGATGGCGCCTCTTGGCTGAAGCTTTCCTGCCACTTCTGTAATGGCCATGTCTGGGCGACCTGTCCCTGCTGTGACAGGAATCATCATCATCATCTTCATATCGCCTTGAGGTCTTCTTAGACGTCTTCTGGCGTACAGGACTGAAATACAAAAAGTACCGTCCTTAGTGCACTCTTTAAAAAAAAAAAAAAAAAAAAAAAAAACTTACCTGGGCGTAGGTCTTTACCTTGGGAGTAGAGTAGGATCTTGAGCGGGCGGCGAAAGGCTCATGTTAGGCGGCTTAGCAGAGGTAACGGCTAGGAAAGAGTCAGAGGAAAAGACGTCAACCGGTCGTGCGCTGATTCACGGAAAAAAAGGAAATTTGCCTGCATAAGTAACGACTTCCCCCCCGTTACTGTGTGCTGTGGTTTTTTTATTTATTTATTTTTTTTAAACATCCATTTTTTTTTTTTTTTTTTTTGGAGGCTCCGATGAAATTTTTTTTAAAATAATTTAATAATTTAATAATTTAATAAATTAATAAATTAATTAATAAATTAATACACTTTCAATGAACGAGTTATTCCTTCAGAGCTATATATATATATATATATATATATATATATATATATACTCACATGTATAAGAAAACAAATGCATTAAGACATGCCTTACCTTAACAGGGGTGGGTATAGCCTGGAACTCTAGAGTGTAATTCTCTTGTTGACCACAGGCATTTCACTTGTGCTGCTGGGGAAATAAATAGGAGGAGGGGGAGTGATGGCACGCTTGAGCTCCTCCCCTGACGCTCTGAGGGCAAAAGGAACCATTCGCCCTCAGTCAAAATGACCGTCGAATCCTCCGACGCTACTGTGCATGCGCCGAACGTCGAGACTGGCCGTCGAAACATACGACCCGCCGGCGCATGCGCAGACGACGGCGGGAACGCTGAACTATCATAAAATAACACAGACTCGCCGCGCGCGGCCCCTAGTGAGTCTAAGGATGACAAACGCACGTGGGAAAGGAAGGGGGACCGCCTAAAACTATGGGAACCAGGGGAACCAGAGCGCAAGAGAGAGAGAGAGAGAAAGGACAGGTGAGACTGGAGAGGAACAACAAGTCTCAGGAACAGAGCAAAGCTGCCACCTCTGCTGCCATAGACTGGAGCCTGAACGCCCATACTGCAGGTAAAGCTCTTACTTAAGAGACAAACTGCTTGTCCCAAAAGATCCTACAGAAGGGACTTCCAACCTTATAAGCGCGTTTAGCTGCCCAAGAGAAGGAACTGCGTCCGGGAGAGGCTTGAACCCGGACGGACGCTGCCGAATGCAGAAGGTAAGGACGCCGACCAGGATTCACTGCCATGAGGTATGAGGAAAAAAAGGAGAATGCGGGGACTGTACTAACCTTTTTCTTTTATAATATTCACTAGTCCTGAGGGAGGAGCCAAGGCGGAGCTTGTCATAGGTATGCTGCCATGAAGGCACCAGGAAAACTTGTTTTTAACTTGTAAATAACAAATCTCAAAAAGAGGCTCGGTCCTTAAGTGGTTAATCTATCAGAAACAAAATTTTATCTAAGAGTAGAAAATCTGGTCTCCCCAATTGTTTTTTGTTTCAGTTAAACCGCCATGTGAAAGTTTGGACTGTGCATCTTTACATAGTTTGCTGTTTTTCTCATGGTGCTGCTGAAAGCGGTTATTATCTATCTGTACGTAGCAGTAAGTAATCAGTATGGTTGTAAAGATAAAACCATGAAGACCATGTGCTTTGCAGATTTGATAAAATAACCGCTAGGCACAGCCTTTTCATTTTTAGCTGATTTAGCAGTTAGAAGCAGTGCGCAGAAAAATGCCACATTATTTATATAAACTGGACCTATCCTCAAATGTGTACTTAACCACCTCAATACAGTGCACTTACACCCCCTTCCTGACCAGACCAGTTTTCAGCTTTTAGCGCTCTCACAGTTTGAATGACAATTACTCAGTCATGCAACACTGTACCCATATTAAACTTGAGTCCTTTTTTCTGAACAAATAGAGCTTTCTTTTAGTGGTATTTAATCACTAGTGTTTTTTTTTTTTTTTGTGCTATAAATAAAAAAAAAAAACTTAAATTTTGTGAAAAAAATGCCTTTTTCTTTGTTTCTGTCATACAATTTTGCTAATTAGTAATTTTTCTTCATAAATTTTGGCCAAAATTTATACTGCTACATATCTTTGGTAAAAATAACCCACATTAGTGTATATTATTTGGTCTTTGTGAAAATTAGAGTGTACAAATTATGGTGCCAATCACTGAAAATTGATCACATCTGATCAGGCCTTCAGTACATCAGGTGAATCTCATTTCACTAACAATTCAGGAAAGTACAAATACACCCCCAAATTACCCCTTTTTAGGTAGACATTTCAAGGTATTAAGTAAGTAGCATGGTGAGTTTTTTAACCACTTTCAGACCGGACCATTTTGCTGGTAAATGACCAGAGGTCTTTTTACACTTTGGCACTGCGCTGCTTTAACTGGTAATTGCGCGGTCATGCAATGTTGTACCCTTTTCTTCCCACAAATAGAGCTTTCTTTTGATGGTATTTGATTGCCTCTGCGATTTTTATTTTTTGCGATATAAACGTAAAAAGACCGCAAATTTTGAAAAAAAATGATATTTTCTACTTTTTGTTATTAGAAAAATCCAATAAACTCAATTTTAGTCATACATTTAGGCCAAAATGTATTCAGCCACATGTCTTTGGTAAAAAAAAAGTCAATAATTGTATATTTATTGGTTTGCGCAAAAGTTGTCACATCTACAAACTAAGGTACGTTTTCTGGAATTTACGCAGCTTTTAGTTTACGACTGCCTATCTCATTTCTTGAGGTGCTAAAATGGCAGGGCAGTACAAAACCCCCCCAAATGACCCCATTTTGGAAAGTAGACCCCCTAAGGAAATTGATAAGAGGCATGTTGAGCCCATTGAATATTTTATTTTTTTGCCTCAAGCGATTGAATAATGACAAAAAAAAAAATTTTTTTTTTTTTTACACAAAGTTGTCACTAAATGATATATTGCTCACACATGCTATGGGCGTATGTGAAATGACACCCCAAAATAAATTCTGCTGCTTCTCCTGAGTATGGGGATACCACATATGTGGGACTTTTTGGGAGCCTAGCCGCGTACGGGGCCCCGAAAACCAAGCACCGCCTTCAGGCTTTCTAAGGGCGTAAATTTTTGAGTTCACTTCTCACTACCTATTACAGTTTTGAAGGCCATAAAATGCCAAGATGGCACAAAACCCCCACAAATTACCCCATTTTAGAAAGTAGACACCCCAAGCTATTTGCTGAGAGGCATGTTGAGTTCATGGAATATTTTATATTTTGCCACAAGTTGCGGGAAAATTACAAACTTTTTTTTTTTTTTTTTTTTTTAACAAAGTTGTCACTAAATGATATATTGCTCATGCATGCCATGGGCATATGTGAAATGACACCCCAAAATAAATTCTGCTGCTTCTCCTGAGTACGAGGATACCACATATGTGGGACTTTTTGGGAGCCTAGCCGCGTACGGGGCCCCGAAAACCAAGCACCGCCTTCAGGCTTTCTAAGGGCGTAAATTTTTGAGTTCACTTCTCACTACCTATTACAGTTTTGAAGGCCATAAAATGCCAAGATGGCACAAAACCCCCACAAATGACCCCATTTTAGAAAGTAGACACCCCAAGCTATTTGCTGAGAGGCATGTTGAGTCCATGGAATATTTTATATTTTGCCACAAGTTGCGGGAAAATTACAAACTTTTTTTTTTTTTTTTTTCACAAAGTTGTCACTAAATGATATATTGCTCACGCATGCCATGGGCATATGTGAAATGACACCCCAAAATAAATTCTGCTGCTTCTCCTGAGTATGGGGATACCACATATGTGGGACTTTTTGGGAGCCTAGCCGCGTACGGGGCCCCGAAAACCAAGCACCGCCTTCAGGCTTTCTAAGGGCGTTACAGTTTTGAAGGCCATAAAATGCCAAGATGGCACAAACCCCCCCCAAATGACCCCATTTTGGAAAGTAGACACCCCTAAATTTAGGGGTACACTAGTGAGACTAGGTAATAAATGGCGGGTGCCCTGAAACTATAAAAAAATAACTAACCAACCAGCGTCACCTGTAACAGTTATATGGTGATCACTGGTGAAAGGGTTAACTAGGGGGCAATTAGGGGGCTTTATGCGGTAGTATATGGGGGTCCCTGGCGCTATAAAAAGCTGCAGCGAACCTAAATACCTACCTGCCTAACTAGCGTCACCTGTGACACTAATACAGCGATCAGAAAAACGATCGCTTATTAGGCTGGGTTCACACTGGAGCGATGCGGGAACGCCACGAATGCGCGGCGGGTTCCCGCATCGCATGCCTCCCGGCGGCAGTTCACACTGCCCTATGCGAACTGCTGGGAGTGTCAGTGAAATGTTACTGACACCCCCAGATCAGTTCGCATATCGCAGTGCGATCTGCAAACTCGGATCGCATGGTGTGAACACCCATGTGATCCGATTCTGCTGCGGGCCAAAAAAAGGGTCCCGTGCGAATTTGCGGCGGGTGCGGCGGGTGCGGCGAATGGCTGAACTCGAATCGCACAGAGATCGGATGTGATTTGCACTGCAGTGCGGTGCGAATCACATCCGTTCTCATAAACCGCTGCAATGTGAACCCAGCCTTAGTGACACTGGCGACGGGGGGTGATCACGGGGTTAAACCTTTATTGGGGGGGTTAGGGGGGTACCTTAGAACTAAAGGGGGCTAACCCTAACTGCCCTAACAGTTATTAGTCACAAATGACACCCGCCGGGTGATCAGGGGGTTAAACCTTTATTAGGTAATAAATGGCGGGTGCCCTGAAACTATAAAAAAATAACTAACCAACCAGCGTCACCTGTAACAGTTATATGGTGATCACTGGTGAAAGGGTTAACTAGGGGGCAATCGGGGCTTTATGCGGTAGTATATGGGGGTCCCTGGCGCTATAAAAAGCTGCGGCGAACCTAAATACCTACCTGCCTAACTAGCGTCACCTGTGACACTAATACGGCGATCAGAAAAATGATCGCTTATTAGGCTGGGTTCACACTGGAGCGATGCGGAAACGCCGCGAATCCGCGGCGGGTTCCCGCATCGCATGCCTCCCGGCGGCAGTTCACACTGCCCTATGCGAACTGCTGGGAGTGTCAGTGAAATGTTACTGACACCCCCAGATCAGTTCGCATATCGCAGTGCGATCTGCAAACTCGGATCGCATGGTGTGAACACCCATGTGATCCGATTCTGCTGCGGGCCAAAAAAAGGGTCCCGTGCGAATTTGCGGCGGGTGCGGCGGGTGCGGCGAATGGCTGAACTCGAATCGCACAGAGATCGGATGTGATTTGCACTGCAGTGCGGTGCGAATCACATCCGTTCTCATAAACCGCTGCAATGTGAACCCAGCCTTAGTGACACTGGCGACGGGGGGTGATCACGGGGTTAAACCTTTATTGGGGGGGTTAGGGGGGTACCTTAGAACTAAAGGGGGCTAACCCTAACTGCCCTAACAGTTATTAGTCACAAATGACACCCGCCGGGTGATCAGGGGGTTAAACCTTTATTAGGTAATAAATGGCGGGTGCCCTGAAACTATAAAAAAATAACTAACCAACCAGCGTCACCTGTAACAGTTATATGGTGATCACTGGTGAAAGGGTTAACTAGGGGGCAATCGGGGCTTTATGCGGTAGTATATGGGGGTCCCTGGCGCTATAAAAAGCTGCGGCGAACCTAAATACCTACCTGCCTAACTAGCGTCACCTGTGACACTAATACGGCGATCAGAAAAATGATCGCTTATTAGGCTGGGTTCACACTGGAGCGATGCGGAAACGCCGCGAATCCGCGGCGGGTTCCCGCATCGCATGCCTCCCGGCGGCAGTTCACACTGCCCTATGCGAACTGCTGGGAGTGTCAGTGAAATGTTACTGACACCCCCAGATCAGTTCGCATATCGCAGTGCGATCTGCAAACTCGGATCGCATGGTGTGAACACCCATGTGATCCGATTCTGCTGCGGGCCAAAAAAAGGGTCCCGTGCGAATTTGCGGCGGGTGCGGCGGGTGCGGCGAATGGCTGAACTCGAATCGCACAGAGATCGGATGTGATTTGCACTGCAGTGCGGTGCGAATCACATCCGTTCTCATAAACCGCTGCAATGTGAACCCAGCCTTAGTGACACTGGCGACGGGGGGTGATCACGGGGTTAAACCTTTATTGGGGGGGTTAGGGGGGTACCTTAGAACTAAAGGGGGCTAACCCTAACTGCCCTAACAGTTATTAGTCACAAATGACACCCGCCGGGTGATCAGGGGGTTAAACCTTTATTAGGTAATAAATGGCGGGTGCCCTGAAACTATAAAAAAATAACTAACCAACCAGCGTCACCTGTAACAGTTATATGGTGATCACTGGTGAAAGGGTTAACTAGGGGGCAATCAGGGGGCTTTATGCGGTAGTATATGGGGGTCCCTGGCGCTATAAAAAGCTGCGGCGAACCTAAATACCTACCTGCCTAACTAGCGTCACCTGTGACACTAATACGGCGATCAGAAAAATGATCGCTTATTAGGCTGGGTTCACACTGGAGCGATGCGGAAACGCCGCGAATCCGCGGCGGGTTCCCGCATCGCATGCCTCCCGGCGGCAGTTCACACTGCCCTATGCGAACTGCTGGGAGTGTCAGTGAAATGTTACTGACACCCCCAGATCAGTTCGCATATCGCAGTGCGATCTGCAAACTCGGATCGCATGGTGTGAACACCCATGTGATCCGATTCTGCTGCGGGCCAAAAAAAGGGTCCCGTGCGAATTTGCGGCGGGTGCGGCGGGTGCGGCGAATGGCTGAACTCGAATCGCACAGAGATCGGATGTGATTTGCACTGCAGTGCGGTGCGAATCACATCCGTTCTCATAAACCGCTGCAATGTGAACCCAGCCTTAGTGACACTGGCGACGGGGGGTGATCACGGAGTTAAACCTTTATTGGGGGGGTTAGGGGGGTACCTTAGAACTAAAGGGGGCTAACCCTAACTGCCCTAACAGTTATTAGTCACAAATGACACCCGCCGGGTGATCAGGGGGTTAAACCTTTATTAGGTAATAAATGGCGGGTGCCCTGAAACTATAAAAAAATAACTAACCAACCAGCGTCACCTGTAACAGTTATATGGTGATCACTGGTGAAAGGGTTAACTAGGGGGCAATCAGGGGGCTTTATGCGGTAGTATATGGGGGTCCCTGGCGCTATAAAAAGCTGCGGCGAACCTAAATACCTACCTGCCTAACTAGCGTCACCTGTGACACTAATACGGCGATCAGAAAAATGATCGCTTATTAGGCTGGGTTCACACTGGAGCGATGCGGAAACGCCGCGAATCCGCGGCGGGTTCCCGCATCGCATGCCTCCCGGCGGCAGTTCACACTGCCCTATGCGAACTGCTGGGAGTGTCAGTGAAATGTTACTGACACCCCCAGATCAGTTCGCATATCGCAGTGCGATCTGCAAACTCGGATCGCATGGTGTGAACACCCATGCGATCCGATTCTGCTGCGGGCCAAAAAAAGGGTCCCGTGCGAATTTGCGGCGGGTGTGGCGGGTGCGGCGGGTGCGGCGAATGGCTGAACTCGAATCGCACAGAGAACGGATGTGATTTGCACTGCAGTGCGGTGCGAATCACATTCGTTCTCATAAACCGCTGCAATGTGAACCCAGCCTTAGTGACACTGGCGACGGGGGGTGATCACGGGGTTAAACCTTTATTGGGGGGGTTAGGGGGGTACATTAGAACTAAAGGGGGCTAACTCTAACTGCCCTAACAGTTATTACAGTCACAAATGACACCAATGCAAAAAAAAAAAAAAAAAAAATGACATTGGTGTCACTGTGACTGGGGGGCAGGGGTAATTGGGGGGGGTGATCGGGGGGTAAAGGGGGGGTGTGAGTGTGCCTGGCATGTTCTACTGTGTGTGTAGAGTGTTGGTGCAACTTACTGATCCGCTCTCCTCCGTGTCGGAACGAAAAATACCGACACGGAGGAGAGAATACATCACTTCCTCTCCTGTGTTTACATTACAGGAGAGGAAGTGATGTCACCGGGGATTTCTATTCGTCGGGAGCGATCGCGAGGGGGTGGCCATGAATGAATGGCCGTCCCCTCGTCCGGGATCGCTCCCGTACGAATACCGACCGCCGCAGGCACCGGGCGGGGGCCCGATCGGGCCCCCGACCCGCGGGAGGCAAGGGACGTACATGTATGTCCTTATGCCTGCCCGTGCCATTGTACCGACGTACATCGGCGTGCGGCGGTCGGCAACTGGTTAAGTTGTCATTTTTTCCCACAATTCTTTGCAAAATAAAGATTTTTTTAAAATTATTTTTTATACAAAATTGTCATATTATCAGGTTATTTCTCACACACAGCATATGCATACAACAAATTACACCCCAAAATACATTCTGCTACTCTTCCCAAGTATGGCGATACCACATGTGTGAGACTTTTACACAGCCTGGCCACATACAGAGCACCAACATTGATGCAGTACCTTCAGATGTTCTACGAGCAAAAATGATACATCTCATTTCTCAACCACCTATTGCACTTTTGAATAGTGATGGACGAACCTCCGACGGGACGTTTCGCGAACGCGAAACGCGAACGGACACAAACGTTCGCGAAAACGACCGTTCGCCGCGGGCTCCATTGACTTCAATGGGAGGCGAATTTCGCAAACCTTTAGGTCGAATTTGCGGCCACGGGGTAATTATTAGGGGGTAGCACGTAGTCCCACCACCTGGACAATAGCATAATACATGTATGAGGTGAATTTGGGATCGATAACTACAAGCATTTTTTTTTTATTTGGGAAATTGTTCTGACAATTCAGGACTATGGAGCTAATGAAGGCAATGGAGGAGAGGGAAGGTCAGGGACCAGGGTAGGCAAACAAGAGGGTGCAGGAGATACAGAGCACTGACAGCAGCACCGTAATACAGAGCACTGACATCAGCACCGTGACATACAGCGCTGACAGCAGCTCCGTGACATACAGCGCTGACAGCAGCTCCGTGACATACAGCGCTGACAGCAGCTCCGTGACATACAGCGCTGACAGCAGCTCCGTGACATACAGCGCTGACAGCAGCTCCGTGACATACAGCGCTGACAGCAGCTCCGTGACATACAGCGCTGACAGCAGCTCCGTGACATACAGCGCTGACAGCAGCTCCGTGACATACAGCGCTGACAGCAGCTCCGTGACATACAGCACTGACAGCAGCTCCGTGACATACAGCGCTGACAGCAGCTCCGTGACATACAGCGCTGACAGCAGCACCGTGACATACAGCGCTGACAGCAGCTCCGTGACATACAGCGCTGACAGCAGCTCCGTGACATACAGCGCTGACAGCAGCTCCGTGACATACAGCGCTGACAGCAGCTCCGTGACATACAGCGCTGACAGCAGCTCCGTGACATACAGCGCTGACAGCAGCACCGTGACATACAGCGCTGACAGCAGCTCCGTGACATACAGCGCTGACAGCAGCTCCGTGACATACAGCGCTGACAGCAGCTCCGTGACATACAGCGCTGACAGCAGCACCGTGACATACAGCGCTGACAGCAGCTCCGTGACATACAGCGCTGACAGCAGCTCCGTGACATACAGCGCTGACAGCAGCTCCGTGACATACAGCACTGACAGCAGCTCCGTGACATACAGCGCTGACAGCAGCTCCGTGACATACAGCGCTGACAGCAGCTCCGTGACATACAGCGCTGACAGCAGCTCCGTGACATACAGCGCTGACAGCAGCACCGTAAGCAGCCCCAGGAGGAAGTCAGCACAGCACAGGGATGGTGTGATCCCCTCATAATAAGAACCCCCAGGAGGAAGTCAGCACAGCACAGGGATGGTGGGAGCCCCTCATAATAAGAACCCCCAGGAGGAAGTCAGCACAGCACAGGGATGGTGGGAGCCCCTCATAATAAGAACACCCAGGAGGAAGTCAGCACAGCACAGGGATGGTGGGAACCCCTCATAATAAGCAGCCCCAGTAGAAATATGACACCGCTCAACCTCTTCAAAGAGGAGGGTAGGGGCATATAGTACGGTGTGCTTTTTTGGGTCAGGGAAGTGAGCCAAATGAATTAAGAAGGTCTGTGTGCTTGATTCCAAAAATTGTTTATAGACATATACATGGTCTACTGATCACATGTGTTGAATTCCTCCGAGATCCATGCCTCATTCATTTTTAGAAATGTGAGGTAGTTAACACTGTCGTGAGCTAGGCGAGTACGCTTATCGGTCACAATCCCCCCTGCTGCGCTGAACGTCCTTTCGGACAGGACACTGGATGAGGGGCAAGCCAACAGTTCGATTGCAAATTGGGCAAGCTCTGGCCAGAGGTCAAGCCTGCCCACCCAGTAGTCTAGGGGTTCATCACTCCTCAGAGCGTCCACATCGGCCGTTAACCCAATGTAGTCGGACACCTGACGGTCTAGGCGTTCCCTGATGCTGGATCCGGATGACACCTGTCGATGGGTCGGCTGAAAGAATGACCTCATATCCGAAGTCACCAACACATCTTCAAACCGGCCTCTTCTTGCAGGCGCTGTTGGATTGGTACCCGCAAATCCTTCTCTGGGAGTGGGAATTGCTCCTCTGCCAGCGCACGCAAAAGCAGAATGCAGCATTTCTCGAAGCAAGGCCTGGAAGTGCTGCATTCTGACAGCCCTCTGCGACGGCGGTAACATTTCCGCCATTTTGTGTTTGTACCGGGGATCTAAGTACGTTGCCACCCAGTACTGGTCCTTGACCCTCATGCTTTTTATACGGGGGTCCCTATTAAAACACTGGAGCATGAAGGCCCCCATTTGCACTCAAGCGGAAGGTATGTGGTGGTGGTGGTGTTGTTGGTGGTAGTGTCTTTGGGGGTGCACATAGCAGAGAGTGAAGAAGAGGGTGCAGATCGAGAGGATGAGGAGGGTGCAGAAGAATAAGGCTGAGTGAGCCACTCAACCAAGTCTGGTGCG
The DNA here is from genome assembly GCF_037356315.1 of Lithobates pipiens. Lineage (NCBI taxonomy): Eukaryota > Metazoa > Chordata > Amphibia > Anura > Ranidae > Lithobates > Lithobates pipiens. Next base: position 50,966,466 of record NW_027507787.1, read on the forward strand.
TCCTTTAAAGTAATTGAACGCACCTTCTGCAACTTCCCACTTTGGCTCAAGGCTGTTGCTCCTGCCCTACCCCTACCACCCCTGCGGAAGGGCCTGCCTCTTCCTCTGCCTGTCATTTTTTAAATCACCCTGTGACAAAACTCTTAGTCCCTATACCGCTGAAGGACTGCTGCAGTATAGGGCAGCGGTCAGCAGTAGTGCACGTCAACCCTATGTATTGTGGACCGATAGCGGTCCTTACAGAACAGCAGACTGTACTGCACTCAGGCCTATGTACCGTAGCACCCTATACCAAGTTACCAGTCCTTATAAAAACTTTTGTGGACCAAGCAGGTTGTGTGTTAGTGATTAGCAGACTGTACGTCAGTCCCTATACCAATGAAGGACTGCTGCAGTATAGGGCAGCGGTCAGCAGTAGTGCACGGCAACCCTATGTATTGTGGACCGATAGCGGTCCTTACAGAACAGCAGACTGTACTGCACTCAGGCCTATGTACCGTAGCACCCTATACCAAGTTACCAGTCCTTATAAGAACTTTTGTGGACCAAGCAGGTTGTGTGTTAGTGATTAGCAGACTGTACGTCAGTCCCTATACCAATGAAGGACTGCTGCAGTATAGGGCAGCGGTCAGCAGTAGTGCACGGCAACCCTATGTATTGTGGACCGATAGCGGTCCTTACAGAACAGCAGACTGTACTGCACTCAGGCCTATGTACCGTAGCACCCTATACCAAGTTACCAGTCCTTATAAGAACTTTTGTGGACCAAGCAGGTTGTGTGTTAGTGATTAGCAGACTGTACGTCAGTCCCTATACCAATGAAGGACTGCTGCAGTATAGGGCAGCGGTCAGCAGTAGTGCACGGCAACCCTATGTATTGTGGACCGATAGCGGTCCTTACAGAACAGCAGACTGTACTGCACTCAGGCCTATGTACCGTAGCACCCTATACCAAGTTACCAGTCCTTATAAAAACTTTTGTGGACCAAGCAGGTTGTGTGTTAGTGTTTAGCAGACTGTGCGTCAGTCCCTATACCGCTGAAGGACTGCTGCAGTATAGGGCAGCGGTCAGCAGTAGTGCACGGCAACCCTATGTATTGTGGACCGATAGCGGTCCTTACAGAACAGCAGACTGTAACGCACTCAGGCCTATGTACCGTAGCACCCTATACCAAGTTACCAGTCCTTATAAGAACTTTTGTGGACCAAGCAGGTTGTGTGTTAGTGATTAGCAGACTGTACGTCAGTCCCTATACCAATGAAGGACTGCTGCAGTATAGGGCAGCGGTCAGCAGTAGTGCACGGCAACCCTATGTATTGTGGACCGATAGCGGTCCTTACAGAACAGCAGACTGTACTGCACTCAGGCCTATGTACCGTAGCACCCTATACCAAGTTACCAGTCCTTATAAGAACTTTTGTGGACCAAGCAGGTTGTGTGTTAGTGATTAGCAGACTGTACGTCAGTCCCTATACCAATGAAGGACTGCTGCAGTATAGGGCAGCGGTCAGCAGTAGTGCACGGCAACCCTATGTATTGTGGACCGATAGCGGTCCTTACAGAACAGCAGACTGTACTGCACTCAGGCCTATGTACCGTAGCACCCTATACCAAGTTACCAGTCCTTATAAGAACTTTTGTGGACCAAGCAGGTTGTGTGTTAGTGATTAGCAGACTGTACGTCAGTCCCTATACCAATGAAGGACTGCTGCAGTATAGGGCAGCGGTCAGCAGTAGTGCACGGCAACCCTATGTATTGTGGACCGATAGCGGTCCTTACAGAACAGCAGACTGTACTGCACTCAGGCCTATGTACCGTAGCACCCTATACCAAGTTACCAGTCCTTATAAGAACTTTTGTGGACCAAGCAGGTTGTGTGTTAGTGATTAGCAGACTGTACGTCAGTCCCTATACCAATGAAGGACTGCTGCAGTATAGGGCAGCGGTCAGCAGTAGTGCACGGCAACCCTATGTATTGTGGACAGATAGCGGTCCTTACAGAACAGCAGACTGTACTGCACTCAGGCCTATGTACCGTAGCACCCTATACCAAGTTACCAGTCCTTATAAGAACTTTTGTGGACCAAGCAGGTTGTGTGTTAGTGATTAGCAGACTGTACGTCAGTCCCTATACCAATGAAGGACTGCTGCAGTATAGGGCAGCGGTCAGCAGTAGTGCACGGCAACCCTATGTATTGTGGACCGATAGCGGTCCTTACAGAACAGCAGACTGTACTGCACTCAGGCCTATGTACCGTAGCACCCTATACCAAGTTACCAGTCCTTATAAAAACTTTTGTGGACCAAGCAGGTTGTGTGTTAGTGTTTAGCAGACTGTGCGTCAGTCCCTATACCGCTGAAGGACTGCTGCAGTATAGGGCAGCGGTCAGCAGTAGTGCACGGCAACCCTATGTATTGTGGACCGATAGCGGTCCTTACAGAACAGCAGACTGTAACGCACTCAGGCCTATGTACCGTAGCACCCTATACCAAGTTACCAGTCCTTATAAGAACTTTTGTGGACCAAGCAGGTTGTGTGTTAGTGATTAGCAGACTGTACGTCAGTCCCTATACCAATGAAGGACTGCTGCAGTATAGGGCAGCGGTCAGCAGTAGTGCACGGCAACCCTATGTATTGTGGACCGATAGCGGTCCTTACAGAACAGCAGACTGTACTGCACTCAGGCCTATGTACCGTAGCACCCTATACCAAGTTACCAGTCCTTATAAGAACTTTTGTGGACCAAGCAGGTTGTGTGTTAGTGATTAGCAGACTGTACGTCAGTCCCTATACCAATGAAGGACTGCTGCAGTATAGGGCAGCGGTCAGCAGTAGTGCACGGCAACCCTATGTATTGTGGACCGATAGCGGTCCTTACAGAACAGCAGACTGTACTGCACTCAGGCCTATGTACCGTAGCACCCTATACCAAGTTACCAGTCCTTATAAGAACTTTTGTGGACCAAGCAGGTTGTGTGTTAGTGATTAGCAGACTGTACGTCAGTCCCTATACCAATGAAGGACTGCTGCAGTATAGGGCAGCGGTCAGCAGTAGTGCACGGCAACCCTATGTATTGTGGACCGATAGCGGTCCTTACAGAACAGCAGACTGTACTGCACTCAGGCCTATGTACCGTAGCACCCTATACCAAGTTACCAGTCCTTATAAGAACTTTTGTGGACCAAGCAGGTTGTGTGTTAGTGATTAGCAGACTGTACGTCAGTCCCTATACCAATGAAGGACTGCTGCAGTATAGGGCAGCGGTCAGCAGTAGTGCACGGCAACCCTATGTATTGTGGACCGATAGCGGTCCTTACAGAACAGCAGACTGTACTGCACTCAGGCCTATGTACCGTAGCACCCTATACCAAGTTACCAGTCCTTATAAGAACTTTTGTGGACCAAGCAGGTTGTGTGTTAGTGATTAGCAGACTGTACGTCAGTCCCTATACCAATGAAGGACTGCTGCAGTATAGGGCAGCGGTCAGCAGTAGTGCACGGCAACCCTATGTATTGTGGACCGATAGCGGTCCTTACAGAACAGCAGACTGTACTGCACTCAGGCCTATGTACCGTAGCACCCTATACCAAGTTACCAGTCCTTATAAAAACTTTTGTGGACCAAGCAGGTTGTGTGTTAGTGTTTAGCAGACTGTGCGTCAGTCCCTATACCGCTGAAGGACTGCTGCAGTATAGGGCAGCGGTCAGCAGTAGTGCACGGCAACCCTATGTATTGTGGACCGATAGCGGTCCTTACAGAACAGCAGACTGTAACGCACTCAGGCCTATGTACCGTAGCACCCTATACCAAGTTACCAGTCCTTATAAGAACTTTTGTGGACCAAGCAGGTTGTGTGTTAGTGATTAGCAGACTGTACGTCAGTCCCTATACCAATGAAGGACTGCTGCAGTATAGGGCAGCGGTCAGCAGTAGTGCACGGCAACCCTATGTATTGTGGACCGATAGCGGTCCTTACAGAACAGCAGACTGTACTGCACTCAGGCCTATGTACCGTAGCACCCTATACCAAGTTACCAGTCCTTATAAGAACTTTTGTGGACCAAGCAGGTTGTGTGTTAGTGATTAGCAGACTGTACGTCAGTCCCTATACCAATGAAGGACTGCTGCAGTATAGGGCAGCGGTCAGCAGTAGTGCACGGCAACCCTATGTATTGTGGACCGATAGCGGTCCTTACAGAACAGCAGACTGTACTGCACTCAGGCCTATGTACCGTAGCACCCTATACCAAGTTACCAGTCCTTATAAAAACTTTTGTGGACCAAGCAGGTTGTGTGTTAGTGTTTAGCAGACTGTGCGTCAGTCCCTATACCGCTGAAGGACTGCTGCAGTATAGGGCAGCGGTCAGCAGTAGTGCACGGCAACCCTATGTATTGTGGACCGATAGCGGTCCTTACAGAACAGCAGACTGTAACGCACTCAGGCCTATGTACCGTAGCACCCTATACCAAGTTACCAGTCCTTATAAGAACTTTTGTGGACCAAGCAGGTTGTGTGTTAGTGATTAGCAGACTGTACGTCAGTCCCTATACCAATGAAGGACTGCTGCAGTATAGGGCAGCGGTCAGCAGTAGTGCACGGCAACCCTATGTATTGTGGACCGATAGCGGTCCTTACAGAACAGCAGACTGTACTGCACTCAGGCCTATGTACCGTAGCACCCTATACCAAGTTACCAGTCCTTATAAGAACTTTTGTGGACCAAGCAGGTTGTGTATTAGTGTTTAGCAGACTGTGCGTCAGTCCCTATACCGCTGAAGGACTGCTGCAGTATAGGGCAGCGGTCAGCAGTAGTGCACGTCAACCCTATGTATTGTGGACCGATAGCGGTCCTTACAGAACAGCAGACTGTAACGCACTCAGGCCTATGTACCGTAGCACCCTATACCAAGTTACCAGTCCTTATAAGAACTTTTGTGGACCAAGCAGGTTGTGTATTAGTGTTTAGCAGACTGTGCGTCAGTCCCTATACCGCTGAAGGACTGCTGCAGTATAGGGCAGCGGTCAGCAGTAGTGCACGGCAACCCTATCTATTGTGGACCGATAGCGGTCCTTACAGAACAGCAGACTGTACCGCACCCAAGCCTATGTACCGTAGCACCCTAGACAGACCAAGTTACCAGTCCTGATAAAGAGCTTTGTGGAACAAGTGAGTTGTGAATGATTAGCAGACTGCAGCAGAAGGGCAGCAGTCAAGTATAATATTCTTTCTATATTTGGAAGAAAGAATATTATACGTGTACAAGCCTATTACCGTACCACTGATACCAGTCCTGAAAAGAACCTTTGTGGAACTAATAGTAACAGCAAGTCTTTAAAATTATCCTCACTGCCTGACACACTGCTTCCTGCCTGTCCCTATACAAATTGGCAAAAAAGAGTAGGCTGGAACGATTAGCTGGAACAGCTCTTTTGTGGACCTGATAGTAACAGCTAATGATGATGATGATGATGATGATGAAGAAAGACTAATCTGGCTGAGCTGTCCCTAAAATAGCAGCATACAGCGCTCTGTCCCTTTATCTAAACTGACAAAAGAAACTCAGGCTGCTGACCTAACACCTATACCAGTCCTGAAAAGAACTTTTGTGTACCAAATAGCTAGCGTTTTCTCTGTCCCTACTCCACACAGGATCCTTTCCCTACAGTGACAGAAGAAAGAATGTAAAATGGCCACCGGATCGGGTGTATTTATAGGTTAGGGGGAATGTCCAAGTGTCCATGAGCTGTCATGTCTCAATTGGTTGTCCTGTAACACATGATAAACGTGTCACGAAAGGTTAAAGTTCTTGTATACATTAAACACGTAAGTCCGCCGGGGCGAACGACGGAAAAAGGCGTTCGAACCCGCGGACGGCGAAAGTCGGAAATTCGCCGCGAAACGACCGCCGGGCGAACCGTTCGGCCATCACTACTTTTGAAGGCCCTGGAGCACCAGGACAATGGAATTGCCCATAAAATTACCATTTTGGAAAGCAAACACCCCAACGTATAATCTATGAGGCATAATGAGTCTTTTGAACGGTTCATTTTTTTCCAGAAGTTTTTGGGAAATGTGGAAAAAAAGGAAAACGCTTTTTTTTTTACACAAAGTTGTCAATTTATAAGATATTTCTAACACATGGCATGTATATAGCAAAAATTACACCCCAAAGCACATTCTGCTACTCCTCCCGAGTATGGCAATACCATATATGTAGGACTTTTACACAGCCTGCTCACATAGAGAGGCCGAACATTGAAGTAGTACCTTCAGGCGTTCTAGGAGCATAAATGACACATCTCATTAAATTCCTACCTATCACACTTTTGAAGGTCCTGGAGCACCAGGACAATGGAATTACCCACAAAATGACCCCATTTTGGAAAGCAAACACCCCAACGTATATTCTATGAAGTATGGGCTGCAAATTGGTACTCGGGTACTCTGATGGGCTGCAGGTAGGTACTCTGGTACTCTGATGGGCTGGTGACAGGTACTTGAGTACTCTGATGGCCTGGTGACAGGTACTCGGGTACTCTGATGGCCTGGTGACAGGTACTCGGGTACTCTGATGGCCTGGTGACAGGTACTCGGGTACTCTGATGGCCTGGTGACAGGTACTCGGGTACTCTGATGGCCTGGTGACAGGTTCTCTGATGGCCTGGTGACTGGTATTTGGGTACTCTGAAGGGCAGTGATAGGCACTCAGGTACTCATATGGACTGTGACAGGTACTCGGGAGCTCAGATGAACTGTGACAAGTACTCAGGTGAACTGTGACAGGTATTCAGGTACTCAGATGGACTGGGACAGGTACTCGGTTACTCAGATAGACTGGGAGAGGTAATCGGGTACTCTGATGGACTGGGACAGGTACTCGGGTACTCTGATGGACTGGGACAAGTACTCGGGTACTCTGATGGGCTGTGACAGGTACTCGGGTACTCTGATGGGCTGTGACAGGTACTCGGGTACTCTGATGGGCTGTGACAGGTACTTGGGTACTCTGATGGACTGGGACAAGTACTCGGGTACTCTGATGGGCTGTGACAGGTACTCGGGTACTCTGATGGGCTGTGACAGGTACTCGGGTACTCTGATGGGCTGTGACAGGTACTCGGGTACTCTGATGGGCCGTGACAGGTACTCGGGTATTTTGATGGGCCGTGACAGGTACTCGGGTACTCTGATGGGCTGTGACAGGTACTTGGGTACTCTGATGGGCTGTGACGGGTACTCGGGTACTCTGATGGGCCGTGACAGGTACTCGGGTATTTTGATGGGCCGTGACAGGTACTCGGGTACTCTGATGGGCAGTGACAGGTACTCGGGTACTTTGATGGACTGTGACAGGTACTCGGGTACTTTGATGGGCTGTGACAGGTACTCGAGTACTTTGATGGGCTGTGACAGGTACTTGGGTACTCGGATGGACTGTGACAGGTACTCGGGTACTTTGATGGGCTGTGACAGGTACTCGGGCTGTTCACCCCCTTCGGTGTCGAGCGGTGTCTCCGTGACACGCCACCACCGAAGGAACAGGGATGCATGCGCACGATTGCGCGCATTCCCTGTTTAAATGGTAGGACGTCATATGACGCCCCCCGCCACAATAGGTGCGCCGCCTGGTCATCATTTGATGGCCGGTGGTCGGCAAGTGGTTAAAGTGTAGAAGAAGGGCTTAAATACATGCATGTTCCTGAATAGGGATGAGCTTCGTGTTCGAGTCGAACATACGTTCGACTCGAACATCGGCTGTTCGCCCGTTCGGCGAATTCCGAACGTTATGGGCGCCAAATTCGTGTGGCGCTTACGGCCCACAATGCACTGCGATGGCGCAGTGCATTGCTGGCTCATGATTGGCCAAGCATGCACTGTGACCCCACATGCTTGGCCAATCACAGCGCCGGCAGCGAGGAGAGCCATGATTGGCCACAGGTAGGATGCCTGTGGCCAATCATAGCTCAGGCTGTGTAGTACACGCCCCACACTATATAAGGCCGCCAGCGCGGTGGCCTTGTGTAGTGTGTTGGCATCTGTAGCAGTTAGTGGGTGTTCTGTGTACCTTCAACACAGTATACACCGATCGTTATCGGCCGATTTTTTTGCTCTTGCTCTTATGTAGTGGTTGTTGTCTGCGTGCCCTGACCGCAGTATACACCGCTATATTCACTTATATAGCTAGTGATATATCTATCTTTTATAATAGAGCTTTCAGTCAGTGTTAGGAGATTATGCGTGCTGTCTGTGTGCTCTGCACGCAGTATACACTGCTATATCCACTTATATAGCTAACTATCTTGCTCGTTTTAAACAGAGCTTTCAGTCAGTGTTAGGAGATTATGCGTGCTGTCTGCGTGCTCTGAACGCAGTATACACTGCTATATCCACCTATATAGCTAACTATCTTGCTCGTTTAAAATAGAGCTTTCAGTCAGTGTTAGGAGATTATGCGTGCTGTCTGCGTGCTGTGAACGCAGTATACACCGCTATATCCACCTATATAGCTAACTATCTTGCTCGTTTAAAATAGAGCTTTCAGTCAGTGTTAGGAGATTATGCGTGCTGTCTGCGTGCTGTGAACGCAGTATACACCGCTATATCCACCTATATAGCTAACTATCTTGCTCGTTTTAAATAGAGCTTGCAGTCAGTTGTAGGAGATTGAGCTAAAAATGTACCAGTTGAAAATTACAAACAGATTCAACTTAACACAAATTTAACAAATCTAAACAGTCCCTGTCTTGTTTGCACCGCCTGTATACTGCTGTTCTGAGTATATAGGGCCTGGGGGCCACATGCATTTCCTTTTTTTAATATGGGTACGGGGCTCCCCTTAATATGCGTACAAGACCCAAAGGGGCTGGTAATGGGCAGGGAGGGCTACCCATGCCATTTTTCTCAATTATTTTCAACCATATTGCAGGAACCAGATATAACATTTAAAACCGCAAGCAGTTTTAAATGACGTTATTTCCGTTAAATGTCATTTTGTGCAGGGACTGTTCGAAACACGTGGCACTTCACAGGCATACCACAGACACCCCCCAGGCACGATATTTAAAGGAATATTTCACTTTTATTCACTTTAATCGTCATTAAAATCAGTGCTCCCGCCAAAACGGACATTTTTAAAACTTTTTTTTGCATTGACCCATGTCCCCTGGGGCAGGAGCCAGGTCCCCAAACCCTTTTTAGGACAGTATCTTGCATATTAGCCGTTAAAATTAGCACTTTTAATTTTGAACGTTCGAGTCCCATAGACTTCAATGGGGTTCTAACGTTCGTACGAATTTGGGGTCCGTTCGAAAGTTCTGGTGCGAACCGAACCGGGGGGTGTTCGGCTCATCCCTATTCCTGAATAAAATGCTGTCCTGGCCCCCCTCTAGTGCTGGTCATCTGACTGAAAGCCTAGGCCTTTGGCCACATGATCTCTGTTATGCCGCGTACACACAGTCAGAATTTCTGACAACAAATGTTCGATGTGAGCTTGTTGTCAGAAAATCTGACTGTGTATTCTCCATCGGACATTTACTGTCGGAATTTCCAACAAAACCTATTTTTGGAAATTCCGAGCATGTGTACACAAATCCGACGCACAAAATTCCATGCATCCTCCGAATCAAGCAGAAGAGCCGCACTGGCAATTGAACTTTTTTTTTTTCATGTTGTACGTCACCACGTTCTTGAAGTTCGGAATTTTCGACAACATTTGTGTGATCGTGTGTATGCAAGACAAGTTTGGGCAGACATCCGTCAGAAATAAATCCATGGTTTTGTTGTCGGAATGTCCGATTGTGTGTACATGGCATTAGAAGGGTACGTTTCAGAGTTTTGACCTGGAAAATTTCAGGATGATACCTTAATAATTTGACAATACTTTAAAGTCAAACTCCAGCCTTTTTAGCTTTGAACTGAGTTGGGAAGAGAACCTCTGTAAGTTTTTTTATTTTCTGTGTCTCTCTTGAGGAGATTTATTCCTCTTCTCGCCAATGGGGACTACTTTACTAAAAAAAAAAAAAGTGTTTATCTGGGATGTTTTTCATTCAGTAATTGACAGAGAGGGGTAAATATCTTACACTATATTACCAAAAGTATTGGGACGCTTGCCTTTACATGCACGTGAACTTCAATGGCATCCCAATCTCAGTCCATAGGGTTCAATATTGAGTTGGCTCACCCTTTGCATCTATAACAGCCTCAACTCATTTGGGAAGGCTGTCCACAAGGTTTAGGAGTGTGTCTATGGGAATGTTTGACCATTTTTCCAGAAGCGCATTTGTGAGGTCAGGCACTGATGTGGACGAGGAAACCTGTCTTGCAGTCTCCACTCTAATTCATCCCAAAGGTGTTCTGTCGGTTTGAGGTCAGGACAGTCAAGTTTCTCCATCCTAAACTTGCTTTTCCATGTCTTTATGGACCTTGCTTAGTGCACTTTTCCAAAAAATTTGGTAGAGGGAGATTATGTTTTTAAGTTTTTCCAGGGTTGAGCTTGGCCCCTTACTTCCAGTGAATGGAACTCTTAAAGAGGAAGTAAACCCTGATGAGATTACTTCCTCTTTCATTCCCTGCAAAGGCAAAGCATAATGGACTACTATGCATCGCATAGTAGTCCATTATGTGTCACTTACCTGACACAGGAGCCGGTGAAGTCACCTCTGTCCCCTGTAGTCCGCCGCATCCATCTTCTTGGTGGGGTCTCGCAGCTCCGCCACTGTCATTCGGCGAAGCCGCAATGACGTCACTCCCGCGCATGCGCACGGGAGCCGACACGCGCGGAAGCTCCATCGTTGAGAATGGCATTGGCATTGGCATTCTCAACGATGGAGCTTCCGCGCGTGTCGGCTCCCGTGCGCATGCGCGGGAGTGACGTCATTGCGGCTTCGCCGAATGACAGTGGCGGAGCTGCGAGACCCCACCAAGAAGATGGATGCGGCGGACTACAGGGGACAGAGGTGACTTCACCGGCTCCTGTGTCAGTGTGCCTGTGTGCCTGTTTTCGGGCAAATATCTCCTAAACCATAAAGGTTTAGGAGATATTGCTTGGACCTACAGGTAAGCCTTAATCTAGGCTTACCTGTAGGTCAAAGTGGTTTGTAAGGGTTTACAACCACTTTAAGGCAGCAGCATACCAAGATATTTTGGAGAATTTCATGGTCCCAACTTTATAGGATCAGTTTGGGGATGGCCCCTTCCTGTTCCAACATGACTGCATGCCAGTGTACAAAGCAAGGTCCATAAAGTCATGGATGAGCATTTGTGAGATCAGGCACTGATGTTGGAGAGAATACCTGTCTCACAGTCTCCACTCTAATTCATCCCAAAGATGTTCTATCGGGTTGAGGTGCAGGGTAATCAAGTTTCTCCACCCCAAATTCGCTCATTCATGTCTTAATGGACCTTGCTTTGTGCACTGGTGTGTAGTTGTGTGCAGTCAACCCGTGTCTACAAGGCTTTAGTCGGTGGTGCTATTTCCCTTTTCTTGTCTTTTACATACTTGTGAGTCTGCAAGCAGGAGTCACCCCACTCCTGCCATCTGGACAAAAATCTGCTGATGGTGTCCTCGCCCTTTATATTGATGGAGGATAATGCACTTTTGGATTAGGGACTTGTGTAGGATTACGTTACACTTATAATCTCCCTTATCTCTGGTCACATTTGTACATACTTTGGTTACATTTGGAGCCTTCTATCATTTTATTCATATTTGCGCTGGGAAGTTGTGCATGTGCACGCACATACATGTTTATATTATGTGGCCCCGTTGACATTTGCACCAGCATATCTGTGCTAAGATATCTCCTTGACAATAGATCTATCTTTTTGTACAAGAGAAAAAAAGGGAAAGCTATATTAAAAGAAATATGTGGACTGCTATTACTGTTTTTTTAAAGGTGCTTGTTGCCTGGCAACCAAGCTGATGAGATGGCTTTTATTAATTTCTGATTCACTGGTTTAGGACAAACGTGCAGCAAGTGAAGACAGAAGGACATTTGATATGCACAATTTTTCTGGATCAGTGACTCAAAAAGTACTGAAGCCAGATTATTTGGATGGCAGCCAAGCAACTAGCATTTTCAGAAAGAGAGACTGGGAGTGACAGTCTAACTATTTCTATTGACACAGAGTTGTTTTAGTTCTGAACTTTAGGCAAATATTAAAGATACCTTTTAATCCAGTTATGCATGCTAAACAAAAGGCTCCACAGCATTGCAGAGTGGAAAACATATTAATCGGTGCCACATAATTAAAGCGTAACTTCTCTTAAAGTGATTTTAAAGTCTCTCTTTTTTTTTTTTTTAAATAACATACACATGGCGTTATACTTACCTGCTCTGTTGCCCACATCCTTCTTTTCTCGGGTCCCTCGCCAGTGCTCCTGGCCCCCACCTTTTGCCGAGTGCCCTCCCCCTTTTCTGGCTACCAATCTTGGATAAGGGTCTGGTATTGATTTTGGTTGCTACCCTATGCTTTTTTTCTCCCTATATTTTGCATCTGGCTCTTCCTTAAAATCCACACCAAGCTCAGAGTGCCTGGTATGGAATTTGGGGGAAACCCATTTTTTGCAAAGGGTCCCCTCTAAAATTCACACCAGACCTAAAGGGTTTGGTATGAATTTTTTATGCTATCCCCACTGTTTGAATTCACCTGTCAGTTAGCAAGCCCCGGGTGACAGCTGAATGTGCGGGGTGGGTATGAGTCACTGGTTGTTGGCATGCCAGCAGGAGGAAGCTGTGACATTTAGCAGCGGCAATAATAATAAATGTTTAACTTCATACTGCAACTGGAGGTTTGCTTGGTTGAACACCCATTTGTTTGGCCTCTTGCACAGGACTCTCCATAGATAGTACATGTGCAGAGGTCTCCCTCATATTACAGTATTTTTCCTACGGCGTCACTGCGGACGTGACGTTTTGACGTCGCTTCCGCCCAGCAACTGTATGGAGACGGGTGGGGGCCATCTTCCCCTCACTCGTCTCCATGCACAGTTACTGAAAGGATGCGATCGCTTCTGCCGCTGCCGTCAGCTCCGGTAAGTGGCGGAAGGCACCGGATCATGGCGGGAGCGGGGGTTCCCCTCTCCTGCCACCAATAAAAGTTATCTTGCGGCGAATCCACCGCAGGGACCACTTTTATCTTGCAGCGGACTGCCCATTAAAAAAGGGAATACCGGGGTTATGGCAGCTAGCTGCTGCCATAACAAAGATATCCTCCTTTAAACAGCCGCCGTAAAACAGCAAGTGGTTAACCCCCCCCCCACAAATATACATATCCTGGTCCCTTAAAGCAGATTACAAAACACAGCGCTTGTGCTGTGTAATCTGCGCCCCTCTAAACTGTAAAAAAAAAACCTCCCTGAATGTGCCACTTCCTGTATGCCCTCTCTGTACAGACCACGATAACCAGGGCTACTCAGCCCTGATCACCATGGTCAAAGTGTGTTCCTCCGTCATACACTACATTGCTCTGCTCTCCTCTCTCCCCCCTCACCCCCTCCTTCTTGCCTGTCATCGGTGTCTCTGTCTCTGCTCCGCACTCACTGCTACTATTATAAATAAAGGCCTACAATGTTCACTGCCAGCCCCTCTATTAGAGGCTGGCATACCACACTATGCAAGTCCTTTGTAAAAATTAGCATTTTAAATACCTCTTTAGAGCTGTTTCCAGGCCGGTCACGTGACTCGCGACGGCTTTACAGCTACGAGACAGAGCTTCTGCGGAGTAGATGAGCGACCACATGATCTACCTTGCTGACATCATAGGGAGATCACGGCTCCTCCTGCAGAAGACATCCATCTGAGCTGTAAAGCGGCTGCGAGTCATGTGACCGGCCTGAAGACAGTTCAAATTCGGTATTTAGAATGCTTGTTTTTCAAAACTACTTACATAGTGTGCTATGCCAGCCTCTAATAGACGGGCTGACATAGTCTTATATAAATGGGTTAACAAACTCTTTAAAACAACAGGGCTGACAGGGCTTTCATCTTCACCTGGTCTTCCTTCCGCGGTTTGCGGGCTTCAGACGCTAGAATGGCCGAGCCTTGATCCGTGAGAGTCAGAACCTCAGGACAGCTTTCTCAATGAATGGCATGCCGTGAGCGCAGTGTGCATGTGCCAGCGGCACCACCGGCTACTACTAAAGTAAATATCTCCTAAATGGTGCACGTTTTGGTAGATATTTACTGTATCTGCAGGTGAAATTTATTATAGGCTTACATGTATGCACAAATAAAAAAGCGAAGTTTACTACTAATATCCATAAGCTGTGGTTCACTCTGTAATCAGCCATGTGGGAAGGCGAAAGTGCGTTTGACATCTCTTCAAAGAGTTAAACGACTGATAAGGTCGGTTTCCTGCATTACCCAGTAATAGCATTTAGTATTTGTTAATTGATTGTTAAAAAACATCCTGGATTCTGAGAAACAATTGAGATAAAAGATAACGATAGCTAAGCATTTGTGCGATAGAGAAAACTCCGTTAATGTGAAGCGAAGCTCTGTAGAAGCTCTGTGTTCCCCTAACCCCCCCACCTTCCTAAATCCAGTGTGATGGTGTTCCTGGGAGGAGCGTGTGCAACTCAGAGAGCAGAAAACTGCTAGAGGGATCCCGCCTCTTCTCTGCACATCTGTATTCAACAAGAGAAGACAATACCAGAGGAAGGGGATACCCTGGCATTGGAAGAGAGGGAGTCAAGAGAGAAGCAGTGCCACATCACGGAGAGAGGAAGCCCCTTCTCCACAGCTGTGGGTTGATTTCCAATTTAAATTCTAGATCTTAGCAATGCAAAGACCAGGAGCTATCTGTTATTCCTGTATCAGTGCTCTCTTTGTGCTTCCCTCAGTCTGCTCTTTTGCTTCTATTTTCTCAGTGTGCCTGTCTGCCCCCTATGCCTCTATCCAGACAGTCTCCTGTGATGCTGACTTCCTTTTCTGCTGCTTATCTTTCCATCCTTTTTTTTTTGTGTGTGTTTGTTAAGACCTGTCTCCATGCTGTGGTCCTAAGTCTGTTAGGTTTCCCTTTTAGTAAACTCTTCTAATCAAACTGTCATTTCGTCCAGGCTACCTCTACCGAGTGGGGCACTCATTGTGTATCTCCTGACCCTTGACTATAAACTGCAATCATGCAGCAATCACAGCCATGGTAAGAAAAATATATTTATTTTTTACATTTCTGATATCGTGGGATATTGATATGGGCTGTTGCGCGCATCACTCAAACTCGTAATACACAAGTAGATCTTCTGTTCATAGGATTAAAAAAACCTGGGACTCATCCCTTCTCAAACTGCTTGCTAAGAAAAACCTTTTCTAATTTGGAAATATTATTTTTTGTTTGAATTTCATATTTGCTTATTTATTGCTCTGATTAGAAGTAGTCTGACCAAGTTATTCCAAGAGATTCTTGTACCAGTTTTACTGTTTTAGGAGAATTGTATAAGTTCATCTTTTCCGTTAGAGCAGCCTTATAAAATGTCAAGGCTATACATTTATAGTGCAATATGTACAATATAGCGGTGTTCCCGTGTTGGTTGAAAAATGTTGCATATGAAGGATTACATACAGAAGATGCTATATATATAAGACTAGCTCTTTATGTTGACATGTGGGTGCTGGTATACTGAATCACCAGCCAGCATCAGAAATAGTGCAGTTTTATTGGGACGTTCAAGACTTGGATATATGAAACAAAGAACAAACACTGAGCTGAGTAGTTGGTATTTAAAGAAACAAGAAAAGAACATATCAAAAATATGAAGGATTGCAAAAAATAATAATAATAATAATAAAAAAAAATATATATATATATTATATATATATATATATATATATATATATATATATATATATATATATATATATATATATATATATATACATATACATTTTTATGTGCTTTAAAAAAAAAAATTCTGTATATAAAATTGATTGTAATCTATGTAAATATTCTTACGATCCATTTTTGTGTTTAAAACAACACCTATTTTATGTTGTGTTTGTGAATAGCTATATACTTAGTAGTGCCTCATGCTTATTCCACTTTACTGTTTTTTAGCATCCTCAGCCTGACTGCACGTGGCTAACTGAGCTTATCTCGGCAGTCATTTAGCTGGTTTGCTGATATACAGACACAATATACCAGGTGAACGTGACAATAATGATTAAAATGTGTTCTCATTTAAAATACACAGTGATATCTCTTTAAACCAGCTGACTGTGCATCTATAATATTACCTTAAGTTATGTAGAGTTTATGTTGGCCAGTTTTTTTGTAAATCCCTACACCTTCCTTTTACCATAGTAAATAATGGCATTCTTTCAGTGCTCTGCCAACTCCAAGTTCCTCATCCATTATGCTAAATGCTTTTTCTGACCTTGGTAATGGGGGATTTCCTCTAGACATCAATTAGGATAGTTACTTGGGAATCAAGCATGGAAACCATGCTAGGCTTAAGCTAGTTATGCCGTGATTAGTGATTTTAGAATGCTGAAGCATGAGAAAATAATTTATCAGGGGGTGATATTTCAGAATAAATGAAAAGACAATAGTTTACTTATTTAAATTCAGCATATACAAAGGGATATGACTCCATTCTGAATTCTTGAGCTATTCTAAGTTCGGAGATTTTTTTGCTTAACTCCTCGAGATGCTTCATATCAAGCTATAATCTGCTGTTTTGGTGGTAAAGGCTTGTGGTTGTCGTTGGCTAAAATAGGGCTGGTGTGAACCATAACTCTTTTCCCCGGAGAAGTGGTTGAATTACCTCACATCTTTGGGTTTTTTCCTGCGGCTCCTGGTAATCGGAGTGGGCTCTAAAGAAACTGCACATGCTCAGCAAATCTGAGTATAGTTGGGAACGTAACATTTCCTGAAAATATTTTGGCTAAGAGTTTACACTTTCCTGAACTGATGTCCAAGACTGTTTTAGCTCTGTGAGTTTGTATATTTCATTTTCAGAACAAGGTATTAAAGTTATAGGAGCAGTCCTTGAGTGAAGTAGTTTAAGTAACTTCTGAAATGTGTAACTTTATATTCCGGTACCTAAGTGAAAGTAACATTTTATTCTGGCATTGACATGTAATAACACAACAAAAAGTAAAAAAGAGGAAGAAGGTAAAAAAAAAAAAGGAAAAATAGTTGCACATATTTTTTCCATCCTTTATTAAAATGACAGCTAGAAACTATAGGGCGTAGATTCACATTTTTGCACTTCAGAGGTAGGTGGGTGGACCTTCCGATCAGGTCCACCTGAAAAACTGACTTGGTTGGATTGTCGGTGAATAGGGTGTCTAATTGTGTATAATTTAGTGTCTAAATTATTGTCTAGTAGTGCTTGAGTGTACGCATTTTACTGTATTACATAGGGCGGAATATACAAGTTTGAGTAGGCCCGTTGTCTTTCTGAATTTTTTGTGAAAATTTTTCTGTTAAACTGTGAAACAAACCGCTGGATTTCACAGGGGAATCTGTAAAATGTTATTGTTTAAATTACCAGTATACACAGCTATTGGCAAATAAAGGAAACTCACATGGTTGAAAATGAATAGGGGGAAAGCTTACTTTATAAAAAATTATAAATTTTACCTGGCCTCACTAGATACATAGTTAACATATGAATCCATTGGTAAAGCTAAGTATGTGATAAATAGGCGAGGAATATATTTTCTAGAATTTAAAGGAATTTCATACAGAGCAACTGGGATTGTAAATATTACAAAACTGGTGGATCCTTTGAATAAACTTTTAGCAGAAATTGTATGAAAACTCAGCAGTGTAATTTAAACAAGCAGAGAGTGTATCTTGAAAAATGATGTCCATAAACTAAAGTGCCCAAGCAGTGTAGCGTACCGCCGTCTGACCAGACTCAAGTTTGGTTTAGGTATTCATACATATAAACAGATCTGAAAGGCCAGCAGGTTTGTTTCCAACATGATTTTTCAGATTACACAAGGATAATAGATGCTATCATAAGATGGCTAGAACCCCCTGACAGATGCTTTTATAGTCAAATTTCTTCTCCGAATTAATCAGCTGGTAACCAAATACATATTATCAATAGGATATAGATTTGGTTTTACCCCATATGTGTGGATAACATTTTTAATTATTTATACATGCCATGGCGGATTACCAATATTCCTTGAGTGGAGGTTTGCATTTTGCAGAAAACCTTATACGACAAAGATATTAAATACATTACTGTATATAACAAAGTTCCCAAAGTGAAAATGTATCTGTGGTCACTGCCGAGATCTAAATCACCTATACATGAATACCCCAATTTTAGGTACTCAAAGGAGTTTATTTACTAAAGCTGGAAAGTGCAAAATCAGGCTAGCTTCTGCATAGAAACCAATGAGCTTCCAGGTTTCCTTATTAAAGCTTAATTAAACAAGATGGGGTTAGAAGCTCATTGGTTTCTATGCAGAAGCGAGTCTGATTTTGCACTTTCCAGCTTTAGCAAATAAAAACCCCATTGTTTACTTAAAAGTAGGGTATGGCTGTAGACAGAAAACTGTCACCTGATTTGGTTGTTTTCAGGCAACAAGCTCATGTCTGTGAGGTACCTGTAGACACACCAGCTAAGGCTTCTCATTGGGAACAGAAGTTGTATAGCTTCTAAAACCTTATCC
Source organism: Lithobates pipiens (assembly GCF_037356315.1). Classification (NCBI taxonomy): domain Eukaryota; kingdom Metazoa; phylum Chordata; class Amphibia; order Anura; family Ranidae; genus Lithobates; species Lithobates pipiens. Next base: position 50,985,105 of record NW_027507787.1, read on the forward strand.
AATTACTGTACCCCACCATTATCATAGGTTTCTACAACATGCTTTCTCTGTTTCCCCCGTGAGTAATTAGTTACCTGTTGTTCTTGTTTATGTGAAAGGGCTGTACCAGCAGATCCAAAAGCCTAAGCGCAGATGAACCCATGTCTTGTTTGAGCATCAATTCTAGATAGTTCCCATATATTCATTAGAATAATATAACATAGTCTTTTCTGTTTTACTAAAAGCAAATTGACTGTGCACTTTGCATTTTCACGCTGCAAGAGCAATTGCTCCCAGGGCTGGTGCAAGGATTTTTGACACCCTAGGCCAGTGATGGCAAACTTATGACACACATACCACAGCTGGCACACCAAGCCCTCTGTCGGCACGCCAGGGGAATCCCCCAGCCAGGCAGACACTTGCACTGACGGTGCAGTCACGGAGGAACCAGCTCCCTTCCTTACATCAGTGCCAGTGACATCGGCAGTGGGGTGGGCAGCCAGTCATGTTGTCCCATGTGCGATGTTTAGAGGGGGTATGAAATTCCTCCTCCACCATCCCGACACTGTTCTGAAGCTTATTGCCTCCCTCTGACCCCTATACCTATGGTAAGGAATTCGGGCATTACTTTCTGCAGGCACCCTATTCCAGCTCCCCCCGCTCCAGGACAACTTTGGTTCAGTCTGTCCCTCTAGTGCAGCCTGGTAGGTGAGTGCATGTTTTAGGTAGGTGAGTGTAATGGTCAGGTAGGTGAGTGTAATGGTCAGGTAGGTGAGTGTAATGGTCAGGTAGGTGAGTGCATGTGTCAGGTAGGTGAGTGCCTGTGTCAGGTATTTGAGTGCCTGTGTCGGGTATTTGAGTGCCTGTGTCAGGTATTTGAGTGCATGTGTCAGGCAGGTGAGTGTAATGGTCAGGTAGGTCAGCGCATGTGTCAGGTAGGTCAGCGCATGTGTCAGGTAGGTCAGCGCATGTGTCAGGTAGGTCAGCGCATGTGTCAGGTAGGTCAGCGCATGTGTCAGGTAGGTCAGTGTATACGCTTTCCTGAACCCTGCATTCTGAGCAAATTTGGCAGAATCGTACATTTTTTGGTCCCTTAGGGCTCATTCAGAGGGATGATCAGTCCCATCCTCTGTACAGAGCCACTGATAGGTTTAATTCTGTGTTGGCGCTTTGAAAGAAATAAGTTGGTTTTGTGTCATGGTTTGGGCTCTTGGGCTCAAAAAGATTCGCCATCACTGCCCTAGGTGAAACCTTATTTTGCCGTCTCCTTGGCTCCACCCCCTTTTCCCTGCCCACGTATACCCCACCTTTTTAATCACTGCTACTGTTTTGCATGCAACGCTTTACTAGACCTACTAATGCAGCTTGTTCAGTGGCCATAAATATAGCCTCGCCAATGCCCATCAAATGCAGCCTCACCAGTGGCAATCAATGCAGCCTCACCAATGCCCATCAAATGCAGCCTCACTGAGGGGGCCCTCGGTACACACACACATCAGTTTGATTGGTATTTGGCAGATCAGACAGTCAGTATAGCCTATATTTATATACATTTATTTACAAATTGCATGTGATAATACAATCTCAGTGGCAGATTTTAAAACTTTTAACTCACCACCAGGTGGCGGTCTTGGCTTCTGCAAACTGCTCTGTATCCGACGATGTGACAACCCTGCCAGCCAGTGAAATTTTAAACTCTGCTGTGCCTGCCTCAGTGCCCCCTCCAGGCAGGCTCCACCTGTCACCAAACCCGGAGTGCCACCACCTGCCGCAGTGTTACAGCACTTGGGTAACTCCAGTGATGCTGCCAGGACAGGCCAGGATGGAGAGTGCCCTTCACGACAGAGGGGCTGTGGGGGTCCAGGATTATAAATTGTATGGCCTATGGGCTGGCTATTGGGCAGAGCAGAGATCCACAGCTGGCTGGCTGTAGGATTGACCACAGTCAGTTGTAGACACTCAGAGACTGCCTGGTGACGTGAGCGTGCACAGTGAGACACAGACACAGCCAGGTCACTGATGATCAGAGGTGCACAGCGGTGCAGGTCCTCCATCACCAATGCGCCTCTGTTTCTGGCACTATTGACTACTACTGACACTATTTACGGAGGGACTCCGGAGCGGCTGCCTGGTTGAGAGTTAGTTGCTGGCTGTACGGAGAGAGGGGAGTAGGATCACCAGCGGCCAGCTGCCTAGTTTGCTAAGTGGTAGGCAGCCCTGATTGCTCCATAGTTTAGTAAATAAGCAGAAGCTCTGCTGACTTCCATCATCCAATCATGTGCAAGCAAAAATGCTGTTTTTTCTTTTTTCCTTGCATGTGGTTGGGTATTCTTTGCAAAGTGAAGCTTTACCTCATTTACTAAGTCTTGCAGCAATTGCACTTTGCAAAGTGCACAGTCTATTGTATTTGCCTTTAGTAAATCAACCCCATAGTCTTTTCTGTTTGTTACCTAGACCTACAGTCTAATTCTTGTATATAACCCTGCGTGTGTGTGTGTGTATAGCACTGTGGTTGTGCACAATGGGTTGAACATACTAAGGCCAAATACACTGTTCACTTTGCAAGGTAATTTTCACCAGAATTTAGTGAATGTTGTGAAAGTTCACGTGCAGAGAAATTAAATAACAGCATCCTGTATAGGATTAGATGATGGAAGTCAGCAGAGCTTCATCTCATTACGAAGCTCTGGGGAAAATTAAAGTGCAATTTCTCTTGCACAGTGATCAGTCTATTTGCTTTTAGTAAATAAACTTCACTGTCAGGGAGGCTTCAATTGCAGTAGTTCATTGTTGCACAATATCAGTTTGGGGTTTGGTAAAATGGCACAAAATTTGTATTGGAAATCGCTTTCTGTTTTTACTAGGATGCCACAGGACATAGTTTAAAGAAAAAGTACTAATGCGCTACACCTGCCTACTATCTCAAATCAGTGAAATAATAAATATGAAAGGAAGCAGCCAGCACAGAATGGTGATCTCAACACCAAAAATAAAATCAAGCAAAATGAGTGAATAAATGCGGCGCTACCTATAAAATAAAAAAGTGTAATACTAGAAAAACTATAAATAGCAAAAATAAAATCTAACTCCTAAGTGAGAACAAGGTATAATAAATAAAAGTGCTTCAAGTGCTTTAAAGGTGCATGAATAATGCAAATGAATATAAGTCCAAATACGTGTGTATATGCAAATGCATAAAAATCCAAATTCGTGTATAAGTGCATAAACAATATCAATACATTGTATATAATCAATAACCACTCAAGTGCAAGAGTGCATACTGACAAAAAAATAAATGTCCACTAAAACCATGCATAAATAATATCAAAGTCCATGCAAAAATATATAAAAGTGATATTCTATTGGTGATAGTCCACTGCAAACTTCTGTGCAAACTTCAGTGCCCAGTGCGTGCACCACCTATTTTCCCCAGCCTCTCACCTCCAATAAATGGCAAAAGAGCGTTATGTAAATTCAGATATACGTTGAATCCTTAACGATCCAGCCCCAATGGAGTACCGCTGTTTGTACCGCTATATACCGCTATGTATATACATTCAATTCTCTCCCCCTTTCTCCAAATACATCCGGTTGGCGTTAGTAATGTGCATGGAAGAAAACAAAGGGACTCCCATGTGTAGAAACGTATAACCAGCTTTTTAATAATGATATCCACACTTACATTTAAAATAATGACAGCTATCCCGTAGCAGACAGTCTGCTACGGGATAGCTGTCATTATTTTAAATGTAAGTGTGGATATCATTATTAAAAAGCTGGTTATACGTTTCTACACATGGGAGTCCCTTTGTTTTCTTCCATGCACATTACTAACGCCAACCGGATGTATTTGGAGAAAGGGGGAGAGAATTGAATGTATATACATAGCGGTATATAGCGGTACAAACAGCGGTACTCCATTGGGGCTGGATCGTTAAGGATTCAACGTATATCTGAATTTACATAACGCTCTTTTGCCATTTATTGGAGGTGAGAGGCTGGGGAAAATAGGTGGTGCACGCACTGGGCACTGAAGTTTGCACAGAAGTTTGCAGTGGACTATCACCAATAGAATATCACTTTTATATATTTTTGCATGGACTTTGATATTATTTATGCATGGTTTTAGTGGACATTTATTTTTTTGTCAGTATGCACTCTTGCACTTGAGTGGTTATTGATTATATACAATGTATTGATATTGTTTATGCACTTATACACGAATTTGGATTTTTATGCATTTGCATATACACACGTATTTGGACTTATATTCATTTGCATTATTCATGCACCTTTAAAGCACTTGAAGCACTTTTATTTATTATACCTTGTTCTCACTTAGGAGTTAGATTTTATTTTTGCTATTTATAGTTTTTCTAGTATTACACTTTTTTATTTTATAGGTAGCGCCGCATTTATTCACTCATTTTACAGGACATAGTTTGCTTTCCATAAAGATGAGAATCAAATTCCCCCCAAAAAATTCCACTGATACCTATATGAGATAAGCACCTTGAGGGATTCATTATGTAACCCTTGCCTTCATACACATACAATCATGGATGATTATTTTTCAATATTTGCTTAGTGGCAATTCTTAATGGCAAAGATATTATTGCAGAAAGGAAAAGTCTCTTCTAGCTTAAAGTGGGAGTGAACTTCCATGCATGAGTTTAACCTATAGCTAAGCCTATAATAAGGCTTACCTATAGGTACAGTAAATATCTCCTAAACCTGCACCATTTAGGAGATATTTTCTTTAGATGCAGCCGGTGATGTCACTGGCACATGCACTCTGAAGGAATGGCATACCATTCCTTCAGAGTCCTGTGCTGTAAACGTTGGCTCCTACGCGCATGTGCTGAAATGATGTCATCATGACTCTGGCCACTCATACAGCCGGAGTCCGTGAACCCGGAAGGAAGACTGGGTGAAGATGGCAGCGCCTTCAGAGGGCTTTGTTCTAAGGTAAGTTTGACATTATGTGCTAGTATGCAATGCATACTAAGGCATTATGCCATTGCCTTGAAGGTTTAAAAAAAACAGCAGTTTACTACCACTTTAAGTGGCGTTTCAGGCTCCTTCAGAAAAAAATTTAAGTCAGCAGCTACAAATACTGTAGCTGCTGAATTATGTTATTAGGGAATGTACCTGTCCAGGAATCCAGCGGTGTCCTTACCCAAGCCAATTTTTCAATCGGCTATCAGGTGCTGGTGCCGCCATCTTGACTAAGGGAAACTGGTAGTGAAGCCTTATGGCTTTACAACCAGTTTCCTACTGCGCATGTGTTGCTCTTTGTGAATAGGCCAGTTTCAGGGGAAGGAAGTGGGAGTGAACTTCTGGCTCAGTTCGCTGCGGAGAACTGATATGGAAGTAGGAGCAGGTACCTGTCAAAAACAGACAGCAGACAAGCGGAGCTTCCCCTTTTGGGTGGAGCTCCTCTTTAGTTAGATAGTAAATAAAAATAAATATTCACACCTCCACCATGCTATAAAAAATACACTTTTTATTTACTTTAGAACGGCATCTCTCTGGTGTCAATTTGTTGACCAATGTTGGAGATATATTTTTATGTTATCTTTGCTATATCTTTGATTCTGTTTGATCCACCTCCAGCACCACTGATCCTGTATGAATGCAGGTACCATGTAGACCAGGGATATGCAATTAGCAGACCAGCTGTGGCAAACCTACAAGTCCTATCATGCCTCTACCTCTGGGTGTCATGCTTGTGGCTGTCAGAGTCTTGCTATGCCTCATGGGACTTGAAGTTCTGCAACAGCTGGAGGTCCGCTAATTGCAAATCCCTGATGTAGACAATTTAAGTGACAAGCCCTGCTTGCCAAATCTTTGATGCGGTTTTTCAAAAGAGCACCAAAAAGACACCTCCTATGGTAAGTAAATTGAACGCATCAAAAGTGCATCAATGTAAAGGCTACATTCACATGGTTTTAACAGGGCAGTAAGCATTTTATGGATTGTTATGCAATGCCAAGCTGCTGCTAACAAAGCAAACAGAATATTAGCATGCATTAAAAAGGGGATAAATTCCAGAGATAAAACGATAATTCTCCCACTCTACCAGACTCTGGTCCGGCCACACCTGGAGTATGCTGTCCAATTCTGGGCACCGGTCCTCAGGAAGGATGTACTGGAAATGGAGCGAGTACAAAGAAGGGCAACAAAGCTAATAAAGGGTCTGAAGGATATTAGTTATGAGGAAAGGTTGCGAGCTCTGAACTTCTCTCTGGAGAAGAGACGCTTGAGAGGGGATATGATTTCAATATACAAATACCGTACTGGTGACCCCACAATAGGGATAAAACTTTTTCGCAGAAGGGAGTTTAACAAGACTCGTGGACACTCATTAAAATTAGAAGAAAAGGGGTTTAACCTTGAACTACATAGCATGTACTGTAAGGCCCCTTTCACACATGCGGACGATATGTCCGTATTTCATCCATCTGTTTTGCGGATGAAATACGGACATACATTCATCCCTATGGGATAGCGGGTGTCTGCAGATGAGCATCCGCAGACACCCGATTTCGTCCGCCTCCGCAACAGTCCGATTCTGCAGACGGAGGAAAATCCTATTTTTCTATCCGTCTGCAGAGCGGATCTGACGAACACGGACAGACGGTCCGTGCTCGTCCGATCCCCATAGAGGAGAGCGGAGATCTGACAGGGCGGTCCCTGCACAGTGTGCGGAGACCGCCCTGTCCGCAGCCGGCTCAGCGGGGACAACGCTGAGCGAGCGGATCTTCACGGGGCGGATCATTACTGATCCGCCCCGTGTGAAAGAGGCCTAAGGATGTGGAATTCCCTTCCACAGGCGGTGGTCTGGGGGGGGGGGGGCATTGATAGTTTCAATAAACATGGACAGGGATATACAATGTAATACTGACATATAATCACACACATGGGTTGGACTTGATGAACTTGTGTCTTTTTTCAACCTCGCCTACTATGTAACTATGTTAGGGCAAGGAACAAAAGTTTCTGTGTAAAGGATTAGTAAATGGATCCATTTTGTAATACGTGGCCATTGTCCTGTTCTTCATTTCAGTGATATGCAGATATGTTGCATGTCCTCATATGCAGAGTTTTGCATTTTGTGTGGTATGGTTTAGAATGGAGGGTATTTTTATGCACCTGTGTGAACGTCTCCATTGAAAACAATGCAGATGTGTTCAGATCTGTAAATAGAAAACAGCTGCAAATGTGTTTTTTTTATGGCTGTGTGAATGAGGCCTTAAATCTCAGTGGGTCTAGGAGAGCAGTAAGCTTGTTGTCTTGTAAAAAGCAAATTGCACAACTATATTTTTTATAGTATAGTGGTGGTGAACACCCACCTATATTAGGCTATTTAGCATTGAAAAAGTGTTTCTACATTTGATGTTTGATTTCTGTGCTATGCATTGGCTGGCTGCTTCTACTCGTCACATCTTGTTAGCACAGTGACATTGGTTAAACACTGCAGTAAGTTATAACTCTAAATCATGGGTGGTATAGAAGGTGCCACACCCTATCATTAGTTACATTTACAAAACACTTAAGCACTTGGGCTTTTAAGGCACCAGGTAAAAATCAAATGACAACCACATATCACCATACATATTTTTATTTTTGTATAATATACATTTTTTTTATACATAAAACACGTTAAAAAAGGATTTTGAGTCATTAATATAGGTGTGCCCAAAACAAATATCCAGCCCTCTACATGCTTATTTTAGTTGTGAGTCAAAATAACCAAGTGCTCAGTCCCAAAATGGACTGTGTATAATGCGATTATGAAATTATTCACAAAGAGGAAGGAGAGAGGGTTCTGGATGAGCTCCACGCATTTCGCTGCGAAAGCCGCTTCATCAGGAGAACTACATATCAGAATATATATTTCAATCCAAGATGCATGTGGTTATCCAGGCCTAACCATCACCCCAAGACCCCCCAGAGTCAGAGAGTCACCCCTGGAACCATGCACAATAACCAAAGCGAGACCATTGGTAAACCCTTATATCTTCAAACACCACCACTATCAGGGACTTGCAACATGGCCGGAGGAAAAAGGCAGTAAACTGCAGTAAGTTACTTTTTTGTTAAGGACTAGTTTAGGTGCTAGGCTAGGTTAGTGTTAAGCCCCATACACACTATCAGAATTTCTGCTGATTTTTTCCTTCAGATTTACCAAAACCATGTAGTGCACGGGCCTGCCTGCCACATTGAATCTCCTAAGGTTTGACCTCATATTATATGATTTTGGTAAATCTGAAGGAAAAAGATCAGCAGAAAATCTGATAGTGTGTATGGGGGTTTAGGTTAAGTGGTGGAGAGAAGATGAACTAATTAGGTCTCAGTTTAGCTGTTAGGGCAAAATTGTAGGTCCAGTGCTTTTGTGGGAAAAATGTAGCAAATAAAAAAATAATATAGCATATATCATTACAAGCCATATTGTAAATGTTATTTAAATGGCCTTTTCTTTTTTTTTTTTCAATCTGCAGCCGCTGTATTTTTCTGTAAAATACAATACATGATAGCAACCTGGAGGTATTCTGTACACAGTTTGTATATGGAGCTTCCCCATTAAGATTCACTCTGTATATCAACATAGAAGAACAAACAACTTTTTCCTCAAAGCAGAGACAGGTAGAGATCTGCAACAACGTTTGTTAAAATCCTTTCTATGTACATACACTGGATCACCCAGAGAGGATTTTTTTTTCTCAACAAAAGTGGAGTTACTCTTTAACCAATTCAATACAGGGCACTTACCCCCCTTCCTCCCAAGCCAATTTTCAGCTTTCAGCGCTGTCACTTTTTAAATGACAATTGAGCGGTCATGCTACACTGTACCCAAACAAAATGTTGTTCCCACAAATAGAGCTTTATTTTGGTAGTATTTGATCACCTTTAAGATTTTTTTTTTTTTAAATAAATAAAAAAAAAGACTGAAAAATTCTGAAAAAAAAAGTTTTTCTTTGTCTCTTTTATAAAATTTTGTAAAGAAGTATGTTTTCTCCTTTACTGATGGGCACTGCTAAGCTCCACTGACGGGCACTGATAAGGTGGCACAGATGAGGTGGCACCAATGAGATGGCACTGATGGGTGGCACTGATATGCAGCACTCATGGGCATTGATAGGCAGCACTGATGGGGACTCATAGGTGGCACTGGTGAAAGACTGCACTGATGGGTACCTATGAGTGGCACTGATAGGCACTGATAGGCAGCACTGCTGGGCACTGATAGGCTGCACTGATGGGCACTAATGGCTGGCACTGATAAAATGCACTGATAGGCATCACTGGTGGCACTGGCAGGCATTTTTAATGGGCACTTTTTGGCAGCTGCCTGGGCACTGACTGGCATATCCCTGGTGGTCTAGGGTGGCATACCTGGTAGTTCTGTGGGGTGGCCATCCATGGTGGTCCTGGGCGGAATCTGCAGGGGGCCTGCACTGATAAGCAATCAGCACAGACCCCCCCCATCAGGAGAGCCACCGATCAGGTCTCCTCTACTCACGTTTGTCAAATGTGAATGAGGAAAAGCCGAAAACGTCTCTTCCTATTTACATCTTAATCACCTGTGATTGGACACGGCTGATCACGTGGTAAAGAGCCTCAGTCAGAGGCACTGACACGCCGCGCCACCGATTGTCACTCTGCGCACCCCCTAAGGCACACGATCATGGCTTATCCTGCTGGACGGACGTCATATGACATCCAGTCGGGATAACTGAACCACTGCCCAGCTGGGCGGGAAGTGGTTAATATTTTAACGTAATTTCAAAATCTGCAGCTTATACTGAAATGATACCTGTAATCTTATCATAAAGGTCCTTGTTCAGGCACTTCCTGTTATGGTGAAGGGGGGACTGTCTCCCAATTGTTTTACTGCATTGCCATCTAACCAAGGTGCTCTCAGTTGAGACTACCAGCAGTGGTGCTGACTGCTGAGGGACATTGCACAGGCGTGTGCATCCACCACTGGAATAAGTACATTTAGAAAGAAATTGTCCCAAAAAGGCTGTTCAAAAACAGATGAATACAAAGAGATACAAAGTGCTTCAATAAAATAATTTTTCTCCAAGATACGGTCAAGAATGGGCACAGCCCCACTGCTATGGATAATTTTCAGTTTTTCTGGAGTTGACAATTAACCACTTCAGCCCCGGACTGGTTTGCGCAAAAGTTATAGCGTTTAGAAAATAGGGGATAGTTTTATGGCATTTTTATTAATATTTTTTTTTTTACTAGTAATGGCGGCGATCAGTGATTTTTATTGTGACTGCGACATTATGGCGGACACATCGGACATTTTTGACACATTTTTGGGACCATTGTCATTTATACAGCAATCACTGCTATACAAATGTACTGATTCCTGTGTAAATGACACTGGCAGTGAAGGGGTTAACCAGTGGGTGGCAGTGTAGGGTTTAAGTGTTCCTAGGGGTCTGTTACTAACTGTTGGGGGCTGGGCTTTCTTTTAGTGAACACTGATCTCTGTTCCAATCACATGGAGCAGAGATCAGCGTCACTTGTTGCTAGGCAGAACTGGGAGATGCTGTTTACAACGGCATCTCCTAATTCAGCCGCCCCATGAGACGATTGCAGGTATGCCTGCAGCGATCGAGTCCGCCGGACCCGCCACCAGACTCACGGGGGTCCCGACCGGCGGCGGCGTGCTCGCGATGGCAGGGCGGCAAATTTAAAGGGACATACAGGTACGCCCATTTGCCTGCCCGTGCCATTCTGCCGACGTACATCGGCATGCGCCGGTTGGGAAGTGGTTAAAGTGAAAACCATGCAAAAACGAAAATCCCTGCATCTATAGACATCATGGATCTAACAATAAGCTCACCATCCCTGTAAAGAAAAAAATTGTATATATACATTTTTGGAAGCGGATCCGACCTGCTCCGAACAGATCTCCAGTGTTGGAAGCTCTGACAATGGCTGTGAAATTAATGGGAAGTGACGTCACCCCTAGAGCTACTATGGGGCGTCCCGTGTCATCCGTCTCCTTTGCACCTGTCAACACAGTGAAGCCGTGGCTGACAGCTCAGTGTGGGATCTGGTCAGAGTGGGTCACATCGGCTTCCAAAAAGGTATGTATACTAATTTATTTTTTTTACAAGGATAGAGAGGTAAGATTTCGATCCGTGGTGTCTACAGAAGCAGGGATTTTAGTTTTTGCATGGTCTTCCACTTTAAAGCCCCATACACACTATCAGATTTTCTGCTGAGTTTTTCCTTCAGATTTCCGAAAACCATATAATATGAGGTCAAACCTTAGGAGTTTCAATGTGTATGCAATCAGGCAGGCCCTTGCACTACATGGTTTTGGTAAATCTGAAGACAAAAATCAGCAAAAAATCTGATAGTGTGTATGGGGCTTTAGTGTTTAAAGCGGAGGTCCACCCTAAAGTGGACCTTCCGCTCATCGGAACCCTCCCCCCCTCCGGTGCCACAATCGGCACCTTTCAGGGGGGAGGGGGGTGCAGTTACCTGGATAATCCAGGTAACTGCACCCACTTCCGGGATAGCTCTCTGCGGAAAGGGGCGTAACTTACGCCCCTTTCCGCAAGTGCCCGCCCCTTCCCGCAAGTGCCCCGCTGCCTGCTGGGAAACACACAGATCCCAGAGGCAGCGGGGAGCGTCCTTATTGCGCAGCGCGATTCGCGCATTCGCAGTAGGGAACCGGGAAATGAAGCCGAAAGGCTCCATTTCCTGATTCCCATACCCAAGATGGCGGCGGCAGGACCCGACAGACGACCTAGAGATCGGCTTCGGGTGCCGACATCGCGGGCGCGCTGGACAGGTAAGTGTCACTATTTTAAAAGTCAGCAGCTGCAGTATTTGTAGCTGCTGGCTTTAAAAAAAAAAAAAAAAAAAAACGCGGAGTCCCGGTGGACTCCCGCTTTAAGTGGGGGAATATTTCATGAAGGGGGACTTTAGTGGTAGACCTCGTTCAGAATGATTTAATCCATGCCCTGTGTTTTACTGGCATGGGGATGTAATGGTGTTGAATGCATCCCTGTTCCGGCAGTACCGTAGCTGTCAATTGCATGGACTCAGCTGCTGTCCCAATAGGAGCTAGTGCAAGGCTCCTGAATGGACCCAGGGTCCTGGCTGTAATTGTAAACGTCTTTATATTTTGTAAATAAATATTTTATGAGGACATACATTTTAGGCAGGCAGTCATATCAAGGGCCACATTGGCTCAGACAAGGTTGATTATCATTGAATGGGTCATGCTAGAACAGATGGACATTTTATGAATGGGATTGGTGGACCTAATTCTAGGCCCTTTTAGTGGATCAATGTTGAATGTGGAGCAAAAATTTATTAAAAATCTGATGATGTTGAAATGTTTAGAAAGCACTTTGCATTTCCTCTAACTGCTTGGCATAATGATTCATTTTGGAAACAATCTCATCTAAAAAGTTATTGGTTAAAATAACTGGAAAAAAAATTAATACGAGGAAACATTTTCATTGCAGACATTTATTTCTGGTGTTCCAGCTAAATAAAGTCAAGTATTCTTAGTAAGCTTAATGTATTTTAGGGTTTTATTTGTTAAACGGTAAACAAATGTAATTTAACATTTCCTCAGCAATACCTTACTACTTATTCTGCACCCTGTTTTTAAGTTCTGATAGCATTGTGTAAGGCCTGTCCATATTACGTTCCTGCACAGATGTTTGAACTGCAGATATAAATGTGGGAAGCAGTGTCCCTGTCCTTGGATTCTGACATGGTTTGCAAGAGGATCAAGTTTCTCCTCAGAATCCAGTGTCAGTAATGCAGGCATACACACGATCGGACTATCCGGCGGACTTAGTCCAGCGGACAAACCACCGGACTTTGCAGCGGAGGTCCGCTGGACTTTCCGAACAAGCGGACCTGGCCACACACAACCGGACTTTTCCGGCTGACTAGTTCTGGCGGACAAACCGCCAGACTATGGCGGGAGTCCGCCGAACTTTTGAAATTAATGGACTTGCCCACACACAGAGAAAAGTCCGTTCATTTTGAACGCGGCTCCAGGTAGACGGGACTAGCAAAGGAGGTCAATGTCGCGGCCTCCATCGGCGAGATTGACACCTGATCATCTGGTATGGACTTAAAGGGGAACCCCTACGCTGAAAAAACGGCGTGGGGGTCCCCCCCAAAGTCCATATCAGACCCTTATCCGAGCACGCAGCCCGGCCAGTCAGGAAAGAAGGGGGAGCAAGTGAGCCATACCAGGCCGCGTGCCCTCAACATGGGGGTGCTTTGTGGAAGGGGGCCCCTGCAGTCCCCCACCCCATAGCACCTTGTCCCCATGTTGATGAGGACAAGGGCCTCTTCCCGACAACCCTGGTTGTTGGGGTCTGCAGGCGGGGGGCTTATCGGAATCCGGGAGCCCCCTTTAATAAGGGGGCCCCCAGATACCGGCACCCCCACCCTATGTGAATGAATATTGGGGTACCTTGTACCCCTACCCATTCATCTGGTGAAAAAAACACAACACATGTTTTTAAAATAATTTATTGGACAGTTCTGGTGGTCTTCCGTCTTGGAGGGTCTTCTCGCTGTACTCTGGCTTTCTTCTTCATTGTCGCCACTGCCGTCCGGGGGTCTTCTTTCGACTTCGGGGGTCTTGTCTCCCTCTTCGGGGGTCTTATCCCCCTCTTCGGTTCTTCTTGCTGGGCCTCCGATATCTTCTTATAGCTCTTTTACTAGTGGTGGCCCGGTCTTCTGTCGCCTTCTTCTCTTCTTCCGACTTCGGGGGTCCTGTCCCCCTTTTTGGGGGGGCCTTGTCCCCCTTTTCGATACTTCTTGCCGGGCCTCCGCTTACTTCTTCCTTCTTCCTACTTCTTCCAGCTCTTTTACTAGTGGTGGCCTGTTCTTCTGTCACCGCCGCTGCCACCACTTTCTCTTCTTCTTCCTTGAGATGTTGACTCGATTCTCTAGCCGCAATGACAGGGACGCGTTGTGCGGCAACTTATATAGGGACAGGGGGCGTGGTCATCGGGTGATGTCACATGGTGACCCCCTTATGATGTCACGGTCCTGGAGGATGCTGGGACTGTGACATCATAAGGGGGTGGACTCGGCAATTGTTTGCTAAACAAGGCAGACCGCCGTTCTGTCAGAGAGGAAGAGAGAGATCTTGTGTCCCTGCTAATCAGGAACACAGATCTCTCTCTTCCTCCGGTTGTACCATTTACCCACACAGTTAGAAATCACTCCCTAGGAGCACACTCAACCCTTTGATCACCCCTGATGTTAACCCCTTCCCTGCCAGTGACATTTATACAGTGCCAGTACATTCTTTTTAGCACTGATCACTGTGTTGGCGTCACGGGTCCCCAAAAAGTGTCACTTAGTGTTCTGATTTGTCTGCCAAAATGTCACAGTCCCGCTAAAAAATGGCTGATCGCCACCATTACTAGTAAAATTAAATCAAAAAAAATGGCATAAAAATATCCCATAGTTTGTAGACGGGATAACTTTTGTGCAAACCAATCAATATATGCTTCTTGGGATTTATTTATTTTTTTTACCAAAAATATGTAGAAGAATACATATTGGCATAAATTGATGAAGAATGTAGATTTAAAAAAAAAATTTTTTATTGGATATGTTTTATAGCAGAAAGTAAAAAATATATATATATATATATATATATTTTTTTAAATTGTCTGTCTTTTTTTGTTTATAGCGCAAAAAAATAAAAACGGCAGATGTGATCAAATAACACCAAAAGAAAGCTCTATTTGTGGGGGGAAAAAATGAATACACGTTTTGTTTGGGTACAGCAACACATGCAAAATATGGCCTGGTCATGAAGGGGGAGAAACCTTCTGGGCTGAAGTGGTTAAGGAACAGAATAAAGGATAGCTTTGTATTTTGTGATTCACATAATACAAAGCGTTCTGTGAGGGGTGGGGGGGGGGGTGGGGTTGGTCAAAGTGGTTGCATATGACTCTGCCACTGCAGTAGCTGAGACCAGAGGGTCCAGTGTCAAAACACCAGAAGTATAGCAATAACTGTGCTCCTAGCACTTAGTAAAATGTCAATTATTGTAAAAATTGTAAATTAAAGACATAATACCACAAGGTGGCATGCACCTCATCAGACTTAAAGCATACTTAAACCCAAAAACAATAATTTTATATAATGTAGCTTAACAATCATTGGTTGTGGTGGCTGTATTACTTTTCTTTTTTCAGGCTTCTATTCCTTTATTTTTACTTGGAGATTGGCCAGTAACAAACAATCGGTCTTAGGATGGCTACATTTACACCTCAACTGCACCTAAGGATGAGAAACGTAGCTACCCTTGGACAGCCGCATTGTCAATCAATGGAGCGGGTGGTGTTGGATGGGCTAGTAGTTTTAGCTGGCCTTTAGTGAATAACATTGTACAGCCAAACTCCAGCTAACATTTTTAGCAGTTACAGCACCCCTGTCAGTGTTAAATCATTTGTCACAACCCTCCAACTTACACCTTTTCTGGATAACTTGGGATGTTAAAGGAAGTTCAAACAAAACAGACTTAGTGGCTGGATCGCTAGGTAATTAAACTATGTTACAGGAGGACTATGTTAATGCTAGTGACAGTCTGTATTATACAGTGTACCTTATTTATCTGCGTATAACACACACTTCCCCCCCCCCCCCCTGAAAATAGGGGGGAAATCAAGGGGGGTGTGTTATACACTGACAAAGTACCTCGGAGGGGGACGAGTGCCACCAGAGTTCACTGAACCCTCATCTCCTCTCCACTCGGCTCTCACTCGGCTCTCACTCGGCTCTCACTCGGCTCTCACTCTGCTCTCACTGGGCTCTCATGTCACACACATAGTCCCGCCTCCGCCACCGGCATTGGACCAGTGTTCTGTCTCTCACAGGAGCTGGTCCAATGCCGGAGGCGGGATTGTGTATGTGACTGCCGAATGAGAGCCGAGTAAACAGGAGATGACGGCTCGGTAATTCACTATGAGAGATGGTGAGCTGCATTGATAGGGGAGATGGGCACAGATCAGGCTGCAGATGGGCACAAATCAGGCTGCACTGAAGCTGCAGATGGGAACAGATCAGGCTGCACTGAAGCTGCAGATGGGCACAGATCAGGCTGCACTGAAACTGCAGATGGGCACAGATCAGGCTGCACTGAAACTACAGATGGGCACAGATCAGGCTGCACTGAAGCTACAGATGGGCACAGATCAGGCTGCACTGAAGCTGCAGATGGGCACAGATCAGGCTGCTCTGAAGCTGCAGATGGGCACAGATTAGTCTGCTCTGAAGCTGCAGATGGGCACAGATTAGTCTGCATTGAGGCTGCAGATGGACACTAATCAGACTGCCTTGATGCTCACTGGCCATTATTTTGCTTCAAAGTGGTTTATTTAAAAAAAAAAGTTTTTTACCTGAAACTTCCCTCTTAAATTGTGGTTTGTGTTATACGCCTGTGCGTGTTATACGCCGATAAATACAGTAATTTTTTTGGCTACTTTAACCCATAAAATCCATCACATTTTAGAAAGTGCCTAAACTCCTGGAGTTCAGATTTAACTTATTTAGAAGTTAGAGTAGTGTTTCTCAACCAGAGTTCTGCGGATTCCTAGGGTTCCGCATTGATCTACCCGTGAATCGCAAGCTGCTAACAGATCACATCCCAGCTGCTGACACTCTCCTATCACTTCTCCTGCATACAGGGATAATTTCAGCCTAAAAATATAGAACTCTGTGAAATCTCTGCTTACCTTCCACCAGAAAGACAGTAGTAAATTATATTATGATACTGATAGGTGAAGTGTGAATGTTTTAAAAATCTGATTAATCATTAACACCAATATTTTGGATTCCAGTCCATTATATGAGAATAAATTGCATATTGTACCCATACCATCTGTTTTATGCGATTTAGATTAATTCTGCCTTGTCTCTAATCTGTTCAATTTGAAGAGGTTGAATTAATTCACTTAGAGCACAGATATACTTTATGTAAATTTAATATAGTGGATTAGCAGAAATATCAGTAGTAGTGCTTGTAGCAGGCATAGCAGTGGACGACTGCACACCTTTTCCAGCTTTACTTCTTCTAGCTAGCAGT
The DNA here is from genome assembly GCF_037356315.1 of Lithobates pipiens. Lineage (NCBI taxonomy): Eukaryota > Metazoa > Chordata > Amphibia > Anura > Ranidae > Lithobates > Lithobates pipiens. The sequence goes on from NW_027507787.1 coordinate 51,002,200, forward strand.
CATCACAAGCTGAAGGAAAAATAAACTCATGATGTGAGACAACTTTAATATTAGTTAACACAGCTCTTAAAATAGAGGTATGGCCACAACTTAAAAATCCTTTATAACCCCCCCCCGGGCCCAAATGCACGTAGAGCTTTGTCCCGTTATGACCCATAGCCTGTTGTGCCTTAAAAGGCTGAATTCCAATTAATGGGCAATCCCAAAGGCAGCTCCACCACAGCACTAGATGCCATCCCCTTAGGTGATTGTTTAATATCTTTGGAGAAGCAAACCCTAGACCTCAATACGTTTTTTTGGTAACTGAAAGATCAAACCGTGTAGAAAAACTTTGCAGGATCACTGCTGCTTCCATGGCATGGGCTGGGTGCAGCTCCCCCTCCTTTATCTATTACCCTGAACATGAGCATTTGTGGTCCTGTTTAGGTGAACAATGGATCCAGGGTTGCACTGGCAGGGTTGTGTGATAGATCTGCTGGCTGCTATTTAACAAACACTGTATCAGCAAATAAATCACACAGCCCAGCAGAGCTGAATGATAATTTACTATGGTAAATCAACAGTTAGTGCTGGCAGGGCTGTGTGAACTACCTGCTCTTGCTGTGCACTGTATGTTTACTAGCACCTGAAAGATCTGTCACACAGCTTCATAGTTATTCATAATAGTAAACAGCCAGTCAGTGCTGCAGGGATGTGTGATCTATCTGCTGGGTGCAGGTAAACATCCATTGTCCCAGCAGATAGACTACACAGTCTTGCAGAACTGACTTACCTTTTAATAGTGTCTTGTGATTTAAATTAAACTGATCCCTCTCCATGCTGTGCTAAATGATGCCGCTCATCTCCTGTGTATGGCAGGGTTGGACAGGGTTTGGGGAGAGGTAGCAAGATGTCTAACCATGTTTCTCAGGAACTACAGGATTGATTGAAAAGTGCTACATGTACTTGGTTCCCTGAGGGATTTAATAATGATTTTAAAGATGTGATGGTATTTACACTTTGAGAAAAAGCATGAATTATGTCACCATCATGTATAGGGGGCATTAAAGTGGAATTCCATTCAAATACTAGCTAAGCCTAAACCTACTCCTACCTCCTATTCTAAGCCTATTCTTTCTTGTGAAAAGGCAGGATCTGTATACAATGCCTATTCTGAGGTCACTCCAGTCACTTGATCAGGTCCCAGTGGTGGCCTTAGTGTAGAGGGATAGCTGACAACAGAAGCTCCATAGAAAGTCTTTGGGTGATGTGATCAGCGATCTCTCCTCTTCACCGAAGCTGGCCACTGGAGAGATCATGTGACCGATCCAATTGCCCTCCTTCCTCTACAGTGTAGGTATAATAGGCATACAATGGGGTGGGAGTAGGTTTAGGCTTAGTTAGTATTTAACTGTACTTCCACTTTAAAGGATAAGTTCACCTTTTGTAACATGTTAACCTGGGGCCCTCCAGCTGTTGCAGAACTACAAGTCCCATCATGCTTCTAGGAGTAATTGTAACTGCCAACCTTGCAATGCCTCATGGGAAATGTAGCTCCACAACAGCTGGAGGGCCCCAGGTTGCCTACCCCTGTGTTACATGTTACACCCGTATTTAGGGGCCAATTCACTAAAGGTTACCGCATGCTATATGAAGGTTACATGATTCATTGTTTGGAAATAATGCATGAGATAATAAGAGGGTCAATTAATCAAACTAAAATATCAAATGAAGAAAACTCAAATAAAAAAAAAAAATCCCAAAACAAATCGAATGTGAGGTAAACAAGGCAAAAAACATGAGATAAATCATTAACGTCAATTCACTAAAATACACACACATTCATTATTTATCACCTGGTGGTTTGCTGGTGGTATTTTAGAAAAGTACAAAATAACAATTAGAAGGACTCTACACTTGCCAGGAAGTGAAAAGTATACAATGCATCAGTGTGAAAATGTTCTCCTCTGAGCTCAGGAATGTAAATAATTTGTAACATTTCATCAGAGGGTAGACCAGGGGTAGGCAACCTTTTGAGCACAGTGTGCTGAAAAGTGTTTTCAAAGAGATCAAGCGTGCCAATTTTCTAACAAAAAAATGTCAACTTCACACTCTCAATCACAAAAAAGATTTTTTTAGAAAGTAAATGCTGTAAACTACTTTAGTAGTGAGAAATTATCATCCTGCGCTCTCACGCCTCAGATCAGCCCCAATTCATGCACCTTCAAGCCTCAGATCACTGTCCCCCCTGCTCATCTGTCCCACCACTGTCCCCTCTGCTCATCTTCCCCACCACTGTAACCCCCTGCACATCTGCCCCATCACTGTACCCCCCTGCTCATCTTCCCCACCACTTTAACCCCCTGCTCATCTGTCCCACCACTGTAACCCCCTGCTCATCTGTCCCACCACTGTAACCCCCTGCTCATCTGTCCCACCACTGTAACTACCTTCTCATCTGCCCCACCACTGTACCCCCTTTCTCATCTGCCCCACCAATGTACCCCCTGCACATCTGTCCCACCACTGTAACCCCTGCACATCTGCCCCACCACTGTAACCCCTGCACATCTGCCCCACCTATGTACCCCCTACTCATCTGTCCCACCACTGTACCACTCTGATCTTCTGTTCCACCACTGTACCACCCTGCCCTTCTGTCCCACCACTGTAACCCCCTGCTCATCTGCCCCACCAATGCCCCCCCTTTCTCATCTGCCCCACCACTGTATCTCCCTGCACATCTGCTCAACTGCCGTACCCCCATGCTCTTCTGTCTCACCGCTGGGCCATCGTCTCATCTGTCCACTGAACACTGAACTTATCTGCTTATCTGCCCCACCACTGTAACCCCCTTTCTCATCTTCCCTACCACTGTAACCCCTGCACATCTGCCCCACCACTGTGACCCCTGCACATCTGCCCCACCTCTGTACCCCCTACTCATCTGCCCCACCACTGTACCACTCTGATCTTCTGTTCCACCACTGTACCACCCTGCTCTTCTGTCCCACCACTGTACCCCCTGCCCTTCTGTCCCACCACTGTAACCCCCTGCTCATCTGCCCCACCAATGTCGCCCCTTTCTCATCTGCCCCACCACTGTACCTCCCTGCACATCTGCTCAACTGCCGTACCCCCATGCTCTTCTGTCTCACCGCTGGGCCATCGTCTCATCTGTCCACTGAACTTATCTGCTTATCTGCCCCACCACTGTAACCCCCTTTCTCATCTGCCCCACCACTGTACCTCCTGCACATCTGTCCCACTACTGTACCCCCTGATCTTCTGCCCCACCACTGTAACCCCCTGCTCATGTGTTCCACTGATGTACCTCCTTTCTCCTCTGTACCACTCTGCACATCTGCCCCACTTCTGTACCATCCCGGCTTCTCTGCCCCACTGCTGTAACCCCCTGCTCATCTGTTCCACCAATGTACCTCTTTTCTCCTCTGCCCCAACAGTGAACCCCCCTGCACATCTTTCCCACCACTGTAACCCCCTTCTCATCTGGCTCAACACTGAACCCCCCCTGCTCATCTGTCCCATCACTGCAACCCCCTGCTCATCTGCCCCATCACTGTACCCCCCTGCTTTTCTGTCCCACCCCTGAATCCCTTGCTCATCTGGCCCAACACTGAACCCCCCTGCTCATCTGCCCCAACACGGAACTCCCCTGCTCATCTGCCCCAACACTGAACCCCCCTGCTCATCTGCCACAACACTGTACCCCCTGCTCTTCTGTCACACAGCTGAACCCCCTCCTCAGCTCTTCCACCACTGTACCTCCCTGCACATCTGCCCCACTGCTGTACCCTCCTGCTCATCTGTCCCACCTCTGAGCCCCTTCTGCTTATTTTCCCCACCACTGTACCTTCCTGTTCATCTGCTCCACCACTGTACCCTTTTCTCTTCTCTTCTATGATATGCGTGATTTGCAGAGTGGTGAAAGGAAGCAGAGTTGAGACACATCTACCTGTCCTAGCACACTCATCCTGCTGATCCAACTCTCGCATCCAGCCCATGTGCTTGTATGTAATGTCACATACAAGCATCTGGAATGGATGTGCAATGATGAGCTCAGATCAGGGGCATTTTCTGCACATAGTAGGCCTGTGTGCAGGATCATAAGTTGGGCCCAGGCAGCTGAGTAAAAGTGTGGTTCTCTGAGCCACAAGAAAAGGTTGGGTGTGATTTTCATTGCGCTGAATACTGGCTCTGGCTTAAAGGGACACAGAGTGCAGAGGGGTTCAGTAGTAAGTGACGCAAAAGTTCAGGAATAATTTCAACAAAGTTCCCAGAAGCTCAAAAGTACTTCCAAAAATGTTAACCTTATTATGGTTTTCTCAATCACAGTGAAATCCCTTCTTTCTGAGATTGGTAGTGGGAACCAAGCGAGTCATCTACCTCCAGATGGTGGGCGGGACTAGCAGGACTGCGATTGGCTTTAGCAGTGGCCAATGACAGTACTCCTCCTCCTGGAAACAGGGACGCCCCCCCCCCAGCAGAACTGCACCCAATCTTTTCCCCATCACAAAAGCTGACGATCGCAGCTACAACAAGTTAGAGAACCAAACAGTGCCTCCCCCTCAGTGCAGGTATGAAGTGGGGAACTTTGAAATTGGAATGCATTAGTGTCTCATTGAACCTTCCCTGTGCTGCTCTGCTAATGGGGAGGGAGTTGAGTGCCGACAAAAGAAGCTTTGTGTGCCGGGGGTTTGCCTACCCCTGGGGTAGACTGTTTTGTGAATGAAAGCGCCCTAGAATGTTTTGATAGTTTCTCAATATTGCTGTGTGCCTTCTGGTGCAGTGTTAGCCTGCAAAAAAAGAGACACAAAGATAAAGCAAAATGTAAGCGCTAAATAGCACAAAACATAAATATTTAGGGCATTTTTTAAATAATGCATGTTTTTTTTAGTGAATTGACTACTTATGAGATAAATATCGTTCTTTTAACTCAAAAATTCATGTGGTATTTATCTCTTAGTGAATTGACCAATTAGAGTGAAACATGTAGCATGTTACTTTGGAGCAGCAGGTCTCTCCCCCCTCATCCCCCGTGTGACAGCAGACAGGGATCCTCTCCCCACACTTGCTGTCGCATTTTAAAAACAGTGTGGCTGTGCGGAGATGTTCTGTAAATGAATGAACTACAAGTCCTGTCTTCCAGTGCGGCAGATGACTTGTAGTTCCCAATGAACTGCAAGAGTGCTGGTGAGTGTCTTTGTATTTCACTGATTCTCTCTGCTCCTCAGTAACTGGACTGAGTGTCTGCAGGCGCCTCGCATTGCATCTGCGATCTGCTGATCATGGGTGCAATGCTTTAAAGGCTGCAGTGTAAAATAATATATATATTTTTTTTACCTGAAAATTATGTGCATTTATTTATTTATTTTACAAAAGGTGAACTTAGTTTTTAATAAAGCAATTGGAAAGCAAAGAAGTATTTATACATTTATTTTTACTGTGGATTGGAGAACATTTTGCTTTGAAATACCTTTTTGATAAATGTTACCATTTCTGTGGGCAAGTAAAGATTGTCAGCCATGATGGCTGGTAAAGAGAATAGAAGTGTAGATATCCCCTCAGGGCTTCCGATAAGGGAAAAAAAACTGACGGTTTATAAGGGGAAACAGGTTGGAAAATGAAAGGGAAAAAATAGATTGCTTACCGAAGGCAATGCGATCATTTTCCTGTTAGGCATTTCTTTATACACATAGTTCTCTTGGGAAAAGTAACCACACCCTTCATACAGAAGAACTTCAGTGGCTGATTTTGAAACAGCAGAAAGTGAACAGTGAAGCTCCAAATCCATGTCTTTTTGTGTGGGCTCTGTCTTGGGTCTTTCCTATTGTTCCTTGAACAAAACATGAGCAATATTTGCTTTATCGATTATGTAGCACTCACTGTAAAGAGGGGCACCATTGGAAAAAATAATTTTTAATAGCTGTTCTTGACACAGAGATCATTAGAAAGAGTTTTATAAATGAGGGGAGAACTGCAAACCCAATACTAGGAGATGTTCCAGTGACCATTAATATTTTTCATTGCAACATATCACTCATCAGAGATGATTTATCAAATAGCACCTCTGAAACAGCGCCTAGAGGCGATTCAGTTCGCATTGTGCGCTATATAAGTATTTCATTCATTCATTCATTCAAACACCTATTTATCACATATTATTTCTCCTGCAGCTAATAATAAAAATACTTGTTTTGCAGCCGTAATGCTGTCCTTCTATATAAGATTTTACACAGATGGTGCCTATGAGGCAAAGGGAGGGGCCAACTGAAGGGGAGTGGATGATAAATTATACTTGGAAAACCTTATTAGCGAAGGTATAATGAATGGTGTTACTCACACCCACCTACCCATTCACTTTTTTATGATTTTGGATAAGGTGGAGACCGTTCCATTAGAGAGATTTACCCTCACTTACTGTCTGCACTACAGAATTTTCACAAGCCAGAAACAGGGACGCAGACTGACGAAACAAGCTGATGGGCTTCTAACTTTTTGGCCTATTTTAATTAGGCCTCTTTCAAACTGGAGTGCTTTTGCCACACTTTTCTAGGGTGACAGAAGTGCATGAAAACTATTCCCATTTAAATCCTATAAAACTGTTTACAGTAGTACTTTGTGCTAGCCCTGCATTTTGAACAGTCCTGCACGCTGCATCTTTGGTGAAGTTTAAAGAAAAAAGTGCAACAGAAAGGCAACTTCCATTGTACGTAAATAGGAATGCATCAAATGCACATTGCGTCTTAGTTTTTGGTGTGTTTTGTGAGTCACATATAGCATGGGTTGTCAGCGCCCGGAGCAAGCCAAGTAAATTGCACACCCTAATCCGTGGACTTTTAACACTCCCTATATCCATTCCACTAGTTCTGCTATGGTGGTTATTAAGCACTCCTATTCACAACCTTAGCTTCTGCTTGGGAGCAATGTACATTTGGGGGCAGTGAGCAGTATACAGCAAGGGGGGTGGAGAGCAGTAAAGAGGGGGGATGCAGCCAGGTGGAGGGGAGGACTTAGCCAGGTGGACAGAGGAGAGGAGGCAATACAGCCAGATGGACAGAGGAGAGGGGGGATGCGGCCAGGTGAAGGGGAGGACAGAACTAGATGGACAGAGGAGAAGAGGCAATGCAGCCATGTGGAGGGGAGGACGGAGCCAGGTGGACAGAGGAGAGAAGATGCAGGCAGACAGAGGGAAGGACGGAGCCAGGTGGACAAAGGAGAGAAGGGATGTAGTCAGGTGGAGGGGAGGACGGAGCCAGGTGTACAGAGGAGAGAAGGGGAGGACGGAGCCAGGTGGACAGAGGAGAGGAGGGGATGCAGCCAATTGGTGGGGAGGAGGCCATTTGAACAGAAGAGAGCAAGGGATGCAGCCAGGTGGAGGGGAGGATGGAGCCAGGTGGACAATGGCGAGACGGGGATGCAGTCAGGTGGAGGGAAGGACAGAGCCAGGTGGAAAATCGATCCAAAAAAAGTAAAAAAAACTCCTGTCCCTTAGTCTGAGAGCTTTTAAATACCTAAAGGGTGGAGCCATCCTGTGACATCACATGGTGGCACCGCCCCCTTGTGATGTCACCATTTCAGCATGACCTCGGTTGGTGATGTCACAAGGGGCGGTGCCACACAGTGATGTCATCGGGTGGCCCCACCCCTCGGTTATTTAACCGGTTCCTGACCGGCGCATGCTGATGTACGGTGGCAGAATGGCACAGGCAGGCAAATGGGCGTACCTGTACGTCCCTTTAAATTTGCCGTCCTGACATCGCGAGCGCGCCAGCGGGACCCCCGTGAGTACGGTCGCGGGTCCCGCGGACTCGATCGCCGCAGGCATACCCGCGATCGTCTCACGGGGTGGCTGAACGGAGAAATGCCGCTGATCTCTGCTCCATATGATTGGAGCAGAGATCAGTGTTCACTAAATGAAAGCCCAGCCCCCCACAGTTAGTAACACACCCCTAAGAAACACTTAACCCCTACACTGCCACCAACTGGTTAACCCTCACACTGCCAGTGTAATTTACACAGGAATCAGTGCATTTATATAGCAGTGATTGCTGTATAAATGACAATGGTCCCAAAAATGTGTCAAATGTCCGATGTGTCCGCCATAATGTCGCAGTCACAATAAAAATCGCTGATCGACCCCATTACTAGTAAAAAAAAAATTATTAATAAAAATGCCATAAAACTATCCCCTATTTTGTAAACGCTATAACCTTTGCGTAAACCAATCAATCGCTTATTGTGATTTTTTTTTTACCAAAGATATGTTAAGGACACCGACGGTCCCCCTCCTTAACGCTACAGCTACTAAATGTACCTTACGCACTAGGCTAAGCATGCTAAACGCTGGCAATGATTTTACAGCACTTTTTATTTTTCTAGTGTGCATGAAGCCTAAGGAGTCTCCAAAATGCCAGTAACTTGTATACAGAAATACTATATATATATATATATATATATATATATATATATATATATATATATATATATATATATATATATATATATATATATATATATAGTACTTTGCTCATGCATGCACTGCTGCTTTTCATAACAAAACAACTAAATTCAATTACTGCTGTCCTATCAGCTTGCAGCTATGAAATACTAATGTTCATATTACAGGCCTTGTCATATGTTAAATAATTGCAAACAGGAACTGTTTATAATCAGCTTATGTATGGGGTACACATGGTTTCCATATAGCCAATTTCTGCTTAGTTATCATTTCAGCATGGATGAGAAACTCAGGTTCGAAGAAAGCAAAAAAAAAAATGATAAATTGTGTTAGCCAAGAATAAGGCTACTTTCACGCTGGGGCTATTTTTAGCGGAGCTTTACCATAGTTTTTGCGGAGGTTTTCATGCCGCTAGAAGGGCGTCTTTAACCCCCACTAGTGGCAGAAGGGGTTATAACTGCCCGCAAATTGCTGCTGCAGCGGCGATAAGCCGGTGGTTCAGCGGCGCTGCCCATTGATTTCAATGGGAAGGAGCTCTTTAGGAGCCGTGTATACACCGCTACTACAGCGATGCAAAGATGTGGCTTGCAGGATTTTTTTTTGGCGTCCTGCCAGCCCACCACTGCAATTTGGGCATTTTCACTTAGGGGGTGTACTTACTTTTGTTGCCAGCAGTTTAGACATTAAAAATACACTTTCGTGAATTAAAAACAAAACAAAAAAAGAACAGTAAAGTTAGCCCAATTTTTTTGTATAATGTGAAAGATGATGTTATGCCGAGTAAATAGATACCTAACATGTTATGCTTCAAAATTGTGCATGCTCGTGGAATGGTGACAAACTACGGTGCTTAAAAATCTCCATAGGTGACAGTTTACATTTTTTTACAGGTTACCTTTTACATTTACTAATAAAATAAAATTGGTAAAATTATGTGAAAGAGGATCGCCCACTGTTTACAAAAATACAGAGGTTATGGCAGCTAGCTGCTGCCATAACCATGATATATAATGTCAAAGTAATGACGTGTGTATATATAGATAGATAGATAGATAGATAGATAGATAGATAGATAGATAGATAGATAGATAGATAGATAGATAGATAGATAGATAGATAGATAGATAGATATAGATATCTATATCTCCACATACAGTGGGTCGTCCAGAAGTGGTAGAAATGAATGGGAAAACATTTGTGTATAGATTCCAAAAAATATAAATATAAATAAATATATAAATAACCTTTATTTCTATAAGTGATCACATAATCTTTGTTCTTGGCTGCATGAGGAGCTCAGAGAGCTGAGGGAGGAGAAACAGCAGCACATTAGTCTTCCCAGTGAATGACTGTGTAAGGGGAGTCCAATTCTCATAATTGGAGGAGAGCAGACTCCATTCCCAGCACAACCAGAAAACTGACCTCGCTGCCATGCCTAGTGTGGTCAGCTTTTAATAAGAAAGCAGTGGGACTGACAAGAACACCAGGGATTTCACACAATGTAAACAAGACAAAGAAAATAGGATACTTTTTCATACAAGTACATGATATACAGAAGGCACTTAATAGGAATATGAAATTAGGGGTAATCCTTTAATCATTAATTTCTAGTATGGAAATTCATTCATAGAAGCTATAGTATGGCTTATATGAAGGAGGAGATGGACAGAAAGGGCAGGCATAGTTGGCCCGTCACAGGTACATTGGTTCTGTATACCCCAGCAAAACCAAAAGATAAGGGTTGGGGGGGAGAGAATTTGGAGGAGGAAGATTTTTTTACTACATTTTTTATTAATATTTCCTTATCAATATGGTACAGAAAGAAAAAAACAAGGGGGAAAAACACAACACAAAAACCAAATAAAAAATAAAAAAAATCAATAATGTGATAATGTACAGCATCCTCTTTTAAATTTGCTATGACGCTCCTATCCCCAAATATTAGGGTAATAACATATTCCAACCCCATACATTAATATGTAAAATAATATCTTACCAAAAAAAGTGCAAGATTTCAGCTAAGGCAGAAGCCTGAGCAGCCCATGAGACACATCCTATTTATGTTTTTTATTTTTATTTTACCTTCTATTGACTTTGCATTTCATTTTCATACCTTTCCCCTTGTTTATTAAAAAATGTTTGTAAAAGCAACATAAATATGCTATGCTGTACTAGATGTATTATCATAGAGATACAAAATGGAACATTGAGGAAGACCAACACTCCCTCTTGTGGCTGGTGAATGTGGATTGATTTTTTCAGTGGGGACAAGACACTATAACTATAACAAGTTTCTAAGATTAAATTCACATGGGGTTGGAAGTAATTGAAATTGCTCCTGAATTGTTAGTTCATGTTCAGCTACAATTTTAATACTTTTTGAAAATTCCAGAAAGCATTTTTGGAGCATTTTTGAACACCTTTTTTTTATTTTTTATGGAATATATGGAAAGTCAAATGTGCTTAGAATGCAATTGCAGCACATTTAATTTGTTAAACTGAGTTTTCAAGTTGGAAATATCAGTTACAGTAATCAGCAACACAAAATAAGGCAAAAGTATTGGGAATGTTTACTTTATATTGAGTGGAAGATCCCTCAAGGGGTTTTTTAGCAGCAAAATTGAATTAGGAATGAGTAACAATTGATTTTCACACACATGAAATTTATTCACCCCAACACAGTAAAATCACTCCCTCAGCTCACAATTTTTTAGTACCCATCCAACTTATTAATAGCCTATTAATTTTATTCTTTATTAACCAATCAATTTCATTTTCCATATTTAAAATCAATAACCATTTATATGGGTTTTATGTGCACATTTTTGGCTTGACGTTGATTACCGGTATTGATCATATATTGAATTAATATTTCTTTTTAATTGATTGATACTCATTTAATGTAATTAAACTTGAATACATTAATACTATTTAATTAATATACATATATTTAATATAGAACAATACATAATACAGTATCTCTGCCGGGCCATGTATGTGCATGTTTACACGCCCATAAGGCAATTAATGCTTATTAGATAACACACTGCTATTTATGTACATACACCATTAAATCTTGATTGGGCTATTTGTAGCATTGCTTGAGGGCCACAATAAACCAAACAAAACTTTTTTAAACCTTGTAATTTAGAAAATTGCGGGTGCCCCAGCGCTACGCTCCTGACCTTTTCTCTCAGGTCCTACTAAGGGGTGACTTCCTGTAAGTTTTGTGGAGGTGTAGGGCTTCTTCCTTGGAGGACCAGAGAGGAATGCGAGGATACCTCGGGACCATCAGGGCTTGATGGGCTTTTAGATGAGCAGCAATTCATTCAGTTAGGAGATGCAACTCTCTCGTCAGGAAGCGGTAAACACACTCAGCTTTACTATAATAGAACAATATCATTACACAAAATAACCATGTATTTATAGACAATATAATTTATAGATCCTCTTTTTTTCCTTTCACATAGAACAAATTTCCCCTGAAGAAGACCCTTAACCAAATAGGTTGAAATGCGTAGGGATTTCATGTGAAAATTTACACTAGTTCATTGATTTTATAATTTAAGTTCATGTGTAATTTTCCAATTGCCGATGAGTTATGTGTTTTTATGTCATGGCCAGAATTGCTTTTTACGACTCCTATGTATTGATGCCCATATATTCTTTTGATACTGTGATATAACAAATAAATATTACATTTTATGGAAATCAATTGTTACTCGTTCCTAATATGATTTTGCTGCTAAAAAAAACCCTTGAGGGATCTTCAATTTAACAAATCGGGGTGTGCAGCACCAACCACTCATATATATGTGCTATCTATTCTGTTTACTTTATATTAGACCAATGACTAATTGATACAAAGAATAGGAATCAATGGAAAGCTTTATTAATGTGAAGCAAATGTGTGTTTTTTTTAATTCCCTTTGAACAAGACCTTGTAGTTACTTCCCTTTTTTTTCTGTAAGAACCTTATTGTTTAGTAGGACAGATGATGTGCGATTTTGCATGTAGCGATGATAACATGAGTTTCAGAAAAGAGAAGTAAAATGAACAAACATATTGGGTTCAGTGTGTTTGGGCCAGAATATCCACTCTAATGCTGTAATCTCTTATTATCAGCATTCAGCAGTGATCTAGAATAATGACCTCCCTTCTTTCATTCTAAAAAATGCTCACCTACATAATGGAAAACCTAACATGATTAAATATTTATTATTCCACAGTCACTCATGAAGTGGATGTGTCTTTTTTTAATATAGATTCTAAATATATTATGGTTAAGCCTGGAACACAAACAATGAAACACTTTTTTGTCCTCCCTCCTCTTAGACCGTTTTCCCCCCAAATATAACATGGGAATCCTCTGGCATTATGAACTTTAAAGGAGCATAAAACCAAACCAGGCCCATTTAACATGTTCGGGCCTTATTATGCATCATCACAGGCCTCCATGCAATATAGCATGATCTGTACATACACAGGGCCAGAAAGGAACCAATCAGAATGTTATGGCAGTGTGTGCACAATGTGTGACCCATTGTTTTTGCACCAGCTGCTCATATACCACTACAGACTTACTCTCAGTTCTTTGATCAGCCTAGGCAGTGCATATATAGTTCTTCACATCTCATTTTGAATAAAACCAGGCATTTTATTGTTGAAGCAAAACTTTGAGCAAGAAAAAAATGTTGTTTATGTAGCGCTACCCTCGTGAGGGCCGCTGGTAGAATCTGTACCCCACTTGTTCCCCCGACACTGCAAGTCCTCCAACACCTCTGACACCCTGGGTTCAGCCATTTTTACTATCACCAAAATAATGAACTTACACAATGTCAGGGAAACAATTTCGATTTGTTTACTGAGGCAAAAGTGGCACATAGCAAAGCATAACATAAAACTATACTTCATAAAGATAACTTGTTTGAAATAATACAGCACTAGTATGCAATGGGATTGTGTAACCCAAAGGCCTCTACTTAGTAAAATCTACTTTAGCGCAATTTCATTGCTACTTGCGACTTCATTTAATAGAAGTCCGTGCAAGTGGCAATGAAATCAGCAAAAATTAGTGCAGGAACCTTTTTCATAATCACTACAAAAAGAACGGTTCAATTTCCAGCAATGGGGTGCTACTTGTAATGTGATTTAAAACTGTCAAATCACATGACAAGTTGTACCCGTGTGAACGAGGGGTAAGGCCCAATTCCTGAGATAAAAAAAAAACCTTGCTACCTGTCCTCCCACACTGCAAGGGTTACATGCTCATTAAGTCTAAGGGGTATAGGAAGAGGTTGTATTACTTACCTGACTTCCCACTTCAGTCTGTGGTCTCTTGTTGTTATCATGTAGTGGGAGTGTGTGATCACTGCTGTGAGCAGGTTGGAGAGGACATTACGAGGGCCCGATTGCATTACTGGAGGAAATAGAGCCTCTTTTGCAACCGCCTGGACTTAAAGTAGCTCTAAAGACTAGACATTTTTTATCTCAAAGCGGAGTTCCACCCAATAGTGGAACTTCCGCTGATCGGATTCCTCCCCCCCTCCGGTGCCACAATTGGCACCTTTCAGGGGGGAGGGGGGGCAGATACCTGTATAATACAGGTACCTGCACCCACTTCCGGGAATAGACTCCCGTGAGAGTCACATCCCTTCCCACACTCCCCCCGCAGTCTCCTGGGAAACACACAGGTCCCAGGAGATAGCGGGGACAACTTAGGACGCGCAGCACGACTCGCGCATGCGCAGTAGGGAACCGGGAAGTGAAGCCGCAACGCTTCACTTCCTGATTCCCTCAATGAGAGTGGCGGCGGCAGCAGTCGAGAACCAAGCAATTTCCATCGCCGGACCCTGGGACAGGTAAGTGTCCATTTATTAAAAGTCAGCAGCTGCAGTATTTGTAGCTGCTGGCTTTTAATAATTTTTTTGTAGGCGGACTCCCTCTTTAAAGTGGATGTAAACCCTCACATATACCTAGTGAAGTGAACAGCCTCAGATGATGGGATGAAACAAATATCCCTACATAAGTTTTACATGTATATCTGCTGTCTTCAACTTTATACACTGTATTCTTTAGAAAATTCAGATTGTGTTAAGAGATTTTCTCTTCCTGTTCAGCACTGCAGTGAAGTCTGGGAATACAGCCAAGACAGCTGATTGGAGAAAAGGCACACACCCCCTCTCCTGATAGGTAGAGACTTGTAGAACTGTTTGATGAATAGTTCAGCACTCTGCTAATCTATTTATAGCATCCTCCCAACACAAAATTCAGGCTACTTTTATATCAGTTGATAGAGAACTTGTTAGAAGTTATCAGGATAAAAACAGAAGAACAGAGCAGGAGACAGCTACGTGACATATTGATTTGAAGAGAGATAAGAAAACACTGCAGATATATGTGCCCAGATCAAATTTCATAAATCAGGTTTACATCCACTTTAATGCATTCCCTGCATTAAGGTAAAAAATGTCCCACTAGTTGTATCACCCCCTCACTTTATACTTACCTGAATCCTTTCATTATCCAGCAATGTGCTTGTCTGCAGCAGTGGTGATCTTTCTGTCTCTCCTCACAGGCTCAGAGGCAGCAGCGGGAGCCATTGGCTACTGCTGCTGTCAATCCAATCCTGTGAGCAGAGAGCGGATTTGAGCAGCGCTGTATGTGTCAATGGGCACACATAGTCTGACTTGACACCATAGGCAGCCGCTTCCTGTGGTGGCACACAGAGAAGAGGAGCCAAGAGCGCCAGCAGGGGACCCAGGAAGAGGAGGTTGTGGGCTGCTCTGGGCAATTCAATTGCCCAGTGCAGGTAAGTATAAGCTTTACAACTGTTTTAATGAGCATTTAATCCTTGCACTGCCAAGGACCCTCCTACAAGGGTATTTTTGTTGTGTCCGGACCCAGGCTTAACAGAATATAACATTTTTTGTTGCTAGCTCAGGCCAAAGTAACAAGTTCATTTATTAATCTGGTCGAAGCTTTCAAAAAAATAAGGACTTTTCCTTGTTGTCAAATGACAGAGTGTAGGCCTAATGACTGATTGTCTGATTATCCAGCTCTGAATCCTGAGAGAAAGTCATAAGCTCCCCTATACCCAGATGTATAAAGTTTTTCACTTAGCATTAATGATAAACAAGGTGATAGTAAAATGTAGGGAGGGTAACAAAGTATTTGAAAGTACAGGTTCACTTTCAATCAAGGATTAGAGTGTTATGAATAAAATGTCAATAATAGGATAACAGTTTATCTGATTAATTGCTATGGGGGGGAAAAAAAGCTATTTTCTTTATATAAAGCTTTTGAAGTTTTGGTTATTCATTTTTTTTTATAGTGAAAGTTTAATATCTGCATACCTACAGCGCAGTGGTGTGTACATATATATATATATATATATATATATATATATATATATATATATATATATATATATATATATATATATATAATGGGATCATACATGGTGCCAATACCATAGAAATACCATTACTGTTGTCATTTTTTGTCATATACTGCCAAAGGATAAAGAAAAATCTGATGTTCTTTGGAAAAGTGGAATGCAAATAAATTGTTTTTTGCAGCACCTTGTCATGTTGATTCTGATGATGCAGTCTGACCCTTCAGTATGTTTTTGACGGGATGGACATGGTGTACTTTATGTTTCCTTCCAGCAGATGGTGCTGCACATCAGTTGTCTGAAACTGTTAATTGTTAAAATGACAACATGAGTACCATATATGTAAAAATTAGGAAAAATTATAGTAAACAGGACAAATAAGGTGAATCTTTCTAATGGGAGCCAAAGTTTCAAAAATTGCCTTCAGTTATACTTTAAAAATTCTTTGTATACCGAAAGAATCTAGCAAGGATAAAAGGATGCAGCTCACAGCAAGCAGTAAAAGTGTTTAATTCTTGCATATGGTTTAATAAAGCGGAGTTCCACCCAGATTTTTTTTTCTTTTTTTTTTTTTTGTGTAATCTGTTCTTTTACACTGTTTTAGAACATTAAATCCATGTCATTTAAATGACGCTTAATTGACGCTCAATTCCCGTTTTTTTAAACGTACTTATTGTCTATTTCTGCTCTGCAGAGCGTTTCCATCTCTATTGTGGGCATGTGAAGTCCTCTAGCAGTCTCTTCTGGTATATGGTGATGCTGGATATCCAACATGCATCTCCTAATCTCGTACACGTGCCCTATACACTGGGCCTAGTGCAGAATGATTCCTACGGCGCTGCCCACTGACAACCAGGAAGCGATGACGCACATCTCCCAGGAGCTCGGGTGCCATGGGATATGACTTAAATCCCTGCGGCCCAGAAGTGGCAGATTAGAAGGGACCCCATGCAGAAAGAGTAAGGCTCCTTTCACATGGGCTGTCCGTTTTTTCACTCCGTTGATCCCTGCTGAGCAGGTTTGTCTCTGCTCACTGTGCAGGGACGGGCCACCAATAATACTTGTAGTGATAATTTGTATGTTTTAGATTAGAAGGTTACATATATATTTGGGAATGTGTTAGGTGTCAGCAGCTCTTACTAGATATAATAACTACAGTTGTGCTTAAAAGTTTACATGCCCTGGCAGAATTTATGATTTCTTTTCAGAGAGTTTGAGTGATAACACAAAAATGTTTCTTTCACTCATGGTTAGTGTTTGGCTGAAGCCATTTATTATCAATCAACTGCGTTTACTCTTTTTAAATCATAACCATAACAAAAACTACCCAAATGACCCTGATCCAAAGTTTACATACCCTGGTGATTTTGGCCTGATAACATGCACACAAGTTGACACAAAGGGGTTTGAATGGCTATTAAAGGTAACCATCCTCACCTGTAATCTGTTTGCTTGTAATTAGTGTGTGCATAAAAGGTCAATGAGTTTCTGGACTTGACAGACCCTTGCATCTTTCATCTAGTGCTGCACTGACATTTCTTCTGAGTCATGGGGAAAGCAAAAGAATTGTCAAAGGATCTGCGGGAAAAGGTAGTTGAACTGTATAAAATAAGAGAGGGATGTAAAAAGAGATTCAAGAAATTGAGAATGCCAATTGGCAGTGTTCAAACTCTAATCAATAAGTGAAAAATTAGGGGCCCTGTTGAAACCAAACCACGGTCAGGTAGACCAACTAAAATTTCAGCCACAACTGCCAGGAAATTTGTACGGGATGCAAAGAAAAACCCACAAATAACTTCAGGTGAAATACAGGACTCTCTGAAAACATGTGGTGTGGCTGTTTCAAGATGCACAATAAGGAGAAATATGGGCTGCATGGTCGAGTCGCCAGAAGAAAGCCATTACTACGCAAATGCCACAAAGTATCCCGCTTACAATATGCCAAACAGCACAGAAACAAGCCTCAAACCTACTGACACAAAGTCATTTGGACTGATGAGACCAAAATTTAGCTTTTTGGCCACAACCATAAATGCTACATTTGGGGAGGAGTCAGCAAGGCCTATGATGAAAGGTATGGAGGTGGATCGCTGATGTTTTGGAGATGTGTGAGCTACAAAGGCACAGGAAATTTGATCAAAATTGTTGGCAAGATGAATGCAGTGCGTTATCAAAAAATACTGGTGGAACATTTGCATTCATCAGCCAGGAAGCTGTGCATGGGACATAATTGGATATTCCAACATGACAATGATCCAAAACACAAAGCCAAGTCGACCTGTCATTGGCTACAGCAGAATAAAGTGAAGGTTCTGGAGTGGCCATCTCAGTCTCCTGACCTCAATATCATTGAGCCACTCTGGGTAGATCTCAGTTCATGCAAGACAGCCTAAGAATTTACAGGAACTGGAGGCTTTTTGCCAATGGGAATGGGCAGCTTTACCATCCGAGAAGATAAAGAGCCTCATCCACAAATACCACAAAAGACTTCAAGCTGTCATTGATGTTAAAGGAGGAAATACATGGTAATAAGAACTGGGGTATGTAAACTTTTGATCAGGGTCATTTGGGTAGTTTCTGTTGCCACTATGATTTAGAAAGAGTAAACAGTTAATAATAAATGGCTTCAGCCAAACACTAACCATGAGTGAAACAAATGTTTTTGTGTTATCATTCATATTCTCTGAAAAATGGCCAAGAAATCATAAATTCTGTCAGGGTATGTAAACTTATGAGAACAACTGTATAGTTGCTCACAAGACTTTTTACATTGTTTAATTCCTATTAGTCCAGTGTACATTAGAGAATGAATGCTCACATTTAATTGATAGCTGCATCTTTACTTTTTCTTCCTTCTTGAATCATCCTCATAGATGGGAAGGGCATAACGTAAGCAGTTTTTGAGACTGAAATTATTTATATTGCATATTATGTATATTGCCTAACATTTAATTCTCGGCTGAAAGTGTTATTAAACTCTTCACAAAAATGTATATATATTTGCATATCTCAAGTGCTTGTTGTTGTAGCGGCTTTCACATCCCAAAGTAATTAGTCATTTCCTAGAACTTGTGCCTGCGTTCACTTTCTGGTTTTATACCAGGTGTCACAGTCATGGCCCATCAGGCACCATGCCATGACTCTGCCCCATACTTAAAGTGGATGCAAAGCCTCACATATATCCAGCGAAGTGAACAGCCTCAGATGATTCACAGAGATTGAACAAATCTCTCTACATAGGTTTTACATGTATATCTGCTGTCTTCAGCTTTATATATCCTTTAGAAAGTTCACCTCTTGTTACAGATTTTCGCTTCCTGTTCAGCGCTAGGAGTGGATTCTTGGCATACAGCCAAGACAGCTGATTGGAGGAAAGGCACACACACCCACTTCACATTGACAAAGGAAAAAAGTAATATGTAGAGCTCTGCTGTGAGAAGGCAAGCTGTCTGCTAATCTATTTATAGCAACCTCCCATGACACAAATTTCAAGCTTATTGTCACAGTTGTCGGAGAACTTGTCAGAAGTTATCATGCTGATAACAGAAGAATGGAACAAACCAAACACATGGGACTCAGTACTTTGGAGAGAGATATGAAAAAATTACAGATAGATATACCTATTTCCTGTAGTTTCTTACCACTGGCGATCCTGGTACCCCTGCTGCTCTTCACTGCTGGTATTTATCCTGATACACTCGGCACTTCAAGTATGGTCCAATGTCAACTCTGCTCCTCTGAAGCCTTGCTGCTGGGTATCACCACTCAAGGTAGGCTTCATTGCTAACTAGTTACTTCAAGGCCTTTTCTGCTGCACACAGCTAAGCTCTGTTTCTACGAACCTTTGGATCTGGACACATCTGAGCATCTCCCTTCAGTGCTCTAGTCATCTCCTCTGTTACCTCACTAGTTGCCTAGCTGTTCCACCAGTAGTCCTATCGCATCTACCTGCTATGTCTGCTAGTATCTGGTAAAAAGGCTGGGGATTGGATGCAGTTTTGTCTGCGCCTTACTGAACCCAGTAGTTAGGGTAGGGTCTGGTTCACTCAGTTTGTGACACTTGTGATGCTGCTGTTCCCCTTTTTTATTCCAGCCTCTGTTTACAGTACAATCTGTCACCAAAACTGTATCCCATTGATTTCTGCCTAGACGGTTTCTTAGTTGTTTTACAGGGGCTTCCTGTAGCTACTTTCATGTGTGCGCTCCCCGTCAGGGCTGTGCACTGGCACACGTGGGCACCAGTGAAACAACCAACAGTCAAATGTTAACAGGTCCACATGCACAAACAGGCCAGCTGTGCATGCTTCTTGACCCGAAGTTCAGGGAAGCTCTGCAAAGAGATATGGAGCTATAGGAATAAAAATCTTTGTAGCAAAATAATAGCTATAATTCATAGAAAGAGTGGGATGTTTTATGAGTAAGAAGTGATTGACAGCAGCAGATGTGCTGAAGTGACCAGAGGTAGAGACGTGAGTTGTTCTAATTCAATAATTCACACTCTCAAGGCAGCAGTCTTTTTGGGGATGTGATGTCACATGTGGTCATGTCAATCAGTGTCCATCTGTGTCTCTTGCTTACTGCGGTTCGCAGAATTGGGATTGCCAGGCTATACAATATCCTCTATTTATAGACAGCTGATTTTATTCAGACTTACTTATGATAAAAATAACTACAGATGTTAGAAAACAATGTATACAAAGTATATTCCAATTGAGATTTGTTTTATGTAAGAACAGTCATTTTAAACACAGTTCAGAAGTGAATAACATTATTTTCTCTTAATTTTATGTACTCATAATATATATATATATATATATATATATATATATATATATATATATATATATATATATATATATATATGTATATATGTGTGTGTGTGTGTGTGTGTATATGTGTATATGTATATATATATATATATATTTATATTACTTGCACATAATGCAGCTGCGTTTTCTGGAAGTAATAGATAAAGAAGGGTTCTATTTGGAAACTGGCAAAGTTCTATTGTAGCAGCTAGAAAAAACAAGCCTCTGGTTGAGGAGTCAGTAAAGGGACTAACTAGAGTTTAATATTACAAGTACATATAAAAGATCCTGTGAGCCTCCTCTGACTATAAATTGCCTAATTATCACTGTGAAACAGCTGCAAGCGTTAAACACGTCTCATAAAAACATGCAGATAAAAGCAGAAATAAATATATACGCTGCACTTTCAAACATACTCTTCACATATATATATATATATATATATATATATATATATGTGATAACCAAAGTGCAAATAAACGTGTGAATCACACCCTGTCATACATACAGTAAATAGTGACTATAAAAAGTGTCAGTGGTGCAACAAATAGTTATGAATACTTAAAAATAAATAATCACACTAGTACAAAGTGCTATAACATGCATCCATATGGTGACTGGTTATATCAAAATTACGGTACTGTTCATAAAATCATATAGTGTTCATAAAATCATAAAGTAGACTCAATCCACTAAAACATATAGATGAATAAAAAGTGCTTCTATGTGCATATGTGTCATCCAATTAATTCAATTGGAAAGTGCTTCTAAAGTCCATGCAATTTGGAAACTGCTGTGTAGCTAATCCAAAGCAAGCCGAAGTGATCAATGCGATTTGGAAACTGCTGTGTAGATAATCCAAAGCAAGCTACAGTGATCACACTCAGGTGCTCCCCTCTAGGTATTAAACGCTCACCTCTGAGTGTGTGACTGCACTTAAGCTTAGTCAATATACGCCTGAGGGGCTCTGCGGTTTTAACCAGACTCCTGGACTAGTCAGCACTATACCTCGGTTGAGTAAAAAAGGACTGGATGGTGTAATAATGTTTTAACAGTCTAGTTATCTCATAAAACCCCCCTATGGGGTACCCACATAGTATAGGTGCGTCAGTGCGCCAGTGCGCCACTCAGGCAAACAGCAAACAACATGTAAAGATACCGCAACGGTATTAGGATGGTATGGGATTCTTTCCTGACAGGTCACCTGCCGAACGTCCGTCCTGTCCCATCCCCAACGCGTACCGATACAGGGAACTTCAGTATCTACTTCAGGGGGAAAATATAAAATTATTATTTCCCATAACAATCACAAGGGGCATAACTTACAGTTAGTAGGATATGTTGATTCTTTTCCTTTTCTCCTTTTAGTAGAAAATGTTCTCTAACACCCCCCCCCCCCTTCTCCCTTTCCTGCCAGATCTGTGTATATAGACATAGGATCTTTGAATGGGGACAACCAAATGATTGATAGCTCTGCCCCCTCCATTCACATCTTGTATAATTTATAGAAGTTGTAGTATGGCTTTTATGAATGGCAGATCTGTCAAGAAAGGCAGGTATAGTCAAGCTTTCTTGAGCAGAGCCCCTTACAGCCCCTTATCTGCATTACCCTCTGCCACACTGGAAGATTGTGGTGGAGGGTGGGTAGGACAGAGGAAGATTTCCACTGAAAAGAATCAATAGAAGGGACAGATCATACTAACTGTAAGCTATGTCCCTTATATATGTCCCTCTATCTTTAAATAGCTCTTTGGTAGCTCTTCTTATCCACTTTCCCAACTAGTGGGGTGGGGCTGAAGAACCAGGGGTGCTAAAAGTACCAGATGTCAGTGACCACCCAAGATATAAACTAATCAGCTTGTAGACATCATATACTGCTACATAGAGAGTGCTGTATTGAATTTCTCTGTAGAAGACTATGAGCACAATTTGGTTGATTTACTAAAGGCAAATACACTGTTCATGTTGCAAGTGAAGTTGCACTCTGCAAGGGAATTTTGTCCAGAGCTTAGCGAATGTGGTAAATATTTACTTTGCAAAGAATACCCAATCACAATCAAAGCTAATAAAAACAAACAGCATTTTTGCTTGCACATGATTGGATGGTGGACGTCAGCAGAACTTCACCTCATTCACAAAGTTTTGGGGATACTTTTCCTGCAGAGTGCAACTTCCCTTGCAAGATGAACAGTCTATTTACCTGTAGTAGATAAATCCCACTGTTTGCACATGGTTGGATGGGAAATCTCGTAGGCATGTCTTGAAACAAAATAAGTTCCAAGATGTGGTCTACTGCTGCAGAGGTTCCTTTGTTGGGTCCTCACTGATCTGATCAATCCACCCCCTTCATGGAAAGGTTGCCATGGATGAAGCCACATGGTAAACACGGGCCGAATGTCAGGTGGCATCGCCTGATTTAATAGAAGCCAGCCAACATTCTTCCCGTGTGTACTGCAGCAAGTCCGACAGAAGCAGGCTGGCTTCTGTCAAAAGGGCATAACCAAAAATTGGCTCCTGATCCAGGCTCTCAGCCAGTGGCTGAGAGCCCTAACCAGAGTACTCTGGCGGGGAGAGGGGGAGCGGGAGGGTGGTGCCCCCCTGTCAGAACACATTAGAACAGCAGGGGAGATTCCTGTACCAACGTTGGAGTTTGTGCAGTGCCTGCGAGCTAAGCTGTCAGGTTTTTTTCATTCCTCCTGCGGGGTTGGCTTAAGGATCTGTTCACACCAATGCATCAAGTTGCTGTGCATTGTGATAAAAATGATGCAGGCATTATTTCTTTTGCAGTACAGCACATTACAACATTCTGTAACTTAATGTATTTCAGTGTTAATTAAAGTTAAAAATAAATAAATTGACTCCTAGTGTGTGACCTGCAGGGCAGCCTTCTGTGCTGTGTGGTAAGTGTAGAATAGTGGAAGTGCACATAAGAGAAAGATACTGAGTGTTGTTCAAATGGCCAGTTCAGGTCAGATCAATAGAAACAGCTTTATTAGCTTGGCCCAAAGCCATTCTGAAATTTACACCATCTTTATAATTGAACAGCGTGCCAAATTAACAAGTCCTAGTCCAAATCTTAAAGGGGTTGTAAAACCTTGTTTTAAAAAACAAACAAACATGTCATACTTACCTCCACTGTGCAGTTCATTTTGCACAGAGTGGCGAAGTGCTCTCCTTGGTGGACACCTATGCAGGAATGCTCCCGAGTCCCACACGGGAGCCAATGGCTGTGCTGCTATCAATCTATCCAATCAGGACACGAGACACCAGCTAGTGCTGGTGTGCTTGTTCCCGGCCGGAGAAAGATCGGGGTCAGGTAAGTAAAACGGTGGCTTGGAGGGCTGCAGCACCACAGAAGGTTTTTCACCTAAATGCATAGAATGCAAAACCCCTTTAACCACGTATGCCCCGGACTATTTTCCAGCTAAAGGACCAAGCCCTTTTATTTTTTGCGCTATAAACAAAAAAGAGTGTAAATTTTGAAAAAAAAACTATTATTTTTTACATTTTGCTATAATAAATATCCCCCAAAAATATATAAAAAAAACATTTTTTTCCTCAGTTTAGGCCGATACCTATTCTTCTACATGTTTTTGGTAAAAATAATCGCAATAAGCATCTATTGATTGGTTTGCGCAAAAGTTATAGCGTCTACAAAATAGGGGATAGTTTTATGGCATTTTTATAAAATTTTTTTTTTTTACTAGTAATGGTACCGATCAGCGATTTTTATTGTGACTGCAACATTATGGCGGACACGTCGGACAATTTTAACACATTTTTGGGACCATTGGCATTAATACAGCAATCAGTGCAATTAAAAATGCGCTGATTACTGTAAAAATGTCACTGACAGTGAAGGGCTTAACCATTAAGGGGCAGTGTAGCGGTTAAGTGTGCGTGTGTGTGTTTTTTTAACTCTAGGGGGCGTGGCTTGGCGTCTGATGTCACTGATCGTCTTCCCTATTATAGGGAACAGACGATCAGTGACAGGCTCAGTAGGAAGCACGAGGAGAGGTTTGTTTACACTTACCTTTCCCCGTTCTTCAGCTCTGGGTCCCGCGGCCATGGTCATGGAGCTCAGGACCGGGTCGCGAATGCGCCCAGCGGTGGTGCGCTCGCGACCCACGGCTGGGCACTTAAAGAGCAATGTACAGGTACGTGATTGTGCTCAGCCATGCCATTCTGCCGACTTACAAAGCGTGAGGTGGTCCTTAAGCGGTTAAGCCACGTACACACGATCAGAAAATTGTACACAAAACACTGAATTCTGAGAAGACGTACGATAATCTGATCGTTAGTACAGAGCTTCCAAGAGTCAAACAGGACAGTTCATCCGAAATTATTTGATCAGACATGCACAAAATTTTTTTTTTCATACGATGCCAGATCGTACGATTTTCGTTTATTTAGTACAGTTGTCATTCAAAAATGCTATACATTTGTACCACATGACCATACACCATACAATATACCACATGACATCACTTCCAAATATTTATTCTGTCGTACGAGAATTTTTGTGAGTAAACTCTTCAGGTTCGCTCTGAGATTAGTATGCAAAAAAAAAGACGATTAATCGTCCGATAATCTCATTGTTAGTATCAGGCTTAAAGTGGAGGGCCACCCTGAAAAAAGAAAATACATAAAAAATTTGAAAAAAATCATTAAAAAAAAAAAATGAAAAAAAATTTTTTTTTTACTTACCAGAAATGCCTGTTGCTAGACACATCATCCTAATCTGCCTCTTCCTCCTCCGCGGAGATCTTCTTTCTTCTCTCCTCCATGCTGTGTCTTCTGGGTAGTGGGTCGCGCTGTGTTCTGGGAACTGTGTGTCCCAGAACACAGCTCGTCCCATTCACAAAGTGCTGCGCAACTCGCGCATGCGCAGTAGGAAACGGGCAGTGAAGCCGCAAGGCTCCACTGCCTGTTTCCCTTACCCAAAATGGCAGCACCGGGACCCGAGGGACGGGTCAGCCTCGGGCGGCCGACATCGCTGGCACCCTGAACAGGTAAGTGTGGTTATTAAAAGTCAGCAGCTATAGTGTTTTCAGCTGCTGACTTTTAATTTTTAACTAGACTCTTTAAGTCTAGTAAAAAAAAAAAAAAACTATAAAGCATGATCTAATTTGCTCCAATGGGAGATTTCCTTCCTGATCCCCCAGGAGACAATTGGATATTTCCTGGATCAACAATCTTTGGTTTTATTAACTATAAATGTAATATCCAGTTATGTTTTGTGCGCTTAGGAATGCATCCAGATCTTTTTTTAAACATTAACAGTATTCTTATTTATGGGGTCAAAATTGATAGAAAAGCAGTACTGAAAATCCCCCTTCATCAGGGCTAAAAACAAAATCATATATAAATAATGTGTAGGATTGTGTATTATTTATGTATGTTTAATTTTTAGCCACGATGAAGGGTGATTTCCGGCTTCCGAAACACGCTGGATGTCGTTTTTCTAGCGGTTGTCAAAAATAAAGGTGCTGACTTTTTTTAACTGAAAATTTGGCACTTCTGTTCACTCAAATTCCTCAAGTTTGGTGTGTCCCACCTCTGTGAGATACTTTGGGGTTGATTTAATAAAGCTGGAAAGTACAAAATCTGATGCAGCTGTGTATGGTAACCAATCAGCTTCTAACTTCAGCTTGTTCAATTAAGCTTTGACAAAAAAACATGGAAGCTGATTGGTTTCTATAAAAAGCTGCACCAGGTTTTGCATTCTCCAGTTTTAGTAAATCAACCCCTTTGTGTAGCCTAGATCCATCTGATAAGAACCACTATTACCACTATTACTCTACATTTAAAAAAACGTTGAGCATCAAGTCCAGCTCCTGCACCTTATTTTGTTTTAACGTCTTTATAAGGACAACTAGAAAAAGATTATGTCCACAGCTACACCAGCTGCATGGGCACTAACAGCTCAGGTAAGTACAATGAGGACCAGGGAGTAGGGTGGATGTACAGTGTTATGCCATGTACATACGACTGGACTTTTCGATGGACTAGGTCTGACGGTCTTCCCAACCGACTTTCGGCGGAGGTCCGACAGACTTTCTGAAGGAACGGACTTGGCCACACACAATCGGACTAAGTCTGTTCGAAAGTCCGTTTGTTTTGAACGTGATGATGTAAGATGGGACTAAACAAGGAAGTTCAATAGCCAGTAGCCAATAGCTGCCCCTGCGTCGTATTTGGTCTGTTGGACTAGCACACAGACGAACAGTGTTGCGGATTTTTAGTCCGTCGGATAAATTTTAAACATATTTTATTTCTAGGTCCATCAGATTTTTAGGAAAAAAATGTCCGCTGGAGCCCACACACGATCGAATTGTCCGACGGATTCCGGTCCGCCAGCACTAGTCTGACGGAAAGTCTGATCGTGTGTATGCGCCATTAGTTCACGTTTTCATTTTGTCACATTTGATATCTCCCACTTTCCTGAGTTAAAAAAATAATTTGAAGTTCAGTCTTCAGATTGTGTCTTCGCAATTTCTCTATGCACCTTCTCTATGCAGGCCTTGAAGACGACAAATATTCATTCAATATTTCTAGGCTAAGGGCTGCATAGGCAGCCTATTAGAAAAGGATTGTTGTAAAAACCTAATGCTTCAGTGTATGAGTAAAATACTTAAAGCGATACTAAACACGCACTGTTTATTTTACATTGTTTGTTCTATTTCTATATGTGGATGATAGCACTATAATTATTAAAAAAAAAAAAAAAAAAAACTATAAGTACCTTTTTTCTAATTGATATACAGCTGTCACATGACCCAGCCCTTTCCCAGCTTGCAGGGACACATAAGCAGGAGGAGCTTCTTGTCATGTTACAAAAAAACAGACTTTGGAATACAGAGTAAAAAATAAATAAATAGTATCAATAAACTGTTTAAATTGGCATACAAATAAATATATATTTGAAATCAAATCTTTATTATTTTGTGGAAATTACATGGTGTGGGCGGATTTCTGCCAGTCACAGGCTGTGTCACGCCAATCCAGCCTGCTTCTTAGAATTAGAGGGAGGTGAAGCTAGAGAGCAGCAGGATCAACCAGAGTTTTTGCAGAATACAGAAAAGTAGTGAGTGAGTATTAACAGCATTTAATACACCATTTATTGATAGTTTTTTTTTTCTGATGTGGGTTTAGTGACACTTTAAGTGTATGTGGGAGGAAGAGAGGAACATAAGCTGGACAATTTTTTTTTAAACATATAGAGGATTAAGATACATTTCAATGAAAGAACAAAATGGCAGCTGATGGCATTTAGACATCCCCTCAGGAGTTTGAATAAAAACTGTGTTGAAGGACATATAATTATTAATAAATAATGAAAAAAATATCTTAAGGGATGTCAAACTGAAATGTAAAATTAGACTAAAAATATAATTGTAATGGTTTCTGTGCCAAATTATTTTTACTCAGCGCTCTGGATTTTAGCCAGCTGAAGAGAAAAATGATATTGTTTCATCCTTCCTAAACCATCTTTTCATTTTCCAGTTAGTGTATATTACTGCTCTAAATGGTATAGGAAGATTATCTTTTATATTGGGTTACAGAGAATAATTATGTCCTTTCTCAAGGACAGGTCATTCTGTGTTTCTACTTTGCTTTATAATTGTAGTGTATATAAGCATGGCATATATAAAATCTGTGTAATTTTGATGCTTACCTGCTTTTGATGCCTCATACATGTCTTATACACACACATCTAGGGATGAGCCGAACACCCCCCTGGTTCTGTTCGCAGCAGAACATGCGAACAGGCAAAAAATTAGTTAGAACACCCGAACACTATTAAAGTCTATGGAACACGAACATGAAAAATCAAAAGTGTTAATTTGAAAGGCTTATATGCAAGTTATTGCCATAAAAACTGTTTGGGGACTCGGGTCCTGCCCTAGGGGACATGTATCAATGCAAAAAAAAGTTTTAAAAACTGACTTTTTTCCGGGTGCAGTGATTTTAATAATTCTTAAAGTGAAACAATAAAAATTAAATATTCCTTTAAATATCGTGCCTGGGGGGTGTCTATAGTATGCCTGTAAACTGGGGCAGTTTTCCCGTGTTTAGAACAATACCACAGCAAAATGACATTTCTAAAAGGAAAAAAAGTAATTTAAAACAGCTCCCGTCAATATAGATGTAAATCATTGAAAAAAATAGCATGCCCCCCCCCGTCCATTACCAGGCCCTTTGAATCCTGCCTTGAAATATTATATCAAAAATTGCAATTACAGGCCCCTGTTAAATAGGGGTAGAAAAACTGGGCCTTGGGTGGTGGTGGTGGTGGTCACACAACACTGTAACCCCTCAAAGATACTCTTGTTGGTGCAGGAAGGGGCCCTGCTGTGAAATATTAGATCAAAAATTGTAATTACACGCCCCTGTCAAACAGGGGCAGAAAAATTTGACCTTGGGTGGCGGTAGTGGTGTCACAACACTGTAACCCCTCACAGATACTCTTGTTGGGTGTAGGAACGGGCCCTGCTTTGAAATATTAGATCAAACATTGTAATTACATGCCCTTGTTAAACAGGGGCAGAAAAATTTGACCTTGGGTGGCGGTAGTGGTGTCACAACACTGTAACCCCTCACAGATACTCTTGTTGGGTGTAGGAACGGGCCCTGCTTTGAAATATTAGATCAAACATTGTAATTACATGCCCTTGTTAAACAGGGGCAGAAAAATTGGGCCTTGGGTGATGGTGGTGCCCTAAACCAAAAATATTGTTGGAAGCTAGATTCAGGAGGAATAGGATAGTCAGCACAGGCACTCTACAAGGGATCCCACATCTATAGCAAATTCAATAATTTACATCAGCATCAGGTGTTTGATAGCTGCTGATCCAAGACTGTTTCATTTTTATGAATGTGAGCCTATCAATGGAGTCTGTGGACAGGCGCACTCTTTGATTCATTACAAACCCTCCAGCAGCACTGAATGTGCATTCAGAAAGCACGCTGGATGCAGGACAGGCCAGTAGCTCTATTGCATATTGAGCACGCTCTGGCCAGTAGTCCATCCTTAAGACCCAGTAATCCAGTGAATGCTCTGTTAGAAAGGTCCCCAAGTATGCTCTTGCCCCTAGATATTCCTGCACCATGTAATGCAGACACTGGTGATGGTTGCTTGAACAGATAAGACCTTGGCACTGAGGACTGAAAAATAGTTTAAAGGCATTGGTCAGCCGCCCACCTTCTCCACCGCTCTTCCTTTGATTGAATGAAGCCTCAGCAACACGTTATCCAGCACCAGGAAATTGTAACCTCCCAGGGTCTGGAAATGCATTGCACAAATCTTTCTTCAAGGTTTTCTGAAGATGTTTCATCCTCTGCTCCCTCTGCGAAGGCAGGATGAGTTCTGCAACCTTACCCTTGTAACGTGGATCATGAAAGGTTGCCAGTCAGTAATGATCCCTCTCCTTGATACCACAAATCCTAGGGTCCTTTTGCAGGCTTTGCAGAATCGGGAAGGCCATGCAGCATAAGTTTGCAGAGGCAAGCGATTCTGAGTCCTCTGGGTCACTAAGGATCACATGATCCATAACAACCTCCTCCCAGCCACATACAACTCCTTGGGTTTCTGGGGACTGAAAACCACCCCTTGAAGACTGCTGCTCAGTGTTATCCTCCATGTCCATGCTGACACAATCCTCCTCTTCTTCCTGTGTGTTTGGCGGGCCCACAGGAATGCTATCTGGATAAAGGGGGACTTGAGAGGTAAGGAAGTCTTCCTCAAGTGCCCTGTCCATTATTCCACAAAGCATGTGCTCCAACAGGATGACTAGAGGGAGAACGTCACTGATGAATGCATTGTTGCTGCTCCTTGTGGCCTCCTCAAATGGTGAAATGACAGTGCTTGCATCCTTGATCAGTAGCCACTGGGGTGGCAAAAAGAAGCCAAGCTCCCCTGACCCGGTCCTGGAGACATACTCACACAGGTACTCATTGATGGCCCTTTGCTGCGTGTGCAGCCACTGCAGCATTGCCAAAGTTTAGTTACACCTGGTGGGCATGTCACAAATGAGGTGATTGGTGGGCAGGTTGCATTCCCTTTTAAATGTCAGCCAGCCGAGCCCTGGCATTGTATTACTGGCGGAAATGACCATAGACTTTTCTGGTCTGCCTCAGGTGAGCCTGGGTATCTGTTCAAGAACTGCTGCACCACCAAATTCAAGACGTGTGCCAAACATGGAACATGGGAAAAGTGTCTCTGTCGGAGGGCGGAGAGAAGTTTGGTGCCTTTGTTGCATACAACCATTCCTGGCTAAAGCTGGTGTGGCGTCAACCACCTCTGAGCCTGCCCCTGCAGAGCTGACAGAATCTCTGCCCCAGTGTGGCTCCTGTAAGCATACCAACTCAAGCACCACATGGCATCTTTTTGCCTGACTGCGTAGCCCCTTGAACGCTTATGGAGCAACGCTGGTTCAGAGGTCAAATCTGCAGAAGAGGCCATAGAGAAAGAAGAAGAGTAGGGGGTGGAGGTGATAGCTGTGGCAGAATCACCACTAGCATTTTGGAGGCGTGGTGGTGGAACAAGCTCCAATAATACTGAAACCTGTCCTGCATCCTTCCCAGCTGCCAGCAGTTACCCAGTGAGCCATGAAGAAAAGGTAACGTCCTTGCCCATGCCTGCTGGACCATGAGTCATATGCACCTTACTGCTGATTGTCATGTCCAATGAGGCCAAAACCTTGCCTTCCACATGCCGGTAGAGAGCCGGAATGGCCTTCCATGAAAAGAAATGGCATTTTGGAACCTGCCACTGAGGTATTCCACAAATTAACGAAAGGGGGCAGAGTCTACCAGCTGAAAAGGCAGCAGTTGCAGTGCTAGCAATTTGGCCAAGCTAGCATTCAGACGCTGAGCATGTGGATGGCTGGGACCAAATTTAATTTTACGGTTCAGCAACTGGGGTAGAGAAATTTGCCTACTAAAATCAGATGGTGGTTTACTGCTAGCAGATTGGCTGCAAGTACTTGGAACACTTATTGCTATACCTTCATTCCTCTCAGTGCAGGTTTTTGGAGGTATAATGGGGTTGCTGCACTGTAAAAAGAAATTTGGTCCCAGCCATCCACATGCTCAGCGTCTGAATGCTAGCTTGGCCAAATTGCTAGCACTGCAACTGCTGCCACGAGGAGGTATGGCACCAGGCTGAAGGTCAATTGTGCAATCATAAGACCAGTGTGAAGGCAAACTACGGGCTCAACCTTTGTCAAACACATAGCTGAAATTGCGGTACTCCTCCAGCAGGAAGGAGAGTGAAGAGGTGCACAGGACCTTGGATACCTTCAGGAAGCATGTCTCACTGCATTGTGGTGACCAGGAGAGAACCTCAGCACGGAGCCAATCAAAAGAGGAGTTGTTCCTCTGTAACCAAGGATAACCAATAACCAGCGGAAACCTGGGTGAGGAAATAACTTGGAATTGGATTATCTCATGGTGAAGAGCCCCTGCAGCCATGGACAAGGTAAAGGTCTCCCATAAAGAGCCTCAATGGCAAGTGGAGTGTCACGCAGCTGCAGCGGAATCGAGTGCTGCGAAACAAATGCAGCATCAATTAACAGGCCTGCAGCCCCAGAGTCGATTAGAGCCTGTATCTCGATGGACCACTCAGCCCAAGAAAGGATGACCGAAACCTGGGGCCTTTCCTTCTGAATAACTGGGCACAAAACAACGCAATCTAAGGTCTGTCCATGACAGGACCTCAAGGTTTGGGCGTTCCCTGGACGGGTAGGACAAGACTTTAAATAGTGACCTGCCTGGCCACAATAAAGGCAAAAATCCCTCCTCCTAAAGGCT
The DNA here is from genome assembly GCF_037356315.1 of Lithobates pipiens. Classification (NCBI taxonomy): domain Eukaryota; kingdom Metazoa; phylum Chordata; class Amphibia; order Anura; family Ranidae; genus Lithobates; species Lithobates pipiens. The sequence goes on from NW_027507787.1 coordinate 51,034,679, forward strand.
CTCTCATCCGCAGAGAGACGCGTGAAGCCCAAGTGCATGGGTTCATCTTCACTGACTGACTTGGTACCAGGAGGCATGGGAGGTGAGGGCGGCATGGGTGGGACTGCAAAGCTCAGAGGCAAACGTACAGGAGGCTTCTGCAAGCGCTCTTTCAAAGAAGATCTTTCTCTGAGTCTGGAGTCAATGAGGATGGCAAACGAAATCAAGCTCTCCAGCTCAGTGGATATATCTCCGGCTGCTATCTCATCCTTGATGGAATCTGAGAGACCATGAGAAAAAGCAGCCGCAAGGGCCTCATTGTTCCAAGCAACCTCTGCTGCCAGAGTACAGAATTCAATGGAGTAGTCAGCAACAGTTCTCGTACTCTGTTTGATGGACATGAGACACTTGGCAGCAGAAGCGGAGCGTGCGGGAACATCAAATACCCTTTTAAAGGAGGCCACAAAGTCAGGGTAACTCTAGACAACAGGTTTTTGCGTCTCCCATAGAGGGTTTGCCCAGGCCAAGGCTCTCTCAGAAAACAAAGATATCACAAAACCTACTATGCTTCTGTCCATGGGAAACGCCTAGGGCAGCATTTCAAAGTAAATCTCAACCTGGTTGAGAAACCCTCTGCATTCAACTGGATCGCCCCCAAATTGCTGGGGAAGCGGAGCGGAACCAGACATACCTCTTATAGAGGTAATACTCGAGGCGGGTGCCTGCACAGAGATTGGTGCAGCAGCAGGGACGGCCTGCAACTCAGGTTCTACCAGAGCAGCCACAGTGGGGGATTCCAGGTGAGCCGTGCGAGAGTTTGTAACGCTATGGCAAACTGATCCATGTGGTTGTATACCCACATAGTCACTTTAGTCATATAGATTTTTACCTCTGCATTGCTATATGTTGCAATTTTAAAAATATGTTTGCTCTTACGTCATTTCCGGCAGCTATGGGAATTATTTCCCTCGCCGCCCCATTTCATTCGAATTTTATTATATTTTATATTTTTAGTAGTAATTTTTTATGCTCCAATTTTCCTATTGCCAATCTGGCGTACCATTGGTACCAAAGCATTACCATTCACGGCTACACACACAAGGCCTAAAGAATTATCTTTTTTTACCTTAAACTCACTTGAGCTATCTATATTTTAATTAGAAAGTTTTTTCTCTATATATTGCCATAGACTTATAAATAAAGATTTTTTTACATATTTTTTACATATTTTTATATTTTTTTCTTTTTATATATCTCTTTCCCCATATATATATCTTTTTCTTTTTATATTTTTTCTTTTTACATCTATTTTTTTAACAATTTTATATACTTTGCTTACATACATACATACATACTATTTTCTCGAATTATTCATATATTGGATTTTTTTAGATACCGATCTCTTTTAGATAATATTATCCTTAATTTACCTATATAAACTGTTATATTATGCAGGGTCCACCTATAATTGGTTCTCTGCACATACTGCACATACTGCACATACTTCACATCTCAGGCACACCCCTCTGTCTCTATTTTCAGCTGTGAACTTCGTTTATTGTAGGGGCGGTGATATTTACACAGCAACGTGGGCGGGTCCTTATGGTAAGTTCCGCTGGAGGAACTGCCAAAAAAAATGGCCACGTATACATTTCCGGCCAGTAGATACATCTAATACGATGTAACATCCAAAAAATGGCCGCCCGCATACTTCCGGCGACCATATAGACCACAAAATTGGCCGCCGGGACACTTCCGGGTCTCCCCCAAAATGGCCGCCAATAAACCATCAATATAGTCTCTATTTAAGGTCACTTTCTTGAGCACTAGGCATCCCCTGATGAAGTCACGTGACCGTGACGAACACGCGTCGGGACGCTACCGGAAGTGACGCAATCGAGCTCGCAGCTCGTTTATACTCTATGCTTGAACTTTGTTTGTTTGTGAGTATTTTTTCGTTTCTTGAATAAACTTAAACTTTGTTCATAAATACTACACTATGGGGCTCCCTTCCTCCTTATTTGCTTAAATCCCCTACATAACCTGCTGAGGTAACAACCCCTTCCCCTACACTGGGCATCGCTGAGCAACCATTTAAAGAGACTACACAGCGGAATAGGCAGGAGACGGGGACACAGTAACAAGACCTCGTGGGATAAAGACCACCAGGAATCCTGAGGATATATATGTTACATGCTGTTACCTTACAGCTGTAAGGTAAGGGGACACCCATATCCCGAATACACAGGACCACGTGGGATACATTCACTACCACCACCACCGATCAGATCGCTATAGTTCATATAGAACTAAACACCAGCACCGCATGCATTTTTTTTGCCATATGTGATTTTGGATATAATCGCTATTGGTTGTCGCACATGTTTTGTATGGACACAATTCTAACACATGTTATTGTGGAATGGATATGTCATATAGTTTTTAACTATTGAGCACTATTTACCTGCATTATTGTTAGAGAGTTTTTTCACCTGCAACACTAATATTATTTATGCGTTTTTAATGTTGCGTTTTTCATTTATCTTCTGTGTCAATTTTGCATGACCTTATCTCACTTCACTGCAGTTATTATTTAGTATAGGGTGGAGAGACACCCACACGTATCCAACCCAATTTGTTTAACACTGGCACTTTATGCGATTTTTTGCTAACCACAATTAGCTATTTTCTTTTTTTGCACTAAACTGTTTTTTGTTAATAATTGTGTATTTATACATTGTTGTTCATGGTGTAGTAGACATTGCAACACACTTATTGTATCACTTAGCACCAGCACTTTTTATGCGATTGGATTAGTTGCAACAAATCGCATTAGTCTCTATCACATTTTTCATATATAGATTTTACCTATGGGATGTTGTAAGACACGAAAATACGGACCTATTTACTGTTTAGTATTACTATTTTAGAGTCCTATGCTTACCCTAAAAATCACATCAGAAATTATTAGGTTTTAACCACTATATTCCTTTTCTGCGCATTACTCCATCCATCTAATATTCATCCCAAACACTATTATGTGATAGTGGCGAGGGTTTCTCACGTTCCCTCATAGAACATATATATTAAGCTCCCCATACATTACTCTTTTGGTCTAGGCCAATATTTCCTGAGCTAGTACTGCGCACCACTACTCTCTCACCTTTCTTGATTCTTTGGGGTTCAGGTACCCCGTATTCAGTGTGTGCAGCGGCACTAAAAACCATTCCCCTTCCTGATTAGGCGCAGGAATAACCCCTATATTTATCACAAAACCTACTATGCTTCTGTCCATGGGAAACGCCTAGGGCAGCATTTCAAAGTAAATCTCAACCTGGTTGAGAAACCCTCTGCATTCAACTGGATCGCCCCCAAATTGCTGGGGAAGCGGAGCGGAACCAGACATACCTCTTATAGAGGTAATACTCGAGGCGGGTGCCTGCACAGAGATTGGTGCAGCAGCAGGGACGGCCTGCAACTCAGGTTCTACCAGAGCAGCCACAGTGGGGGATTCCAGGTGAGCCGTGCGACTCAGGAGAGTTTGTAACGCTATGGCAAACTGATCCATGTGGTGATCTTGCTCATCCAATCTGGAAAAAATATTACCGACAAGTGAATTAACTGTATCTCCTGCATTCATGGCTTTCGCCTACTGTCGGAAACCATGAACCAGACTGAGACAGAAGTACAATTAAATCACACTTGTTTATAAATAAAGAATAAAAAGGTAGAGTAAGCGTAGTCAAAGCATAGCCAATGTCCAGTAAACGGATCGAGTAGTCAGCCAGTCCAGAGTCCAATAACCAGATCGGGTAATCAGCAAGGCCAGAAGTCAGGGATCCAAGTGGAGCAACAGCAAGCAAGTTAAGGAGCCAGAAGGGATGTCAGCAAGCCAGTCTTTAAACAGAACCGCAGGAGATGATTTCTTGTGATGTGACTAAGGCGAAGGCAGAGATGAAGTGAGCTGGACAGTAGGCAGGTCAGACGAGTAGGATCAGGAGCAGCTGGATGACTGGGGAGAGATGAGAGCTGGCAATTAGCCGACAGCTTAGCAGCCAGCCCAGAGAAGGAAGGGCTAAGCCAGGCCTGACTCCTGCTCAGCACTGGAACCTGAACTGCTGGGAAATAATAGTCTAAAAAGCTCCGCCTTGCGGGCTGATGCTGGGTATGAAATACCCCTAAGACGTAACTCCGCCATCAGTCTCGGGACAGTCCAGGACCTCAGAGAAGGCATGCTGCCATGTTCCGAACCCCTAGCTGGAGAAGGAGGGATGGCAGCAAAGTTGTCAATGTCCGCCGCTTCAGACATGACCTAAATAACCAAAACATCCCAACCTGATGACGCCCATAAACGTGATGGGTCACCCACTGTAAGGCCAAAAAAGGACCATAACCCCTGTATGTGTATGACAGCTGATAGAAGATAACCAACAAACACTTACCTGAGCTGGACTGAAACCAGAAGAAAGATACCTCATGACCATAAGCAGGCGCAACAACTACAGGAAAAAAAAGGGACAAACGTACAAAAGCTAACACTTGAAAAGATGTATGGCTGTATGAAATTCCAGTAGGTAATTAAACATTTCACAACAATACAATGAATGACTAAACATGTAAAATAGTGAGTGACCTCTGAAAGGAGGAGGCCAGTCCATGCAAAATAATATGACCTGACCCTTGACATGTGACTGCCCCACAACGTTTGCTGGCACAGGCTGCTGTACCAACTCCCACCTTGGGTGGCCCAGTGTACTACAAGACCCAAAAGGTTCTAATTGACTTCAACCCCATCACAAACCCACCCCCCTAAACTAACCTCACCTGATGTCCTGCCCAGATATATCCCTTTGCTTCCGTTCTCATGGAAGTATGTGAATACCATGGATCCCCCATGTGAGTGGAACCTGTGACAACCAGACTGTGAAAGTAAAATGCATGACTTACTGAGCACACTGGCACTGAAACCGATTTGGCTGAATGTACACGCACTCCCAACAGAATCCTAAAGAAAAATCACAGAAATATGACGAGCGTATGACATGGACAGCCAACATAGGACCACTATGTGAAAGGAAACTGTATTAAAAACAGCCAGTCAGCAAAACCAGGGAGACACGGACTATGATGACCAGTAGCCTAGGGCCCTCCTGATACCAACTGTGGAGAAAATAACCCCCCCCCGTCCCAAACATCTCCCACACTATGGCAAAGAAATAGTGCTGGGTACAGGGTACGTGTGGGGTAAAAATATTGCAGGTAACGACAGATACCCTTGACATGCCCCACATGGTAACGTGCTTGTGTGTGATAGTGGACCCCCCGAATGGCCCGAGGAGCGGGCCCCCCAACTACCGACTACTGTAACGACTGGTGCCCCCCTGTGGGCAGCCTTGCACTGGCCACAAACCCCCGTCCAGATGTCACTGAAAAGTGGGACCCTCACTGCCGCCTGCTCATATAATATATATATATATATATATATATATATATATATATATATATATATATATATATATATATACACAAGACTGTATACATATATTAATACACTGCCTGCACTGACTGAATATAGAGTAAACACTGAATTCATAGTGTGTGTATATATATATATATATATATATATATATATACCAACAACACTACACAGGGCAACCGTGTAGGCAGCCTTATATAGTGTGGGGCGTGGACTTAGTACCCTTGAGCCATGATTGGCCAAAGGCACCCTGCCTTTTGTCAATTATGGCTCTCTTAGCAGAGGGAGCTGGGATTGGTCAAAGCATGCAGGTCAGGTGCATGATTTGGCCAATCGTCATACAGCAATGCACTACGATCTCGCAGTGCATTATGGGGCATTCTGCGGCTCTCGAGTTTGCAGCGAACGCCCCATAATGTTCGCTCTTCTGCGAATGGGCAAACATCCGATGTTCAAGTCGAACGTATGTTCAACCTGAACATCAAGCTCATCCTTACACACATCACACATGCTAATTGGTCAGGATCTCTTTACAAGGACGTTCATTGCCAGTGGCATGGTAGCCCATTATTGAATGTGGCTTTTACCTTTGTGCATGCACTATACAGTACTTGAGATCTTCTCTGTTAACCTGGCCTAGGTTCTGACTTACAAGTGGGCACCTACCCCAACTTTGATTTGTTCCTCACTACTGCCTCTCAATTTGCTTCCATTGCCCCATCTTAATTGACTGTCACGTATGACCTATTGGTGCCATATCTGTCTGGTTTTGATCTCTGACCCTTTATCCTGTTTGGCTGTGTCTGCTGTTTTGAAAGATTGCAGCCAAAACACATAAAAATTAAAGCATCACCAAGTTTGAACATATTTGCTTCAATCAAACCCCAATAAAAATATCACTTCTCCCATGTATAACTGGTTATCACAGCTGATGCCCGACCTCCCGGATAAATACAAAAAAAATGTGGAAGGTTGATCTAAACATGCAATTCCCAGATCTACGATGGGAAAAAGCCAGTGTGTTTACCCATAAATGCTCCCTAAGCACACGTATGCAAGAAATATCGTATAAAATCCGCACTCAGTGGTATATCACACAAAACTTAAAAAACAGTCTCCTGGAGAATCAGACGTTTGCTGGAGATGCAATAAAGAAAGGGGCTCCTTCCTTCATTTATAGTGGAACTGTGCCCTCATTCAAACCTATTGGTCCCAGGTTAAAAAGTGGATACTTCACATCACGGACACTCAGATAGAACTAAATGCATGTTGCTTACCTCATATTACCGACCTTTCTTACCGAAAATATAAACATTCTCTCAAGATATTTGCTCAACACTGCTAAAGAATTAATCCCAGTCAATTGGAAATCCAAAAATACTCCAATCAAAGACTGGCTTACAAACATTAAATCAATCTATGAAATGGAGGAAACAATTGCCATAAGAGAAAACACAACTCAGTTCCAACAAAGATGGAAGCCCTGGTTCACTTTTACTCTATCAGAGGACTACAAAAACAACCTCCAATTAATTCCCTTTATGGATTCACCTTCCAATGCTTCACCTATTTCAATTTAATTATACACATTATACTCCATTTATGTACATGTGTGCATGTAAGATGGTTATATGTATACATGTACATATGATTATTTTATTCTATATATAAATGTATTTGCCATTAAATACCTGATATGCGTTCCCATTCATTAAGATTAAAAATTGCCTACCTTTACTCGCATTTGATGGTCTTTACGACCAACAAAAAATAATTTTACTGCATTTTTTTATACCTACTTAAATAATATGTTTGTTTGGGGTCATACTATTTTTGCATAAAATGAAAAAAATTATAATACTCATTGCCATATTTCATATACCCGTTTACAGCTATTCATATGTTATAACATTTAATTTCCTGTTAATTGTTTACATCTTGGTTATTTGCAATACCCACAATACCATATATTCTATTATACCTTTTTTCTTTATATTTACAATAAACTTTATTGTGAAAAAAATAAATAAAATTAAAGCATAATCCCAGGGATCCTTCAAATATTACAAAACATAGTAAAAGGTGCTTCTATTGGCAAAAGGGGTGCTGCAGCAGTGGCGATCATTTGTGATGAGTGACTTGTGCCATATAATATGTATTAATATTTAAATTTACAAATTAAGCCCCATGTTTTCACTAAAGTCCACTGCTATTCCACCCATCAGTTTATCTTGTATTGTTGCTAGTCATATCTATATGAAAATAATATATGAAAACAATCCTTTCTGACCCATTATGTATGTGACATCATTCCACACTATCAGTAGCAGTTACTTAGCAAGCTTTAGGTGCCTCTGATGTTTGCTAAGAAACCTGTGCTTATACTATCAAATATTGAAATTTTAAAGAGCATTTAAAGGGCAATTATAAACATACTTCCGCAAGGTGGATCTGTAGTACTTTCATATGTTTATTATTTGCACGTTGGATGCGGTAGTCATTGATGAGTTAAGACAACAGTACTAGTGGTGGCGGTGATATAATCAGTCCTGTATTATGCACTGGCACTGACACACCTCCATAGACCCAGTCTGTCAGAAGATTATGGTCACCTGCTGACTTACCATCCACAAGCCCATTTATTCTTTAATTAGATACATAAGTTAAATCCAACACAGTTTTTACTTCAGATATGTGCAGCACACATGATGTTTTCCAATTTTTTATTTTTTACATGAAAGAAGGCAATGGGGTTCATTTAAGTACAAAATCTGGTATAGCTGTGCATGGTAGCCAATCAATTTCTAACTTCAGCTTGTTCAGTTAAGCTTCGACAAAAAAAAAAAAAAAAACTGAAAGCTGATTAGTTTCTATGCAGAACTGCACCACTTTTAGTAAATCAATTGCAATAACTACCCCAAGCCTCGATTGTTATCTCTTGTTTTTTTGTTATGCATAAGATGTTGTATGCCTATCAGTAAGGCCATCCCAATAAATTGGGAACCCTAGACTGTGCTTTTTGTTATTTGATCTGTGACCACTGCTTTTGTGTACAAGCAGCTACTAGTAGGAGAGCTAAGCTGATATTAGCATTGTTTGTTTAGCTAATTAGTGCATTCCTTAATTAGTTTTATTAGGTCAATGCCATGCAGCTTATTTTAATACACCAAAATGGCTGATAATGTACAACTGGGATTTATAGTAAGCCTGATTATTTTTAGGATAAATTCTGATAAGTCTGTATAATTGCCTGCAATAATCTGAGAAAACCAAATACAATGAACACCATTCAATGCTTTCCTCATTTTAATTATTTTTTTTAATGTGTTTTCCACAACCTCTACCAGTATTTTGTTTAAAGGACAATCACACATCTGGCCCTATTAGTTTCTACAGTGGACGGTGCAAATGTCGGTACCAACCAGTGCAGATCTTTTACTGGGCTGACTTTAGTGGATTGAATTTTAATTGGTTGATATGGGTTACTACACTTTGCAATTAGTACTCTTTTTCTTTCATTGCACATTAAAAATACTGATCTGTTTTAAAAGAAAATAAAGGGATATGAAATTGGAGGTGCTGAACATTACAACTGATTTGAATGTGAATTTTGTTTTTCTTTTGTATGTTAGAAATACAAATACCTTTTACACCATAATTTGATCCCTAAGAAACAATATCTAAAATCACTTTCTATGTTCATGTTAAATGCAGCAAGGCATTGCATTCCCTGCCATTGGCGTTGGAATATTACCCCAACGAAAAAAGAATGGTTTCGCAGAATAAATAACATAGAAAAAATAGAAGAACTCATTAGCATATAGCAGTAAAAAATAAATTATTTTGCTTCAACATGGTTCAACTGGATAGAACTTAAAAACTTCACGGCCTACAAAGCAGTGAATGTTTAATAAAAGAAGCATATCCCTTTAAACAAAACACATAAGCAAATAGAGAGAACTATGAATATATTACTACCATATCAGCCTATATCCAATTTGGCTCAAATCCCCTCTAACTATGTCATACAAAACTCATTGCCAAGACGATTTCAAAGAAAAGTTCAGCACAAGAACAATGATACAAGCTAATAAATACAAATATCATAAAATGATCACAGGCTTAACTTTTCTTTTTTTTTCCTCTCTACTATATGCAGAAAAATGTATATTCCTGTTATAATCTAAAACATATTGAAACCATTGTAAAACAATATTGTGTAATGCAAAATGTATTACAACCCCAATGTTATATTATTGAGAATATGTGATCACGACAATGTTATGTTGTATTATGCAATTTTGTTCAATCAATAAAACTTTATGAAAAAAAAAAATTTATATAATAGTAAGTCAGTGGGGTTAATTTACTAAAGGCAAATAGGTTGTTTACTTTGCCAGGGGAATTTTGCATTAGCTTAGTGCAGTGCTTCACAACCTTTTTCAGTCAAGACACCCTTTAAAATTCTGCACAATCTTGAGGCATTCCATTCTAAAATTAAGAACATCAAACTAATCGTTTTACATAACGCAGCAGCATCCAGACATGTAGGCCACCCATCGTTGCAGCTGATTTATTCCTCCACCTTTGCAAACTGATACTGGCAAGTATTCTAGCTTTTCTCTTCTACCTCATTTTCTCACCCTCTCTCTGCTAACATGACTCAAGTGCTGATGGAGAGGGGCAGGGGAGAGGCAAACAAGGATTCTGTGCAGGTGGCCATATCCTGGCTATTAACCAGTGATGTCATTGGTTGGCAGGAAGCCAGTGGCCAGCCTGCATAGTGCCCAAGTTTGTAATGCTGCACAATAACCTTTGACTTTTGTGTAACTAAAAGGCACCCTTGATCCTCTTGCGGGCTTGTTAAAAAATGTTGTAAATGTGGTAAAAAAATTCCCTTTGAAAAAAATACCAAATCACGTGTAAGGAAAAAAATAAACTTCACCCTATTTACTAAGCTGAGGGAAAATACCTTTGCAAAATGAACAACTTATTTGCCTTTAGTAGATAGACCCCATTGTTTTTGCTGTTTAGAATACGAACAGATGCATGGATTTACTACGATCTGATAGAGTAAGGGCCCATTAATATCATATGCATTAGGCCTCATTTTTACAGGCACTGAGGCCTATACACTGTGAATAGGTTGTTTTGTTTATAAACCAGGAATAGTCTTTAATATTTATCCACAGTATCTCCCAGGAAATATACACTGTCCCATTGCTTGGTCACCCTGTGCTTTTAATAGACACAGAGTTACTTACACATAAGTGGGACATGAGAGGCTGAAATACAGGTTTCCCAGTTCTCTCCAGAAGACCCTGTTTTGGCTAGGTCTGTCACAGTCATTTTCAAATATGGAGTTCTACTTTAGTATCTACTTTCATGTCCGAACAAATCTGTTTTTCCAGTGTACTGGACTCCTAGAGGGTTAAACTGGCCATTGGGCTTATACTTTATGTAAGCCCTTGTATACACGGTCGGACATTCCGACAACAGAATCCATCTGATTTTTTCCGACGGATTTTGTCTGAAACTGGTGTTGCATACACGTGGTCGGACAAAGTTGTCAGAAAATCCGATCGTTCGGAACGTGATGACGTTCGTTCACGGCGACAGGACTATGTTGCGGCTAGTAGCCAATAGCTTTGGTCTCGTAATTTGATCTGAGCATGCATGGCACTTTGTCCGATCGTTTGTAGAGAATTACGATCGGACAAAGTCATGTTGTCGGAAAATTTTATATCCAGCTCTCAAACTTTGTCGGTCAGACATTCCAATGGTAACAGTCCGATGGAGCCCACACACGGTCGGATTATCCGACAACATGGTCCGATCGGACATTTTGCATCGGAATGTCCAACCGTGTGTACAAGGGCTTAGGGATTGCAGAAGTGGGATTTTGTTCTGCTTGATCCAACAGAATTACAGATTTGTGATTTTCTTCCAATATACTGTCTATAACACTGTCTTCATAGCACATGTATACAAATTGCCATCAGTCCCTTAACCGCTTCCTTTTCAGTGTTTGTATATGTAAGGGGACCCCACTCTAGCCACTGCCTACCTATGTTCCCAGGCTCTTCCATCCCACCGGGGAGCCCGGGGACCGCTGCAAGCAATTGGGTTAGCTGTGTGACCAATGAAGCCTGAAGTGAAGAGGATTTTGTCACTTCTGGTTCTTTGTTTAACTGGTCCTTACCAGCCAGGGAGGCGGCTGATCAAACCAATCGGCTACATTGAAGGACATGAGAGGGATCGGGGGTCTAATAGACTCCAGATCTCTCAATAAATGGTACCTGTCATTACTCAAACTATCACAAGGGATGTTGTTTATCCCTTTGTATTAGCAATAAAGTTGAATAAAAAGATAATAAAATAAAACATAATTAAATTTATGTTTTTAAAATAATGAAATAAAATGAAAGCATTCCTGAACCCCTTCCCCTTATGCTTATGCGCAAATGCAAACGCGCATATTGGTCCTTTGGTCCTACAAGCATATGTAAACAGTGATTATAATCTGGTACCCTCGAAAGGATTTCAATGCGTTGCCTATTGAGATTTTTGTCACCATTTCACGGGTGTGCAAAATTTAAAATCTTAACATGTTTGATATCTGTTTACTTGGGACAACACCATCTTTTAAATTTTACCAACAAACCATATTGTGTTTGCGTACGCTAAATGGCATTTAAGTCTATTTTATACTGAAAATTTGCATTTGGTAAACTACTGCTCAAATATAAAAAAATTGCAAAACCAACCCTTTTTGTTCTCCCGGGCCTCTGCTTTAGGAAAATATATACTGTTTGGGGGTTCTAAGTAATTTTCTAGTAAAAAAAAAAATGCAGACGTTTTTATGTATGTGAAAATTTTCAAAATTGTCCTAGACAGCAAGTGGTTAATTTAGTTCTTGTTGTGTCTTGGATGCTGCAGTACAGTATATTGTATTACAGAATTGTTTGTAACTGGTAAATTTGCAACCTGTGACATGATCCTAAGCGGCAACTTATTGAAGTAGAAAAATAAAATTCCTGTGTCATTTACCCCAGTTATAGTACAGAATATAGGCTTATCCCTAAGAACATAAGGAGAGTTCATAAGCTCAAGACCTTTGTGTTTCGTAAACCTTAGGCACAGAAGAAAATCAGGTTCCTATGACATCATCAAAGGAAATATATGCACTTTTTTTCTTGTTTCACCAGCAGTTTAAAACCACCTCTAGCTATGAATGGAGTATATTGACATTTCCAGATCTCATTGCCTATGTAGAAAGGATTGTGGACAAATTTTGGAGGTACACGTCCCCCAGGGAGGATATGAGTCAAAATGAAGAGACCATTTCAAGTCGAGACTGCTAGACCAAAATGGATTGTGTAATCCAAACATTGTGTAAAACAAAACAGTCAACTATGAACCTAGGACAACAGAAGCCAACTAGAACTTGTTGCCTTTCTCTCACAAGTTATTTTGCCTCAGTCCTTCCAAATGGAATTGCAGTTAGAGATTGATGCCTTAGACCAGGGGTCTCAAACTGGTGGCCCTCCAGCTGTTGTAAAACTACAAGTCCCATAAGGCATTGCAAGGCTGACAGTTACAAGCATGACTCCCACAGGCAGAGATGGAACTTGTAGTTTCGCAACAGCTGGAGGGCCACCAGTTTGAGACCCCTACTTTAGACTATCCCCTCCGTCTGTGTTCTCATCTGTGCAGAATGTGGCAGTTTTCTCTATTTCCATTTGTAATATTTCTTAAATGTTTCCCATGTTATTATTTTTTAAAACATATGTAATGACCTTGTTTTTACCATTTTCACTATTCTTTACCTTTACAAAATGGTCATTGGAATCAACCCTACTGTTTTCCTTGCTGAAATATGTTATTCTGTTTAGCCACACTGCATCGCCAGGAGGTTGCACCACATAGCCCCCCCCCTTTATCTTTCAGGGGGAAATGCCCAGGCATCAAAAAATGCATGCATCTGAATGTAGGAGGTTGTAGAGGTTGTGCCTATTCTTCAGGTCAGGTTTTTTTCAGGGAGTTTCAGCATCTCTCTGGAAAAGCAGGCTGGCAAACTTCTGTAAACCCCACAGGAATCACGAACTATGCAGCTTAAAGAGGAACTTCGGTCTTTAAAAAAATTAAAAGTCAGCAGCTACAAATACAGCAGCTGCTGACTTTACAAAAAGACACTTACCAGTCCAGGAGTTCAGCTTTGTTATCACTCAGACCAGTTCTTTGCCGGGCTTCAGAACCCTAGTGCCACCATCTTGGATGTAGTAGCTGGCTATGACTTCCTGCAGTTTCACAGCCAGCTCCCCTCTGTACATGGTACAAGGTAGCAGCCCCCCTCCCTTCTGCAAGCCATTCTGAACAACTTCTAAGTGGGGACAGGCTGGGGACAGACTGGAGATAAAGTACATTAACATTATGCGCCACCCAAACTTGGAGATCTTTAACCCTCTGTAAAGCTGGCCATAGAAGAGTAGAAAAGTAGAAGAGTAGAAAAACAAACGGAAATAGAATTCGATGTAACATTCGATTGATCCATCATTGTTTCAGAAATTTTCCAGTAAAACATCAACATTTTTCAGATCATTGTCAACATTAAAGCATAGCTTTTATTTATTATTTTTTGTGATCGATTTCTGGGCTGAAGTGATGAAATGGAATTTTGACTTTTTTTTCCCCCCAAATCATTACACAACTAATGATTCAAAATGTATTTGTTTGGAAAAAAACATTTTCAACCTTATCCATTTTTTTATTTTTATTTTCCAAACAGTGCTAATATGTTGAAATAGGCACATTACCATGCGAATATCGAATGATCTTTTGGCCTCATACAAAATGAATTTAAATGTCTACTCTTCTGTGGCCAGCATTAGGATATATATACAGCATTCAAGCCTCCACTGGATAACACATCCCTACCACTTTTTTATTTCTTCCCTCCCCGCTTAGTTTATCTTTATCCCTTACTATCCTCTTACCAACTTTTATTAACACTTTCCTCCACACCACGGTGATAAAATAATTTATCCTCATCCACAGAATCTTGCAGTACTACACACTATATTAATCTATGGTGTAAAAACCAAAGGTGCCTTAATAATGTCTGGTTAATGCATTACATGCTCATTCTTACCTCCAGTTGTATATTTCCCATAGCATATGACCTCTTACTAATATGTCATTGTTGTATAGAATGGAGTTTAAATAACACCCATGCCATCCAATTCTGCTGCAGACCAAAAAAAAGGGTCCTGTGCAAGTCTGATCCGAATGCGATGCAAATTCAGCCATACTATCTGTATGGCTGAAATCCCATCGCACAGAGATCGCATGTGATTTGCACTGCAGTGTGGTGCAAATCACATCTGATGTCGGACATCGCACCAGTGGGCACCAGCCCTTAGGGTGGATTTTGTGTGGGTCAGGACCTGGGAAGGCCCCATTTAGGGGAAACAGTTATTTAGGGGCCATGTTATTTTATTTATAGCAATAGAGAACTTTAGTTCTAAATTCAATTTTTCACTTTAGATCTGCTCTAGGTAAATTTTGTTTACTTTGTTAAATTTTTGTTCTAAAGGGTTAGTTCACCTGTACAAAAAAAACTGCCTGTAGATAAAAACAAACTATACAGCTTTGAATAAAGTTGAATAATGCCCTTGATATAGGTTGTCAGCCATTTGCGTACCTTCCAAAACCTGAGTTAAAGCAGAGCTCCACCCATATAAAAGTCAGCAGCTACAAAAAGCATAAGTGCTTTTTAATAATTGGACACTTACCTGTCCCACGGTCCAGCGATCCGGGCAAACAAAGCCCTGCTCCTCTCCCCCCCCCCTCCTCAGCACTGGAATTATGACTGGGTGCCCGGCTGTGGCTTCACAGCTGGGCACGCACTGCGAATGCGCGAGCTGCATGCCGTGATTGGCATGCCAATCTTCTGGGACCTGTGACGTGTCCCAGAAGACTGCACGGAGGGAGGGGTGAACTTCCTTCTGGCTCTGTGGAGCCCCAGGAGCAAGTGGGAGCTTGATACCCCTAAAAAGAGGTATCCCCCAAATGTGGCATGTCAGGGAGTCAACTTCACTTAAAGCGTAAGTTCAATTTGTGGGTGGAACTCCGCTTTAAAAACTCCAAGATGGCCCTCTTCCTTCCTGCTTACTTGTTAGGACATTGATAAGTAGCTCTCAGAAATTGCTGCTCACACCTATTGTAACAAGAGCAAGCTCTCTCAAAGTCCTTCACGTGTGCAGTTCACTATTTCCTCCTTTTGGAGCAGCTCTGAGCTCAGAATTAGAGAAAGAGCTCATACCTGTGATGGTTGAAGTCAGCAGTAACAGCTCTGAGTTTCTTAACAACATCCTAGCATAGGGACGGCCCATCCATTAAGGGCGCATGGACGCCTCCCCCTCTCTCCAGCCCCCCCCCATGACTAATGGATAGATTCATGCATTGCATGAATCTATCCTTGGCCGCTGCTGCCATCCCCTATTCAGGCATCCCTCCCCTTTTCAGATGCCAGGCACCTGAATTACAGCAGCGGGGGGCTGTTTTTTTGAAGCACCTGATTAGAGCCTTAGGCTCTAATAGGCTTCAAAAAAGGTGGACTTGGAGAGCAGAGCATTGCGCTCACAGTCCACCCAGATGTGTTAGAAAAGCAAATTAATATTTGCTTTTCTAACACTGAACCGCCTCTCCACCAATCAGGTAGCATGGATCTAATGCCCATCACCTGATTGGCTGAAGGCACAGGCGCCCAGATTGGACACTTAGCAGAACAGAAGAAGAGAGGAGGGGGGAAGCATGGCGGACACAGGAACCATCCCACGGGAGCCGCTGTCACCCGCTGCCTGACCCACCACTTAGATGGGGTAAATCCCGGGCAGACAGCAGGCGGGCAGGGATCACAGTGTGGGCATTGATGGGCACAAGTGGCTGCATATGATCTGCACAAGTGGCTGCATTTAATGGGCACAAGAGGCTGCATATGATGGGTAAAAGTGGTGGCATTTGATGGGCACAAGTGGCTGCATATGATGGGCACAAGTGGCTGCATATGATGGGCACAAGTTGCTGCATTTGATGGGCACAAGTGGCTACATATGATGGGCACAAGTGGCTACATATGATGGGTACAAATAGCTGCATATGATGGGCACAGGTGGCTGCATTTTATGAGCACAATTAATGTCCCCATTGGAAGATTTCTCAGCTATTACTTTTCTGGGGTCAACCCAAAGTTTGGGTATTTCTTTTACTTTCACTTTCAATGATAACATTAACTGGTTGCCGCCCGCCCACCATCAAATGATGGTGGGGCGATGTGGCTCTTGTTCTGGGATGACGTCATATGACAGCATCCCAGAACAGCCGCTCTCGTGCTCCCACGGGGACGTGCAATGTGGCAATCGTGGCCGCGCTGTGTCCTAGCAACACAGCATGGCCACGATCGCCGCATTGCACGCCCCCGCGGGAGCGCAAGAGCGGCCGTTCTGGGACGCCGTCATATGACGGCGTCCCAGAACAAGAGCCACGCCGCCCCGCTGTTATTTGACTGTGGGCGGGCAGCAACCAGTTAATGTTATTATTGAAAGTAAAAGAAAAACCCAAACATTTGGGTTGACCCCAGATAAGTCCACAGCTCTTTAACCATGTGATCGGCTGTGTCCAATAAACATGGAGATGCCGGTAATCGACTCTCCTTACCTCACACTGACAGTGTGTGGCGCGGAGAGCCGATCAGCGGCATCTCCTCACAGGGGGACATCTAGGAATGTAATCAGGGCACTGATCATCGTGCCCTGATTACAATAAAGAAATATAGTGTCACAATACAGTGCCCACCATTGCCCACCAATGCCAGCATACAGTGCCCAACAGTGGCAGCAATCAGTGCCCACCAATCAGTGCCCATTAGCCATGCCAGTCAGTGCTGCCCATCAATGCCCATCAGTGTCCCCCATCAATGCCCATCAGTGCCCATCTGTACCGCTTATCTGTGCTGCCTATCCGTGCCCACCAGTGCCACCTATCAGTACCTGCCACTGCTGCCTATCAGTGCCCACCAGTGCCACGTATTGGTGCCCATCAGTGCCACCTAACAGTGCCTATCAGTGCCGCCTATCAGTGCTCTTCAGTGCCCATAAGTGCAGCATATTAGAGTCTCCTTATCAGTGCCACCTCATCAATGCCCACCAGTTCTGCGTATCAGTGCCCATCGGTGCCGCCTCATCAGCACACATCAGTGAAGGTGAAAATTACTTAGTTACAAAATTTACTGACAGAAAAAAGTAAAAAACATTGTTTTTCAAAATTTTTGGCCACTTTTTTTTTGTAAATAATAAAAAACCCAGCAGTGATTAAATAACACCAAAAGAAAGCTCTATTTGTCTGAAGAAAATTATAAAAAAAAATTTGGGTACAGGGTAGCATGACCGAACAATTGTCATTCAAAGTGCGACAGCGCTGAAAGATGGCTTGGGTAGGAAGGGGGTGTTAATGCCTGGTAGGCAAGTGGGTAAACAGGACAAATAGAGAGGGTCAATCTTCCTAAGGGGCACAGACACCAATACAAACTGACAAGCGTTCTAATTGAAATCCAAAAAGACCCAACAAGAAGCATTTTCCTAGACAGAGGTCTGTTGAAGTTGCTAGTTAAAGCATCCAAGCTGTCATTAGTCATTTGGCTGATGACAATATATTTACATATATACCTATGCAAGCATTCCAAGTATCACATATAATTATTGAGCACTATGTTATTTTAAATATTTGTGGCCAGAATAAGGATACGTTCACACTTTGACTCGATTCACGCAAATCCGTTTTTTTATGCATTTTTCATTTTGGGGAAATGCAGAGAACTTTTTTAACATGGGTCCCTATGGAACATGCTCACATCAATGCATTTTTGTGCCTCTGCGTTTTTGGAAAGGGTTCGGGACTTTTTTCCCGCAAAATGCAGCGTTTTGCATGTAATAGAATTCAATGGACCCACATCCAAAGTACTGAGATTTTTACCACGATTTTGCAGCGATTTGCATTTTTTTATTTCTTTTTTTACACTGTATATAGCTGGTTGCTAAGGAGGGGGCCGGGAATCCGGTCACCACGTCCTTAACAACCGATGAGTCATCAACTGCCAGCTGGCTTCCTGCTCAATGTAAAAAAAAAATACCGGCTAAAAAAAAAACATGAAAAAAAAAGCGTGGGCCCCCCCAACCCGGTCTATACCAGGCCCACACACTAAAATTTAAAAAAAAGCATGAGGATCCCCCCAAAATCCATACCAGACCCTTATCCGAGCATGCAGCCTGGCAGGTCAAGAAAGGGAGTGGACGAGCGAGCGCCCCCCTCCTGAACCATACCAGGCCGCATTGCCTTAACATGGGGGATGGGTGCTTTGTGGCGGGGGGGCTCTGCACCTGCCACCCCAAAGCACCTTGTCCCCATGTTGATGGGGACAAGGGCCTCTTCCCGACAACCCTTGCCCGGTGGTTGTCAGGGTTTGTGGGTGTGGGGCCCCCAGATCCCAACCCCCCCAATGTACATTGTACCCCTACCCATTCACAAAAAAAAGTAGTGTAATATTAAAAAACTACAGTAGGCAGTTTTTGACAAGTCTTTTAATAAAAATCTTCTTCTCCGCTTCTTCCTCTATTTTACCCCGCATCTTCATCCTCCAGTCTTCTCCTTCTCCCCCTGCTTTTTTTTCCGCTCTTCTTCTGTCTTCTTTGTCTGGCGTTCCTCTTCCTCTGCCGCCGCTCCCGCTGACGACTCTCCTCTAATGCTGCGTCCCGCAGATCTGTCAGCGCCAACCGGATTACGTCATCTGGAGGCTACGCCCCCTTGTGACGTCACCGCCAGGGAGGGTGGGTCTGTGACGTCACACAGGTGGCGTGGCCTCTGGGTGACATAATCCGATTGCCACGCCCCCATAATTTTTTAAGAAATGCAGGACATCGGCGCTGATAGATTAGTGGGACACAGCATCGGTGGAGGGTCGTCGGCGGGAGCCGCGGCAGAGGAAGAAGTACACCGGACAAAGACGATAAGAAGAGCCGAAGAAAAAGCAAGGGGAGAAGGAGAAGACCGGAGGATGAAAATGCAGGAGAAAATGGAGGAAGACCGGAGGAAGAAGCGAAGAAGAAGATTTTTAATAAATTACTTATCAAAAACTGTCTATTGTATTTGTTAACACTACACTACTTTTTTTTAGTGAAAGGGTAGGGGTTTTTTCCTAATTGATATACAGCTGTGACATAACCCAGCCTGTTTCCAGGGAAACAGTGGCAGGAGGAGCTTCTAGTCCTCTGCTTCTGATCACATGTTCAAAATAAAAAGCAACCTTTGGAATACAAATAATTTGGAGTAAAAATAATTCATTAAGATCAATAAATCGTTTTAAATTGTCATACAAATATATATTTGAATTCAAAGTTAGGATTTTTCAGCAAAAACATGGTACCCCTCTAGCCTGTATCTTAGAATAACAGGGAGGTGAAGCCACCATCAATCAAAATATAATATCCACTCCCTTTTGTGTTTATCGGGTTAGTGGGCATGGAGAAGGCGGTTTCCCTTAAAAGCAATGGTGGTGGCAGCACCCAAGAGCCGATGGAAAAATCACCTGGGGTGAAGACACCGTGGGATCCCTGAACAGGTAAGTATCCTAATATTAAAAGTCAGCAGCTACAAGATTTGTAGCTGCTGACTTAAAAAAAAAATTCTGAAGGAGCCTGGAGCTCCTCTTTAAGGATGTGTTTGTTCCTTGCTTTAGATTTAAGGTTTGGCTGTGGTTACTCCTGCCAACAGTCTCTATATTTACTTCTGAACAGCCTGGCTGGCTCTGAGTTTTTCTAGTTTACTATATCTTTCTCTGTTTTAACTCTTGCGCTCATCATCATTATACAGTAGGGATAAAGCCACCCTACCAATACTCTGTAATTTTCCGTATATTCCATATTATTATTATACAGGATTTATATAGCGCCAACAGTTTGTGCAATGCTTTACAAGGGAGAAAATGCAGCAACAATATAATTCAATACAGGAGGGTTAGGCGGGCCCTGCTCCTGTGAGCTTACAATCTAATAGGGAGGGGCTGGTAAAACAGAAGTTAGTAACTGTGAGGGATGAACTGATGAGGGAAGTAGAAGAGGGGATAGCTTGTGGAGAGGTAGGCCAATGAGGAGGGAGTTACAATAGTCAAGGCGAGCGATAACAAGGGAGAGAATAAGTTGCTTAGTGATTTCAACTACATGTTCATAAAGCATCCTGCAAAAGGTGAAGAGTAGTAAAAAAAACCCTGAGCTACTTCCTGTACCTTATAGTGTTTTTTTAAAATAAAACTCCACAATTAGTACCTCTTGTATATTTGTAGCACCCTCTACATAGGTAGGTGCTAGATTCGTTTTTTGTGAGTATAGGCAAATTTAGGCAGGCCTAGCTGGAAGCTAGGCCTGTTTGTTTTGGTTTGTGTGGGCTCAGTTAGCAGTTGGTGACTCATAGGATGTCAAGGCTGGGCTCAGCCCTTCCTTCTCTGAGCTGGCTGCTCAGCTGTTGGCTAATTGCCAGCTTCTATCTCTCCACAGTTACACACCTGTTCATGATATCCTGCTCATCAGTCCTACTAAGGCCTCTTTCACACGACTGATCCATTCAGGTCCGCCTGTCAGTTTTTCAGGCGGACCTGAGCGGATGCTCCATAGAGGTCTATGGAGCGTCGGATGTCAGCGGTGACATGTCTGCTGACATCCGACCTGCTCCGAAATCCAACCCGCTCCTATTTTTCCATCTGTCTGCGGATCGGATCGGGTGACTCTGCGGTCCATCATCACCCGATCTCCCATAGGGGAGAGCGGCACTGTGACAGGTCTGTCCCTACGCAGTGTACAGAGACGGACCTGTCCTCTGCCTGCTCAGCGGGGATCGACGGAACGATCCCCGCCGAGCAAGCGGAAATCCACGGGCGGATCATCACTGATCTGCCCCGTGTGAAAGGACCCTTAAGCTGTTCAGCCCAGAAGACCTCTGCCTTTGCCTTGGTCACATCTATAGAGACACTCTCCTGTGTTCTTGTTAAAGACTTGCTTGGCTGACATTCCTTCTGAAACCAGATCCTGCTTGCTGTTCTACGTTCCTCTCTGGCTCCCTGATGTTTTGGCTTGTCCGACTATCTGTTCCGGTTCCTGAACTCTGGCTATGTTTTGACTACATTTACTCTGTTTACCTTTTTTTATTATTATTATTATTAACCACTTAACAACCGCCCTATAGCCGAATGACGGCTACAGGGCGGTTTCTGGGGCGCGCACTCGAGAGCATCCGTGACCGCCGGGTCCTGTGGATCACGGATTACGGTAAACGGCCGCTCATAGCGGCCGTTTACCACGTGATCGCTCCGTCAAATGACGGAGTGATCACTTGTAAACAAACCGGCGTCATGTTATGAGGCCGGTTCCTCCCTCCCCCTCTCTGTACCGATCGGAACAGCAGAGGGGGAAGAGATTGGTGTCAGCAGCGATGTGGGCTGCATCTGCAGTGCCCACATCGCTGCTCACCGAAAATGAACCCCTCAATTCCCTGCCAATACCCTGCCATTACTCTGCATTACTCTGCATTACTCTGCAATACCCTGCATTACTCTGCAATACTCTGCAATACTCTGCATTACCCTGCAATACCCTGCAATACCCTGCAATACCCTGCAATACCCTGCAATACCCTGCAATACTCTGCATTACTCTGCAATACCCTGCAATACCCTGCAACACTCTGCAATACCCTGCAACTCTCTGCAATGCTCTGCAACACCCGCCAATACCCTGCAATGCTCTACAACACCCGCCAATACCCTGCAACACTCTGCAATGTTCTGCAATACTCTGCAATGCTCTGCAACACCCACCAATACCCTGCAACACTCTGCAATGCTCTGCAACACCCGCCAATATCCTGCAATGCTCTGCAATGCAATACTCTGCAACGCCATACTCTGAGATACCCAGCCATACCCAGCCATAGTCGGTGATACCCTGCAATACCCAGCCATAGACACCCCCCCCCCCCCGCCGCTCTCCGGTGCTTCTACCGACTCGCCAATACGATCAAATCCAGAATCTTTTTTTTATTTTTATTTTTTTTCAGGCTTCCCAGCTTAGAGGTGAGATGCGGGGTCTTATTGACCCCATATCTCACTGTAAAGAGGACCTGTCATGCCATATTCCTATTACAAGGAATGTTTACATTCCTTGGAATAGGAATAAAAGTGATCAAAAAATTTTTTTTGGGGGGGGGGGGGGGGAAATGTCAAACTAAAATAAATAAAGTAAAATGAACAATAAAATTTTTTATTTTTTTTTAAAGCGCCCCTGTCCCCATGTGCTCGCATGCAGAAGCGAACGCATACATAAGTCCCGCCCACATATGAAAACGATGTTCAAACCACACATGTGAGGTATCGCTGCGAACGTTGGAGCGAGAGCAATAATTCTAGCCCTAGACCTCCTCTGTAACTCAAAACATATAACCAGTAAAAAAAAAAAAAAATCGTCGCCTATGGGGATTTTTAAGTAGCGACGTTTGGCGCCATTCCACGAGCCTGTGCAATTTTGAAGAGTGGCATGTTAGGTATCTATTTACTCGGTGTAACTTCATCTTTCACATTATGCAAAAATTGGGCTAACTTTACTGTGTTTTTTTTTAAGCACAAAACAGTTTTTTTTTTCAAAAAAAAGCATTCGAAAAATTGCTGCTCAAATTACCGTGCGAGATAAAAAGTTGCAACGACCACCATTGTATTCTCCAGGGTGTTTGCTAAAAAAACATATATAATGTTTTGAGATTCTATGTAATTTTCTAGCAAATAAATGATGATTTTTACATGTAGGAGAGAATTGTCCTGGGTGCTCCAGAACGCCTGATGGCGCTCCCTGCATGTTGGGGCTCTGTATGTGGCCACACTGTGTAAAAGTCTCACACATGTGGTATCGCCGTACTCGGGAGTAATAGCAGAATGTGTTTTGGGGTGTAATTTGTGGTATGCATATGCTGTGTGAGAAATAAACTGATAATATGACAATTTTGTGAAAAAAAAAAAAAGTAAAAAAAAACTTGATTTTGCAAAGAATTGTGGGGAAAATGACAACTTCAAAAAACTCATCATGCCTCTTACTAAATACCTTGGAATGTCTTCCTTCCAAAAAGGGGTCATTTGGGGGGTATTTGTACATTTCTGGCATGTTAGGGTCTCAAGAATTGTAATAGGCCGTCAGTACTTCAGGTGTGATCAATTTTCAGATATTGGCACCATAGCTTGTGGACTCTATAACTTTCACAAAGACCAAATAATATCCACCAATTTGTACTTATTTTTACCAAAAATATGTAGTAGTATAAATTTTGGCCAAAATTTATGAAGAAAAAAATACTAATCTGCTAAATTTTAAAACAGAAACAAAGAAAAATTCATTTTTTTACAGAATTTTCTGTATTTTTTCTTTTATAGCACAAAAAATAAAAAACCGAGCGGTGATTAAATACCGCCAAAAGAAAGCTCCATTTGTGTGAAAAAAAGGACAAAAATTTCATATAGGTCCAGTGTTGCATGACTGAGTAATTGTCATTCAAAATGTGAGAGCACCGAAAGCTGAAAATTGGTCTGGTTATTAAGGGTGTTTAAGTGCCCAGTGGTCAAGTGGTTAAACACGTGTGATTTAACTGTACTTTTGTTTCAGTCTCATTCATGGTTTCTGACACAGGCACTGAGACCTCCCTCTTCCTTCTAGAGGATTCTAGAAGGAGAGGAGGAGAGGAGAGGTGAAGCTGCCTCGAGTGTTCTAAGGAGCCCTGACCAATCCCCAACCTGGATTGGCAGGGGGCAGGCCTCCTTAAATACCTAGAGTCAGCACAGCTGAGGGTAGAGATGTCGGGTGGAAGAACTGAGGATGGAGTACTAGGCTATTGTGGCCTTTGAGGGAGCTCCTCAGTCGGACACAGTGCACTTAAGGACTTTTATTCTTATTTTTTTTGTGACTGCCTTGAGGGGGGGCTGCGCCCCCCTATGGATCGTTGTCCCTGCCTGCAAAAGGCACTTGCTAAGGCCTGGCTTACATGGGCTAGCTGTTCTTGAGAAACAAGAGTTATGCAGGAGGAAGAGAGAGCAATAGTCTGCAAGCAACATCACTTAAGCCCCATACACACTATCAGTTTTTCTGCTGAGTTTTTCCTTCAGGTTTACCAAAACCATGTAGTAGAAGGGCCTGGCTGATAGCATACAAATTGAAACTCCTAAGGTTTGACCTCATATTATATGGTTTTGGTAAATCTGAAGGAAAAACTCAGCAGAAAAACTGATAGTGTGTATGGGGCTTTATTAGTAGCCCCTACGGGAATACTGCTACATATTCTCGACCCTCCCTCTTAGATTGTAAGCTCTAACGAGCAGGGCTCTCTGAATCCTACTGTATTAAAGTATATTGTAGTTATACTGTCTACGCTCAAGTTGTAAAGCGCTGCGTAAACTGTCAGTGCTACGTAAATCATGTATAATAATAATAATACTGTTATTTTATATGTTTATCTGTGTCTCAGTGGATTGTCTGTTTTATGCTTATCCACATCAGGGAGCAGCTGCAAATGTGTGCATCTCAGGTTCTCTGTAATGATGATTAATTAGGACAAATGTTCATTAGTTTCTTCTTCCTGTCCTTAGTTAAGGGTCATGAGTTCAAGAATGAAAGCACAATTAGCAAGCAAAGCTGTAGCAGTCACTCTGTGCTCTAGTAGATAGACTGATCCATGGACCTTTATTGAGATTTCCTGTAGAAAAATATAGGTTGGATGTGGCGTTCTCAAATTGTATATTTTAGTCAAGTGCTTTCAGTCTCTAAGAACAGATTTTTATAAAAATGGAAATAGGAATTGAACTAGTGAGTCATTAAATACTTTTTTTTAGGTAATATGCAATCTTCATTTAATCTTGTAACAATATAAATTGTACCCTAGTGTATTTTGGCAGACCATAGCATTTGTCTAATGACTACATCCTGACATGCATGTTACTAATGCAACAGGAGCTTACACATTTGCAAGTAATATCAAATATTAGACACTGGACAATTAAAATCACATGACCAACAACTACTGAGCACATACTGTAAACCATTTTGGTGACTTGTAGGTTGGCTAGAGATGGGCTTATGCCCACCAGTGGTTGAAGAAACATGCCGAAATCCAGTGCTGGTAGTGCTGGAACCTGCTGCTGTTCCGATGTACTGAAGCGGTGCATACTGGTTGACAACTTTGTTTTTTTGTTTTTTTTTCAACTAGCTGGAGATTCTCTGTAAAGGCCCATACACACGATCAGACTTTTTGACAACAAACATGCAAATTAGCTGTTTTGGAGCAACATCCGCCCATCGGACAAACTTTTTTGGTTTTAAACTGACTTTTGTTGGCTGTGCGAACGGACAAACTTTCTGGCAACAAAAGTCCGATGGAGCAAAGTCTGATTGTGTGTAAAGAAAACCATAGGACTTTTGTACAAAGTACAAACAGGCATGCTCAGAACCAATGCAAAAGATCAGACAACAATACAGAAGTTGACCAAAGGTGGCGATAAAGAGCAAAAAAAACACGTGATTTGGTGAAAGTTGGCTGAAAAAGTCCTGCTGTGTGTATGCAATACAAGTTCAGGGCCGACGCCCTTTGTACAAAAATCCAAGGTAAAGTTTGTACAAAGTCCTCTCGTGTGTATGAGGCTTTAGCAATAATTTACCAATTCATGATTGCTCCTAGAGTGACTCTATATTGCCAAATCCTCGCCAATGCACTGTATTGGACCTCAATTCAAGGAAAGGATCGAGTTGTTTATAGCCACCTGAAGAACATTTTTCAAATAATTTGGATAATGTTGTGGATAGAAAGAAGTTATCAGTCAGAGCAACAACTTTATTATATACACTGTCCATAATAGCTGGACAGATTTTTTCCCCACATGTTGTTTTAGAGTAGACCTCTAAATGGGTATGGCCACCCTTAAGGCTATCGCACTAGTGATCCCATAGCTAGCAGAAAATTGGCAGCATTAGGATTACAATAGGGACTACATACCTGCTCCAATAGAGTTGGTCCCTCATCGGCTAAGATGCTGCAGAAGCATCAGTGGAGCAATGGAGTGACACTTGCTGTTAATCTTGAGATGATGCCTTGTTTCTATCTTCAGAGGATTTCCATTTTTAGGTGTTCTTTGTACCATTAAAACTTCTTAAGCCCCTACCTCTGTATGAGTAGAGAGCTAGAGGAATAGTCTTCAGAAGCCTTGCATTGCACCCGCGACCTACTGATTGGGGTTGCAATACTTTGCAGGCATCTGTGAAAAAAATATAATAAATGCTATTTTTTTTGCTTGCAAAAGTATGTGCATTTATTTTTTCTTTAACTCCTTCCCACCGGCCGTACACATATATGTGGCCTTAACACCGAGAGTCTGCATATATGCGTACCTAAAGGTAAACAGAACTGTGCCGAGAGCGCCCTGCCCACTCCTGACACAGTTGCCAGTGGCTTTTGGAAAGCTCCTGATCTCTGCTTGCGATCGGGAGCTTTCCGATCCCTCACGGCATCTGAAACCACTTAAAAGGTCGGGAGGTGCCGGCACCAAGGGGTTAGGGTGAACTTAGCCTTTAAAGTGGTTGTAAACCCTTACAAACCACTTTGACCTACATGTAAGCCTACATTAAGGCTTACCTGTAGGTCCAAGAAATATCTCCTAAACCTATACGGTTTAGGAGATATTTACAAAAAGACAGCCACCGCTGTCTACGGCGCATGCGCCGTAGACAGCGGCGTGCAGGCACACTGGGCAGGCCGCAGATTGCGGAGATATGCCACGAGTGTAGGCTCTCGTGCACATGCGCGGGAGTGACGTCATCTCTGCTCTGGCGAATCACAGCGCCGGAGCAGCGAGACCCAGAAGTCACTCCGGGATCCATGGTAGCGGCAGACATGAAGACGGAGGACCGCTTCGGGGGCTTCGTTCTCATGTAAGTTATTCATAATGAGCTAGTATGCTATGCATTTAAGCTCATTATGCCTTTGCCTTGCAGGTTGCTTTTTTTTTTCCAGATGTGTTTACAACCACTTTAATGTCGCTGACTATACCTTCATCTTCTTTTCTCTCCAGAAGGAAAGCACCATCGTCGTTGACATCTCAACCAAGGTCATCATTAACTTCCTGGACTGAGATGCTGGCTCATTGATGCTACAGTCATGTAGTCCTGGTGCTTGTATAGTTCTTATGCCGCGTACACACGGTCGGAGAATCCATCGGAATGCGTCTTATAGGACTGTGTCGTCAGATAATCCGACTGTGTGTGGTATGCATTGGATTGATTCCATCCGAATCTCCGTCTGACCCAATTTTCCAACATGTTGGAAATATTTCCCGACCAACTGGACCGGTCGGACGTAATCCGATCATGTGTAGAGAATTTTGATCGGACCAAGTGCCACACATGCTCAGATCAAATTCCTACATCAAAGCTATTGGCTACTAGCCTGAATCTAGTCCCATCGTAACGAAATTACGTCATCACGTTCTGAAAGATCGGATTTTTCGACAACTTAGTCCGACCGTGTGTATGCAACAGTTTCAGACACAATCCGTCAGACTAAATCTGACGGACAAAATCCGACGGATTTGGTTGTGGAAATCTCCGACCGTGTGTACAGGGGCTTAGTAATGTTGTACCTGACACAGATCAGCCTCCTGCTGCAGCCTCCCAATTTGGCTAAATTTACACTGCAGCACACTTTAAAAAGCAATCTTCAGTGGATCGCTTTTCAGAGGGGGGCTAAACAGCTGCACAAGAGGATCCTGCTGCCTCCTGGATGTATTTTTCTTTGTTTTTTTTCTTTGACAAATGACAAATTTGAATGGAACTAACAAGCATGAGGCATTTTGCTTATGGATGTGGCATGACCCCATTGATTTGACTGGGGAGTTTGACAGATGGTGCCATCTGTCAATACAAGCCACACTAAATTTGCCACTGAACTACCTGATAAAAAAGAAAAAAAAAAAAGAAAAAAAAAAAAGAAAATTGCCATTGGGTTGATGTAAAGCATCATGCTGCAGCATGTATACAGCCATCTCTGACTGTATGTTATCTAGTAAGTGTGTGATCAGGGGGTGGTAAAACTGCAGCTTAACCGCCTGTTTTTATCACCCCTTGCTGCTTATGTAAAAGAGGACTTTGTGATGTTCAAAAAAGTTACAGGGTTGGAGTCTGATGTCTGGAGAAGAGGAAAAAAAGAAATACATCCTTCCTTCCTGCTGCAACAGACTGATGACATCATCTTAGACTATGCAAATCATTTGCTGGGAGCTGAAAGCCAGTCCATGTCTGGGCACAGTCCATGTCATACTAATAATAGCCCATCTCAGCTCTTTCGGGCTTCTTTACTGGTATTAAGATATTGTTTGCCACAGATTTGTGAAAAACCCTCAGCCCAATGTCCCTAGTGTGTACAGCGGCAGTTCTGGTCTTCTGCTTCTCTCCTCTTTCTGTGCTTTACCATTCACAATGGATGCACATAGCTGTGCCATTAATTGTTAATATCACCCCAAAGGATTTGGTAACAAAATACAATGCATTTTGGTGCGCTACAATAAAAAAATACGAAAAAAATAAATAAAAAAGGACCATACACTTCCTTTGTGTGATTTTCATGTGTAGAGCAGTCCATTGAAATGAGCCCTATAAGCAACGTACAAACCCATGCAAACCCACGCACAAACACACGTGGACTGTTGTATCTGCATAATTGTGAACAGAGCCTTAGCAGCTCAGCTAACCCTGGTCTCTCTTTCCCCAGAAGTGATTTGGCAGCCTTACAGCATTTTAATATCGAATGTAAACACAGAACATGTGCTCTGGGGGAAGTGAGGGGGCAGGATGAGCTGAGCTGCTAAGGGAACAACGTGATCATCTTCAATTTGTCGTTCTCCTTATGTATTGATTTACTTTTTGGTTCTTATGTGATGAATTTAAAGCTGCTCTGCCATGAGAAGAGTATAAGGGCTGCCATTTTTGGGCTCCTTTTTAAAAATGCCAGGTGCCTTGCTGCGTCCAACCACAATAAACTTGAAATACAGATTTACAACAACCCTGCTGTAAATGAGTGTTAGAAAAGTGTCATAATTCCTTCTGGGGAATTAATTTAAGCAGTAATGAGACTCTTCAGGCAATAGATCCCTTTAGAGCACATACTGAATGTCAAACACATTCTGTCAAATGGGCATGCTGGAAAAACAGCTTCTGATCAGGATCCGATCAGCGCTTCCAGTCAATGGCTGCGAGCACTGACCGGTGTGTTTTGGTGGGGTTGGGGGAAGCTGTCAGAACACAAAAGAGCAGCAGGGAGATCGCTGTATCAACATCAAAAATTTAGTACAGCGAGCTCCTCAGTAGGCTGAACAAAAAGAACTCATAGTGTGTACCCTGCCTATCAGATCCCTGCACGCTCATAGCAGGAACAGATCTCCAGAGAGATGTAGCAACTTCCTTGCAAGGCAAGGCAGAGCTGTCTACATAGTGAGGTACTAGAGCCAGGCAAGGTAGGAGAGAGTTGAGATTCAAGGAGCTTTGGCGTGGTGGGGGTTGAGGTTGTAGTTGTACACTGTGCACTAGGGATAGCGCTCCCTTAAACCCTGTACTCTGTACACAGCGCACCCTTGAACTCTGCACTGTGTATGTAGCATACTCCGGAACTTTTCACTCTGTATGTAGTTTGTTCCTAAACCTCGCACTTTGTACATAGTGCACCCCTGAACTCAGCACTCTGTTTGTAATGCACTCCTGAACTCTGCACTCTGTACATAGCACACTTCTGAACTCTGCACTCCTGCCCACACAGCCTCATCATTCATACACAGAGCTTTGTGTCTGACTAAACTACAAGTCCCGACAGCCTTAGTGGCTGTCTGCTTATAGTTATCAATGAACTACCATGGCTCTGTGGAGCAACGTGGTAGTTTATTGAGTGTTCTTGTCAGGGAGTATTGGCTTACAGGATGTACGGGTAAGCCCATACACTGACAGTGTATAGGAGACGTGCATGGCATCAGCAATCTGCTGATTGCCGGTGCAATCCTTTCCAGGCTCCTGCAACAAAAAATAATAAATGCACATTTTTTTTACCTGCATTGTAAACTTATCCTTTAATTGAATAAGCTGAATTTAGAAGCTAATTGGCTACCATGCACAGCTGCACCAGATTTTGCACTCTCCAATTTTATTAAATCAACCCTACAGTCCTCAATCTCTTTTCTCTACCTGAAAAGTGAGACATCAGAGGTCTGTTTAGACCCATGATATTTTACCAAAGCCCCCAACAGGGCTGCTAAAAAAAAATGTAAAAAATAAATAATAAAAATAAAAAACTAGACACCGTCCACTGCCCTAATGAAACTGTCTACAGCCCAACTGACACCCTCCTCTGCCCTACTGAAACTATCCACTGTTCTACTGACCATGT
Organism: Lithobates pipiens; assembly: GCF_037356315.1. Lineage (NCBI taxonomy): Eukaryota > Metazoa > Chordata > Amphibia > Anura > Ranidae > Lithobates > Lithobates pipiens. The sequence goes on from NW_027507787.1 coordinate 51,065,688, forward strand.
CCACTTTTAAGGTAGCAGTGGCGGCTGGTGAAGTTTTAAGATGGGGGCACCAGAACCCAACCTTCCTTTTTGACCCCTCCCACTTCTCACAAGCCCCACCCCTTATAGAATTCACCCACCCCATCCCCTGTATTCCACTTGCTTCCACCCATAGTGTCAGGAGTATACAGCTCAATATCACAGATCATGGTATATAGCTCAGCCTCACAGATCAGGGTATATTGCTCCACATCACAGATCAGGATATATAGCTCAGCCTCACAGATCAGGATATATAGCTCAGCATTACAGATCAGGGTATTTAGCTCAGCCTCACAGATCAGGGTTTTATGGCTCAGCAATACAGATCAGGGTATACAGCTCAGCATTGTAGATCTGGGTAAATGGCTCAGTCTTAGAAATCTGGACATGACAGTTCCACGAAAAGCCCCATCTACTGGACCCACCAATCACAAATGAGCAACAGGGTGGAATGAATGAATCGATGAAGAGTGGGAGTGTTTCGGACGCATCGCTGCTCCCTGTTTACACTCCAAAGACCGCCCAATGAAACTTTTCAGCTACAATCACCTGAATTGCAACAGTCAAGCTTCTAAGAGCATCCAGACGCTCTTAAAAGACCACTTTTTTTATGTCCAGTTGTGGGGGGGAGGGGGGTCACGAGCACCCCCTATACACGGGCCGCCACTGGCTAAGTGTATATTTTTACAGTGTCATTTGTTTTAGTTAGGCCTTGCTGGTTACATTTTTTTTTTCTTAAAAAGGGCCTTGAACCTCATCTTTGATCATCTTTGTATTCTTTCATTTTGTACAGGTAGATATTTCCCTTGCAAAGCTTGCACACAGATCAGTCCAAGCACTGTGTTATCCCGACTTCAGAAGTCTGGATCCGCCAGGTGCCAGGACTGATAGGCGTGTCAGCCTCTTCTCTTTTAATCTTTGTTGCATACTTGCATTGTTCTAACTTGGCACAATGTAAGTATACATATTTCATACCTAATGGGCCGCTGGGTAAGCTGACAATTACTGGACTAGTCATTACTACTGCAGTGATAGCCATGATCTTCCAAGTTCTGTACCAAGGGTCCCTCTTCACCTCAACACACTGACCAAAGGGGGGCCGACTTTCAATTGCGATTGGATGAGTTGAAAAGGGGCAATGGTGTCACCAACTCCACCTTGTCCAATCAAAGAATGTCTTGTAGTCACTAAAAAAAAGGCACTCTCTAAATTGCAACAATGTCCAGTGAAGGATGCCCTGTGGTCAGTGTGCAGAAGCAATTGCAAAGGACCTGAAAGATTACAGCTATCACTGTATTAGCACCTACTAAATGATATGCATACTTACAGTGCATTGAAAAAGTATTCATATACCTTGAAATTTTCCACAATTTGTCACATTACAACCAAAAAGTAAATGCATTTAATTGGGCTTTTATGTGCTAGACCAACACAAAGACACATAGAGTAATTGTGAATTGGAAGGAAAATGAGAAATAGTTTTCAAAATATTTTACAAATAAATATGTGAAAAAGTGTGGTGTGCATTTGTATTCAAGCCCCCCCCCCCCCCCCCCCCGAGTCAATACTTTGTAGAACCACCTTTCACTGCAATTACAGTTGCAAGGGTTTTGGGGTATGTTTATACCAGCTTTGCACATCTAGAGACTGAAATATCTGTCCATTCTTCTTTTCAAAATAGCTCAAGCTCTATCAGATTGCATGGAGAGGATCTGTGAACAGCAATGTTCAAGTCTTGCCACAGATTCTCAATTTGATTTAGGTCTGGACTTTGACTGGGCCATTCTAACACACGAATATGCTTTGATCTAAACCATTCCATTGTAGCTCTGGCTGTATGTTTAGGGTCTTTGTGCTGCTGGAAGGTGAACCTCCGCCCCAGGCTCAAGTCTTTTGCAGACTCTAACAGGCTTCCAAGATTGCCCTGTATTTGGCTCCATCCATCTTCCCATCAACTCTGACCAACTTCCCTGTCCTTACTGAAGAAAAGCATCCGCACAACATGATGCTACCACCAACATGTTTCATGGTGGGGATGGTTTGTTCAGGGTTATGTGTTGGTTTTCCGCCACACATAGTGTTTTGCTTTTACGACAAAAAGTTCAATTTTGGTATCATCTGACTAGAGCACCTTCTTCCACATCTTTGCTGTGCCCCCCATGTGGCTTCTCGCAAACTGCTAATGGGGCTTCTTATGGCTTTCTTTCAAAAATGTTTTTCTTCTTGCCACTTTTCCATAATGGCCAGATTTGTGGAGCTCACAACTAATAGTTTTCTTGTTTACAGATTCCCCCTCCTGAGCTGTGGATCTCTGCAGCTCCTCTAGAGTTACCATGGGCCTCTTACCTGTTTCTCTGATTAATGCTCTGCTTGCCCGGCCTGTCAGTTTAGGTGGATGGCCATGTTTTGGTAGGTATGCAGTTGTGCCATCATCTTTCCATTTTCGGATGGTGGGTTGAACAGTGCTCCATTGAGATGTTCAAAGCTTGGGATATTTTATTATAACCTAATTCTGCTTTAAACTTCTCGACAACTTCATTCCTGATTCCTTGGCCTTCATGATGCTGTTTGTTTACTAAGGTTCTCTAACAAACCTTTGAAGGCTTCACAGAACAGCTGTAGTTATACTGAGATTAAATTACACATAGGTGGACTCTATTTACTAATTAGGTGACTTCTGAAGGCAATTGGTTCCACTAGATTTTAGTTAGGAGTATCAGGCCAGATTCATGCATTTTTTGTGCTTTTTTGCATTTTGCAGATTTGCACTACAGAACGTGTTCCATAGGAAACCATGTTAAATGGACTGTAGTACAAATCCGCAAAATGCAAAAAGCACTAAAAATGCATAGGGGTGAACCAGGCCTCAGAGTAAAGGGGGCTGAATACAAATGCATACCACACTCAGATATTTATTTGTAAGAAATTTTGAAAACCGTTTATCATTTTCCTTCCACTTCACAATTATGTGTCACTTCGTGTTAACCTACCATGTAAAATCCCAATAAAATACATTTACGTTTTTGGTTGTAACATGACAAAATATGGAAAATTTCAAAGGGTATGAATACTTTTTAACCACTTAAGGGCCAGGCCTCTTTTTCAGTGTTTACATGTTTAAAACTGTTTTTTTTGCTAGAAAATTACTTAGAACCCCCAAACATTTTATATTAAATTTTTTCTAACACCCTAGAGAATAAAATGGCGGTCATTGCAATACTTTTTTTCACACCGTATTTGTGCAACGGTCTTACAAGCGCACTTTTTTTGGGAAAAAATTCACTTTTTTGCATAAAGTAAAATTAGCCCAATTTTTTTTTATATTGTGAAAGATAATGTTACGCCGAGTAAATTGATACCCAACATGTCACACTTCAAAATTCTCCATAAGGGACATTTAAAAAATTCTACAGGTTGCATTTTTTGCGTTACAGAGGTCTAGGGCCAGAATTATTGCTGTCGCTCTACCGATTGCGGCGATACCTCACATGTGTGGTCTGACCGCCGTTTTCATATGCGGGCGCTACTCACGTATGCGCTCGCTTCTGCGCGCGAGCATGTAGTGACGGGGTGTTTTTAAAAACCTTTTTTTTTTCTTATTTATTTTAATTAAATTTATTTATTTTTACACTGTTTAAAAAAAAAATGGATCACTTTTATTCCTATTACAAGGAATGTAAACATCCCTTGTAATAGAAAAAAGCATGACAGGTCCTCTTAAATATGAGATCTGGGGTCAAAAAGTCCTCAGATCTCATATTTGGACTTAAATGCAAAAAAAAAAAAAAAAAAGTCATTTAAAAAAATTACATTAAAAAAATATACCTTTAAGAGGTATGGGCGGAAGTGACGTTTTGACGTCGCATCTGCCCTCCTATGATATACAGACGAGTGGGGGCCATCTTAGCCTCACTCGTCTCTATACCCAGCTAGGAAAAGGACCAGATCTCCTCCGCCGCTACCAACGGCTCCGGTAAGCGGCAGAGGGCGCGGGAGGGGGGGTGGCACCTCTCCTGCCGCCGATAACGGTGATCTTGCAGGGAACCCGCCGCGGAGACCACCGTTATCGTACAGACGACCGGCACCTGAAGACATGGATATCTCGGTTGTGGCAGCAGCTGCTGCTGTTACCGAGATATCCCTCTTCAAATATAGGACATACATCGGCGTGTGCTGGTTGTTAAAGAGGGATTCCACCAAAAAAATAAATATTAAAAGCCAGCAGCTATAAATACTACAGCTGCTGACTTTTAATAAATGGACACTCACCTGTCCCGGGTTCCAGCGATGCCGGCAGCCGAGGCCGATCGATCGCTCGGCTCTCGGCTGCTGTCGCCACCATTCTAGGTGAGGGAATCAGGAAGTGAAGCGAATTGGCTTCACTTCCCGGTTCCCTACTGCGCATGCGCGAGCTGCGCCGCGCAATAGGAAATCTCCGCGCTGTCACTGGGACCCGTGTGTGTCCCAGCAGACAGCGCGGCAGGGCAGGAAATGGCTAGACTCCCACGGGAGTCTATGCCCGGAAGTGGGTGAAAATACCTGTCTTTGACAGGTATCTCCACCCCCCTCCCCCCTGAAAGGTGTCAATTGTGACACCGGAGGGGGGGAGGGATCCGATCAGTGGAGGTTCCACTTTAGGGTGGAATCCCGCTTTAAGTGGTTAACCACTTGCTTACTGGGCACTTAAACCCCCCTCAGTCCCAGACCAATTTTCAGCTTTCAGCGCTGATGCACTTTGAGTGACAATTGCGCGGTCATACAACACTGTACCCAAATGAAATTTTTATCATTTTTTTCCCACAAATAGAGCTTTCTTTTGGTGGTATTTAGTTACAGCTCGGAGTTTTATTTTTTGCTAAACAAACAAAAAAAGATGCAAAAAAAAAAAAAAAAAAAATCATGTTTTAATAGTTTGTTATAAAATTTTGCAAACGGGTCATTTTTCTCCTTCATTGAAGTGCGCTGATTAGGCGGCACTGATAGGCTGCATTGGTGGGCACTGATGGGCTGCATTGGTGGGCACTGATGGGCTGCATTGGTGGGCACTGATAGGCTGCACTGGTGGGCACTGATAGGCATAGTTAAGGCGGCACTAATAGGCACAGATAAGGCGGCACCGATGGGCACAGATAAGGCGGCACTGATGGGCAAAGATGGGCACAGATAAGATGGCACGGATGGGTGGCACGGATAAGTGGCACGGATGGGTGGCACGGATGGGCACTGATAGGTACCACAGATAGATGGGACTGATGGGCACTGATAGGTGGCACTGATAGGTGGCTCTGATAGGTGGCACTGCTGGGCACTGATGGGCGGCACTGCTGGGCACTGATGGGCGGCACTGCTGGGCACTGATGGGCGGCACTGGGGTGCAGCACCTTTGAGGCAGATTTTGGGTGGCACTGTGGGTGGCACTGCTGGGTGGCACTGTGGGCACTGCTGGGTGGCACTGTGGGCACTGCTGGGTGGCACTGTGGGCACTATGGGCACTGCTGGGTGGCACTGACAGGGGGGCACTTACTTTATTTCAGGATGGCACTGTGGGTGGCAGGTGGGCACTGGCAGGGGGCAGGTGTCCGCTTGAATTGTTGGCCGTGATCGGGACTGATGTCCCGAACATGGCCGCCGGCGATCGGCTTTTTTTTTTTTCTCCTCGCGCTGTCAGCGCGAGGAGGAATACTAGCCGATTACCGGCTCCGTTTTATCACATGATCAGCTGTCATTGGCTGACAGCTGATCACGTGATAAGGGGTCGGGATCGACCCCTTACACGGATCGGTGATCAGGCGAGTCTCACGGACTCGCCGATCACAGAGCGCGCCGCTCGCGCCCCTCAGGGGGCGCGCAGGCCGCTCGTAACCGGGACGACGTCAATAGACGTAGTCCCGGCAATCTAGGTCCGCGCTAATGCCGTCATTTGGCAATAGCGCGGATCTGTAGTGGTTAAAGGTGTTGTTCTTACATTGTGCCAAGCTGGACAGTGTAATGCCCCGTACACGCGGTTGGATTTTCCGACGGAAAATGTTCGATGGGAGCTTGTTGTCGGAAATTCCGACCGTCTGTAGGCTCCATCGGACATTTTCCATCGGAATTTCCGACACACAAAATTTGAGATCTGAATCTCAAATTTTCTGACAACAAAATCCTTCCGCTTCACAATTATGTGCCACTTTGTGTTGACCTACCATGTAAAATCCCAATAAAATACATTTACGTTTTTGGTTGTAACATGACAAAATCTGGAAAATTTCAAAGGGTGTGAATACTTTTTAAAGGCACCTTTCTTACATTGTGCCAAGCTGGACAGTGTAATGCCACGTACACATGGTTGGATTTTCCAACAAAAAATATTCGATGGGAGCTTGTTGTCGGAAATTCCGACCGTGTGTAGGCTCCATCGGAATTTCCGACACACAAAATTTGAGATCCGGATTTCAAATTTTCCGACAACAAAATCCGTTTTATCGGAAACTCTGATTGTGTGTACACAATTCCGACGCACAAAGTTCCACGCCTGCTTGGAATCAAGCCAAAGAGCCGCACTGGCTATTGAACTTCAATTTTCTCGGCTCGCTCGTCACCGCGTTGTTGACGTTTTGGAATTTCCGACAAGATTTGTGTGACCGTGTGTATGCAAGTTTGAGCCAACATCTGTCGGAAAACAAAACACGGTTTTGTTGTCGGAAAATCCTATCGCGTGTACGCGGCATAAGTATTGCAATAATCGTCATTCTCGGAGATCAGCTTTTATTTCGCTTTTGTGCAATACCTTTACTACCGCATACCTTTGTACAGTATAAATTCCTCCATTGTTACTGTGCAAGAGCGTATTGCTATTATATCTCAGGGGCTGTGCAAAGTTACACAGGAGCTGTGGAAAGCTATTGTTAGACCGGTGAATAAAAAACTGATGTTACATTAAAGCGTTGGTAGCGTATTATGACAGTGTGATTTATTACAGATGCCGTTCAGTGCCAGGTTTATTATGAAGTGTGCAGTAAAACTGTAATCAGCACTTCCTTTAGTCGCTACTACAAAGTAGCCAACAGAGTAGTATTACTGATGCCTAGGTAGTTGCATCAACTACGTTCACCGACTCTATGTGCAGTTTCTGTTGCCAGGAGTAGCAGGTCATTTGATTGGCAGAAAGGTCTGAAATGGAGCAGGCCTTCTTTTCAATAAGCCCTCCCCCACATCCTCCAGCACACAGACAGTCAAGGCTATTATGAAGGGAAATACATTGCTTCAGCAGAGCCTCTCTGTAATGCAGCCTGCTCAGCCCTCAGCAGAGAAAACACACTTCTGAAAAGGATTTGCTACCTCCCAGCCCAGCCCCCCCCCCAGTTGCTCCTTTGAAGGAAACTTGTGTGATACTAGGGACTGTGTCTTAGGGTGCTGGATGGATTATACTGAGAAGCATGTGGCTCTTTTTCATCCTCTGAGATAAACGAAGCGTTTATTTCCTGCTTTTTACGTTTCATTTAAGCCCTGTTTGCCGAGCTTAGAGGAAGCTGAATGAACAGCTGGACAGCTGGATATCAGGTATTACTGACAACTGTTGTAGCTCTGTTGACGCATTTGTGGCATATAAATAGACTTATGTACACAAACTCTATGGCTTTCATTCATTCTAATAGTCGTTCGTTGGTGTTGGCACCAGAAAATGAATGTTGCGCCCTCGTATAATTCAACGACACTTTTACGTTGGTACCTTATTGTAACTGTACTGCCTCCCTTTATTGTGTATAGTGCTGTGCAAACCATTGGCACTATATACATTCTGTATAATAACAATCATGGAGGAGGCATGTGTACATTTGCTGTTTTTGTTTTTTGTGTTTTTTTTATTTTTATTTTTTTGTTATTTTTTGTGTTTATTTTTTATTTTTATTATTTTATTTTTTATTTATTTTTGTTTTGTTTTTTATGGCAGCATTTGTTTTTTATGCTACAAAGTAACCAGTGTGTGTGTGTGTGAAAGATGAACTACAACTAGTTGCATCTCGGCTGCACAAGCTCCATTCAAACTGATACCTAATACAGACAGTAAGTCGCACATTCACCGCTTATACAATCCTATGGCACATGTGTTTATTGTTATCTGAGCTCTGTGAATCACATCATATCTCAGAATTGCATCATGGTTTGATAAGCTGATTTTTAAAGTGGCCTTAAGAAAAAGTAGTTATGTTGAATACAGATCAATGCAATCTTTCGATCCACTCGATAAGGATTTCAATTTGTGTTTTTATTGTAGACCGTATTTGGAACATAGTTTTTGTTATCATTGTGTTTGGATTAGATGGGGGAATACCACAACTTCCAAGTTTTGTTTTTATTGTTTTTGTTACTGAGGTTTGATAAAACACTTGTGTCAGCAAGACTACAAAGTAGCTACACTCCCCCCGAACATATTTTAGGATGTATTAAAGTAGTCAGTAGTTTTCTTTTCAGTTTCTGTGACAATGTTATTACCACTACGCATTTTTTATGTTTATGAAAGCTGACCAACAATCCATCACCGGCCTTATTAAAGTGTTCTCTTAAGACAGTGTCTTTGCTAAGAAGAAATGTCAGTCATCATTTATTTTGTTGAACTTAGGTCATGTTTTGAAAAAAAATGCAGATTTCGTAACCTCCTAGCTCCACATCCTAGCTGCTTCCACATCTTCATTATGTATTTTTTCCTGCATTAGCATACTAGTGATTACGTAGCCTTTTGTCGGTGTAAACCAGTTTGTTACTTTTGTTGTGTGATGTGGGCTCTTCCAGCAGGAAGGAGTTAAATTGAATGCAGTGCTAATGAATGTGTAAGAGATGACTTGGAGGCCCTGATAAACATTTGCAAGTTGCATTAACTCTGTATGCTACAAGATCAGTAACACATGGTTTAACATGCTTGCTACACTCAGCTGGAAAGTTTTTTTTTTTTTTTCCCCCCACACTAACAACTGCCCACTGCATTTAGACCCTTTTTATAACTCTACTAACCCTCCTGCATTAGCTATTGTGACTTGGTTGTGTGTTTTCCTCTGTCACCCCTCCTTGTACTGAAATTCTACACCCTGCCCTTTATTTGCCGCTCATCCCTTTTTTTTCCTGGAGACCTTGGGGAAAAGAGGTTTGCTCCAAAGACAGGATTATCAACCTATTTGTTCTGTGACATGAAAATTTGCAAAAAGTCAATTTTGCATTTATAAGAGAGAGCATAATCTGGATGCATTTTTGGGGAAAAATGTCAGTGTACCTTTCTGCAAATAACCTTGTTACCTTTTTATTGTGTAACCTATAGAAACCTACATTTATTAACAGGAATGCCCTAATTAGAATGACAGTACAGTGTGTGTGATTTTTCTTTATGTAATGGCACTGATGGAGGCTTTGGCGTTGGTAACTGTATAGCGTACCAATGAGTGATCTCATGGTAGAAAATGTTCAGATATTCTGGTATGTTAAATAGCAGCAGCGAAGAGAAATCTAAATAAGTCAGTCCTTTTAAAGAGCAGCTCCAGGCTCCTTTAGAAAAAAATGTAAGTGCTTGTAAAATCAAAAGGTTTTTTTATCTTAATTACTTCCCGACCAGCTCCCCTGATCATAGTCATATGCTGGCTTGCTTGCAGACCACTAGGGGGCGTGCGTAAGGGACTGCCGGAGCCGATGCGCATGCCCGGTGGACACAATGACCACCGGGCACCCGCAATCGCTCCACACAGAGACAGAACAGAGATAACCCCCCCGTCAGACTTACCGGTAATGGTATTTCCATGAATCTTCCAGGACAGCTACTTGAGAGATGATTGGCTCCACCTTCTACGGGAAACACAAACCAGACACAATTTAAAAGGCCCCTCCCTCTCCCCTGACCCTCAGTTATATGAAGATCAAGTAAACCTTGACCTAAAGTGAACTCAGAAGAGGAATAGTAGAAACTCACTAATGCACCACCACCAGGTTAAATTAAGGGGACCAGTGAATAAAGAATAGGGTGGGAACATAGATGCTGTCCTGGAATATTCATGGAAATACCGTTAGCGGTAAGTCTAATGGCGGTCCCCCCCTCCCCCCCCCTCATCTTCCAAGACAGCTACTTGAGCTGATAAGCAAGATTCTATACCTTAGGGAGGGAAGACATCCTGAAGCACTTTCCTTCCAAAGGAGAGGTATATTGCTTGATGAATGCATGAGGAGGACCAGAGAGCAGCTTTGGAAATATCTTCCCATGATGCACCCACTCTTTCTGCCCAAGATGCAGCTAGAGATCTAGTAGGTAAAGTGAGCCCTAACTCTGGAAGCAGGGTATTGCCCTGAAGATCTGTAGGCTTCACAAATGGCTTCTCTAATACATCTGGCCTTGGAACCCTTTTTAGGGCCACTGAAAGAAATTAGTAATTGGGAAGCTTTTCTAAACTCACTAGATACTTCTAAATAATGCAGAAGACATCTTACATCTAAGAAACAAAATCTTTCCTCCTCTGAATTCCTGGGGGAGGAACAAAAGCCAGGAAGAACTACTTCCTGGGATCTGTGGAACTCATATGAAATTTTGGGTAAATACAAAGGATCGGGCCTAACTACTATCCTTTTTGTTTAAAATTCTTAGGAAAGGATCTTTGCACGAGAAAGATCCTAAATCAGAAACCCTTCTCCCAGAAGTTAAGGCCAAAAGAAAAGTCATCTTTAAAATAACAAATTTTAAACAGGCCTTATGAAGTGGCTCAAAGGGGGCTGTTGTAAAGACATTCAACACCAATGACAATTCCCAGTGAGGAACCTGCTTAACGACTCTAGGTGTACGTCTAGTCCTAGCTGAGAGGAATCTTTTAATCAATGGCTCCTCCGCTAGTCTTTTTTTTTTTTTTTCCATGAACAAAGATAGAGCAGCAACTTGAACCTTAAGAATGCTGACAGCAAGCCCCTTTTCCACCCCTTTCTGTAAAAAAAAAAATCCAGAACACGGGATAGAAAACGAGTCCACTCCAGCACTTTTTTGCCAGGCTACAAAGGTTTTCCAAACTTTGTCCCCCCCTTGTTGAAGTAAGCCACTGTCATGGCATTGTCTGAAAAAATCAACAGGTCCCTTGCACGAACCCTTCCCTACCTCTAACAGCTCCTTAAAGTTGGGCTGCCTTCTCTGGTCTCCATGTTACCTGAGACTACCAGTCTTCTGAGTGAGCTCCCCAACCCCACAAGCTGGCATCTGTTGTAATCCTTATTGGGGAATGCTGGGCCCAAGCCTTCTCTACCTGCAGATGCTCCAGCCAGTCCCACCAGGAAAGATTGAGAGAATCATCTCCTGGAAGCTGTACAACCTGGTCAAAAGAGGCTTTTCTGCGATCCCAGCAACGCAAAGAAATGCCTGCAGGGACCCGGAATGCAATTGGGGCCGGGGCACTCCTGGGATTGCTGTAGTCCTCAAGCCCAGCAGTTGCATTATTTGACAAAGGGAAGCCTGGGACTGCACCTAAAACTCTGCACAGGGAGAAGGATCTTCGAGATCTTCTCCTGGTAGAAAAATCTTTTGGTTGACTGAGTCTAACAGTAGCCCAAAAATGGCTCTGGGAAGGAACCAGAGCAGACTTCTGCAGATTGACTTTCCAACCCAGTCTTTGAATGGTCTGTAGAACTACTTGTAGATACTGACCAAGGTTCTCTTTCTCTCAGGCAAAGATCAAAAAGTCGTCCAAGTACGGGACGATTGAGATCTTTTGTAAATGAAAAAAGGCCATGGCTTCAGCCATGACCTTTGTAAAAATTCTTGGGGCTGCCGAGAGACCAAAAGAAAGGGGGCCCTGAACTGCCAATGACGTGTGCCATTTTCCGTGCGGATCGCAAACCTCAAGCCTTTGGCGAATAAAAACATATAACACATAGGGCATACCCCCCAACTTTTTGAGATGGGAATGGGGGACACCTATTAGGAAAAGGTGGAAAGGCATAGCACACACCCCAGCCATGTCCCTTAAAGGAGAATTGTACAAAAACTAATTATTTGTTAAACCCACAAGTGTGTTTATTTTTTTACCACGTCTATTTCTTTATATAGTCTTGTGAGGAGTTTGATCACCTCCCATTCAAAATACATGCAACTGGATGGTTCCCACCAGAGAATGTTGGTGAAAGTCATATTCTCTTCTTTATAAACCCTATTTTGTCTGGTGACCAATAGAGCCCAAAATTGTGATTCGTTTGGGACATTTTGTATTGGCCTTTATTGTTTTTCATACCTCAATGTGCAGCTAATTGAGCTTCAGTCACAAATATACAATTTCAGCTATGAACATTAATGTTTATTTCACGTCATAAATTCTTATAGGATATTCCATGTAAGTGTTGGTGGCTAGCTTTGGGACTAGCTTTTTATGTATATAGCTATGATTTATTTTACCTATGATCATTCTTGATTACAAACAAATTGCAGAAATAATCGCATCATACAGTTAAAGTATAACTAAAGGCAAAACTTTTTTCCTATCTACGCCCCTGTTAAGGAGATTGATCCTCTCTACTTGTCTTTCTTATTATCGCTGAAAGTAAAAGAAAAACACAATTTTTTTGGGGTTGTCTCCTGAAAAGTATTAGGGGAGTTGGAAATCTTCCAATGGGGGCACTAGTTCTGATGACCTGGGGGGGGGGGGGGGGGGGGGTAAGGAATTCCCTATAATTTATGGGCATTTCCTATTTCCTGTTTGGCTATGGGACAGGAAGTGAAGGGAAATCTCTGCTATGGGACAAAGATGGTGAAAGAAAATCTGACAGGGGTTATGACCCTCCCTTATTCTATACAATATCTGCCCTGTAGCACACGTATCCTTGACCATTTTATATGTGCCGCTGCTTGGCTGCGAATGCTCCAGCCACAAATGTTTGGTCCAGTGCAAGTGGCAGCTTCCTGGCAGGCTCATGTGGGTTGCAACATCTGAGTAGCCATTAGATGATTACACACAGTAGCTCAGATTCGCATCTCACCTTGATACCGAGTGTTGTTTTGACATGTTCCCAACTCCCTTTTGACATACCTCCCAACATTTTGAGATGGGAATGAGGGACACCTACTAACAAATGTATGTAGGCATAGGACATGCCCCCGTCCACACCCCCTTAAAGGAGAATAAACTAAAAAAAGGTTTATTAAATCCACAAAGACTTTTTTTTACCACTACTATTCCTTATATATTGACTTTTAAAATGTATAAATGCAGCAATTTAGAAATTGGATGAAAGGTTTAGCACTGGGAAAAACTTTTTGAAAGATAAAAAGTGCATTTTATATACATCTATATAGATCAGACCAAAATGAGGGGGAAAGAGGGACAGAGGGACATTGCTCCAAAACAGGGACAGTCCCTCAAAATCAGGGACAGTTGGGAGGTATAGTTTGATATGATCCTAACTACAATAGAGCCCAACACAGCACAGCGTAACACAGTGCATATAATGGTGTGTTTTTAGTTAGAAGTTAGAAGCTGACTACCATGCATAGCTGCACCAGATTTTGCACTCTAAAGTTTTAGTAAATCAACCCCGCTGTGTGTTGTATTGCACTGCCTTTTTTAAAGGATCATTTACATTTTTCATCAGTTAAGGTACAGATGGGCTGCCTTAATGCAACACACCCTCAAGTGATTGTAAATGATAACCTTGTAACATTAGGCTTAAATGGAAATGAAAGGCAAAACATTTTTGTATACAGCACTTTTGTATAAAGAACTGATCACTATGTGTTCTCCTGCTTAGCGTGGTCAGTTTTTAATAGGAAAACAGAGTGGCTGGCAGGAACACCAGGGATTTTAGTCAAATGAAGCAATGCAAGGAGAACAGGATACTTTTTTATACAAATACAGCAGACCCGTATCAGGAATATGAAATGTTTACATATTCTTTAACCAGTTCCCGACCGGCGCACGATGACGTACGTCAGCAGAATAGCACAGGCAGGCATATTGGCATACAGGTACATCCATTTCTATATGTCGTCCTGCCATCACGTGCATGGTGCGCTCGCGTGCCAGCCGAGACCCCCGTGAGTCTGGTCGCGGGTCCCGCGGACTCGATCGCCGCGGGGATACCCGCGATCATCTCACGCGGAGATGCCGTTGTAAACAGCATCTCCCCTTTCTGCCTAGCAACAAGTGACGCTGATCTCTGCTCCATGTGATTGGAGCAGAGATCAGTGTTCACTAACACAAAGCCCAGCCCCCCACAGTTAGTAACATGCCCCTAGGAACACTTAACCCCTACACTGCCACCCACTAGTTAACCACTTCACTGCCAGTGTCATTTACACAGGAATCGGTGCATTTGTATAGCACTGATTGCTGTATAAATGACAATGGTGTCAAAAATGTCCGCTGTGTCCGCCATAATGTCGCAGTCACAATAAAAATCGATGATCACCGCCATTACTAGTAAAAAAAAAAAAAAAAATTATTAATAAAAATGCCATAAAACTATCCCCTATTTTGTAAACGCTATAACTTTTGCGCAAACCAATCAATCGCTTATTGCGATTTTTTTTTTTTTTATATGTAGAAGAATACGTATCGGCCTAAACTAAGGGAAAAACATGTTTTTTTTTTATATATTTTTGGGGGATATTTATTATAACAGAGGCGATCAAATACCACCAAAAGAAAGCTTTATTTGTGGGGGGAAAAAAGGACGTCAATTTTGTTTGGGAGCCATGTCGCACGACCGTGCAATTGTCAGTTAAAGCGACGCAGTGCCGAATCGCAAAAAGTGGTCTGGTCTTAAGCCAGCAAAATGGTCCGGTCTGAAAGTGGTTAATGTGTGTGTATTAATAGACCCCCATTGAACACCTAAACAATGATGTTATCTGTGCTTTTGTGTGAAAGTGTCCTTTTGTGATAAAAACAGATGGTTTTGATACTTGCAGTTTGAGAAACCCTCTTTGTCATTTGTACAATGCATACCTTTTTTATATCCTCTTCATACCTGAAATGTCTAAGAATGCACATAAAAAAAACATGCTAACAGTTGGGAAGGACTAAGGCCGCGTACACACGCGCGGACTGTTCGCCCAACTTTGTCCGTCCAACAGTTTCAGCAAACAGTCCGCTCAAAATTAGCATGGACGGACATGCCCACACACGACGAACGAACAGTTTGCTGAAACCGTGCGCGATGACGTGAACAGCACGTATGACGGGACGAAAAATACGACGTCCTATACACTGCATTATAGCTTTCGGCGTGAAAATCCTTTCTGAGCATGCGCGCAACTTTGTTTGACGAACAAGCCTACACACGAGCGGGCTGTTCGCTGAAACAAGGTTTCAGCGGACAGTTTTTTGGAAATTCCGAAAAACCTTGTCCGTCCAACTGTCCGCTGAAACTGTCCGCTGAAAGCCCACACACGAGCGGACTGTCCGCCCAAACACTGTTCAGCGGACAAAGTTGGGCGAACAGTCCGCCCGTGTGTACGCGGCCTAATAGTAAGTGTTCTCTTGTATTATATGGAAAGTATCATCCCTGTGTCTCCTTTGCTTTACATTATTCCTGCTCAACCTGTCAGCCAGGAAGTATGTATATGTAAAAGTATGCCAGGGAATCCTGGTTTAGCATAAACTACTCTGCAGAGTGCCCTATAGCTGCAGTTGACTTCCTTGGGAAATAGGAATGTTAAACTGGCAGGACCCAGGGTGATCTCCGTATAGTTCTTAGAGAATGTAAATAATATGAAGGGATATACCTGCAAACTTTATGTACCTTTTTTGAAGGTGTAAAGATGCTCTAAAACGATGAGTGCACAAAAAAACAATTTTAGCTTTGTCTTCCTTTTTTCCTCAGCGTCTGTGATTTGTATGATAGCTTTACAAAAGTATATAGTTGTGAAATCCAGAAATGAGTATCACATTCCTATAATAGACTCAGAGTACAGGCGGGATCTAAAAAGGGAATATGTTGTTGCTTCACAAGAGATTTAAAAAAATTTAGTGAATAATTTAGCCAATGTTCGTTTAATACTAATGGACTGAGACTTTTGTATGGGAAGCCCTTAAAGCAGTATTAATCCCAAAAGCAAACGTTTATTATCCTTATCAATTCTTAGATGTGGCTGTATTAGTTTCTTTTTTTAAGGCTTCCTTCTATTTTCATCTCCTAAACCAGCCAGCAAGTCTGCTTTTCTCAGCACAAACTCTCCAGCAGAATGTAATGTACAGGGATAAGACAAACTATTTAACACTGGTAGGGGTGATTAAAGGAGAAGTCCTTATGGATCACAGAAGTGCAATTCGTTTTGCACTCCTGTGACCTGTTTTCAGCAGAAAGCGGTCTGAAGTCTGCTCTCTGCTGATGTTGCACGGATCAGTCTAGGCACAGCGTCATCCCGACTCTGGGAGTCTGGATCCGCCAGGTGCCTGGACTGATAGCCGCCTCAGCCTCTCAGCAAGCCGCTGAGATGGCTGCTCCCTGCCCACCCACAGCTCGGCACTCCAATGAGCGTAGAGGAGCAGAGCAGTAGAGCTGCTGACTGACAGGTAGCAGCTCCCTGCTTGGGAAGCCAAGAGAACAGAGCATTCAGCGGTGTTCCATCGCTGAGTTCTCAGGACAGAGGCGGCAGGGGAGAGATGCAGCATCGGACCGATGCTGCATCCACCTAGGTGAGTGATTATGGGGAAAAAAATGTCCCCACACTTCTCTTTTAAAATGATCAGCTTTTATTTATTCTTGCAAAGTCTTTATCTCAAAAGGGAAAAAACTGCAGTAACTGATTATAAAGTGTGAGTTGGAGTTTGGCTTCAAGAGGCTCTAAATCTGCTAATTTTGTCAACAATTGTCTAATTGTCAGTGCTGCTGTCTACTGTGCCCCCTGCTCATTCCGCCAGAGTTGTCTCACTAATACATGAGGTGTGTTACTGGCCAGATCACCAGGGAAAAGCTAAAGAAAAGAAAACTGATGCAGCAACCGCATCTTATGATTTTGTAAGCTGCAATATACAGTACCAAAAAGAATTGTTTGATCCTCCTGCAGATTTTGTAAGTTTACACACTTACAAAGGAATGAAGGGTCTATAATTGTTATCATAAGTGTATTTTTAATGCTAGAGACCAAATAACCAAAAATCCAGAACAAAACATGATACCTATGTTATAAATAGAGTTGCAGTTCAGTAAATTAAGTAGTTGATCCCCCACCAACCAACAATAATTCTGGCTCCCACAGACTGGCTACAGTATGTGCTCATATGGTAGGCACATTAGTTCTGTCAGTTTAAGAACGTGCTCCTAATGACAACTCATTATGTGTATAAAAGACACCTGTCCACAGAATCTCTTTATTCCATTCAAACCCACCATCATGGGCAAGACCAAAGAGCTGTCAAATGACGTCGGGGATTGCAGAGATGTGCAAGGCTGGATTGAGCTACAAGACCATCAGCAAGAAGCTTGGTGAGGAGACAACTATTGAAACGATTATTCACAAATGGAAGAAATACAAAATAATTATCAATCACCTTCTGTCTGGAGCTCCATGGAGGATTTCACCTCATGGGGTAAGGATGATCATGAGAAAACTGAGGAATCATCCCAGAACTACACAGGAGGAGCTTGTGAATGATCTGAAGGAACCCGCAAGGTCCCCCTCCTCAAGAAGGTACATGTACAGGTCGTCTGAATTTTGCCAATGAACATATATAATTGATTCAGAGAAGGGTTGTGGTCTGATAGGAGACCAAAATTGAGGCCTTTGTCTTTCGACTCGCTGTGTTTTTGGAGGAAGAACCCTAAGAACACCATCCCTACAGTCAAGGACGAAGGTGGAAACATTATGCTTTGGGGTTGTTTCTCTGCTAAAGGTACTGGCCGCCTTTGCCACCTTGAGAGGCCACTGAATGGGGCCATGTATTGTTAAATCTTGGATGAGAACATTCTTCCTCAGCCAGAACACTGAAGATGGGTTGTAGATGGGTCTTCCAGCATGACAATGACTTAAAACATACCGCCAAGGCAACAAAGGAGTGTCTCAAGAAGAAGCACATTAACCAGTTGCTGACCAGCAACCTCAGTTATACTGTGGCAAGCTGGCTGGGCTGCATGATTCAATGTACTGGTATGTCGATTTATGCACTGGCTTTTGCAGGCATGCACCTGCCGTGGGAGCTCGCCCCCCGTGGGTCCAGTGTACTCGATGTCTGCCGGCCACCTGAGATTGCAAAAAAGAGCCAGAATGAGATTCTGTCAACGTAAACAAACAGATCCCCGTTCTGACAGGGTAGATTCCTAGTGATCAGGAAAAGCAATCTCTTATCTCCCAAGCAGCCCATCCCCCCATACAGTTAGAAACACCTCCCAGGGAACACAGTTAACCCCTTGATCGCCCCATAGTGTTAACTGCCAGTGCCATTTATACAATGTTCAGTGCATTTTTATAGCACTGATCACTGGTCCCTAAAAAGTGTCACTTAGGGTCAGATTTGTCTGCCTGCAATGTCGCAGTCGTGCTAAACGCAGATCGCCGCCATTACCAGTAAAAACATAAAAAAATAAGTCCCTAAAATCTTTCCTTTCCCCTATTTTGTAGACGCTATAGCTTTTAGGCAAACCAAACAATATATGCTTATTGAGATTATTTATATATTTTTACCAAATTTATGTAGGAGAATACATATTGGCTTAAACTGATGAATACATGAATACATTTTGTGTGTTTTTTTTTTTTTGGATATGTATTATAGTGTAAAAAAAATTATTATTATTTTTTTTTTTTTAAATGGTTGCTCTTGCTTTGTTTATAGCACAAAAAATAAAAACCACAGAGGTGATCAAATGCCACCAAAAGAAAGTTCTATTTCTGGGGGGAAAAAAAGCACATCAATTTTGTTTGGGTACAACGTCACACGACCACCCAATTGTCAGTTAAAACAACTCGGTGTTGAATTGCAAAAAATGGCCTGTTTAGGAAGGGTGGCCTAGCCAGTCTCCAGAATTTAATCCTACAGAAAATTGCCAAGCGACAGCCAAGAAACCTAAAGGGTTTAAGCCTGATGCGCACACATGCAGGTTGCAGTTTGCATGTTGTAGGTGCATTTTGCATTTTTCAATACACAGTTTTGATCCATTGAAGTCTGTGGAACCAAAAACCATAAAATGCACAGATGTGAACTACATCCATAGGAAACCATGGTAAATGGATTGTAGTGGGTTTCTACAAAACTGAAAATGCACTAAAAATGCATAGGTGTGAACCAGTCCTTAGAGAAGAACTGTAAAGAAGAGTGCATCAAAATCCCTCCTGAGATACGTGCAACCCTGGTAACCAACTAAAAGAAGCATCTTACCTCTGTGCTTGTCAACGAGGGTTACTCCACCAAGTACTAAGTCATGTTTTTCTTGGGGATCAAATCCTTATTTTCTGTCGCATCATGACAGCATACATATTGGTTGTGACTCCGCCCCTCACAACCTGATAGGACTGAATAGCTATAAATTGTAAGAGAGGACCTACCTCCTCCCCCCCCCCCCTCACCTGTCCAGGACTTGATGGAATGCTCGGCACCCCTTACAACTCTCATCCCAGCCAGATTAAAGCTTCTCCTGGGTTGAAGTCCTTGCCTGTACAGCCTCTAAACGAGCTAGATGGAAAGAACCCCACTCTGATGGTCTCGGGGGTATGCTGCCTGGTACTTTACAAGCCTTAAATAGGCTTAGATTATTTGCAGTGGTCTCCCTTTTTTTTTTTCTTAACACTCGTGGGGTTTCTCTGAGATCTGTAGTCCCTCACAGCCATCCTGACATCCCTAAGATGGCGATTGAGCGTCCGATCGCTTCTGTTTTTGCAAGAGAGAGAGAGCGTGACACTCCCAGGAGCTTGTTTTTCCAGCATCCATCATGGCAATGGGCTCCTTAGCGCGCTTATGCGTGGTCGTGATGTCATTCCACCACAACGGTGGTAAATTTAAACCTCCCAGCACTTCCATCTATTTGTCGCTGCAAGACACCAGGGATTTCTATCGGATTGCACTAAATGCAAGCACTGCCTGCTAACCTCTCTATCCTTGTTCCTCCACTAAGGTAAGACTAACTTAGTCTCTACTATGGGTGACTCGTCTGCTTCTCTATTCTCTAACTGCTCCCGCATACTCTAGGTGGAAGCCTCTGTTCACCCCTCATGGAGACCACTGCCCAAGCAGACCATCCACAGCTTAATGCGTAAGGGGACAAATTGGTAAGGAGTGAAGATTGAGAAAAAGAGAGCCTTGCCACTAATGCTACCTTCCTGAATAGCCCTATCAGCAGGGCTGCCATCAAGGTGGGTACAGCTATTACAACTGTGAGGGGCCTGCCCGGGACAGAAGAAGGCAGGATGGGTGAAGGGGATCAGTGCCGTGCAGTATAGAAACGATCTGGCAGTTTCTGCATTTCTCGTGTCATTGATTTTAGACATCAAGCTCTTTACTGCCACCTCTGGATACTATGTGCATGTGCACCCCTCGTGTGACGGTGATCTGCCTGTACTATGCTTCTCAGCAACATGTCAGCTTTGTAAAAAGGAGCTGGGACCAGGTAGGAAGTTACAAGGAGGGGCTGTTTGTGTACAAGGAGGGGCCAGAGGCTTGTGTGTATGTGGGGCTGCCATATATACAGGTACGTGTGTGTGTGTGTGTGGGGGGGGGGGGGTCTGCAATATAGGCAGGTTTGTGGGGGGTGGCTGACATGTATACAGGTGTGTGTGTGGGGGGGGGGGGGGCTGACATGTATACAGGTGCGCGGGGGGGGCTGACATGTATACAGGTGCGCGGGGGGACTGACATATATGAAGGTGTATGTGGGGAGTGGGAGGCACTGACATATATACAGGTGAGTGTGTGGGGGACATGAAATATATACAGGTGTGTGGGGGGGGTGGCTGATATATATATTTATACAGGTGTGTGTGGGAGGACTGATATATATACAGGTGTGTGTGTGTGTGTGTGTGTGTGTGGGGGGGGGGGGGGGGGGGGGGCTGACGTAAATACAGGTGTGTGTATGGGGGGGCTGACGTATATACAGGTGTGTGCATGTGAGGGGGGCTGAAATATATACAGGTGTGTGCGTGTGAGAGGGGGGCTGAAATATATACATGTGTGTATGGGGGGGCTGACATATATACAGGTGTATGTGTGAGGGGGGCTTCTATATAATATATACAGGGTTGGTTGGGTCGGAGGGCTGGGGCTGACATATATACAGGTGTATTTGTATGAGGGGGGGCTGATGTATAGTATGTATGTGTGTGTGTGTGTGTGTGTGTGTATGTGTATATGACTAGCCATGGTTCCCGCCCGACCGTAAATGCTTGTTGGGTCTGTGGCACCATAGTTCTTCCAGACAAATTGGCCTGTCATTCGTGCTTCGATGAAGCTACTGCAGAAAAATAGACTGATGCCAGAGAGGTAACTGACATCATTAGAGAATCGATCCAACAAATATCAACACCTGAAGCAGATAAGCCTGCTCAGACTACCTCAGCGGTTACACCCAGCACATCAAAAACAGCAGATAGCTCATCTGACACTGAAGAATTAGAGGCCGCAACAGGATTTGACTTTACCCTGATAGAGCCGTTTGTTAAGTCTGTGAAAGAAGCAATTGGATGGGAGGAGCCTAAAGAAGCCCCACGGAAAACAAAAAAATATTTTCAAAACCTGAAGAAGGATCCAGCATCATTTGCATTCATTGATGAATTGGAGGAACTGATCAAACATGAGTGGCAAAAGCCTGAGAAAAAAAAGTCTCAACAACAGACTGACAAAACTCCACCCACTAAAAGAGCCCAACATAAATCCGTTAGTGCTAGTTCCCATGGTAGACGCATAACTAATGCTTTTGGCCAGGCATGTAACACTACCTCTCGAGGATGCAGTAACATTCAGAGATGTGTTCGATTGGAAAATCAACATCGATTTAAAAAGAACCTATGCGGCAGCAGGCGAAGCTTGTAGGCCAGCTATCACTTTAGCAGCCATAGGAAGAGCCACCTCCAGCTGGACATCTAATGTTGCGAAACTGATTTTGGAGGGAGCAGAACAGGAAAGAGTGATCACAGCTCTTTAGGCACTCAGTCTCGCAGGGGACTTCTTGGCAGAGACCTCGATGGACACAATCGGGTCCTTCTCAGGGGCAATGCTGGCCTCTGTGATCGCCAGAAGAGCCCTATGGCTTACACTCTGGACAACTGATGCTGCTTCAAAAACGAACTGGTGTAAGATACCATACCGAACTTTTTTGGAGAAAAGATAGACACAGCCATATCCAAAGTTACCGGGGGAAAATCTGGTCTCATTCCCTCCAAACAGGTGAACAAAACCGAAACTGCCACAGTTCAGGCGTAATCGACTAGAAAGGTAGAGCGGCAAAGTCATACAGTCCTGTAAAGGAATTTAGAAGAAATTGGAGGAATCCCCAGAGCTCCTTCTTAAAATTCCAAAAAAACAAAATCCTCCTCCACAGAACAGCAAAAGTCTTTTTTGATGGTGCGTCCGTCCAGCCTGCGGTGGTAGGAGCCAGACTCAGGAAGTTCACGAAGGCTTGGGCGGAGAACATAAGAGATCCCTGGGTGGTGGCCACCGTTCAGTTTGGTCACAGGTGGAAATTCAAAAACCAAATTCCCAAGGACCAGTTTTATGCAACTAGACTTCCAGGATCAAAAGAAAAGAGAACGCTCTTACGCCGCGTACACACGACCAGACTTTCCGGCAGACTAGGTCTGATGGTCTTCCCGACTGACTTTCGGCAGTGTTCTGATGGACTTGGCCACACACAATCACACCAACAGATTTGAACGTGATGATATATGACCAATGATATACGACCAGACTAGAATAAGGAAGTTCATAGCCAATAGCTGCCCTAGTGTTGGTTTTCGTCCGGACTAGCATACAGACGAGCAGATTTCTCCATAGGAACTGAGTCTGGCGTAGTTCCGGCAGAAAAAGTTGAAACATGTTCTATTTCTAAAGTCTGTCAGATTTTTGGACAGCAAAGGTCCGATGGAGCCCACACATGATCGAATTGTTAGACAGATTCATTCCATCAGGACCTTTTACTGTCAAAGTCCGGTCGTGTGTACGTGGCATTAGTCCAAGTACATTCGGGACTTGCTTCAGAAACGGGCAATAGTAGAAGTTCCATTGCACCAGAGAGAGAGAGGATTCTACTCTCCACTATATCTAGAAGAAAAAGACAGACCTGCGCCCAGTATTAGACCTAAAGAAACTCAACAAGAAAATCATGATCAAGTCTTTCAAGATGGAAAGTCTTCAATCGCGATAAATCTGTAAGACTGGATGCTATCCATAGATTTATCCAACGCATATCTTCATGTCCACACTACGTTCCAAAGATTCCTTAGATTCTCAGTAAAACATCAACACTTTCAGTTCCAGAGTCTACCCTTTGGAATTTCCACCGCCCCCAGGACTTTAACAAAGGTCCTGCTACTGGTGATAGCCCTCTGAGAGAGAGAGGGGTCTAAGAGTCCATCACTACCTGGACGACATCCTCCTAACAGACGGTCGGGAGTCTCTAATTTTCCATTGGCAAATGCTGATTGCCACACTACAAAGTTTTTGTATTGTTGATAAATTGGAAAAAGAGCAACCTTCAACCTACTCAGAAGATGATCTTCCTGGGAGCAGAACTAGACATTCGCTTTAAACAGAGTACAACTTCCCCAAGAGAAGACAACTCTCCTAATCCAGAAAATGAAAAGATTACTGGCAGCGGTAGCGATTCCAGCCAGAGCATGCCTCAGTGCTCTAGGCTCAATGCCAGCAATATACGCAGGGCCGTCTTTAATATTGATTGGACCCTGGGCAAAAATTTTCTTAGGCCCCCCCCAATGCAAATTCGTTCTCCACCTTCTCTGAGACATACAATAAATAGCAGCTAGACTTAAAGTCAGTTTACTGTATCAGATCAGGCAGCGATTGCAATTGGTTTCCAGAGGTTACAGCATATCATTAATGCTTACTGACTGGTTGCTAGAGGTTACAGCACTCCTTAAGGCTCACTCATTAGTTGCTAGAGGTTACAGTACATTTCTGCTTGTTGATTGGCTGCTAGAGATTGCTGTACAGTAATATTGCTCACTGATTGCTATAGGTTACAGCACAACTTGTCCTCACTGCGGGGGGGCATGATATACCTATGAATGCTGCCTTTATTTACATATCAATGCAGTTGGCCTCAGATATTTACATATGCATGTTACTGCTATTTACATATGAATGCCAGTATTTACATGTAAATACAGGTCAGCAGGTGAGTCATCTGTACACAACAATAGGGCAGAGCTGGGCAGCATTAGTAGCAGCACAGGACTAAAACTTCAAGGAACAAGGCAATGTAAACTGGGATAGTTGGCAAGTATGAGGCAGCTGCTTTGGGCCCCACAACAATGGCAGGGCCCAGGGCAGCTGCCCCTTTTGCCCTGCCTTAAAGACGGCCCTGAATATACGAATGGTTCAGTGGGCCCAGTGGCACACAAGGACATTTCAGAATTCATTTCTGAGGCAGTGGAATAGTGTTGAAGTTTCAACCAATCTTTATTTCCAATCAAATCAAACTGTCCATATAGTGGTGGGCCCACATACACAACCTCAAGAGGTTCCACAAGATAGTTCCCCCTCCACAAGAAGTGATCACTTCCGATGTCAGTATAGTGGAGGGATGAGGAGCCAACTTTCAGGACCAGGCAGCCCAGGGTCTCTGGCAGTTCCAAAACCGGGAGATTGTTTGAAACATACTGGAATTGAGAGCTGCCTTTCAAGCCCTCTTAGCATTCAGTCCCCTCTTGAGAGGCAAAGGGGTGTTGCTACGCATGGACAACAAAGTGGCAGTAACTTACATCAACATGGGGGCACCAGAAGTCGCTCTCCTATGGAGGAAGTTTGCCCCATCCTCGAATAAGCACAAACGAACCTGACAGATCTGAAGGTGGTATACATCCCCGGGGTACAGAATCATCTAGCCGACAACCTAAGCAGGAACTTCTTATCCAACGAGTGGTCCCCAAGTCCTCAGGCCTTCTCTCACATAACCAAAACCTGGGGTATTCCGGACATAGACATGAAAGCCACCCTAGAAAACACAAAATGCCGGAGATACCTTTCGAGGGCTGCTTACCCATCGGTAAAAGGGATAGATTGCCTGCAACATCCATGGAACTTCCAGCTAGGCTACATTTTCCCTCCAACTCCTCTGATAGCAAGGTTCCTGTTCCGACGCAAGAGATCAACATCAACAGTGATAGCTGTGATTCCCGTCTGACCGAGGAGACCATGGTTCACAACGCTCATGCAGATGAACAGAGAATCCTCTGCCTCTTCCAGTCACACCAGATTTACTCTTCCAGGGTCAATTTCTTCACCCGTGAGCAGAGAAACTACATCTGACAGCATAGAGGCTGAAAGGTCTAGGTTTCTAGATCAGGGTTGTTCCCAGAGAGTGTTAGAAACTACTCCAAGCCAGAAAAGCCACTAAAAACAACACCTACAAAGAGAATCTGCAAAAAGTTTTATTTCTCACAACAAAAATGTTGGGACACATCATCACTAGAGGTGGCACAATCCTTGAATTCCTCCAGTCTAGTCTGGAAAAAGGCCTAGGCTCAAATACCCTTTTAAAAGTTCAGGTCTCAGCACTATCGGCCATGACAGGAGTAAAGTGGGCCCAAGACCTGCTCCTCATGCAGATTCAAAAAGCCTGTCTAAAAATAAGACCTCCCAGAAAACTTACTTTTCCGGCATTGAATCTATCAATTGTCTCGCAGCACTGTCTGGCAAACCATTCTTCCCTACCGGAGCCATTTCCTATGAGATTTAACACTTAGGGTCACATTCCTGATTGCCATAACCTCAGCAAAGAGGGTATTGGAAAAACAAGCGCTACTTGCGAAGGAACCTTATTTAGTCTTCTATCCTGACAGAGTAGTCTTAAGGCCTGTGGACTGATTCATACCAAAAGTCACCTCCTTCGTTTAATTTTAACCAAGAGATAAGTCTCCCAGCACTTATCACAGTTCAAGGTGATCCGCATCCACTTGATGTTAAAGGCAACATCTAGGTATACCTTGCGGCAACTAGTACCTTTTAGGAAGACGGATAACCTTCTAGTTGTTTCTCACAGCTTCAAAGGTGGCCTCCTCTTGGACCATTGCTTTGTAGTTGGTGAAGATCATCAAAAAAACCTATTCACTACAGCAGATTCAAATACCTGAGGGCCTAAAAGCTCACTCCACTAGGGCAGTGGCGACTTCATGGGCAGCGTACTGCAGAGTGTCTGCAGAGGCAATATGCAAAGCTGCAACTTGGTCTTCCAAAAACCCCTTTATTTGCCACTATAAAGTAGATTCCGCACAGTTGTCGACTGTGGAATACTGAGGTGGGTCCCCTCTTACAATTTATAGCTATTCGGTCCTATCTCCAGGTTGTGAGGGGCAGAGTCACAACGCAAATGTATGTTGCCATGAAGATGCGATAGGAAAGGAAAAGCAACTCATCTGGCTCCGAGAGAGCTAATGTAAGTAAAACCATGATTGGGTTCTAAAATCTGAAATTGCATTTTATATTTATTTTAGGTATTTGGAGGGGGGAGGGGTTATATAATTTTAACATCATTTCAGTTCTGCTGTAAGATAAAATAGACTGAATAAACAATTGTATTTCTTCTGCCCATTTTTAACATAGGACATGCGAGGATTGTTGAAGTTTCAACAAAAGCCTTGTGTCCTTTCCAAACTTTCTAATCAGACAGCAGTGGCAGTCTATGAATAGAAAGAAATTGCAGTGTTCGGTCTCCAAATAGGCAGTTCTTTTGTCAGACAGTGTCTGACAGTGTCATGCTCTGCAGCCTTTTGAACCTGAAATGGCCGTTCATAATTTAAACTTTAGAAGTTATCCTTTCTTGTATTTGCTGTTCAATTAACATTTTGACATTAAAACAGTGTACCTCAAAACTAAAATATATTATATTGCAGTTTACCAATTCTTAGATGTAGTGGCTGTATGTGTTATCCTTTTTTAGACTATATATATATATATATATATATATATATATATATATATATATATATATATATATATATATACTATTTTTAGACTATATTATATATATACTATATATATATATATATATATATATATATATATATATAAATTACACATTTACAAGCTGTTACAGGCATTTGGCATTTCAAATTCCTCTGAACATCTGTCCTGAATGCATTTTTTTGGGGTTCCAAAAAATGGAGAGGTAATGAAGAGGATGGGACTCCCATTGAAATTTATTGATTGGATATGTACACTCTATGCAGGCCCACTGGCAAGCATAAGGCTAAATGACCTGCTGTCGGCCCCCCTTCCTTTGCAAAGGGGTACCAGACAGGAATGCCCTCTCTCCCCGGCCCTCTTCGCCTTGGCCATGGAACCCATTGCTGAAGCCCTTCGAATTTAACCTGAGATTCGCTGCCTTTGGGTGGGATGGTTGGAGGAGAGAGTGTTTTTTTTTTTTTTTTTTTTAACGATGCTGGTACCTCACTGCAGGGTGCCCTCAAAATTATGAATACTTTCTCAACCTTCATGGGTTTACATGTTAACTGGCAAAAGTCCCTAATGTTTCCTGTGGACAAGGGGGCTAGGTCATCCTCACTTGCCTCCCTCCCACTGCAGTGGATTGACAACTTTACCTACCTAGGGATTGGGATATCCAGACCTAGTAAGGATTTTGTGAAATTCAGCCTGGACCCTGTGCTACCTGGGGTTAAGACCTACACTGAAGGCATGGCACACGCTACCTCTCTCACTAATTGGACACATTAACCAACTCCAATATGAAGGTTCTCGCAAATTTACTTATATTTTTAGGAATTCCCCCTCAGTGGCTCTCAAAAAAACTTTGTATTTCTATTAAACAACTTTTTGTCCTTTTTTTGTTTGGGGATCTAAACCACCCAGATATAAAAATAAAAAAAATACAACACCTTGACTAGACCTGTGGACAAGGGGGCTTGGCTCTACCTGACTGTTAAAAATATTTTCAGGCAACCCAGCTAGTGACTGCCCACTGGTGGCTTCAGCCTGATCTAACTAACTCTGCTGTAGTGCTGGAGGCAACAATGGTTAAATCCTTGGAGGCCTTACAAGGTCTGTTTAGGGGAAAAATTTCCCCACATCACCTCTCCCCTTCCATGTACGCTACCATAGAGGCGTGGAAAATGAGTGAAGCCCTGCAGATGCCTCTGCCAAATTCTCCCTCTCCACATACACCTTTTGTGGTTTAATCCCGACCTCCATTTCTTCACTATTCTAGACCCACAGGCAAAATGACAAAATTGTAAAATTGGAACATATTATTACTAATGCTGAGTTGTCTTCTTCCCATGTTCTACAATCAAAGTTTTTCATGTACCCACTCATTCCTATTTTAGATACCTCCAGAATTCCCCTGCCTTCAGATGTCAATTTCTGGGTCAACAATTTGCTCTCTCGTACTCTGAACTAGAATCTACCCTCCGAGTGAAAGATTTGGGGAAGCCCATTTCTCATTTATATGATTACCTGCTTGTGGTAGTCTTGAATTGTCCTCCCTTCACCAGAAATGGCTGGGGGACATCCTGGGACTGGATGATGATGACTGCATGGAAATTTGGGATTTCCCCTTTCCTTGTGTCAGCCAGAGACAAGATTGTCCAATATAAAATTTTGCGCAGACCATATTATACACCACACAGGCTCCACAGGATGCCTACAGCCCATTTCCCATCATGTTGGCAATGCACACATCAACCTGGAGAATTCTTCCACACATTTTGGAGCTATCCGGTAATTCAACAATACTGGCAAGAGGTCCTTACAGTGATTAAACGTGTAGCAGCAAGGATAGGAAGTGTTATCATAATAGGGGATTTTAACTATCCCGACATAGACTGGGTGAAGGGAACCACGCATTCATCTGAGGCTCGCCAGTTCCTAAATGTCTTGCAGGACAATTTTGTGGGTCAGATGGTAGACACACCAACTAGAAATAAAGCGTTACTGGATCTACTGATTGCCAACAATACAGACCTGATCACGGATGTGGAAATACGGGGCAATTTAGGTAACAGTGATCACAGGTCAATTGGCTTCAGTATAAATCGCACAAATGGGAAACGTAAGGGGAATACAAAGACACTGAATTTCAAGAGCCAACTTCCCTAAACTACGAACCTTGCTAGAAGGCATAAATTGGGATACAATCTTAGGAACAAAGAACACAGAGAAGACATGGGTTTACTTTAAGAGCATATTAAATAAGGGCATTAGCCAATGCTTCCAATTGGGTAATACATTTAAAAGAGCGAACAAAAGTCCTGGATGGCTTAACTCCAATGTAAAAATGCATATAAAAGCAAAGGAGAAGGCCTTCAAAAAATACAAGGTTGAGGGATCATCACCAGCATTCAGACTTTATAAAGAATGCAACAAGAAATGTAAGGGTGAAATAAGGACGGCTAAGATAGAACATGAAAGGCACATAGTGGAGGAGAGCAAAAAAGATCCCAAGAAATTCTTTAAGTGTGTAAACCGTAAAAAAGGGAGCACAGACCATATTGGCCCCATAAAGAATGAGGAAGGACATCTGGTTACAAAGGATGGGGAAATGGCGAAGGTATTGACTTTATTCTTCCCCCTCAGTCTTCACAAGGAAATCGGGGGGGGGGTGGGGGGGGCTTTGGTAACCAAAACTGCAGTGTTTATCCTCATGACACATCACAGGAAGCACCTCCATGGTTAACCGAGGACAGAATTAAAATTAGACTTGGGAAACTTAACATTAATCACCGGGACCAGATGGCTTGCACCCAAGGGTACTTGGGGGGAACTCAGTCAAGTAATTGCCAGACCATTGTTCCTAATTTTTACTAACCGTTTACTGATTGGAATGGTAGCAGCTGATTGGAGAAAAGCCAATGTAGCACCAATATGTAAAAAAGGCCCAAAATACATCCCTGGGAATTACAGACCAGTTAGCCTAACATCAATAGTATGTAAACTCTTGGAGGGGATGATATAGGACTATATACAAGATTTTAGTAATGAGAATGGTATCATTAGCGGTAATCGGCATAGATTCATGAAGAATTGTTCTTACCAAACCTACTAACTACTAACCTTCTATGAGGAGGTGAGTTGCCATCTAGATAAAAGAAGGCCCGTAGTGGTGTATCTGGATTTTGTAAAAGCATTCGACACAGTTGCCCATAAACGTTTACTGTACAAAATAAGGTCTGTTGGCATGGACATAGGGTGAGTACATGGATTGAAAACTGGCTACAAGGGCGAGTTCAGAGGGTGGTGATAAATGGAGCATACTCGGAATGGTCAGGGGTGGGTAGTGGGGTCCCCCAGGGTTCTGTGCTGGGACCAATCCTATTTAATTTGTTCATAAACGACCTGGAGGATGGGGTAAACAGTTCAATCTCTGTATTTGCAGACGACGCTAAGCAGGGCAATAACTTCTCTGCAGGATATGGCAACCTTGCAAAAAGATCTGAAAAAATTAATGGGGTGGGCAACTACATGGCAAATGAGGTTCAATGTAGAAAAATGTAAAATAATGCATTTGGGTGGCAAAAATATAAATGCAATCTGTACACTGGGGGGAGAACCTCTGGGGGAATCTAGGATGGAAAAGGACCTGGGGGTCCAAGTAGATAGGCTCAGCAATGGCATGCAATGCCAAGCAGCTGCTAACAAAGCAAACAGAATATTGGCATGCATTAAAAAGGGGTTCCACTCCAGAGATAAAATAATAATTCTCCCGCTCTACAAGACTCTGGTCCGGCCGCACCTAGAGTATGCTGTCCAGTTCTGGGCACCAGTCCTATACAAATACCATACTGGTGACACCACAATAGGGATAAAACTTTTTAGCAGAAGGGAGCTAACAAGACTCGTGGCCACTCATTAAAATTAGAAGAAAAGAGGTTTAACGTTAGACTACATAGAGGGTTCTTTACTGTAAGAGCGGCAAGAATGTGAAATTCCCTTCCACAGGTGGTGGTCTTAGTGGGGGGCATTGATAGTTTCAAGAAACTATTAGATAAGCACCTGAACGACTGCAACATACAGGGATATGCATATATCCCTGTCCCTGACATATCACACACATAGATTGGACTTTTCAACCTCGCCTACTATGTAACGATGACACAAATCCTTGTACCATGTGACCTGAGATACTGTTTGTGAAGATTGGTGGAGCAATTGTCAGTAACTGTGGCCAAATTAATACTCATTAACCTTTTTTTGTTTTATGCTTGTAAAGCTATCACACTGAACTGGAAGCAATCAGCCCCTCCTTCCATCCAATGTTGCAAGGGTTTGATTAATGCTAGCCTACCTTACATTAACAGGGGTTGCCCTAATAAATTGAATAAGGTTTGGGCATGCTGGCTTGGTGATTCTACAACAAGCAGCGAACCAGGTAACTCAAAGTATAGACCTCAACCCAACACCCAGGGTAGTAGTTTAGTAGTTTTGTTTTAAAGCGGGAGTAAACCCGCTGAAGTTTTATTTGTTTGACCTGCAAAGGAAAAGGCCTAATGAGCTAGTATGCACCGCATACTAGCTCATTATGAAATACTTACCTTAGAACGAGGCCCCGACATCTGGCCCGATCCACGCCGAGGGAGCTGACATGTTCCCTCTGTGTGTCTTCAGGGTATCGTGGCTCCGGCGCTGTGAGTGGCCGGAGCTGCGATATCGTCACTCCCGCGCATGCGCACAGGAGATTTCTTTCCGGCAGGGTCCGACGTCTGCCGGACTTTCAGCCGAGAATCCCCAGTGCACATGCCCTGCTGCAGTCAGCGGCGCATTGCGAGGGGAATACCTGTAGGTAAAAGTTTTAAAAAAAATACTATACAACCACTTTAAGTTCTCATGATGTATGTTGTTCGCTGTGAATGAGACCTGTTGGTCTCGCTCCTGCGTGGGCTCCAGATGCATGTCTATTTCTGTTCAGAAACTCAATAAAGATACATTTATTTATTTTTAAGATTTTATGTCCTAGTACTGAACACAACAAAAATGCATTTGATTAAAAACTCTACCGTCCTTGAACTCTACACCTCGCTAGGGTGGGCACTAAATTTGAAAAATTACTCCAACACGAGTTGATTGATGTTTGGCGGAAGTTTTAAGGTCTATGAATGTGACTACACCTACTATTAAAAAGTTTATCCTGCCTGTTCTAGGATTGATGATATATTTGCTACATCCCTTTTTTGCTGAGAATAAAGATCACAATTCTCTCACGATACTCTGCAGCGTAACATCATCTTTCACATTATACAAAAAAATTGGGCTAACTTTCTATTTTTTTAACTGTCTATTTTTATTTTTTAAATTAATTAAAGTGTATTTTTTCCAAAATGTTATAAGAAAGAAATGTTACAATGTATCTCTTTATCTCCAATGTTGAGATAAACTTGTCAGGCTGCCTGGATTAAAAAAATTTTTTTTTCTTTGTCAACTGTCAGAAGAGAGCAGAGAACTCTCTTCACTTGTTACATAGAATCTGGGAAATGCTGTTTTAAGATCGGGAGGGGGGTAGAATCACATTTTCGATTCTTAAGCGATTAACTGTGCAGCTCTACTACATCCCATGATATTCCTATGTTGATATCTTCTAAAATACTAGAGGTGTACTAGTTTGACCACTCTTCGGTGGTAGCTATAGTTTTAGCACTTTGTTTGGTTGATTTGTCCTATGTGTAGCGACTGAATGAGGCCTTCTTTGTACTCATAAGGGCATACGGTCATCTTGCTATTTTATCCAACAGTTAGAGATGTTGACCCTTGAACTCTACAGCTTAATGCAGATTTTACATTTTCTGCTTGAACCACTGATATTACAACACAAACAGCTTATGAATACAAAAGCTCAGAGGGGTGGCATTTCAGCCTTATATAAACAGCTTGTTAACATGGCTGCTAAGCTACCTCATATCCTTTTCTAAAAACAGCAGAGATTGGAAGGCCTGGTCCTTCAGTATGTATAAGTGTTTCATAAACCTTATCCCCATTAAGGCCAACTGCAAGGTACTATCCTGATAGTACCTGGTCCCAAAATGGCTCTCCAGAATGCAGACAGAAACAATGAAACAGATGGCTGCTCCAGGTGAGTATGAAAATCCACCAGAAAGGAAGGGCTGGGTGCTAGCTCTGACTCCCAACCATGAACATGTAGACCAAGTAGAAAATAGCTGCACACCAACATCTGTCCAACAGGTTTATTGAAAGACTGCCACCAGGACCATGGCAATGGACCAAGGGGTGTAGATGTTTCACACATACATTGTACTTCTTCAGAACCCAAAGGGATGTTATTCTCCTGGTCTTTCAATACAACTGTTGAATGGATGTTGGTGTGCAGCATTTTTTTCTACTTGGTCTCCAGGATGCAACCAGTATCTTCTTTGCTTTGTTATTGGGGCTGTGGGCAGGTGGGAACCATTTTATCATACATGGTGGCCATGTGCCAAGGTCTGATGGTTTTGGATAAGAGTGCATGCTTTGATTTACTCGGTGGCCATGATAAATATTGTTAAAACTCCAAGGTTGCACTTCTTAATGAACCCATTGAGGGGGTTCCCAGACCCACCCAAACCTTGATATACATTATGTTCCTGACAGCCAAAATCGCAATTGGAGCCACCTGGAAAAGCTTGACGGTAGACCTGGAGGTGATGAAATGCAAATTAACATGAATAATGATCAATGAAAAGATAGATGGCATTCCGAAAGACACTTCTTCAAGGTTTGAGAGAGTTTTCAACCCCTAGAATTCAATACCTTCAAATTCTTGCCTCATAAAGGCATAGTGGTAGCTGGGATGGACTTTAGACAGGTCCTGATTCCTCTATTTTTTAATTGTCTTTCAGTCATTCTCCCTTAATGATAAAATGGTACCCTGTCATCTATGTGGGATTGTGATATTGATATCCACTTAGTGGAAACCAAATAGTTTTGGAATGAGGGGGGAGGGGGTACCATGATATAACATTGGAGGTATATTTATATTACTTTGATGTTAGTACTTGACGATTCGAGATTAGGGTATGTTGATCTTGACCAAATTCTCCGCCTGCTATGCAGGACCACTATACAGAGTTGAAATATTGAAAATGACTAATTTCTTTATTAAAGTTTTACAACTATAAACAAACATTGAAACAGAAAAAAACCTTTCTTATGCATGCATACATAGGCCAATTATTACTTCAAGCAGAGCTCCACTCAAAAGGGGAAGCTCTGCTTGTTTGCTCCCCCCCCCCCTTAGCTGCTACATTTGGCACCTTTTGGGGAAGAGGGGTGAACGAGTACTTGTTTTTGACAGGCACCGGTCCCCTCAGAAGTTCACCCCGCTCCTCTTTCCCCCACCACTGGCCCATTCACAAAGCTTTGCGCGAATGCGCAGTAGGGAACTGGCTGTGGCGCCACAAGGCTTCAGTGTTGGTTTCCCTTACAAGGAATGGCGGCGGTGGCCCCCAAGGGCCAAATGAAAAATTGGCTGGGGTGGGTACCGACATTACGGGATCCCTGGACAGGTAAGTGTCCTAATATTACGATTAAAAGTTCTCCTCCCAGTGCCGGGGACCCAAAGACCAGCAAAGAACTGGCCTACAAAGGATGAAGGCAGCACTGGATCCCTGGACAGACAAGTGTCCTTTTTTTAAAAGTCAGAAACTACATTTATTTTTTTTAAACTGAAGAGCCTCTTTAAATAAGTTGTTTATACTGTTGCATGTCCTAAGCAAACAACTCCTCTCTATTCCCTTTAGACAGAATATAAATTCTAATTACCCTATGACCGCTTTCACAAGTGTATACGGTCTTAATGAATTTCTATTCTGGGCTCAATTGGAAATTTTGATGTGGTTGCCAGAAGGTAATGTGTTTTTACTGTCCTGTGTATGACTCAAAGCTCTATTTTAGAAAATCAAATACCTGGTTATGTCTTATTTGACAATTGGGTGTTTGTAGATAAAAAAAAATAGATATATGTAAGAATTTTCTGTGTTAATTTTATATTGAAAGTCGTATTAAACCCTTAACCTTTTTTAGTTTTACACATCAAGCACAACAAAATAAACATTCCCAAGTAAACTATTTGTTAAAATTCTTACTCAGGTACTTGCAGCGTACAACTTTCAATGCTGTTGGCTCTTGTTCTCTTGGTGCTGCTTCTTGAACTTCCAGTCTTCACAAGAAGGGACTAACAGTGTATAGTGCGGGGGGGGGGGGGGGGGGGGTTCCTTGGTATCTTGGGCTATGGGGCTCTGTGTTTTTATTGATGCACACAATGTAGAGAGACACAGCTTAAGTTAGTGCATGTATGAGTGGCTCCATAGGATACTGCAAGAGAAAAGAGCTACCCTGAAAAACAAAAAAACCTGTAACGGTGATCATTGTACCAGCTTAACCACTTGCTGACCGCACTATAGCCAAATAACAGCTACAGTGTGGCTGGCCAGTTCTGGGAGGGCGTCGTATGATGTCCTCCCGTGATCACACCCGCATTCCGGACACTGCTAATCACAGATTGAGTTAAAGAGCCAATCATCGGCTCTTTGTCACGTGATCAGCTGTGTCCAATCACAACTGTTCACTATGTAAACAAGCTGGTTATCGGCATTCCTTTCCTCCCGCTGACAGCGTGTGGAGAAGAGAGTCGATAACCTGCTTGTGTAAAATGGACATGAACACTGATAATCAGGGCACTGATTATCAGTGTCCTGATTATCAGTGCAGTTCCAACAGTGCCCACCAATGCTGTCACTCAGTGCCGCCTCATCAGTGCCCACCAGTGCCGCCTATCAGTGTCCATCAGTAAAGGAGAAAAATTACATTGTTGCAAAATTTTATAACAAACTATGGAGATGTTTTTTGTTGTGTTTTCCAAACTTTCGGTCCTTTTTTTCATTTATTTAGCAAAAAATAAAGAACCCAGTGGTGATTACCACCAAAAGAAAGCTCTTTGTGTGAGGAGATTAAGGGGCATCCATGACCTCCTCTCCAAAATGAACCCGAAAGTGACATGTATTATATCACTACCAGGCTCATGGCTGTTGATTCCCGGCTATTGCAGCCGAGGAAGCTGCCAATCAAGCATGATTTGAGCTTCAAAGGTGACAATGGAAGGCAGGAGAAATATTGAGGGACCTAATAAACCCCCTATGTCTCCATGAAGAGAAGCTGTCGCTAACTTACACTATCATATAAGGGGCTTGTTTGCTTCATTTAACTTTTGGTATTCCAAGGGAGCTAACAAATAATACATAAAAATGTTAAAATAAATAATAATAGAATTAAAGACACCTCTGTTGACAAGGCCATGCACCCGACTGCAAGCACTCATAAGGGATGCACACGTGTTTGTAAACAGCAATTGAACCACAATTGTATGGTATTGCTGCAGATGTCAGAGTGAGAGCAGGGCTTTTAAAACGCCACCAATTGACAATTTTGGGTACTGTAGTTATTTCCCATTTCACGGGCACAGGCAATTTTACCGCTTAGCATGTTGAGTAACTATGAACTCTGTGGAAGCCCATCTTTTTTAAATTTTAGCTGCAAAAAAACAGGTACCTCTGCTCTCAGAAAAAATATAGGGGTTGATTTATCAAAACTGGACAGTGCAAAATCTGGTGCAGCTCTGCATAGCTTAACCACTTAAGCCCCAGACCAATTTGCTGCCAAAGGACCAAGCCCCTTTTTTCCATTCGGCACTGCATCGCTTTAACTGACAATTGCGCGGTCGTGCGACATGGCTCCCAAACAAAATTGGTGCCCTTTTTTTTCCACAAATAGAGATTTCTTTTGGTGGTATTTGATCACCCCTGCGGTTTTTATTTTTTGCGCTATAAACAAAAATAGAGCGACAATTTTGAAAAAAATTCAATATTTTTTACTTATCGCTATAATAAATATCCTCCAAAAATATATAAAAAAACATTTCTCAGTTTAGGCCGATACGTCTTCGACCCACGGCTGGGCACTTAAAAAGCAACGTACAGGTATGTGCTTGTGCCCAGCCCTGCCATTCTGCTGACGTACATCGGCGTGAGGCAGTCCTTAAGTGGTTAAAGAGGAAGTAAAGCCAAAAAAAAAATAGACCCTGCAAGGCAAAGGCATAATGAGCTAGTATGCATAGCACCTGTAAGTAAAAGTGGTCTGTAAGGGTTTACAATCACTTTAAAACCCCTTTCACACCAGGGCGTTTTGCAGGCGCTATAGCGTTAGAAATAGCGCCTGCAATCTGCCTTAAAAAAGCTGCACCATTGTGTGTAGCGTGAAAGCCCGAGGGCTTTCACACTACAGCGTTGCGCTGGCAGGACGTCAGGGAAAAGTCCTGCCAGCAGCTTCTTTGGAGTGGTGTGTTTACCGCTCCTCCACCGCTGCTCCCCATTGAAATCAATGGGGCAGCGCTGTAATACCGCCGGCAAAACGCCGCTATTGTGGCATATTGCCAGCGTTTTTAACCCTTTCTCGGCCGCTAGCGGGGGTAAAAGCGCCCTGCTAGCGCCCGAAATGCGCTTCAAATCCGGCGGTAAAACGCAGCTAAAAATAGCGGCGTTTTACCGCCCACACTATGGGCGGAGTGGCGTGAAAGGGGTCTTTTTGAACAAGCTGAAGTTAGAAGCTGATTGTATACAATTTTGCACTGTCCAGTTTTAGTAAATCCCATAGTGTTTGGGGGTTTAAAGTAATTTTATATCTAAAATGCAGATTTTACCTTGTAAGCAAAAAATGGGAAAATTGCCCTGGTAGACAATTGGTGAAAAATAGGGTTTAATTCTGCATCTTGTATGACCTAACAGCTTCTCAGCAACCTGCATTGTTCTCTTTAGGGCAGCATGTGTTCTGAGGGCACATTGTATTTCAATGTTCAAAGCTACAAAGCAAGAGTGCAAATTGAATACTGCAAACATGATAATTGCTTTGTTTAAGCATGTCTGAAGGTGGATTAGTGAACAATTCTGATGAAAGTTACAGTAGTTTTCAGACTATGAAGTTCGGGTGAAACTTCAAAGCTGCGAAGGCTGCAGTGAGCCCAGAGTCCATGAGCTGGATAACCAAAACATAAATGCTCATTATTACTAGTTGTGTGTTCACATTACATTGTGTACAGAATTCAGTAGTACATTACTCTTCTTCACATCTTATCTTTGTGTGATACTAAGGCTGGTTGATTGGAGTGGGAGAGGGACGCTTGGTCCATAGGAGTTGTCAGATACCAAATATTGTCCTCTGCTTAATCATAGAAATCCTTGCCTATATTTATGTGCTAGCTAGGACATGTGAAAGATACAGGTTTTGCCTTCTGGTTGATGACTCAGAACATTTGTAAACATAATCTTTAGCTGAAGTATTCTATTTATATTCTCCAAGGGAAATATAAAGCTGCTCCTCTAGCCACACAATAATTTCACTAACTGAAACAGAAGATTGCCTTTACTAAGATTATTTTAATGCAAATGGCTAATCTATGAAATCTATGGTTTGCGTTGTGCAGTTCTAATACGAATTGGCAAATTGTGTCTCTATATAAACTGCATTCAGTACCCCCAGTGCGGGGACAAACATGTCGTGCTCCTGGAAAATGCATACAATATCTTTCCAAGAAGAGAAATCGACTGAATTATTTTTGGAAAAGCTTTTTTGATACCTGAAAGATAGACTAAGCTGGTTGCACCAAAACAGAAGAGCATGTGTATGAAGTAGCAATAATCTGGAGTTCAAGCAGGCTTTTTGTGCAGGGATCCTCTGTTTTGTGTCCTATGCAATCCTAAATGCAGAAAATGTATTGCAGCGGACACACCAGTTTTACTTCTAATTAAACTTGCATATAATTCGGTTGTTGCAAGCACTAGTCCTAACTCCATTATGAACATAAATCTTGTTTCAAGCTTGGTAGGTAGGTTGTTCCAAACATCTCAAAGAACTAACCACAGATCTTTTGTGGATGTAGGCTACCTCACATCCTTCTGTCTCTTCATGTAATCCCAGACAGACTTGAAGTTGAGATCAGGACTGGCTGGGGTCCAAACCATCACTTTCAGGTCTCCTTGTTGTTGTTTACACTGAAGATAGTTCCTAATGACACTGGCTGTATGTTTGGGATCACTGTCCTGCAGAATACATTTGGGGCCAATCACACGCCTCCCTGATGGTATGACATGGTGGGATAGGTATCTGCCTGTGTTTCTCAGCATCGAGAACACTATTGATCCTGACCTAATTTTCATTTGCAGAAATGCAGCCCTAAATTTACAAGGAGCCTCTGCCGTGTTGCCTGCAGACACTCCTTATTGTACCCCTTCGTGAACAAACTGTCTTTTGCTATTACCAAATAATATAGATTTTGACTCCTTAGTCCAAAGCACCTGCTGCTATTTTTTAGCAGCCCAGATCCTATGTTTTCATGCATAGTTGAGTCTCTTAGCCTTGTTTTCATGTCCTTTCAATGAAAACCTAGGAATTGGGGTGTAGGAAAATTGTAGTAGGTGCTCTGGACTGATGAGTCAAAATTTGAAATATTTGGCTGTAGCAGGAGGCAGTTTGTTCACTA
Source organism: Lithobates pipiens (assembly GCF_037356315.1). Taxonomy (NCBI): domain Eukaryota; kingdom Metazoa; phylum Chordata; class Amphibia; order Anura; family Ranidae; genus Lithobates; species Lithobates pipiens. The sequence goes on from NW_027507787.1 coordinate 51,105,333, forward strand.
AGGGCTGGAGAGCGGTACAGTAATGAGTGTCTGTAGGCAACAGTGAAGCATGAGGGAGGTTCCTTGTAAGATTGGGGCTGCATTTCTGCAAATTGAGTTTGAGATTAGGTCAGGATCAATCGTGTCCTCAATGCTGAGAGATACAGGCAGATACTTCATCGTGCCATGCGATCAAGAAGGCATGTGATTAGTCCTAAATTTATTCTGCAGCAGGACAACGATCCCAAACATGCAGCCAATGCCATTAGAGTGGTTGTAAACAACTGCAGTAAAATAAGATAAAACTTTCCACAGTAAGATAATTGGATAATGTGCTAGTATGAAAAACTTACCTTAGAACAAAACCCTCTAGCGGCGTGCTGACAGGGCTTCCATCTTGCCCCGGTCTTCCTTCCGGGCTGTGTGAGTGGCCGGAGCCTTAATTACATCACTCTCGCGCATGAGTGTGGGAGCCCTCGGTTCCGACACAGTGCTCTGAAGGTCCAGCATTGTATGCTGGACCTTCAGAGTGCATGCTTCGGTGACATCACTGGCTGCATCCAGTGTGAATATTTCCTAAATGGTGATTCATTCATTTTACTTACTGGTAAGCCTTATTATAGGCTTACCTGTAGGTTAAAATCAAAGCTAACTTTACTACACTTTTTAAGAACTAACTTCAGTGTAAAGAACAAGGAGCCCCCGAAAGTAATGGTTTGGCCCCCACAGAGCCCTGATCTCAACATCCAGTCTGTCTAGGATTACATGAAGAGACAGAAGGATTTGAAGTACACACACACACACACACACACACACACACACACACACACACACACACACACACACACACACTATAATACACGCACATGAACTTAGTCCGCAGGGTTCAATAGTGAGTTGGCCCACCCTTTGCAGCTATAACAGCTTCAACTCTTCTGGGAAGGCTGTCCACAAGTTTAGGAGTGTGTCTGTGGGAATGTTTGACCATTCATCCAGAAGTGCATTTTGTGAGGTCATGCACTGATGTGGACGGGAAGGCTTGTAGTCTCCGCTCTAATGCTGGGATGAATTGGAGCAGAGACTGCGAGCCAGGCCTTCTCGTCCATGTCAGTGCCTGACCTCACAAAGGCACTTCTGGAAGAATGGTCAAACATTCCTATAGACACACTCCTAACCCTTGTGGACAGGGTTAAAGCTGTCATAGCTGCAAAGGATGGGCAAACTCAATATTGAACCCTACGGAATATATATACAGTGTGGACGGAAAGTATTCAGACGCCCTTAAATTTTTCACTCTTTTTGTTATATTGCAGCCATTTGCTAAAATCATTTAAGTTAATTTTTTCCTCATTAATGTACACACAGCACCCCATATTGACAGAAAACACAGAATTGTTGACATTTTTGCAGATTTATTAAAAAAGAAAAACTGAAATAGGACAATGTGATAAGTATTCAGACCCTTTGCTGTGACACTCATATATTTAACTCTGGTGCTTCTGCTTCTGATCATCCGTAAGATGGTTCTACACCTTCATTTGAGTCCAGCTGTGTTTGATTATACTGATTGGACTTGATTAGGAAAGCCACACACCTGTCTATATAAGACCTTACAGCTCACAGTGCATGTCAGATCAAATGAGAATTATGAGGTCAAAGGAACTGCCTGAAGAGCTCAGAGACAGAATTGTGGCAAGGTATAGATCTGGCCAAGGTTCCAAAAAAAAAAAAAATTCTGCTACACTTAATGTTCCTAAGAGCACACTGGCCTCCATAATCCTTAAATGGAAGACGTTTGGGATGACCAGAACCCTTCCTAGAGCTGGCCGTCCGGCCAAACTGAGCTATTGGGAAGAAGAGCCTTGGTGAGAGAGGTAAAGAAGAACCCAAAGATCACTGTGGCTGAGCTCAATAGATGCAGTTGGGAGATGGGAGAAAGTTGTAGAAAGTCAAGCATCACTGCAGCCCTCCACCAGTCGGAGCTTTATGGCAGAGTGGCCCGACAGAAGCCTCTCCACAAGACACATGAAAGCCCACATGGAGCTTGCTAAAAAACAACACCTGAAGGACGCCAAGATGGTGAGAAATAAGATTTTCTGGTCTGATGAGACCAGGATAAAACTTTTTGGCCTTAATTCTGAAGCCCCATACACACTATCAGTTTTTCTGCTGAGTTTTTCCTTCAGATTTACCAAAACCATATAATATGAGGTCAAACCTTAGGAGTTTCCAATTGTATGCAATCAGGCAGGCCCTTGTACTACATGGTTTTGGTAAACCTGATGGAAAAACTCAGCAGAAAAACTGATAGTGTGTATGGGGCATAAGCGGTATGTGTGGAGAAAACCAGGCACCGCTCATCGCCTGTCCAATACAGTCCCAACAGTGAAGCATGGTGGTGGCAGCATCATGCTGTGGGGGTGTTTTTCAGCTGCAGGGACAGGACAACTGGTTGCAATTGAGGGAAAGATGAATGCGGCCAAGTACAGGGATATCCTGGAGGAAAACCTTCTCCAGAGTGCTCAGGACCTCAGACTAGGCCGAAGGTTTACCTTCCAACAAGACAATGACCCTAAGCACACAGGTAAAATAATGAAGGCGTGGCTTCACAACAACTCGGTGGCTGTTCTTGAATGGCCCAGCCAGAGCCCTGACTTAAAGTGGCTGTAAACCCTTACAAACCACTTTGACCTTAATCTAGGCTTACCTGTAGCTCCAAGAAATATATATATTTGCCAAATGACAGGCACAGCTGTCTATGGTGCATGCGCCGTAGACAGCGGCGCGCACCGCTGTTAACGGCGATATGCCGCGAGTGGGGCTCCCGTGTGCATGCGCGGGAGTGACGTCATCGTGGCTCCGTCGAATGACAGCGCCGGAGCAGCGAGACCTACCAAGAAGATTGAGGATCTGTACACAAGGGGATAGCGGTGACTTTGCTGGCTCCTGTGTCAGGTAAGTGACACATAATGGACTACTATGCGATGCATAGTAGTCCATTATGCTTTACCTTTGCAGGGAATCAAAGAGGAAGTAAACCCATCAGGGTTTACGTCCTCTTTAAACCCAATTGAGCATCTCTGGAGAGACCTAAAAATGGCTGTCCACCAACGTTTACCATCCAGCCTGACCAAACTGGAGAGGATCTGCAAGGAGGAATGGCATAGGATCCCCAAATCCAGGTGTGAAAACTTGTTGCATCTTTCACAAGACTCGTGCTGTATTAGATCAAAAGGGTGCTTCTACTAAATACTGAGCAAAGGGTCTAAATGCTTAGGACCATGTGATATTTCAGTTTTTCTTTTTTAATAAATCTACAAAAATGTCAACAATTCTGTGTTTTTCTGTCAATATGGGGTGCTGTGTGTACATTAACCGCTAGAGATCCGCGCTATAGCCAAATGACGGCTACAGCGTGGATCTGCTTTGCCGGGACGACGTCTATTGACGTCGCCCCGTGCACAAGCGGCCTGCACGCCCCCTGAGGGGTGCGCGCGACACGCTCTGTGATCAGCGAATCTGAGACTCGCCTGATCACAGAGCGGAGTAAGGGGTCGATCCCGACCCCATACCACATGATCAGCTGTCAACCAATGACAGCTGATCATGTGATGACAACCGAGCCGGTAATCGGCTATTTTTCCTCCTCGCGCTGACAGTGTGAGGAGAAAAAAAAAAGCCGATCACTGGCGGCCATGAGAGGGACTTCAGTCCCGATCATGGCGAGCTGGCGCCAGCTCATCAGTGCCCACCTGCCCCCTGCCAGTGCCACCAAAGGAAAGGCAAAAGTGCCACCCATCAGTGCCCACAGTGCCACCCACAGTGCCACCCATGAGTGCCCACAGTGCCACCTATCAGTGCCCACAACTGCCTCAACAACAGTGCTGCACCTCAGTGCCACATATCTGTGCCCATCAGTGTCATCTACCAGTGCCCATCAGTGCCACCTATCAGTGCCCATCAATCCCATCTATCAGTGGTACCTATTAGTGTCACCCATCCGTGCCATCTTATCTGTGCCCATCTTTGCCCATCAGTTCCGCCTTATCTGTGCCTATCGGTGCCACCTTATCTGTGCTTATCGGTGCCACCTTAACTGTGCCTATCAGTGCCCACCAGTGCAGCCTCGCAGTGCCCACCAGTGCCACCTCATCAGCGCATTTCAATGGAGGAGAAAAATTACCTGTTTGCAAAATTTTATAACAAACTATTAAACATGATGTTTTTTTTTTATTTTGCATCTTTTTTTGTTTGTTTAGCAAAAAATAAAACTCCCAGCTGTAATTAAATACCACCAAAAGAAAGCTCTATTTGTGGGGAAAAAAATGATAAAAATTTCATTTGGGTACAGTGTTGTTTGGCTGCGCAATTGTCATTCAAAGTGCATCAGCGCTGAAAGCTGAAAATTGGTCTGGGCAGGAGGGGGGGGGGGGGGGGTTTAAGTGCCCAGTAAGCAAGTGGTTAATGAGGAAACAAATCAACTTAAAGTGGGATTAAACCCAGTTTAAAAAAACACTTACATTCCCGGCATGCCGGAAATGCTAACTTTGACATTGGTTGTGCTCTCAACCAAACTTTCAAACCATCCAATGGCTGGTTTCATAACTGATCACATGTGCAGCATTATGGCAGCTGAAGAATCATTAGAGGCCAAGATGGCAGCTTCCTTGACTGAAAACGATAGAAGGGTTTACTTCCACTTTAAATGAGTTTAGCAAATGGCTACAATCTAACAAAGAATGAAAAATGTAAGGGAGTCTGAATACTTTCCACCCCCAGTGTGTGTGTGTGTGTGTGTGTGTGTGTGTGTGTGTGTGTGTGTGTGTATGTATATGCATATATAATGATATTTATGTGCTCATAAGTTTACATACCCTGGCAGAAATTATGACTTCTTGGCCTTTTTTTAGGAAATATGACGACACAAAAACAAACACTTATGTTGTTTGGCTGAAGCCATTCATTATCAAGCAACTGTGTTTACTCTTTTTAAATCGTGACAACAAAAACTGCCCAAATTACCCTGATCAAAAGTTGACATACCCTGGTGATTTTAGCCTCATAACATGCACACAAGTTGACACAAATGGATTTGAAAGGCTATTAAAGGTAACCATCCTCACCTGTGATCTGTTTGTATGTAATTAGTGTGTGTGTATAAAAGGTCAATGCATTTCTGGGCTCCTGACAGACCCTTGCATCTTTCATCCGGTGTTGCACTGACATTTCTGGATTCTGAGTCATGAGGAAAGCAAAATAATTGTCAAAGGATCTGCAGGAAAAGGTAGTTGAACTGTATAAAAAGTTATCCAAGGAATTGAGAAAATTGGGGGTTCTGTTGAAAACAAACCATGATCAGGTAGACCAACTAAAATTTCAGCCACAACTGCCAGCAAAATTGTTCGGGATGCAAGGAAAAACCTACAAATGACTTCAGGTGAAATACAGGACTCTCTGAAAACATGTGGTGTGGCTGTTTCAAGATGCACAATAAGGAGGCAGTTGAAGATACATGTGCTGCATGGTTGAGTCACCAGAAGCAAGCCATTACTACGCAAAAGTATCCCGCTTACAATATGCCAAACAGCACAGGGACAAGACTCAAACCTTTTGGCACAAAAACATTTGGAGTGATGAGACCAAAATTGAGCTTTTTGGCCACAACCATAAACTCTTCATTTGGAGAGGAGTCAACAAAGCCTATGATGAATGGTACGGAGGTGGATCGCTGATGTTTTGGGGATGTGTGAGCTACAAGGGTACAGGAAATTTGGCCAAAATTGTTGGCAAGATGAATGCAGAATTTTATCAAAAAATACTGGAGGAACATTTGCATTCATCAGCCAGGAAGCTGCACATGGGACCTACTTGGACATTCCAATATGATCTCAAACGTGAAGTTAATGCAAGACAGCCCAAGAATTTACAGGAACTGGAGGCATTTTGCCAAGAGGAATGGGCAGCTTTACCATCTGAGAAGATAAAGAGCCTTATCCAAAAATACCACAAAAGACTTCAAGCTGTCATTGATGTTAAAGGGAGCAATACACGGTATAACGAACTGTGGTATGTAAACTTTTGATCGGGTCATTTTGGGTAGTTTCTGTTGCCATTATGATTTTAAAAAGAGAAAACACAGATGATTGACAATAAATGGCTTCAGCCAATCACTAACCATGAGTGAAAAAAGTTTTTTGTAAAATAATAAATTCTGCCAGGGTATGCAAACGTCCGAGCACAACTTTATATATATATATATATATAAAGTATATATATATATATATATATATATATATATATATATATATATATATATATATATATGTATGTGTGTGTGTGTGTGTGTGTGTGTGTATATATAATATATATATATATATATATATACACACACACAGTATCTCCAAAGAGTACACCCCTCACATTTTTGTAAATATTTTATTATATCTTTTCATGTGACAACACTAAAGAATGACACTTTACTAAAATGTAAAGTAGTGAGTATACAGCTTGTATAACAGTATAAATTTGCTGTCCCTTGAAAAGAACTCAAAACAAAGCCGTTAATGTCTAAATCGCTGGCCACAAAAGTGAGTGCACCCCTACGTGAAAATGTCCAAATTGGGCCCAAATTTTCAATATTTTCTGTGGCCACCATTATTTTCCAGCACTGCCTTAACCTTCTTGGGCATGGAGTTCACCAGAGCTTCACAGGTTGCCACTGGAGTCCTCTTCCACTCCTCCATGATGACATCATGGAGCATGGTGGATGTTTGGACACCTTGTGCTCCTCCACCTTCCATTTGAGGATGCCCCACAGATGCTCAATAGAGTTTAGGTCTGGAGACGTGCTTGGCCAGTCCATCACCTTTACCCTTGGCTTCTTTAGCAAGGCAGTGGTCATCTTGGAGGTGTGTTTGGGGTCGTTTTCATGTTGAAATACTGCCCTGCAGCCCAGTCCCTGAAGGAAGGGAATCATGTTCTGCTTTGGTATGTCACAGTACATATTGCCATTCATGGTTCCCTCAATGAAATGTAGCTCCCCAGTGCCGCCAGCACTCATGCAGCCCCAGACCATGACACTCCCATCACTATACTTGACTGTAGGCAAGACACACTTGTCTTTGTTCTCCTCACCTGGTTGCCGCCACATATGCTTGACATCATCTAAACCAAGTTAGTTTATCTTGATCTCATCGGACCATAGGACATGGTTCCAGTAATTCATGTCCTTAGTCTGCTTGTCTTCAGCAAACTATTTGCATGCTTTCTTGTGCATCATCTTTAGAAGAGGCTTCCTTCTGGGACGACAGTCATGCAGACCAATTTTGATGCAGTGTGCAGCGTATGGTCTGAGCACTGATAGGCTGACCCCCCTCCCCCACCCCTTCAACCTCTGCAGCAAAGCTGGCAGCACTCGTATGTCTATTTCCAAAAGACAACCTCTGAATATGATGCTGAACACGTGTACTCAACTTCTTTGGTCAACCATGGTGAGGCCTGTTCTGAGTGGAAACTATCCTGTTAAACTGCTGTATGGTCTTGGCCACTGTGCTGCAGCTCAGTTTCAGCGTCTTGGCGCTCTTCTTATAGCCTAGGCCATCTTTATGTAGAGCAACAATTCTTTTTTTCAGATCCTTAGAGTTCTTTGTAATGAGGTGCCATGTTGAACTTCGAATGACCAGTATGAGAGGGTGAGAGCGATGACACCAAATTTTAACACACCTGCTCTCCATTCATACCTGAGACATAGTAACACTAACGAGTCACATTATACCAGGGAGGGAAAATGGCTAATTGAGCCCTATTTGGAAATTTTCACTTTGGACTGCGGGAGAATGGCCTGGAGAACTATTTGCTATAATGTGTTCTTAAGTTATCCACAAATTGCTTGGGGCTTCTTATGCAAGTTAGTCCTATGGGGGAGAGTCGGACTGTCTAAGGAGGTCATTGTTATGATGATAGGACTAGCTCTACTGTGTAAGGTGACCTTTGTCTGAGATAATGGGTGTAGCTCTTATCTGATAGTTTGCTGTCTAAATTCATTGTGTTTCTAAAAATAAAGCAATTCATTTTCTGGTGTACTCCAAGACTGGTGTTGTCTGACCCTTGGGGTTTCTATAGCCAGATCCATTGGTCTTGTGTTCCAGGATTTGGGAAGCAGCTTCTTGGTGAAAATACCCAATAGGGTGTCCGGAGTTCGTCACAGGCTGTGTGAGTTATTTTGAGGGGACAGCAAATTTACGCTGTTATACAAGTTGTACACTCAGTACTTTCTTTACATTGTAGCAAAGTGTCAATTCTTCAGTGTTGTCCCATGAAAAGATATAATAAAATATTTATAGATAGTGTGTGTGTGTGTGTGTGTTATATATATATAAATGTGCGAGAGACTGGGCCGGAGACAGACACAGAAAGGAAGATGACAAGCAGGAAGGAGGGGGTGAGGAGGAGAGAGGGGAGCAGAGGGGACAGCAGCGTATGAGACAAACTCTGACCACAGTGGTCAGGACTCACCAGCCCTGATTTTCTTGGTCAGCACAGAGAGGGCATACAGGAAGTGCCAGGTTCAGGGAGGTTGTTGTTTGTTTTTTTTACAGTTTAAAGGGGGGCAGATTACACAGCACAAGCACTGTGCTGTGTAATCCTCAACTGCTAAATTGGTGCAACTGCTTCTTACACTTCAGCCCCTGTATTTGAGACTGAAGATACATTTTCCTCTGCCCTGCAGGGCTTAGAAGGAAGATTAGTGGCTTTTATCCTATCCAAGGGGATAGGATGCTAGATCCCCTTCCCCCACCTCAAACCTTTTACCAAGGGAACAGTGGGTACAGGATGAGGTATTACACAGGATGAGCAATTACCTTTAGGCGATCACATGGAAAAACAAGCCGATTATTCCTCTGCGGAGGAAACAACAGTTAATGAACCTTATGCAACCTCGCAATCTGAGAGATTGATGGTACAAACTCTTACGGAGATGGTTCGTTCCACTTTCATGCTACCCCTAACAGAGTCAGCTGAAAGTTCAGTCTCTTCCTTGGGTTCTTTAAAAACCTTTTTCAGACGTTTCTGGATAAGCATTTTCTCCCTCCAAAGAGATTCTCAGTTCTCTATCCCATGGAGGAGAAATTCATAAAGGATGGGAAGTACTAGCAGTAGACGCTGTGATTTCCAGCATCAGTTTAACTTGTCCAGTAGACAATGCACAAATGCTTAAAGATCCAACAGATAAAAAGTTGGAATTTCTGTTAAAATCCTCTTTTTCCTTGGCAGGTGCCGTTTCTCAGCCTGCAGTCACTGCAATAGACATCTGTCAGTCCCTAAAGGTCCCTGCACAACAGGCCCATGAGTTAGCCGAACTACCAAAGGCGCTATGTTTTGCCATATATGCCACGAAGGACTTTATTCACCAAGCGTCCCGCCTTGCGCTTGTGCTAAAACACATGCGTAGGACCCTGTGGTTAAAAAGTTGGTCAACTGAAGCACCTTGCAAAAAGCTTCTGACTAGTTCCCCTTTTCAGGGGGAGAGATTATTTGGGGAGGATTTGGTCAAAAACATCCAAATGTATTCTAGTGGGAAAAGTGCTCTTTTGCCCAAAAGAAGGTATAAACATCCTTTTATTTAAACGGACTCCTTCTCATGCACCAGGGGCATCTGCCTCTAGGTAGTGGCGACAGCCTCCACCATCCGACTCTAGAGAAAAGCCTCAGGGTCAGGCCCGGGCACAGAAAACATTCAGCTTCTGTATACATGATTGAAGATGTGTTTTTTCCTCAGCCCTGCAGGGTCTAGAAGGAATATCTGGCAATGCCACAGCTGAGGCCTATATCAATCACCAAGGGGGCACCAAGAATCTCTCAGCGCAGATATTCATATTCTAACTTGGGCAGAAAGAAATATTCTGGAATTAGAGAATTGGCAGGTGGACTACTTGTGCCGCCAGCATATTATTCCTGGTCTCTTCACGCCAACATATATTTTTGGGCAGTTTGTCAAAGAGGGGGGACTCCGGACATAGATCTTCTAGCGTCCAGTTCAACATAAAGTTAGTCAACTTTGTGTCCAGAACAAAGGATCCATTCGCATGCAGAACAGATGCGTTGGTGATGCCGTGGGATCAGTTCTTACTGATCTATGCATTTCCACCTATTCAATTGCTGCCTTGACTTCTTTGCAGGATCAAGCTGGAAAGAAAACAGAAGGTCATGGTATGCAGAAATCGTAAAGATGGCAGTGGAGGATCCATGGTCCCTTCCACTAAGGCCAGACCTGCTCTCACAGTGGCCGATATTCCATCCTACTTTACAAATGCTAAATTTAACAGCCTGGCTATTGAAACCCACATTCTAAAAGAAACATGGACTTTACGGGTCAGTTATCTCTACTTTGATTGATTAATGCAAGGAAACCAGCTTCCAGAACTATATATTATATTATAGAGTCTGGAAGGCTTATGTTTCCTGGTGTGAATTCAAGGGTTGGCACCCTCAGAGATATATTATAGGCAGGCTTTTTGCCTTTCTACAATTAGAGATGAAGTTGGCCTTAAGAACTATTAAGGGCCAAGTCTCAGCCTTATCGATTTTTATTTCAAAGACTGCTTGCTACGCATTCTTAGTCCAGGGTTTTAAGCAAGGGGTGATGCGGATTAATCTGCCAGTTAAATCACTTTTAAGCCCTTGGAACTTAGTTTTGCCAGTGTTACAAAAACAGCCATATAAACCGATACAGCATATTCTGACAAGGAAGCTGGTATTTTTGATCGTATATCCTCAGCAAGGAGGGTTTTGGAATTGGCTGCTCTTTCTTCAAAGCCATATTTGATTATTCATGAGGACAGAGTTGTGTTATGCCCTCGTCCAGACTTTTTTACCAAAAGTGGTTTAAATTTTTCATCTGGACCAAGATATTGTCCTGCCATCGTTTTTTCCAAAACCATGTTCCAGGGAAGAAAAGGGCAGTTAGTGCTTCTTGGGCAGTGCATCACCAGGCCTCCATGGCTCAGATCTGTAAGGCCACAACTTAGTCTTCAGTGCATACATTCTCAAAATTTTATCAGGTGCATGTAAGGAGGTATGAGGATAGCGCCTTCAGGCACAGTGTGCTGCAGGCAGCAGCACAAGTCCTCAAGTCTGGGGGTACCCTGCGGGTTGTCTCTCCCTCCCTCAAGTAGCATTGCTCTGGGACGTCCCATTAAGTAATTACTTAGGCTCTGTGTCCCATCATGTATGGTGAAGAAAATAAGATTTTTATTACAGCTTACCTGTAAAACCCTTTTCTTGGAGTACATCATGTGACACAGAGGTCCCTCCCCTCTTTGGGATTTATGTATATTGCTTTGCTACAAAAACTGATGTGCTCCTGAAAGGAGGAGGGGTTATATAGGGAGTTATTGATTGGGTATACCAGTGTCAACACCTGAAGGTGGCCCATAATCCATTAAGTAATTACTTGGGCCCTGTGTCACAAGATGTACTCCTAAAAAAGGATTTTACAGGTAAGCTGTAATGAAAATCCTATTTTTCCCTCCCGGGTGTCATGTGACTCGTTAATGTTACAAGGTCCCAGGTGTGAATGGGGAGCAGGTGTGTTAAATTTGGTGTTATCACTCTCACTTTCTCATACTGTCCACTGAAAGTTCAACATGGCACCTCATGGCAAAGAACTCTCTGAGAATCTAAAAAAATAAATTTTTGCTCTACATAAAGATGGCCTAGGCTATAAGAAGATTGCCAAGACCCTGAAACTGAGCTGCACCATGGTGGCCAAGACTATACATCGATTTAACAGGACAGGACAGAACAGAACAGGTTCCACTCAGAACAGGCATCGCCATGGTCGACCAAAGAAGTTGAATGCACATGCTCAGCGTCATATCCAGAGGTTGTTTTTGGGAAATAAATGTATGAGTGTTGCCAGCATTGCTGTAGAGGTTGAAGGCATGTCTGTCAGTGCTCAGACCATACACTGCACACTGCATCAAATTGGTCTCCATGGCTGTCATCCTAGAAGGAACCCTCTTCTAAAGATGATGCACAAGAGAGCCTGCAAACAGTTTTCTGAAGACATGAAGACTAAGGACATGGATTACTGGAAATATGTCCTGTGGTCTGATGAGACCAAAAGAAACGTATTTAGCTCAGATGGTTTCAAACGTGTGTGGTGGCAACCAGGTGTGAAGTACAAAGACAAGTGTGTCTTGCCTACAATCAAGCATGGTGGTGGGAGTGTCATGGTCTGGGTCTGTATGAGTACTGCCAGCACTGGGGAGCTACAGTTCATTGAGGGAAGCACGAATGCCAACATGTACGGTGACATACTGAAGCAGAGCATGATCCCCTCCCTTTGGAGATTGGGCCACAGGGCAGTATTCCAACATAACAACCCCAAACACACCTCCAAGATGACCACTGCCTTGCTAAAGAAGCTGAGGGTAAAGGTGATGGACTGGCCAAGCATGTCTTCAGACCTAAACCCTATTGAGCATCTGTGGGCATCCTCAAACGGAAGGTGGAGAAGCTCAAGGTCTCTAACCAGCTCCGTGATGTCATCATGGAGGAGTGGAAGAGGACTCCAAGGGCAACCTGTGAAACTCTGGTGAACTCCACGCCGAAGAGGGTTAAGGCAGTACTGCAAAATAATAGTGGCCACACAAAATATTGACACTTTGGGCCCAATTTGGATATTTTCACTTATGGGGTGTGCTCACTTTTGTTGCCAGCGGTTTATACGTTATTGGCTGTGTGTTGAGTTGTTTTAAGGGGACAGCAAATTTACACTCTTATACAAGCTATACACTCACTACTTTACATAGTAGCAAAGTGTTCTTTCTTCAGTGTTGTCACAAAAAAATATATTTACAAAGACGTGAAGGGTGTACTTGCTTTTGTGAGATAGTGAGTGTGTGTGTGTGTGTGTGTGTGTGTGTGTGTGTGTGTGTATATATTCTAATATGATATTTTTTTACAAAGTTTTAAGAGTTTATTTTCCTAAATATATTACATAAGGTTTTATAGTTACTTTCTATAATATATTTTTGGATTTACACATATTGCACACCTAACGTTGAAAGGTTGACAATTTGGTTTACAAAGTACAATAGGTGCAATAACACAGGAAAAAAAGAACTTGTTGGAAAGTGTGACAGATTGCATATATTTCCGGCAGCAAAGGATGTATCTCTTGGCAGTGCCTTCAGCCACACTAACTATGCAGATGTTTCTGTACCCAGTGTATAAACAGGAAGATGGCAGGTACAGATAGCACTGTTCTTTATGTCTGGCTCTACATTTGTCTTAGAAAGCCTAATGTTCTAAACTAAGTGACAGCTTTAGTACAGATCTGCTTGTGTTTTAAACCAAATGTCTTATTTTGTTTTCCTCATCACTAGTAATCTGAGTGCTTTAGATGTTATGACATTAATAAAACATTTGCTTGATTGTTTTGTTTGTTTAAATACAGAAGAAACTGTGTGAATGTGTATACCGCTTTTAGTCTTTTAACATTTTGTACAGTGATACACGACAATGTATTCAAAGATATTGGAAACTGATAACTGTATACAATTTAGCTATTATACTTGTTACCCATGTCGAAATGTAGTGTCTTTATCGAAAAAAAAATGTTTTACCGGATGTGCAAAAGGAAATGGCAAAGTGTCATGAAGTCACTTCCTGATAGTGTCTATAGCCTGTTGCTGTCACTCATATAATGGTAACATTGCATCCCATTCCTGCACACTTCCATCTGCCTTTATTTTCATACCCCACTACTTGGCAAATGTTCATCGTTTGATTATTTTGAAAATAATAAGGTGTTTCAGAAAAAAATATCAGTATGCTTGCATAAGTTTCCTATTATGATAAAATGGGATAAAATGAGAATTAAGAGGTGTGGTTGTCACTGGGGTAGAAAATACAAAATTAGGATTGTACAAAATCTAAGTTTTTCCCTTCTCTAGTAAAACATGACTTTGTTTTCAACTGAAGGTAGTAAGAACACAGCAGAAATACTAACCATTCTCTGCTTGTTACAAAATGCAATAAAACAGTTTGGCTGGAGTTGGGCTTTGAAAGTTGAGCATATTCATAGTGATAGTGACTACTAGATGTGGTCAAGGGGGAGGTAACGTTTAGGCCTTTGCACACTGTACTGATGCATGAGCATCAGACATTCCTGTTAGAAAAAAATGTGAGGATGGGCTTGATATTTTGCACGTATTTGAGAGTATGCACACACAAGCAGGAAGCCTGGTATTTGCACATAATCAGTATTTGCCAGTATAACCGTAAATGCTGATTTTATATATATATATATTTAGCGGACACCCTAGGGAATAAAATGGCGGTCATTGCAACTTTTTATCTTGCATGGTATTTGTGCATCAATTTTTCAAACTTGTTTTTTTTGGGAATTCTGATTTAAAAAAATAACAAAACAGTAAAGTTAGCCCAATTTTTTGTATACTGTGAAAGATGATATCATGCCAAGTAAACGGATACCCAATATGTCACGATTTAAAATTGTGCTCACTCATGGAATGACGCCAAACTTCAGTACTTAAAAATCTCCATAGGCGACGCTTTAAATTATTTTACAGGTTACATGTTTAGCATTACAAAAGAGCTCTAGTACTAGAATTGTTGCTTGCTCTCTGACGCACATGACGATACCTCACGTGTGGTTTGAATGACGTTTACATATGTGGGCGGGACAAACGTGTGCGTTCGCTTCTGAGCGTAAGCTACCGTGGATAGGGGCATTTTAAATTATTATTATTATTATTATTATTTATTTATTTATTTTTTTTTACTTTTTTTTTTTTATCACTTTTATTCCTATTACAAGGGATGTGAAGATCCCTTGTAATAGGAATCGTTAGTGACAGGTCCTCTTTATGGAGAGATGTGGGGTCTGTAGGACTCCACATCTCTCTTCCAGGTTGGAAAGCATGAGATCGGAAAAACAATCCATAGCACAGGAGAGCCTGGGGAAGCACCAGAAGGCGGCGGGAGGGAGGTGATGTCCCCTCCCATCGCCCGTAAGAACGATAAAGTGGCGGTAATGCCGCTATGATCATTCTTATGGTACACAGAATCGCCAGCTGAAAACAAGGATATCTGCATGATGCCTGTAGCTGCAGGCATCATTCAGATATTCCCACGGAAAGTTAGACGTCATATGACGTCCTTGGGTGGGAAGTGTTTAAGGTAGATATTAAGGCAAAAAACATATTCCTTATTTTATTTTTGATAAAGTAAGTAGCTCAGAGACAGGACTTTCGGAGGGCAAAAAATTTAGAATGGGCAGGCAGATGATTATGACACCTCACTGACACATCCCCTCCTAAATCACAGTGACAGTCTCTCTCCACGCCAGTTGGTCCTTTCAGTCCACTCCAGTCCAAACAGCCCTGACAGTCCCGCTCCTGGCTTGTCTAGCTCCCATCCTCCAAACCCACATAGGAAGCTCTGGCTCCCTTGTACCAGGACATCACATGTCACGCTCAGGCATGGCCCCTTACAGAATCGCCCCCCCCCCCCGGGTGCTGCCCGAACACACTGTAGTGGCCGGCTTTGGACCAGAATTGGTGACCCAAGAAGAGTCACAGCCATATTTTTTACTGGCAACCTTTTCCTGTCACTGCCATTTACTGGCAGGAGAAAAGTGACAGTTTTTTTTTTACTGTCTGCCAGTAAAAATACTGAGGGTTGGCAACACTGGTTTTAACCGACGAGTACAGATAGTTTTGGTCAAGTACTCACCAATACCTTTTTCTGGTGCGATTTGAGTCCATACAAAATGAATGGGCTTAAATCACACCTCAAACCTCAAAGAATCTCATTGATTTGGACAGGAATGCGGTGCGATTCCTGTCCGATTGCATGTGGTTTCCCACACCGCTCCTGTGTGAACCCAGGCTGAAGTTGCTATGACTAGCCTAGGTTCACACAGGAGCGATGGGGGAAGCCGCATGTGATTTGGACAGCAATCGCACCATTTTGTATGGGCTCAAATCGTACCCCAAGGGTATCGGTTTCAGGTATCGGAGCATTTGTACGAGTGCACGCAAATGCTTAGTGTCGACAAGAGAACAAAGAAATGCTGGATGGCAGCACTCCTATACAACACCTTTATTTAAATCCATTAAAATCCATATGGTCACAGGAGGTACAGGAACAGAATGGCTGATGCATTTCACACCACTTACAGGTGCTTACTCATAGATAAAGGAAAACAGAATGATTGTGCATACATTTAGGGCTGAATATCCAACTGGAAAATAGTTTACAATAACCACCCACATGCACAATCAAACATGATTCCCAGAACACATAGAAAACACCTGAAAAGAGGCATGTGACACCTGCACCAGATGATGATTTCAGAACAGGTATTCCCATGCTGGAATCTGCATCAAAATCGGGGATTTTCCAAATGAACCAACTTTAATATACAGAAAAACAGAATATAAAGTAAAGTAATCTTAATCCTAAATATTATGGTGTGTTCAAAACCACAAAGGTACTGCCGGAGAAAGATAAAAAACATATTCATATGAACTTAAATCTGGCAGACAGACCCATACAGAAGAGATCCATACAACTGCTAATGGATACTATATTGATGAAACCCTAAACATAACAGTTACCATTCGAGTAGGAGGTGCAGCGATATCTTCCAAAGGGACAATCTGTTCTGGTGACAGCTCTCCAAGAGTGGATTTAATTTCACTTCATATTGCCTCCCCAGTCTGAATTTTCCTCTGACCCAACCTACTTTCCATTTTCCTCTGACCCAGTCTAACCTACTTTTCCTTCCATAGATACAGTGCCTTGAAAAAGTATTCATACCCCTTGACATTTTCCACATTTTGTCATGTTACAACCAAAAACGTAAATGTATTTGTTGGGATTTTATGTGATAGACCAACACACAGTGGCACATAATTGTAAAGTGGAAGGAAAATGATAAATGGTTTTAATTTTTTTTTTTACAAATATCTGAAAAGTTTTGCGTGCATTTGTGCATTGCCTTGCATTTGGCTCCATCCATCTTCCCATCAACTCTGACCAGCTTTCCTGTTGTGCAGATGCTTTTCTTCAGCAGGGACATGATGCTGTCACCACATATCGTGGTGGGGATGGTGTATTCAGGGTGATGTGCATTGTTAGTTTTCTGCCACACATAGCATTTTGCTTTTAGGTCAAGAAATTTTGGTCTCATTTGACCAGAGAACCTTATTCCACGTTTGCTGTGTCCCCCACATAGCTTCTCACCAACTGAACTTCTTATGGCTTTCTTTCAACAATGGCTTTGCTCTTAGTCACTCTTCCAAAAAGGGCAGATTTGTGGAGGGCATAGCTAATGAGTGTCCTGTGGACAGCTTCTCCCACCTGAGTTGTAGATCTCTGCAGTTCCTCCGGAGTTACCATGGGCCTCTTGGCTGCTTTTCTGATTTAATGCTCTTCTTGTCCAGCCTGTCAGTTTAGGTGGATGGCTATGTCTTGGTAGGTTTACAGTCCTTTTCTTTTTTTTTTTTTTATTGTTTGTTTATAGCAGTTTTATACATTGTACAAATTGATAAGAAGAATAAGACATTTTAATATAAAGGGGGTATCACATATACATATGAATGTGAAGTCTCAAGTGCATGGTATCTTTATTTCAGTTACACAAATGTACTATACCATACAAATTAATAAAACCGAGGTAAAACATCAAAGAACTTTAAAACAATATAAAAGAAGAATAGCACCATGGGGAGTGAAAAGAAAAAAATCACAACTGTTACCGAAATTATAATGTGAATTGTGTACTGGACAATTAAGACATCGGATTAATCTGTTCAGGGGAATACTCAGATTCACCCCATACCTTCCAAATCTTAGAAAATCGTGGGAGGGAACCATCAATCAATGCAGTCAAATGTTCCATCCTTCGGATATCTGTCACTGTAGAGAGAAATTGTGAGAGCATATGGGGGAGCTGTGGCCAACCAACATCTAGGTATAACCTGTTTTGCAGCCAATAAAATAAGACCTTAATCTTTATGAAGCTTTAGAAATACCTGAAAAAGAAATATGCAATAAAGTTCAGGTTCGGAGGTATGCGGGTGTTCAATAACTTCTGCAAAAGATCTTGGATTTAGACTCAAAACCAACTGATAAAAGGGCATTCCCAGAAGATATGGAAATGGGTGCCAATAGCCCCGCAACATCTCCACAATAGTCTTGAGGCTTCTGGGTTGCAAGCATATAGAATGCCTGGGATTCTATACCAGAAAAAAAAGAATCTTAAATGTGGATTCTCTCAGCACGATGTGGATTCCCATATTTTCTGACAATCTATTAAAGAAGTAGGTTGCTGTAAAATATGGGACCATTTCTTCATATAATTATGATTGGAGTCTGTTAAGGGTTGGCTTTGTGTAGAATGTTATATATATATATATATATATATATATATATATATATATATATATATATATATAGACAAAATTAATTGGTGTTCATATCGACCATTAGCACATTGTATTTCAAAGGTGGTGAGTTTCTCCAGAGATAGTGAAGGAGATTTATTAAAGTAGAAATGTTTAAATTGCAAATATGAATACAAAAGCGTTTTAGGGACCTGATGTTTCGCTTGGAGGTCTGAAAAAGACCTAAATCTATGCGTGATTGGATTTACAAAAATATCCCTGCCTGAGTCCAAGGCAACATCCGGTCATAAGATAAACTATCTGGGATATCTGGGTTAAAGAGCACATTTCAAAATGGAGAACATGAAGAAGAAAAGGACTACCGCTCCAAACATCTCTTGCATATTGATAACGAATAGCATTGGAGCCAAACAAATAGATGCTAATTGTGGCATATGTTACAAAGAAGGCCACAAAATGTAACATGGGTGTACCGGGGAGGTGAACCCCATTTCAGTTTCAGCCTATCTATTTGGGAACTTCATAGATGTCCAGGAAGTCGGAATTGCAAGCGGGATGCATAATAATATTTAACCACTTCCCATCCAGGCCAATTCTGACATTTCTCTCCTACATGTAAAATTCATTGTTTTTCTTGCTAGAAAATTACATAGAACCCCCAAACATTATATGTTTTTTTCAAAAGGCCCTAGAGAATACAATGGCTGTCGTTGCAACTTTTTATCCCGCACGCAATTTTTTGAATACTTTTTTTTTTTTGGAAAAATAACAGTTTCATGCTTTCAAAAAAAACAAAACATTAAAGTTAGCCCAAGTTTTGGCATAATGTGAAAGATGAAGTTACACTGGTCCACTGATTTAATAAATGGGTTATTTCCATAAACATAGGAGGGAAGTTGGCTTGATAGAGAGTAGAATAAGAGGGGGTAATGTGTATGCCCAAATATTTAAGGGTATGAGTGCACCAATAATATTTAAAATTGTGTTGGAGGGAGGCGAGTTGCTCTGATGGAACCTTAATAGGTAGGGCTTCTGTTTTTTGAAGAATTAATTTTAAACCCTGATATAGAACTGAAGGAGGCCAGGGTATCATGTAGAGAAGGGAGTGATATGTGGGGATGAGCGAGCTTTAACAAAATGTTGTCGGCAAAAAAGTGACAACTTTATATTTCTGCTGCCTCAACAATACCCTGCGAATATCTGGGTGAGACCTGATGGCCACAGCAAGGGGTTCCAGACTAAGAATAAAATGCAAGGGCAACAAAGGGCTGCCCTGCTTGGTACCATTACTGGGGGGGGAGGGGGAGAATAACTGTGACAAGTGAGAAGACAGCTGCACTTGGGAAGAGAGGTTCGAATATAAAGCCTTCAAAGCCTTAAGGTGGAAGTAAACCCATGGATTTAAACGGTTAAAAAAAAAAGGCATGCCGGGAATGCTAACTGCACATTGGCTGTGCTCTCAGCCAAACTATCAATCCATCCAATGGCTGGTGTCATAACGAATCACATGTGCAGCACCATAGCAGTTGAAGATTAAACAGAGGCAAAGATGGCAGCTTCCTTGGCTGAAAACGATAGGGGAGTTTACTTCCACTTTAATGAAAGGGCCTGAAAACTCATATTGGGAAATAACTGCAGACATAAATGGCCAAAATAAGCGATCAAAAGCCTTTTGAGCATCTAAGTTTAGGACTGTGGCCGGGCGTTTTATCTTAGTCAGCAGGTCAATCAGGTCTTTTGTACTCTCGTGTTATCTCCTGCATGTCTTGTTGGAACAAAGCCCACCTGATCTCTATGTATTAGAGACAGTAACATTAGTGAGAATCTGTTGGCAAGAATTTCAAAAGCTTGGGATACTTTTTTATAACCTAACCATGCTTTAAACTTCTCACAACTTTATCCCTGACCTGTCTGGTATGTTCCTTGAATATGAAGAAAATTACTGCACATCAACATAACGAAAGACCATTAGATGAAAAAAAGTGTATGAAACAGTTTACAGATACATCAGCTGATAACAGATTGACACATTTCATGCTTAATCACAGTTGTATGGAACGCGTCAACCTCTGTTACCAGCTGATGTACGTGTGATGTGTGTCATACACGTTTTTATTATCTAATAAATGGACTTTCATTATGTTGGTGTGCAGCCATTTTCTTCATATTGGCTAAATAAGTCAGGCGAGCCAAGGCATGCACAAACACTTAAAGGGTTCGGCCCCATCTAGCCACAGCTTTACCTACTCAAATGAAGCGGTGTCTCTCTTTGCTTTTCCTTTCAGTGGTGTGTTCCTTTGCCTTCATGATGCTCTTTGTTCTCTAACAAACCTATGAGGGCTTCACAGAACAGCTGTATACTGAGATTTCATTACACACAGGTGAAGTCTATTTATTAATTAGGTGACTTCTGAAGACATTTGGTTCCACTAGATTTTAGTTTGGGGTATCGGAGTAAACAGAGCTGAATAGAAATGCATGCCACGCTTTTCAGATATTAATTTGTAAAAAAAAAAATGAAAACCATTTATTATTTCCCTTCCACTTAACAATTATGTGCCACTTTGTGTTGGTCTACAGCATAAAATCCGATTTACGGTTTTGGTTGTAACATGACAGAATGTGGAAATTTTAAGGGGTAGTTATACTTTTTCAAGGCACTGTGTGTGTATATATAGGGTTACCCATCTGGCACGGGACCCCCCATCTATAGCAGGTCAGATGCCAGACTGGAATCCCTCCTTGGGGAGTCCAATTCATATTGTACCCAGCCCGGATTTAAGGACCAAGTGGCAAAGCGATGGCTTATGTGCTTGTTTACCATCCTTGCTAGCAGTTGTAGCATGCTCAGTTTGGGCATTTAACTCATTCCTATAACCTATGAACTGTCACAAACCTTCATACTGGCTATTCAGCAGTAGGAAGCTACGGCTCCTCATGGCATCTTGTTGATTTATAGACTTCACGTACAATCCCATACTGTTGTATTACTCTGACTGACTATACCAAGATCTACAAACCCCTTGTGGGATATGACTGAGGATGACCATATGACCATGACTGGATACATGCTCATTGAGACTATGTAGTTATTTCCAGTGCCAATTGAGATAGATTGATAGAATTTAGCTTTGTCAGCATTGGCCCTCCTTGTTGCTGCATCCCATTCACCCATTGTTTTAAGGTGGGGTGCTGGCCTCATCAGCACCCTTGTGGAACAATTATTGGCATACACCTATAGGTAGTAATTTGTGGAGGTTAGGGGGTTGAGTGTGGGTTAGGTTTGTCCCAGCTCCCACTGGGGGATTGTGTGTTTTTCGATTTTTCTATTCAGCTTAGGATCGCATTTGGGTAGGATGTTAGGACGGTCCATTAGGAGTTTTTTTTTTAGATGGAGAGGAGTGGGGGGGGGGGGGGGGGGCACAGGGGTGTGTGATGCTGAATATTTTTTTTTTTTTTTTTTCATTGTATATGCGCAATAAATTTCAAAGTAGTAACTCATTTGGGTGAGTTTTGTTTTTGTTTGTTTGTTTTTTTTTTTTTTTTATGAATACAGTATTTTTGACTGCACCCATCCTGTATATTAGTAGTCAGGTACCTCCTTTTTTATTTACTTTGTTGGGTCCCCATGACCTTCAATTTTTGGACCATGAGATATATAGTTGCTAGAAACTGAAAATAAATAGCAAAGGAGCAGTTGCAAAGCATTGAAAAAATCCATTATGTTGTGGAAAGAGATGACCAGCAGACAGGCAGAACTGAAGATTTTTCAAGTAAACTTCTATTGGATTGGCAAAAATCGCTATTGTTTATAATGTTATTACAATGCTGATGTAAAATGAAATAGAATGAAAGTAAATTGATAGACTTCCTTTAATTAGTTTTAAAGTCGCTTAGAGGGAAGATTCATTCAGATAAAATCATGTTACCGTACTTTGTTAAATGACATAAAACAGGTGCATTGGGTGTGACATGCCGTTTTATGCCCTCAGTAGAGCTTTGTATTTTGCACACTGAGAGGGAAAAGCCAGACCAGACAGATTACTATACACCACGCCTTTGCTTGGTATGAATTTAGATTTTGATCAACAGTATTTAAGCGACGTGTACATTTATAATAGCAGCTGCCAATGGACCCATTTATTTGCACCTATATTAGACAGATGGACTATAGAAATGGCTGGGATTATTACCAGTTATAGAAAGATCTTCCTGCCTTATAATAAATACACAAAAATCCAGTGCATTCTTCTTTACAATTTAGGTGATCTATTTATTTAATTTGATGCAGTGAAATTTTTTTTCCTTTTCTGTGGGTTAAAAGGTAATGTTCCTTATGTAAACTGTTGGAAGTTCTGGCCTTCTACTATACTAAAAACATGTTTTTGTTGCTTTCTGTGTCCACTATGGAGATTTTCCCTCTTACTTTTTTTTCCTGGTGACATTGGCATTTGAACAGAAAGTGGTGGAAATCACCTGAGCAGGGTCAAAGAGAGGAGTAAAAACTGTGTGAACATTTTTATTATTTGACAGTTTGTCCTTTCAAGACTGCCGAGATCAGTGCTTTCAATTGTGGTTGCTCCTAAATGGGGATGAGCTCAGGCGTGTTCGCATGCTCCATGTGCAGAGCCCGCCAGGAAGTTGGCGCTGCGATAATCACAGGCAGTGAGACATTGCCCGATCTCTGCAGCCGCGCATCGGGGCAATGTCTCACTGCTTGTGATTAGCGCAGCGCTGCACCGACTTCCTGGCGGGCTCTGCACATGGAGCATGCAAACATGCCTGAGCTCATCCTTACTCCTGAATGTTTTTAC
Organism: Lithobates pipiens; assembly: GCF_037356315.1. Classification (NCBI taxonomy): domain Eukaryota; kingdom Metazoa; phylum Chordata; class Amphibia; order Anura; family Ranidae; genus Lithobates; species Lithobates pipiens. The sequence goes on from NW_027507787.1 coordinate 51,128,569, forward strand.
TTGTATTCACACCCCTCCTGGTGTGTTCATCCACACAGCTGCTCCTTTGGGCTCTTGCAGGACATTCACAAGGTTCTTAGTGCAATAGATGTCCCAGTTTCCTGGCGCCAGACTGTTTTTGTCTGTTCAAAACCAATAGAGATCCTAAGCCTTCCAAAGTCTACCCAAAAGTAAATACTATATTTGACTGGAGATACGCATACAACAAAACTGTAACAAGGATGTATGGATGCTGCATTACTAACCTCCCCTTAAAATTATTTTGGTCCTCAACCTGGAACACGTATGAATTCACTCTGGTTTCCAGATCTGCATGATTGTTCCAGATGGTGTCTCAGAAAGGCAGAGATAGCTGGCAAACTAGCATTTTCTGAAGGTCAGTGAAGGCCCATTCGCATCCTTTTCTGGCACTAAGACAGCCCATTCATTTGAATTGGCTGCCAAACAGAGTAGACCAGAAAACAAACATGCACCATCTTTAGCAAAACAGCACACCACGATGCGTGGTTATGTGTTATCATAATTTGCGGCAATCTGTTTTTCCCAGTGCATTGGGATGCCATTGAAAATGAATGGCATCTCATCACATTAAGGCTTTAAGCACAGATGTGAATGGACCTTTAAGGTAGCCTCTGTGATCCTTCCTGTACATGTTTTCATGAGCTGCAGGAAATTTTACACTTGCACTAGCAAGTTTCATATTTGCTTATCTGTTGAATTGAATTAGTCCTTCTAAATGGAGGCTACCTGAATTTTGGTTTTCAAGGGCTGCCGTTGTTGGCCACTTTCTGAAAATGCTTGTTGCCTAGCTTTGTCTGGCAGGAATACCTGGAAAAACCTGGAACATGCATGCAATATATAAATGTCAGAAGCTGAGCTTTGCAAATGTGCAGACAACTGGGAAAAAATCTCACCTCGGTGAGAAACATGAAAGGGTTGCTTTGTAGGAAAAATAAAGAAAATTAGTATAGTATAGCTACAAAAGTGGCTTTTAGCGAATATATTTAGGGATGAGACATAAAAACATGGGCGTAAAATGTTTTATAATTAATCCGTTTGAGTAATTTATTTGGCGTGGAGAAGATTTTGTCTTACATGACATGTCCTGAATACTCTGAATAGGTGATTATTTTGAGCTGAAGCTTCAAATAACTGAACTTGTCTAGGCATTGTACTCCTTTCTGCAGGAGTAACCTAGCAGAGTGATGTCTTCAACACTTTAGCTTCCATCTTTGCTTACAAAGGAAATGCCTCAGGGAATTTTAGAAATGAATTGTTCACTTTTAGGCAACATCATAGTAACAAGTACAGAACTATGCTTTGCTTCCTTTTTAATTTGTGAAGTGCAGGCAGATGTATCCTGCAGCTGTACAGACTTCATATTCCATGAGAAACATTACTATATTTAGTTGCATTGTGCTTGAAATTCAATGTTAATAGCGTCCATATGATATATAGCAGCCTACTTGAGCCTATATATTTACACCAGCTTGGTTTCTGCTGTAGCCTGTTATGACTATATATATTTAAACTGGATTTAAACAGTTAGATGGCCATCACATAATGCATATACATTAGACTACTGAAAAAGGAAACATGTATACACCTGAGCAGGTTGCAATTGGCCTAATATCAGGGGAGCTGCAGCAATTGCCCAGGAAACCCCAAATTAACTGACCAACTTTTCAGCTGAGATCCGTTTTTAACATATCACCAGATTTGGCTTCTGACAGCGTAATGTTGATATCATTTGGCATAGAGCTGTCTGCACAAGTGTAAGGATTTGATGTAGAAATTCACAGCACGCTGCCATAGTTTTTCATATGAATCTTCACTGCTCAACTTAAAGCAGAATTCCTCCCAAAAGTGGAACTCCCTCTGACTTGTCTCCTCCCACCCTCTGGTGCCATTTTGCACCCTTCACGAGGGGGGGGGGGGGGTGTCTGTGTTCCTTTATCGGTGATGGCAGTGGCAGCACCCGAGCTGATGGAATTGTCAGTTGCGTTGCCGACATCGCAGGACTCCAGGACAGGTAAGTGTCCGATTATTAAAAGTCAGCAGCTGCAGTATGTAGCTGCTGTTTTTCTTACATTTTTTGCAGGGTTGGGTGGACCTCCTCTTTAACACTACACTCTCCTTGTTTCTTTGTGTTCAGAAATTCTTCATGCATGCCCAATGGTCCACCTAATTTTCCCTAATGGTCCAATCCCACACTTTCCAAATTATGTAACTTTCCAGACGTGCAGAGATGGTCCACCTGGGGTATCAAATTCCTGCAGGTTTTTTATTTTTTTGTTTACAAACTTTTTTGAGTACAAAAGATGGTACAAAACCGATATGACATAAATAAAATTAAAGTAAAAAAGAGTCAAATATACACATGGACAATATAACATACATATGTGACAGTATTACATTTTGTTATATACGAAAAAATAATATATGTAATCTTTGTTACAGTGATATATATATGATCTTAATCAATAGGTTATGGAGGGGTATGTTGGTCTGAGTTAAAGAACTCATTGCCATGTTCGAACCAGGGATCCCATTTCTAATATATATATATATATATATATATATATATATATATATATATATAGTTCGTGTTCTGAACAGTATGATAAATTTTTTCCATTAGAGTAATGTTAGTAATTCTTGTTTTGAGATGCACTTATGGAAATGTTGGTATTTTCCAGTGCAATGCAATTAACCAGTGGATTGCTGCACATATAGTGTTTATTAATCTCATATTGTGGGTAGAGAGATCTATAATGGGAGAGAAGAGAAGGCAGTTGTGTAAGGTTAACCACTTCCCGACCAGCGTACGACGATGGCACGGGCAGGCATATTGGCGTACAGGCACGTCCAATATTCGATGCTGCCCTGCCATCGGGAGCGCGCCGCCGGCGGCGCGCTCCCGCGCTGGTCGGGACCTCCGTGAGTCCGGTCGCGGGACCCGCGGACTCGATCGCCGCGGGCATCCCCGCGATCGTCTCACGGAGCGGCCGAATGGAGGAAATGCTGTGTAAACAACATTTTTCCATTCTGCCTAGCAACTAGTGACGCTGATCTCTGCTCCATGTGATTGGAGCAGAGATCAGTGTACACTAAATGAAAGCCCAACCCCCCCACAGTTAGTAACACACCCCTAGGAACACTTAACCCCTACACTGCCACCCACTGGTTAACCCTTTCACTGCCAGTGTCATTTACACAGGAATCACTGCATTTATATAGCAGTGATTACTGTATAAATGACAATGGTCCCAAAAATGTGTCAAAAATGTCCGATGGGTCCCCCACAATGTCGCAGTCACAATAAAAATCGCAGATCGCCGCCATTACTAGTAAAAAAAAAAATAATAAAAAATTATTAATAAAAATGCTATAAAACTATCCCTATTTTGTAAACGCTATAACTTTTGCGCAAACCAATCAATAATCGCTTATTGCGATTTTTTTTACCAAAAATATGTAGAAGAATACGTATCGGCCTAAACTGAGGGAAAAAAATGTTTTTTTATATATTTTTGGGGGATATTTATTATAACAAAAAGTTAAAAATAATGCGTTTTTTTCAAAATTGTCGCTCTATTTTTGTTTATAGCGCAAAAAATAAAAACCGCAGGGGTGATCAAATACCACCAAAAGAAAGCTCTATTTGTGGGAAAAAAAGGACGTCAATTTTGTTTGGGAGCCACGTCGCACGACCGCGCAATTGTCAGTTAAAGCGACGCAGTGCCGAATCGCAAAAAGTGGTCTGGTCTTTGACCAGCAAATTGGTCCGGTCTGAAAGTGGTTAAAGTAATATTTTTATCTGAGATTTTTGAGGCAAACTTCTCTAATTGTTTCCAGATACACGTGATCTTTTGCAGTTCCAAAAGATGTGCGAGAATGAACCAGTGAAGTTGCATTCTCTAAAGCATGATGGGGAGGAAGTAGGGAAAATGGTGTGGCGTTTGATTGGGGTATAGTACCATCTTGTAAATGGCTTCAAAGCTGTCTCTTTGATGGCAATGGTTTAAAGTGCATTTGTGCAAATTATTTATACAGTTATCCCAGTTAACAGAAGAGTACGTAGGTGAAGTTTGCCTCCTGTTCCCATTTAATCATGTATGGAAGTTTCTCTGTGTCTGTGATTAAATTGGAGTATATCTCCAAGATAAAACCTTGTTTTCTAGGTGACTTAAGATAAAGGTTTTCAAAAAACGATGGGGGCTGTATATTAGTGATTTGAAAATATGTATTGAAGAATTGTTTAATTTGGAGAAAATTGTTGTGTTCCGTATCAGGGATTTGGTGTTTAGAGTTAAGGGAGGAGAGAGAAATGAAATTCGTGCCTTCTATAAAGTTGGAAAGAGATGTAAGATTATTATTGATCCACCAAGTGAGATCAGGTGGGACCTGTGCAATTCGTAGGAATTTTGGGATGCCTATAAAGGATGCGTGTGAAGGGGTTTTGGATGTAAGATTAAATTTCTGGTTATACGTTTTCCATAATTGGTATGACTGTGAGACTATTTGATTTAATGAGTCTATAGCATCGTTTGAAATTTTGTTTCCCCGCAGTAAAGAGATGGAGAATGGCAAGATGGAGTTCTTTTCAAATTCAACCCACGGAACTTTTGGATTGGGGATGTGCCACTGTGCCATTTGAGTCCATCTAGCACATAGGTAGTATAACCAAAAATCTGGGAGGCCTAGTCCTCCATGTCTTTAGGATCTATATAGGATTAGTCTAGAAAGGTGCGGGTGGGAGTCCGACCATATGAATTTTATTGACATCAGATTGGAATTTTGTAATCAGTGTTTTTTTTTTCAGTCTAATGGAGAGAGCCCTAAATTAAGTATAAAATCTTAGGAAGTAACTGTGATCCTGCCCAAAAATGATATCTTATAGGATTTCCACATTTTTAGTGTCTATCTTAATTTATGCATCAACGGTATGTAGTTTTTTGCCGCACGATCATTTCCTGCAGGTTTTTAAAACCTTTGCTCAGTTGTGTGAGTAATTTGATCTACCTGCTTGCTTTTTTATTTTTCTACTTCCAACTTCATCATGCTATCAGGGCACAATATGGCTTCCTCGCTAACCTGATATAGGTTACCCCCATTGAAAAAAATGTTACACAGACCCAACAGTAAGAGCCGGTTCACACAGGGGCAGCACAACTTGCAGCACGTCTGCCTCAGGCGACCTGCACACGACTTCAGCGGCGGCTTGCAAAATGACTTCTGTATTGAAGTCAATGCAAGTCGCCCCAAAAGTAGTACAGGAACTTTTTTCTAAGTCAGAGTAACTTGAGTCACTCCTATTACAATGGTTCCATAGTACTGAACGGGACTTGTCAGGCGGCTAAGTTGCCTGACAAGTTGCCACTGTGTGAACCACCTCTAAGGGATTTATTTCCCGGGACTCTCATTTACTAACCTTGGATACAAATGTAAGGTACCGAATGAACCAATGTAAATGGCTTTTCATTGGACCTACACAGCACTGACTTATGCCGCGTACACACGATCAAACAATCGGGTGGAAAAGTCCGGCAAACTCAAGTCCGCGAGACAATCCCCTGTGTGTAGCCTCCGGCGGCCTTTTTTTACCCGAAAGTACGGCAGACTTAGAAAGTATATTTGCACTCCAATCTTCCCGCCGGACTTGCATTTCGGCGGACAATCCGGCCGTGCGTATGCCAGTCCGCCGTACATTTGAAATTAATGGACTTTTCCCACCCGGAGAAAAGTCTGCTAATTTTGAGCATGTCTCCAGGCCACCTGGTATGGACTTAAAGGGGAACCCCAATGCCGAAAAAATCAGCGTGGGGGTCCCCCCCAGGTCCACATCAGACCCTTGTCCGAGCACGCTACCTGGCCGGCCAGGAAAGGGGGGGACGAGCGAGCGGCCCCTCTCCTGAGCCATACCAGGCCACGTGCCCTCAACATGGGGGGGTGCCTTGGGGAAGGGGGGGTCGCGTGCCCCCCCACCCCAAAGCACCTTGTCCCCATGTTGATGAGGACAAGGGCCTCTTCCCGACAACCCTGGCCGTTGGTTGTCGGGGTCTGCGGGCGGGGGGCTTATTGGAATCCGGGAGCCCCCTTTAATACCGGCCCCCCACCCTATGTGAATGAGTATGGGGTACAATGTACCCCTACCCATTCACCTGTAAAAAAAAAAACACACAAGGGTTAAATAGTTTTTATTGCACAGCTCCGGGGGTCTTCCGTCTTCGGGGGTCTTCTCGCCGGACTCCTCCGCTATCTTCTTCTAGCTCTTTTACTAGCGGAGGAGCCCGGCTTTCTTCCTCGCCGCTGCCCTCTTCTTCCGACTTCGGGGGTCTTGTCCCCCTCTTCGGTTCTTCTTGCCGGGCCACCGTGCCTTCTTCTAGCTCTTTTACAGGCGGTGGCCCGGTCTTCTGTCGCCGCTGTCGTCGCCACCTTCTGTTCTTCTCTTCAGATGTTGCCTCATCGCATCCTCCGCTCACAATGGCACGGACGCGACGTGCGGCGACTTGTATAGGGACATCACCGGATGATGTCCCCGCCCATTATGGTGTCACAGTCCCAGAGGATGCTGTAAAAGAGCTAGAAAAAGGCGCGGTGGCCCGGCAAGAAGAACCGAAGAGGGGGACAAGACCCCCGAAGTCAGGAGAAGAGGGCGGCGGCGAGGAAGAAAGCCGGGCTCCTCCGCTAGTAAAAGAGCTAGAAGAAGATAGTGGAGGAGTCCGGCGAGAAGACCCCCGGAACTGTGCAATAAACTATTTAACCCTTGTGTGTTGTGTTTTTTAACTTTTTTTTTTTTATCCAGGGGCCTTTTTGTATTCTAAAACTTCATCTCAATCGTTCAACTGCTGGAATTATCTGGACACTTTTTCAAAAGTGTTTTGGCATACGCACACTCTCCCGCAGATAATGGTTGACTGAAGATGTGTGCTAACATCTTGAAAAGGGCTCCTGTACAAAGTAGAGTCTCTATGCTTAGGCTTTGATGGATACACATTTTCCAGTGCTTAGGCTGTGCTAGCTTCAGGTCAGTGGCTCAGGGAATATATTTAACTCTATTGCCTTAGGCCTTTTTCACACTACCGTGACTTTGTCGTGATTTTTGACACGACTTTTGCCACGATTTCAGGGAATGCCTGTGTAACTCGCATCAAAATTGGACCAAATTAGTGAAGGGACTACTTTTGAAGTCGACATAACTTGAAGTTGTACCAATATGAATGGTAATAATTGGAAATCATGGGGAACAACTTGACTTTGCCGTCCCAATTAGCAGGTCAAGTTGTACAAGTCTGAAAGGGGCCTGTAAGTGATTGTAAACCTTTTTGTGTTTTTTTTTTTTTTTTTTTTTTTGTTTAAAACATATCCTACCTCCACTGTAAAGTTCCTTTTGCAAAGTGTGGCCCTGATCCTTGTCTTCTGGGGTCCCCCCGGCGGCGCTCGCGGCTCTTTCTTTCATCGGTAAACCCCCTGGGAGAAGCGCTCTCCCTGGGAGTTACCTTGCGGACACACTCCTGAGTCCAGCATTTGCGTGCATAGACACAGAATGCCGAACTCTGCCTCGCATCATTGGATTTGATTGACAGCAGTGGGAGCCAATGGCTGAGCTGCTATCAATCTATCCAATCAAGAGCCGAGTACCCCGGGCAGAGAAGGTGAGCTCGTCTCCACCGAGGGAACGAACGGGCTCAGGTGAGAACTGTCAGAAGTTTTTTCATCTTAATGCATAGGATGCATTAAGGTGAAAAAAACACAAGGGTTTACAACCCCTTTAAGTCTGGTACACACAATGAGATTATCAGATAAATGCTCATCCCTTTTTTCTTTTTTTCTATATTGCATGCTAATCTCCATAACAAAAATGAAGAGGTTACTAAAGTTAGAAAATTCCCTTACTACAGAATTAAAATTCGGATTTTGATGTAATGTGTTGTATTGTATTTGTATTGTATTTTCAGATAAAAACTGTACTGATTAAACAAAAATGATACGATCTGGTATTGTACAAAAAAAATGATTTATTTGTGTTTGTTCCTTTTGTATTATTTTAGACAAAAGCTGTGTACTAACAATCAGATTATCCATACGATGGCTTTGAAAGCAGTATTTTTTGTATGATTTTCTGATCGTGTATGTGCTTGTAGGTGTAGTATGTAACATTTTGGGGTTGATTTACCAAAGGCAAGTTCACTGTGCGCTACAAGTACAATTGGAAGTGCAGTCGCTGTAGATCTGAGGGGAAGCTCTGCTGATTTCCATCGGTCAATCCAGTGTAAGCAAAAATTATACTTTTATTATTTTCCTTGCATGTCCCCTTCAGATCTTCAGCGACTGCACTTCCAAGTGCACTTGTAGTACTAGTGCACAGTGGATTAACCTCTAGTAAATAAACCCTACTGTCTTCAGAGACTACACACATTTTGTCTGATCAACAAACCGTTTTAGAGTATAGACACAAACCTGGATATTACAAACCAGGTTGGGGCATCACAGAAGTATGCAGCACCACTTCTCAACTGCCCAGGTCAAGGTCACAGCAGAAGGGGACCTGACCAAATTGTGTCTCTTTCTGGATGGCCTGGGGCCCTTAATCAGTGGCAAACTCTGAACAAATGGTGCGTCTATGACAAAATCATTGTGCATTAATATAACATTTACTGCAGATTTTGCCGTAGCTGGCTGTATCGGGTAACAATTTACTAATTTTGCCATAGTTAGCTACTGTATATCTGGTAACAGTTGTCTAATATCTGTGGGCTTTGCTCTCCTTTGACAGATTGTATAAAAATAAAAGTACCAGTTGCTTTCTTTCTCTCAAACACTTGTGTTTCTCTGTCGCATGTACTGTGTTAACCTTAATGTGAAATACGTTGTCTGTGTAATCAAAAGCTCATGTGTGGGGGTGTTATAAGCAGGTCACTGCACAACAGGACGTAAGCTCCCAGACTTCTACCTTGATAAAAACAAAGCAGAAAGCCTCTGACTCAGCGTTCATGTTACCAGTTTTTCCACATATAATAGTAGAAATGAATTCATAATTTTTAGATATTAACAGTGTGTATGCTTTTCAAAATTTGCATCAAAAGTGTTGGTCCAGAAATGCAGTAGGAAGTTGAGACTTGTGCTAGTAGCTGTTAATTATATGATATTGCTTCTTCATATACATAATGATTTCCGTGTCTCTTCTATACAGAAATATTGTATGCTTATGGGCAGGGGTCAAGTCCTGGGGAAAAAAGTGTGGAAACGCCCACCCAAGATCCACTCCCCCACCAAAAAAAATAAGAAAGTATACGCTCATATGCATATATATTTCACAGAAAATACAGTGCAACATTTATTGTAAAGTGCAAGTTTATAAAAACAAAATAAGTTAACTTGTCAAACTAACAGAATAATCACCACAAGAATGGAGGGGGACAGCGAGGAAAACCGGAGGGGGACAGCAGAACGGAGGGGGGCAGCAGCAGAACGGAGGGGGAGTGGGGGACACAACAGCAGAACGGAGGAGGAGCATGCTCACTGTAACTAACAAAGTGTATGTAAAACACTAACCTGGAAATTTGTCAATGACTCTGATGGGCGACAAACTCGCGGCGGACCCCGCGGGTGGGAGGACTTGGAGGCTCAGCGCAGGAGAGGAGAAGTTGAACTGGAGAAGTCTGGCAGCTCTGAGTTGGGCTGCACTGCTGGCAATGTGCTACAGTGGCTGCGGGAGTAGTCGGCGGCGTCCCCGGGACTGTCTCGCACTGACTCGGCAGTGGGCATAGACTGGATCCTTACCAGCAGTAAGTGTGGCTCTGTCTGGTGTGGTGTCTGTGGCTGGCTGCTCTCTTTCGGAGGAGCTGCTCAGCCTAGCAACCAGTTACTCAGGCATATGCAGGACGCGGCTGCTAATGGGAACGGAGTTCCTGTTGTGGAAAAAGTACAGGAACTCCGTTCCCATGCGTTCCCGCAGGACTTGAGCCATGCTTATGGGTTTGTGGTTGTCAACACCGCTTTGACGTGCAGATTGATTGCATTGATTTGGAATATCCCCTACATGTGCGATGGGTAAATTCTTTACATGCAGGGTATGGGTCTCTGGATTATTTGACACTTTTTACTTCTAAGGAAAGTTTTGTGCACTGTAGTCTAGTCCAGGGGTAGGCAACCCCCGGCACTGGTGCTGCAAGCGGCACACGAAGCCTCTTTTGCTGGCACTTGACTCCCTCCCCATCAGCAGAGCAGTGAGGGAAGTGTCAGTGAGACACTAATGCATTCCAATTTCAGAATTCCCCGCGCTGCCCCTGCACTAGGGGGAAGGCACTGTTCCCCCACACATTGTAAAAGATGAGAAACATTGGTTCTCTATTTTTGCTTTTAGCTGCGATCGTCAGCTTTTGTGAGGGAGAAGAGATTGGGTGCAGTTCTGCTAGGGAGGGTGGTCCCCGTTTCCAGGAGGAAGACTGTCTTGGCGACTGCTAAAGCCAGTCCTGTCCACCATCTGGAGGAAGATAACTCGCTTGGTTGCCACTACCAATCTCAGAAAGAAGGAATTTCTCTGTGATTGAGAAAACCAGGTGACGGTTTGTGGAATTACTGTTGAGCTTCTGGGAACCTTGAAATTATTACTGAACCTTTGCATCACTTACAACTGAACCCCTGCACTCTGTGTCCCTTTAAGCCACAACCGGTATTCAGCACAATTAAAATTGCACCCAATCACACCCCACAGCAGTAGAGCAGATGAGGAGGGTGGTAGAGGGGTAGAGATGATGAGCAGGAGGGGTTCGGAGGTGGAACATAAGAGCAGGAGGGTACAGCAGTGGGGCAGATGTGCAGGGAGATTCAGTGGTGGAAGAGATGAAAAGGGAGTTCAGCAGTGGGCCAGAAGAGCAGGGGGGTTCAGTGTTGGGCCAGAAGAGCAGGGGGGGTTCAGTGTTGGGCTAGAAGAGCAGGGGTTCAGTGTTGGACCAGAAGAGCAGGGGTGTTCAGTGTTGGGCCAGAAGAGCAGGGGTGTTCAGTGTTGGGCCAGATGAGCAGGGGTGTTCAGTGGTGGGACAGAAGAGCAAGAGGGTTCAATGGTGGGGCAGATGTTCAGGAGGTACAGTGGTGGGAGGGATGAGAAGGGGGTTCAGCGGTGGGACAGAAAAGCAGGAAGGTACAGTGATGGGGCAGATAGTGGTGGGACAGATGAGCAGGGGGGATTCAGTGTTGGACCAGATGAGAAGGGGTTACAGTGGTGGGAAAGATTAGCATGGGGGGGGTTCAGTGTTGGGGCAGAGGAGAAAGGAGGTAAATTGGTGGGACAGATGAGCAGGGGATTACAGTGGTGAGGCAGAGGAGCAGGGGGTACAGTGGTGGGGAAGATGTGCAGGAGGTATAGTCGTGGGGCAGATGGGCAGGCGGTACAATCGTGGGGCAGATGAGAAAGGGGGTTGCAGTGGTGGGGCAGATGGGCAGATAAGATGAATGTTAGGATAGGATGTTCCTTGAATAAACCATAAACTATATTTACTACTGTTTTGTTTACTGACGGAAACGGTACCCACTTCATTTAAAGTCCCGGGGCGAACCCTTCGTTTTATCAATTTACATGTGTTCTCTAAAGCTCGCTACACTGCAAGTTTTTTTTTTTACGATCAACCCAGCAGGTTGAAGGGGAAAAAAAATGAAACCCCACCCAAGTGGTGTTGGTGTGGCGATCTCCCCTGCTGTGCTATTGTATTTATGATGGGAGCTCCCGACCCCCACCAAAATACACTGATCAGCGCTTACAGCCATTGACTGGTGGCCTTTGGCCTCTAGTGTTCTAGGCTGTCCCTGGGACAAAAGCTGGTCTTTAGACCAGCTTCGGTTGGACAGACAACAGCTGTGCACACTGTCCGAAAGTCAGCCAGTTCTTGCTTGACCAGCTGATTTTTGGACAGTGTGTACCCAGCTTTATTTATAGCATTTAGTAGCATAAACCATTCAAGCATAATCCCTGGACTTCATTAACTACCTCCTGCCGTATAGACAAATGATGGCGAGCGGGATGCTCCGTTGTTCTGGAGCATCATCGGTGGTGCCCATCAGTGCTGCATATTGGTGCCTCCTCACCAGTGCCACCCCATCAGTGACCACCAGTGTAGCCTCATGAGCGCACGTCCGTGAAGGAGAAAAATTACTTATTTACAACATGATGTGACAGAAACTAACAAACTTTTTTTATTTTTTTTTACATTTTCTGGCTTTTTTTCATTTTATTTTTATCATAATAAATACCACCAAAAGAAAGCTTTACTTGTGTGAAAAAAATTATAAAAATGTCATTCGGGTACAGCATTGCATGGCTGCGCAATTGTCATTCAAAGTGTGACAGTGCTGAAATCTGAAAATTGGGTTCGACAGGAAGGTGGTTCTACAAAGTATCAGAGGGCAGGCAGTATCGCAACATGGGGTTTAAATCTTGCACGTGCACGCCTCTGTACGCTGCCTTTACAGCGTGTGACAATAAAAATATGTCTCAGCTACATGTTTTTACCACCCCCAACCACAAATGTAAACAAGCAAGGAAGGTGGGGACCTGCCTGTAATTTTTGCATCGGGCACTGGATCCTGCGTTTGGGACTCACCTTGGTATGTGGTGTAACAAGAGGGTTAGCTGCAGGATGCTATAAAGGTCCATGGTTGTAGTTCATTCCTATGGAATCCAGACCCTGACAATCCTTGATCCCTGGCGAAGCCTGGACCCTGGACCCTGAATCGACCCTGCGACATAGACAAGGTAAAGCAGGGTTTCCCACTGTACCCTTACACATTGATTCCTTCCTGGCTATATATGTTTTGTTGGATCATTACTTGTATGTGTAGTATTGGCACACAAGCAGATTTGAAGGCACAGGTTCTGTGGTAATCCACACTGAGTTCTTTTACCCGGTCACAACTGTCTCGCTTATTTGGCGCTACAGGTAAAAGGTTTTTATAATGTGTGCTTATTTAAATTTGGCAGTCTTGTCCTCCATCTTACTACCAGTAGTTCCTCTCTGGCTAGTAAAATTCTTTACTGAGCACTTAGGGCTGTCCTTTCCACCGATGATGCAAGCCGGTTGTTTGCTGTCCCACCTGTTGCCTGATATGTAAGAGACACAGTCACAGGAACTCCGTCAACAGCTGGGTCATTGCGATTCTTTCACAATGGAAACATTGAACCCCCTCAGTCCCCATGAATTTTGTAAGTGCCCCACATGGGAAGATCCTTATTTGGCAATGGCGGATTGCAGGTTCTTGGGAGCATGGAACAAACAGCTGGAATGCCGCTGCAGGCCCTTAGGAAGCTCCAAACTTCTTCTTAGGTTCATGGCAGTTCCAGAAGAGAATCTTAAAGTGATTGTAAAGGCTCTTGTTAAAAAAATATAAAAATATATATATATATATCACAGTTTTCTGAAGACAAGCAGACTAAGGACATGGATTACTGGAGCCATGTCCTGTGGTCTGATGAGACCAACATAAACTTTGGTTCAGATGGTGTCAAGCATGTGTGGCGGCAACCAGGTGAGGAGTACAAAGACAAATGTGTCTTGCCTACAGTCAAGAATGGTGGTGGAAGTGTCCTGGTCTGGGGCTGCATGAGTGCTGCCGGCACAGGGAAGCTACAGTTCATTGAGGGAACCATGAATGCCAACATGTACTGTGACATACTGAAGCAGAGCATGATCCCCTCCCTTTGCAGACTGGGCCGCAGGGCAGTATTTCAACATAATGACCCCAAACACACATCAAAGATGACCACTGCCTTGCTGAGGGTAAAGGTGATTGACTGGCCAAGCACGTCTCCAGACCTAAACCCTATTGAGCATCTGTGGGGCATCCTCAAAGGTGGAGGAGTGCAAGGCCTCTACACTCCACCAACTCCATGTCATCATGGAGGAGTGGAAGAGGACTCCAATGGCAACCTGTGAAGCTCCGGTGAACTTCATGCCCAAGAGAGTTAAGGCAGTGCTGGAAAATAATAGTGGGCACACAAAATATTGACACTTTGTGCCCAATTTGGACATTTTCACTTAGGGGTGTACTCACTTTTGTTGCCAGCAGTTTAGACATTAATGGCCGTGTGTGGAGTTATTTTGCGAGGGACAGAAAATTTACACTGTTATACAAGCTGTACACTCACTACTTTACATTGTACCAAAGTATAATTTTTTCATTGTTGTCACATTAAAAGATATAATTAAATCTTTACAAAAATGTGAGGGGTGTACTCACTTTTGCGAGATACTGTGTGTGTGTGTGTGTGTGTGTGTATGTATATGTATATGTATATATATATATATATATATATATATAATATTTTGTAACGTTGGGGGTTGTTTAGCTCTCGTAGGAGATGCTTTTGTCGGGGATTCAAACTGGTCAGGGACTGCATTTTAGGGCACGGTAGCCCATTTTTATTAAAAAGGCAAATAAAAGTCCATAACATAACACGTTTCCCACGTGTATATATATATTTAATATACATATACACACATACATACACAAACATGGTATACTTACCTGCCCTGTGTAGTGTATTTGCACAGAGCAGCCCAGATCCTCCTCTTCTCTGGTCCCTCTTCGGTGCTCCTGGCCCCTCCCTCCTGTCAAGTGCCCCAACAGCAAGCAGCTTGCTGTGGGGGCACCCAAGCTGCAGCTCCGTGTTCATTCAAACATGGAGCTGCAGTGTCGTCCCACCCTTCTCTCTCTCTCTCTCGCTCTCGCTCTCTCTCTCTTTCCTGATTGGCTAACTGACTTTGACGGCAGCAGGAGCCAAAGGCGCTGCTGCTGTGTCTTAGCCAATCAAGAGAGAGAGTCCCGGCCGAAGGACTCGTGGACATCGCTGGATAGAGATGGGGTTCGGGTAAGTATTAGGAGGGCTGAGGGGGGCTGCTGCACACAGAAGGCTTTTTATTTTCATGCATAGAACCATGGGCGTCCGCAGGTAGGGGCAAGGGGGGTCAAGTGCCCCCCCCTGGAATCAGGGATGAGATCTTAAATTCAACACAGTTCCATTGCTATCGGGGTGCGGGCAGCCCACATCCATGTGCAAGCCGCCAGTGGGGTGACACCATCAAGGTTCTGCCAAGCCCCCCTATCAGTGTAGTGTGACTCCGGGCTCTTTTCCGTGCTCAGTCCAGCAGAGAACTCGGCGGCGGTGCTATCAGGTTTCCCCCCGGTCACCCCCCCCTTTCTCCTGTCAGGGAGAAGAGACGACAGCCAGGTTCCTCGCCCAGCTTCCTGCCCGCCCCGTTCCTTCCCTATTGGCCATAACTGAGGGCCAATCAAAAGGAGACTAGGAGAGAATCATGGGATATGTAGTCCCAAAGATTGGCGGCACCATTTTCCACAGGGAGGAGGATACAGCTCGATCAAGAGAGAGATTGAGAGACTGTAGCGTGGGAAAAAAGCTGAGGGAGTGAGTGCTACAGAAAAAAGAACAAGGAGTGTGCTGGGCAGAAGCCAGAAAGAGAGAGAGAGAGAGCTGCGCTGCCCAGCGCCACCAGAGAGAGAACTACACTGCCCCATGCCACCAGAGAGAGCCATGCTGTCCAGCACCGCCAGAGAGAGAAAGACTGAGTCACTGCCAGGGTACAGACATGCTGCACTACTGACCAGAGTCGTCCCCGGGGCGAGTGAGCGATTGTCCAGCCAGAGGGATCACTGGTGTTTTGCTGGGTCTGGTAAGAGGGACTGTTGGCCAGTATCCATTACTTATCCTGGGGATTGCACTAAGTCTGCAGTCTCTGACCATGATAATGTGATAATGACATTGTCGAAAAGGGGCAGCACCAGAATTTTGTGAAGGTAATTCCTTACCTTCTCACCACATGCTGGCTATGATGGACTCATTGATTAAGGCAGTGTGGCCTAGTCTCTGGCTAGACATACCTAGCTCTGCACAGCCTTTACATACACCAATAGGCACAAAAAGAAGGCAACTCCTAAAAGCCTTACCCTATTTTTGATCAAGTTGATCTAATGACTGATGAAATGTTCAAGTGACCACCATAAAATTTTGGATTTCCATTGACTTTCTGTCCATTTACTTTCTGTCACATTATCAATGGTTACCAGGACATATACGGTAAATCTTCCCAGAGAGGATACAGACCTCAATTAAAAATCTGACATGGGTTCGAACTGTTTCCCACTCTGCCCAAAGGAAAATAAAATGTTTTGGTTTTAGATATATTTTAACTATAAATTATGTTACATTACAGTTTACAGACTCAACTAATAACTCATACAAAACATTGGGTATAGCAGGTGCAATTTTAAAGCACGACATATTGGGTATCTGTTTACTCTGTATCATCTTTTATATTTTATCAAACAATTGGGTATTCTATTGTGCTTCGTGCATGAAAATGCATTAAATTATATATATTTTTTCCCCCCCCCCAAAAAAAAGGCTGAGCAAATACTGTGTGACATAAAAAAAATGGCCATTTATTCTGAGGCCTCTGCTAAAAAAAAAAAAAAGATATAATGTTTGGGGTTCTAAGTATTTTTTAGCAAAAAAAAATAGATTTTTACATGTAGGATAGGAATGTCAGAACTGGTCCGATAGGCAAGTGGTTAAATTGCTTGTGCTTCAGATCCTGCTCTTTCCTTCAGGCATCTGCCAGTGGTAAACATTTTCCCTAATTTTACTTGCATTTGCTATTGACAAGCAAGCTATGTTTGCTAAGGTGTAAAAGTAAAGTGCACTTTTGAAGGAAGTCTTTTGTTTACTTTAGACATTGTCCTGGATGCCATTTATTTTTTATTTTTTTGTCCACTAATGTAATGAGATGTTTTGTGAAAGCACTTTAATGCACTATTTACTCTACGCTTATGTCTCCTACAGGCATTTTATAGGAATTATATTTTTTTGAATGTATGAATAGAGCTTTTCATTATTAAACTAGCTTTATCTTTCCAGTGGAGTGGAATTGAGTGCCACTGAAATGTTATGTAATTCTGCAGGAGTTAAGGATCCATTTTTATATTGCCGTAGAACAACTCTAATCTCTTACAAATGCATTATCTGTCTTGTGGAAACCTTTCTTTATAAACCAAGTATATTACTTTCTGGTGCTCCGTAGTAATGAAAAAAGTTGACCTCTAGAAATTTTGATGATGATTTGACATGACATAAGTATGGTATGTACATTGTGTTTTCTGAATACTTGTCTAGTAAGATTTAGAATAATTTTTAACATGCATGAAAAGAATAAAGATAAGGATTATAAAAAGCCTCCTCATTTCATCTGCAACAGAACATAAGGAAACTGGTTCATTTCATAAGATTGGATATGGTTGGATCACTGTGACTTACCAGTTAAAGTTTGGCTTCTTCAGTGTGACAGCACATAGGATGGATTTTAGCTTCTTCATATAATGCACATGAGTGTTCTAATTCATATTTTAGGGAAGTTGTGAGCCTAAAAAAATAAGATCTCTATGCACTTCTTTTGTCTCAGTAAACAATGGGCCATGGATCTGCAGTAGATTTCCAGCCCCTACTGTAACCCCAACCCAAATTTATTTATGTCGTTTACTAACCCTTCAAAAACTTGTGAAAAATATAGAGGGTGGTCAAACACAAGAGCATAATCCAGTCATGGATTGGCATGTGTATTTTATCGATTGTTGCATGTGTTTTCATATAACTGATTGTGTAGTGTTAATGCGTTTAAAGAGAAGAACCAGACACCCATAACAGTGGCTTTTTACATTGATCTACTGAAAAGATTAAAGACTAATGCCCTGCACACACGGTTGGACATTCCGACAACAAAATCTGTCAGATTTTTTCCAACGGATTTTGTCCTAAGTTGGCTCTTTATATTAAAGGTAATGCAATATGGTAAAAATGTTATTTTACTTTAGAAGCACTTTAAGTTCAGCCTATGGATTTGGCCCCTACAAAAAAGTCCAATTCTCTCACGAGGTTCCCTTAGGAAAATGTATTACCTACCCCTGCCTTGGATGATTGTCTCAAGCGCGTCTAAATATGTTCATACATATAACTGGATTATTCCCATGGAAATCAAAACTATATAATGTACTGCTTTTTAAAATGCAATAAAATGTAATATTAAGCAGAATCAAGTTCAGCTTATTGGTTGGCCTTCCACAACAGCCCAGTTTCTCATGTAGCTCCTTGGCTGGGGGGGGGGGGGGTAACTGCCCACCCCAGCCTTGAACAATTGTCCCACAATATACCCTTCTTTTTTCTGAAATAAAATTTTCCTATGATCGTCAGCTCAGTCCAATGGCCCAAATGCAGTATATTTTCAGATTGAGGTGTTTCAGAAAACAAATATAGCATTTTGGCCACCAGATGGAGCTGGCAATTTTAGGAAACAATCGTATTAGAGAAAATACAGGAAAAGATTGTGTAGGCTCTAAAATGCTTGTGAAATTTGTCCAAAGTTATTTTCATAACTACATTCCTAAGCATTCAGTTTTTTTAATAATTTAAGAAATTACTACCCACCAGTTTTATTTTTTGCCATTGACAATCTGAGTAACACTGTTTAATACATTTTCAAAAACACCAATGGTTATTGAATAACCGATTGGAAAATTCTCATTAATTGACAATTAATGGCACAATGCCCATTTATAGCGCGTTTTTTGTGCGTTTCCTAAATATGGGCAAAAATGCTTAGGCTGGGTTCATGCTGCTTGCGGAGCGGCTCGCAGCAGGCGGTCTGGTGCATCCCTGTTCTCCCTTTCAGGGGTGATTCAGGTACAAATTTTTGCTTGAATTTGGACCTGAAATGGAGCCAAAGACGCAAAGTGTGAACCGGCTCCATTGAGAAAACACTCTACTGTCATGCGTTTTGGATGCAGTGAAACTCGCATCCAATTCCCATAAGTGTGAACCCAGCCTCATTTCAGTGCGTGTTCAGTACTCAGGTGTGACTGCAGCCTAAACAAGTTATAGTTTGTGTGTTGTCACATTTATACACACACACAAACACACTTATGCCTTGTACACACTGTTGGACTTTCCGGCAGAAAAAGTCAGATAGAATCATTTCATCGGATATTCCGATCATGTGTGGGCTTCGTCTGACTTTTTTTACCAAAAATTCTGATGGACCTAGAAATAGAACATGTTTTAAATCTTTCTGACGGAATCAATTTCTATGGGGAAAACCGGTCGTCTGTATGCTATTCTGATGGACCAAAAATGACACAAGGGCAGCTGTAGGCTACTGGCTATTGAACTTCCCTTTTCTAGTCCCATCATATGTCATTGCGTTCTAAACTAACAGACTTTGGTGTGATCGTGTGTGGGCAAGTCTGTTTCAGCAGAACTCCATCGGAAAGACCATCAGAGTTTATTCTGATGGAAAAAACGGTCGTGTGTACGTGGCATTAGACATTTTAAATGGGTGTGTTTGTGTGTATAATTATTCAGACATTATTAAAGGTCCTCACTCTTGTAGAGAGGGAGTCGTTTTCCACTGCTTGAAAATCACAGGTTAGCCTCTCTACATGTTGTAGATGAGCATGTGTAATAATGGAGATGAGATTGTACTTGTTCTTATTATGAGCAGAGCCTTAGCAAATATGGTCAACAGCATGTGGGTGTAGTTTTAAAGATGGGTTTGTAATTATACTTGGTAGCAAAATAGAAGCTCATATCTGATACTGTTTTGGAAGCAGCATTTTGTCTCCTGGGAATCGGCGCTCATTTATGCTCCGTTCAGATAACATAAATGCTGCCTATTATGGTGTGGCCTCTGATGAGAATTTAGGACTGTAAAATTGCTGTAAAGCTTTGGCTCTACAAAGATTGGATATTCTATGTGAACTGTGGAGCACTGCTTTAGTCAAATATGTGGCAAAGATAAAAAAAAATATTTTATGATGTGTAAGACTGAGGTCTGACTAATAATGAAAATAATATTTTCTAGTGACAGCAATTGCTGGTACAGTTGCCAGCTGGTAAAGAATGGGGAACTCCTCATGCTTACTTTTTGCTTTGTTTTATTGCCATCCATTTACTGTATTAATACTTAAATGTATAGCCTGTGTAGTTTGTATCACATACCTTTCTCTGTGCAGTGAGCTGTTTAAAAACGTTTCCTTACTCTAAACGAAAGGTATTGTATATTGTTAGTGCTGTCATAGTGCTATTTTATAGCTAAATAAAACCGATTAGTGTAACTAATTTTATGTTCATGAATGCCTATTTTAGAGCCATCCTGTAGCAAGCTATGTGGTGCATGCAAAAAAGAAGTGAGCGTAAGCACTATGCATATCACTTTAAAACATGTGAAAAACCCTCACATAAAAAAAAAAAAAAGTGCGTTTCTAAAAAATTCAGATATATTCAACACAATGTTCTCGTATATAAAATGCTTCACCAAAGGCTTGTGCAAACAGGTGCAAATAAACAACATATGTGCAAACCAATGCTAGTGCAATCACAAACCAAAAAAGAAGAAAATAATTGATTTGTTGCCTTTTGGTCTATCCATCAATTGCACCAAGATTAGTGTCCACCATGTTCACCATGCACAAGTTATCTTAATTCCTTGTGATCATATATGTGACTCTCCAGTGCTGCACCTGTGTTCTACCTTTCCCTTCACAAGTACTCACTGGAATCATTTGACCTCTTTTACTTGGATAAGTAGGTCAGTGCTTTCTTATTTATCTTTATTTTGTGCCCAAGACTGATATGTGTGGTGTGCAATTTGTCATTCCCACCTTGGTGCTTTGAAATTGTGGGCAGAATGGTGGCGACTCTGCCCATGATTCAAACCGCTCAGGTGTGAATGTAGCCTAAAAGACAAATAACAAGCCAACAGGAGACCCTCTTTGTAAAAGATAACAGGCTCTAATAGCTCGACCGACATTTAGGGACATAAGCAGGTGCCACGCTTGTTCACACTGCGAGATCAGCACTAATCTGGCCCCTCTAAGGGTTCTTTCACACGGGCATTTCAGTTTAGATATTTCAGTTTAGATACTTTTTTCGACGAATCCAGAGTGAAACAAAATGTACAGTGCCTTGAAAGTATTCATACCCCTTGAAATTTCCACATTTTGTCATGTTACAACCAAAAACATAAATGTATTTTATTGACATTTTATATGATAGACCAACATGATTGTGAAGTGGAAGAAAAACAATAAATTGGTTTTCAATTTGTTTTTTACAAATAACTATGTGAAAAGTGTGGCGTGCATTTGTATTCAGCCCCCCCCCCCCCCCAAGTCAATACTTTGTAGAACCACCTTTCACTGCAATTACAGCTGCAAGTCTTTTGGGGTGTGTCTCTACCAGTTGCACATCTAGAGAATTACATTTTTGCTCATTCTTCTGTGCAGAATAGCTCAAGCTCTGTAAGATTGGATGGAGAGCATCTGTGAACAGCAATTTTTAAGTCTTGCCACAGATTGGATTTAGGTCTGAACAGACTTGGGTCTGGACGTTGACTGGGTCATCCTACCATGAATATACTTTGATCTAAACCATTCCATTGTAGCTCTGGCTGTATGGTTTAGGGTCATTGTCCTGCTGGAAGGTGAACCTCTGCCCCAGTATCAAGTCTTTTGCAGACTCTAACAGGTTTTCTTCTAAGCCCCTGTAAACCCGGTCGGACATTCTGCCAACCAAATCCGTTGGATTTTGTCCGACGGATTTTGTCCGACGGATTGTGTCCGAAACTGTTGCATACACACAGTCGGACAAAGTTGTCAGAAAATCCGATCATTCAGAACGTGATGGCGTTATTTCGTTACGATGGGACTACGTTCAGGCTAGTAGCCAATAGCTTTGGTGTAGGAATTTGATCTGAGCATGCGTGGAACTTCGTTCAATCGTGAATTCTCTACACATGATCGGAGTATGTCCGATCAGACCAGTTTGTCGGAAAATATTTCCAACAAGTTGGAAAATTGGGTCCGACGGATATTCCGACAGAATCAGTCCGATGCATACCACACACAGTCGGATTATCCGACAACACGGTCCGATAGGACACATTCCGACGGATTCTCCAACCGTGTGTACAAGGGCTAAGATTGTCCTATATTTGGCTCTGTCCAGCTTCCCTGTCCCTGCTAAACAAAAGCATCCCCACAACATGATGCTACCACCACTGTGGTTTACGGTGTGGGAATGGTGTGTTCAGGGTGATTTGCAGTGTTGGTTTACCACCACAGATAGCGTTTTGCTTTTAGACCAAAATGTTTAATTCTGGTCTCATCTGACCAGAGCACCTTCTTCCAGATGTTTGCTGTGTCCTCCACAGGGCTTCTCACAAAATGCAAATGGGACTTTTTATGGCTTTCTTCTGGTGACTCTTCCATAAAGGTCAGATTTGTGGAGTGCACGGCTAATAGTTCTCCTCTGGACAGATTCTCCCACCTGAGCTATGGATCTCTGTAGCTCCTCCAAGTTACCATGGGCCTCTTGGCTGCTTCTCTGAATAATACTCTCCTTGCCCGGTATCGGTTTAGGTTGACGGCCATGTCTTGGTAGGTTTGCAGTTGTGCCATACTCTTTCCATTTTCGGTTGATGGATTGAACAATGTCCGTGAGATGTTCAAAGCTTGGAATATTTTTTTTATAACCTAACCTGCTTTAAACCTCTCCACAACTTTATCCCTAACCTGTCTAGTGTATTCCTTTGCCTGCTTGATGCTGTTTGTTCACTAAGGTTCTCTATCAAACCTCTGAGAGATTCACAGAACAGCTGTATTTATACTGATATACAGTTGCACACAGGTGGACTCTATTTACTAATTAAGTGACTACTGAAGGCATTTGGTTCCACTAGATCTTAGTTAGGGGTATCAGAGTAAAAATGGGGCTGAATACAAATGCACGCCACACGTTTCAGATATTTGTAAAAAAAAAATTAAAAACCATTTATTATTTCCCTTCCACTTCACAATTTTATGTGCCCATTGTGTTGGTCTATCACATAAAATCCCAATAAAATACATTTAAGTTTTTGGTTGTAACATGACAAAATGTGGAATTTTCAAGTGGTATGAATACTTTGTCAAGGCACTGTATATCTATGGGCGAATGAATGTAAATGTATAATCATCCACCTACATCAAAGTGTCAGTCAGTGTCAGATCAGTGGTCTCCAAACGGCGACCCTGGGGCCAGATTTGGCCCTTTGCTTGCCTTTTTCTGGCCCTTGAGGCATTAAATTTGCCACCGACACCAACAATGGAACAATGGGGCATATCTCCTGCCACTGGGACTCTATTCCCTCCACTGTCACCAACTATTTCTCCCTCTAATACCAAAGATTGGGCATTATTTAAAGGAACCGAAAAAACTCTGGATAGCCGCACTCCGGATCAGGTAAAATAAGTTGTGCCTTTATTATTTCCACCAAAAAACCTTCACATCATACTAGTTACAGCAGCAAAAGGGAATATAGAACAGGGAATTCTGACGCACTTACTCATAGCTAACCCCTGTTCTGAACAAAAAACATATATATATCAAATGAGTGTGATCATGTGATAGTGTAATTAAAACATAAGTGGTTGTGGCCACCGGTAATTCATTAACCTGGAGTCTCCACACATGTGAACCTCACACTCAATTAATAAATAAATTAAGTGAAATGATAGAAGTAGAAAACTAAAATTAAACTGAATGGGTGATAAAAAGAAGAGAAGAGGAATCGATAAAATGAATATATGAGAAATAATTTGTGAAAATGATGTGTAAAAAGTGTGATGTGTTTTTGTGTGTGAGTGTGAAGTGTGTCTAGCAATAATTGTGAAAATGAAAATAAATGTCAAAAACACAAAACAAAATGGAAAAATGATAAAAAAAAAAAACACAAAACAAAAACAAAAAAAAAACAAAACGCGAAAAATATATAAGGAAAAATGTGAAGTGAGTGTGAAATAGTGTGTGTGATGTCAAGTGAAAAAAAACGAAATTATGAAGAGGAGTGATGAGTATGAATGTGTATCAAAAAATGAAAGTGAGAAATAAATAATAAATGAATGTTGTATAATATGTGTAAATATTAGAAAATGCTTGTGGTGTAAAAAAGAGAATTTATTAATAAAACGAAGTTCTATGTATAGAGTATAAAAAGAAGAAATTATTGGCAAGAGTTGGATTGATAATCTCTCCACAAAGTCAATTATTGGGTATAAACCAGACAAACTGAAAATAGTTGACATACAGCGGAGATTAGTAATGTGAATAGAAAAATATAGTTATAGTGAATTGTTCACATGTCTGGAAGCTCCAATACTCTGAACAAGTCAATCCGAAACTAATCACCAATCCGTGGCCAAAAGCCCTCATACATAGATCGATCTTGATCTGAAGTTATCATGAATAGTGGACAACATTTTTTATCATACCATAATTATAAATGCATGATGATGAAAAACAGACAAATTAATGAAAAAATGTGACTCCTTAAAATAAGCACTCCATGATGCATTATAAAAACACGCAATATAGATAAGATCATTAAAACAAGTCTGAATTGAATACAATATTACTAGGCTGTACATTCTAGATGTCACTAAAGCATGTGTATATATACTGAATATCCTGTGACCAGCTTAATAAATTCTTTTTTACACCACGAGCATTTTCTAATATTTACACATATTATACAGCATTCATTTATTATTTATTTATTCCTCACTTTCATTTTTTGATACACATTCATTTTATTCATATTCATACTCATCACTCCTCTTCATAATTTCGTTTTTTTTTTCACTTGACATCACACACACCATTTCACACTCACTTCACATTTTTCATTATATATTTTTCGCGTTTCGTTTTTTTTTTTTTTTTTATCATATTTCCATTTTGTTTTTTGTTTTTGACATTTATTTTCATTTTCACAGTTATTGCTAGACACACTTCACACTCGCACACATCATTTTCACATATTATTTCTCATATATTCATTTTATCTATTTCTCTTCTTTTTATCACCCATTCCGTTTTAATTTTAGTTTTCTACTTCTATCATTTCACTTTATTTATTAATTGAGTGTGAGGTTCACATGTGTGGAGACTCCATGCTAATGAATTACCGGTGGTCACAACCACTTATGTTTTAATTACACGATCACATGATGACACTCATTTGATATATATATGTTTTTTGTTGAGAACAGGCATTAGCCAGGAGTAAGTGCTAATTTCAGTGTGAAACGCGTCAGTTTCCCTGTTCTATATTCCCTTTTCTATATTCCCTTTTGCTGCTGTAACTCATATGATGTGAAGGTTTTTTGGTGGAAATAAAGGCACAACTTATTTTACCTTATCCGGAGTGCGGCTATCCAGAGTTTTTTCGGGTCCTTTATTTGGCTAGTGCAATCAGCCTGCACCTGGGACCCCTATTTGTTTGGAGTGGCCAGTTTCTTGGTGGATCAGCCTGGAGCAGTGGATTTAACTTTTTATTGGGCATTATTTACTGTCCTTCAGACTTGGGGGGGTCGGGGAGACTGTGCTTAGTGGGTGTAAACTGGCCCTTTCTTTAAAGTTGAGGCCCCTGGTTTAGATGGATCTGAGCGGATGCTGTCCATTTACATCCATTCTGTTTGTCTGTTTTAAGACAAGTGACATTTTCTTTTATACTTGCCTATGATTGGTTTCTGCCACAACTAAGGAAAAATTATGCAAAAATGGATGTAAACTAATGTTAACTGAACTGAATTGCAAACTGATGTGAACTTACCTGAGCTAAGCACGGGTGTAAAAACTCACTGAATCAGTTTTTCCTTAGCAAAAACATGACTGAACAGATGATGCCTGTGTAATAGGAACCCTAAAGCATAGCTTAATTTTCAGGACAAAGCTGAATCAAGTGTAAGAAGGGCAATTTAGTGCTGTCCACCCCTGAAAACTGTACATGCATATGTTGGGTGCTGTATACACTTTGTACATAAAACCAATTACGGTATGTAATTTGTCAGTGTAGTTGTGAAGTTGTTTTTGTGACAGCAGAAAGGAAGTCCCAGATATAACATTCAAAATGGAAGGGGCACTTCCTCAGAAGATGCGGTCTGGAAGCACAGGACAATGTAAGGCAATTACCATTATTACCAGTGTACAATTGTGCTGCTCAGTGATAGCAGGAGCAGCAGGAAATGCCTGACAAATGACATCCACGTATGGACACGATAAAAAAAAAAAAAAGACATTAATAATAGTGTTGAATCATGGGATTGTACACCCCATTAACACCCATCATACCCTAAGAACATATATAAAATAAAACACACAAAAAGGATTGTGGAAAACCTTTTATTACCAACAGAATCGCTGTTAACCATTAACAGACTTAGTCACTAAGACACAAGCAGCAATATTTTATACTAACCAAATAACAGTTTACCAACCACTGCCCACCCACAAAGTGGGCCAAATTACCCAAAAGCAAAGTTACCAACCTGACCCCACCCACGACCATGGCCTAAAAAAATCACTTTTTACAAGGTAGCAGCTTCAGACCTGCTGCCTACCTGGAATTTACCAAACAAAATTTATATGGTGAAGGAAGGTAATCGATGGGGTACAAAAAAAATCTAAAAAAACACAAAACAATCTAAATTTAAAAGAGATCTCATGGATTGGGGAAAAATATGAAATCTTTTGACCTTTTCTCACAAAAAGGCAGAAAAAAATCTAGACGTAGACGAGGTAGATTTCCATTCTCACATTCTGACAGTGATCTGGATAGTGAAAACTCCTCTAGGTCTGCGACTATTTAAGAACACGAGTGGGACAGTTCATGGTCCCCGGTATTCAAGGATGTTAATCTCTTTTTCCGTAAGGTATTACTTTGCTATTTACATGAACAGCAGGACAAGTGCCCCATAGCATATGAAACAATACAGGAGGATGACCAAAGGACCATTGAGGATCTCTTGGCCCTTTTGGATGAAGGATTGGTTAATGTTGATGAATTAAAAGATGAAGATAGTATTACCCTCAGACAGGTTGATCTGAAAATTAAATCTAAAAGAATGCTACCTCTGACAAAGAATAGGATCATTAGTCAATTCTTTGACTTAGTAAGTAAGGATCCAAAAAGCCTAAATTGGGATGATTTTAACGGGGATAACCTAAGTAAACAAGAAAGATTCACCCTAAAAACTGCGACAGGCATAGTCATTAACCACTTACAGACCAGACCATTTTGAAGGTCAAAGACCAGACCACTTTTTGCGATTCGGCACTGCGTCAATTTAACTGAGAATTGCGCAGTCGTTTGACGTGGCTCCCAAACAAAATTGACGTCCTTTTTTTTCCCCCCACAAATAGAGCTTTCTTTTGGTGGTATTTGATCACCCCTGCGGTTTTTATTTTTTGCGTTATAAACAAAAATAGAGCGACAATTTTGAAAAAAAACGCATTATTTTTTACTTTTTGTTATAATAAATATCCCCCAAAAATATATATAAAAAAACATTTTTTTCCCTCAGTTTAGGCCGATACGTATTCTTCTACATATTTTTTGTAAAAAAAATCGCAATAAGTGATTGATTGGTTTGCGCAAAAGTTATAGCATTTACAAAATGGGGATAGTTTTATGGCATTTTTGTTAATAATTTTTTCTTTACTAGTAAAGGCGGTGATCAGCGATTTTTTTTTATTGTGACTGCGACATTATGGCGGAAACATCGGACATTTTTGACACATTTTTGGGACCATTGTCAGTTATACAGCAATCACTGCTATATACAGTGCCTTGCAAACGTATTCGGCCCCCTTGAACTTTTCAACCTTTTGCCACATTTCAGGCTTCAAACATAAAGATATAAAATTTTTATTTTTTGTGAAGAATCACCAACAAGTGGGACACAATTGTGAAGTGGAACAAAATATATTGGATTTTTGAAACTTTTTTAAGTAATAAAAAAATGAAAAGTGAGGCGTGCAAAATTATTCGGCCCCCTTGCGTTAATACTTTGTAGAGCCACCTTTTGCTGCGATTACAGCTGCAAGTCGCTTGGGGTATGTCTCTATCAGTTTTGCACACCGAGAGACTGAAATTCTTGCCCATTCTTCCTTGCAAAACAGCTCGAGCTCAGGGAGGTTGGATGGAGAGCGTTTGTGAACAGCAGTTTTCAGCTCTTTCCACAGATTCTCGATTGGATTCATGTCTGGACTTTGACTTGGCCATTCTAACACCTGGATACGTTTATTTGTGAACCATTCCTTTGTAGATTTTGCTGTATGTTTGGGATCATTGTCTTGTTGGAAGATAAATCTCCGTCCCAGTTTCAGGTCTTTTGCAGACTTCAACAGGTTTTCATCCAGAATGGTCCTGTATTTGGCTGCATCCATCTTCCCCTCAATTTTAACCATCTTCCCTGTCCCTGCTGAAGAAAAGCAGGCCCAAACCATGATGCTGCCACCACCATGTTTGACAGTGGGGATGGTGTGTTGAGGGTGATGAGCTGTGTTGCTTTTACGCCAAACATATCGTTTTGCATTGTGGGTAAAAAGTTCAATTTTGGTTTCATCTGACCAGAGCACCTTCTTCCACATGTTTGGTGTGTCTCCCAGGTGACTTGTGGCAAACCTTAGACGAGACTTTTTATGGATATCTTTGAGAAATGGCTTTCTTTTTGCCACTCTTCCATAAAGGCCAGATTTGTGCAGTGTACGGCTGATTGTTGTCCTATGGACAGACTCTCCCACCTCAGCTGTAGTTCTCTGCAGTTCATCCAGAGTGATCATGGGCCTCTTGGCTGCATCTCTGATCAGTCTTCTCCTTGTCTGAGCTGAAAGTTTAGAGGGACGGCCAGGTCTTGGTAGATTTACAGTGGTCTGATACTCAATTTCAAAATGATCGCTTGCACAGTGCTCCTTGGAATGTTTAAAGCTTGGGAAATCTTTTTGTATCCAAATGCGGCTTTAAACTTCTCCACAACAGTACTACGGACCTGCCTGGTGTGTTCCTTGGTCTTCATGATGCTCTCTGCGCTTTTAACAGAACCCTGAGACTATCACAGAGCAGGTGCATTTATACAGAGACTTGATTACACACAGGTGGATTTGATTTATCACCATCAGTCATTTAGGACAACATTGGATAATTCAGAGATCCTCGCTGAACTTCTAGAGTGAGTTAACTGCACTGAAAGTAAAGGGGCCAAATAATTTTGCATGCACCACTTTTCAGTTTTTTATTTGCTAAAAAAGTTTAAATTATCTAATAGATTTCGTTCCACTTCACAATTGTGTCCCACTTGTTGGAGATTCTTCACAAAAAATTAAAATTTTATATCTTTATGTTTGAAGCCTGAAATGTGGCAAAAGGTTGAAAAGTTCAAGGGGGCCGAATACTTTCGCATGACACTGTAAATGCAGTGATTCCTGTGTAAATGACACTGGCAGTGAAGGGGTTAACCAGTGGGTGGCAGTGTAGGAGTTAAGTGTTCCTAGGGGTGTGTTACTAACTGTGGGGGGTTGGGCTTTCATTTAGTGAACACTGATCTCTGCTCCAATCACATGGAGCAGAGATCAGCATCACTAGTTGCTAGGCAGAATGGAGAAATGCTGTTTACAACTGCATTTTTCCATTCAGCCGTTCCGTGAGATGATCGTGGGTATGCCCGCGGCGATCGAGTCCACGGGACCCGCAACTGGACTCACGGGGGTCCCGGCCGGCACACGAGCCCACCGCCGGCGGCAGGCTCGTGATGGCAGGGCGGCATTGAAGATTGGATGTACCTGTACGCCAATATGCCTGCCCGTGCCATTCTGCCGACGTACATCGGCGTGCGCTGGTCGGGAACCCCTTACAAACCACTTTTGACCTACAAATAAGCCTAGATTAAGGCTTGCCTGTAGGTCCAAGATATATCTCCTAAACCTATACGGTATAGGAGATATCTACCTGAAGACAGCCAGCGGAGCACAGGCGCACTGGGTAAGCCGTAGATCGCGGCGGTATGCCGCGAGTGTCGTCTCCCGTGCGCATGCACGAGAGTGACGTCATTACTGCTCCGGTGAATCATAGCGCCGGAGCAGCAAGACCCACCAAGAAGATGGACGCTCGGAACTACAGGGGACAGCGGTGACTTCGCTGGATCCTGTGTCAGGTAAGTGACACATAATGGACTACTATGCGATGCATAGTAGTCCATTATGCTTTACCTTTGCAGGGAATCAAAGAGAAAGTAAACCCATCGGGGTTTACTTCCTCTTTAAGAGCTATATAGGCGGTATCGTTGTCTTGGTAGATGAGGAAAAATATGTCCAAGAGGTTAGAAGACAATTGGTTAATCTTGATATATATATATATCAAAGTCTCTCCTGAATTAGTGGAGGCATTAGGAAATAAATGGACCCTAGCACAAGAAGGTCTCATCACCAAGAAGGAAATAAAACGATCCGAATGTCCCTGACTTCAATATCCCTGTCACGTACCTGGCGGGTTAGCATGACGTGTGGAGGAAGGCCTCTCATACGGCTCTGGTTCATGAGCCGCTGATAGTGGGACCGCAGGCACAAGAGCACGGCGGGGTAAGAGTGCTTATGATCAGTCCAGAAGTCTGTACCAGTGGAGGCCAGGAACTCATGAACAGCAAGCTGGAACACAGCAGGTAGCAGGCTGGAGAGACGGCAGATGGCTGGCAGACTTGGCAGAAGACAGGCAGGGGTGCACCACTGGAAACCAGAGCTTGAAGCAGGCTGGGCGGCAAGGAGCAGGGTCAGATGGCCCGGGTTGGCAACAGATGGGCAGGTCAGGCAGAGGCAGCAGGCAGGAGCGTAGTCGGGTCACAGGCAGGCTTCGGCAACAGATGCTGGGTAACAGGAACTGGAGACAGAGATCAGTCCATGGGAAGCCAGAGATCAGGGCAGGAGGCAGGTAGAGGTAGTCGGGAGCAAGCCGGATCGGTATCAGAAGTCATACGCACAGGAATCGGGATTCTGGTAATGCTGTAGACCAAGCAGCAACCTGTCAATCAGTTAAATCTGTCAATCTGTTACATTTTGTCCTACATAATAATTTCTTTGAATTAAATGATGCTTATTACCAACAGGCGTCGAGCACCTCTATGGGTGCGCCTTGGGCGCCCTCATATGTGTGCTTGCACCTTGGGATATGGGAGGAACTGGAAGTCTATAAATCTGACCTCTTTAATAGACTGGGGGGTCTTGGATTAGGTATATTGATGATATCATGGTGGTCTGGAGAGGAACCAAGGCAGAACTTCATATATTTGTTGAGGAACTTAATAACGATCGCAATATAAGGCTGACATTTGTTTCAGACCCTGAGTCGATTTCTTTCATTGACCTCATGATCAACAAAAAGGATGGTAGATTAATGATCTCCACCTTTAGAAAACCCACAGCAGCTAACACCCTCATTCAGGTGGATAGTTTCACCCTAGATCACTGGGGAAAGGTATCCCAATAGGCCAATTTCTGCATATCAGAAGGAACTATACAAGTGAAATTCAATTAAAAAAAGAGGCCCATAAAATATACACTAGATTTAGAGAAGGAAGCTAAGAAAAGGGCGATGAATAAAGACAGACCTTCACTTTTGGGACAATCAGATCAGACTTCTTCTCTTCCTCCTTTTTCTAAACAGATTCGACAAGAAGAACCTGTAAAGCCCCATACACACTATCAGATTTTCTGCTGATTTTTGTCTTCAGATTTACCAAAACCATGTAGTGCAAGGGCCTGCCTGATTGCATATAAATTGAAACTCCTAAGGTTTGACCTCCTATTATATGGGTTTGGTAAATCTGAAGACAAAAATCAGCAGAAAATCTGATAGTGTGTATGGGGCTTAAGATTCATTACACAATATGGCTCACAATGGCCACAAGTGAGGAAGATCCTAAACAAACATTGGTCCACCCTCTCCCGGTGCCCAACTTTGTTGGGCATAGTTGGAGATTATCCACATATGGTTTTATGCAGAGCCCCAAATCTTTTGGACATGTATACTCAGTTGGAATTCATACAGACAACCAGTGATTCTTGGTTGACTGATTTTCCTAGAACCATTGGAATGTTTTCGTGTGGATTTGCAAGTTTGTTGAGCGTACTGATACTTTTCCAACACAAACAGTGGCAAAATGTATAAGATCAAAATCCTAATTAACTGTGCAACCATGATAGTGATCTATAGCCTGCAATGCCCTTGCAATAAGACATATATAGGCAAGACTAAATGCCAAATTCGTGTACGTATTGGCGAACACTTGGGTGACATCAAACATAAAGAACTTAAGAGTCCTTTGGCCTGGCATTTTCTCCTTCACCACCAGTTCAAACTGGATGGACTGACGGTTAAGGGGATCTATGTCCTCAAACTCGGTAAAAGGCGGGGTGACTTTGATAAAGTGCTCTTTCAAAAAGAAAAAGAATTAGACACTTTGATGCCACATGGACTCAACAAAGAAATTCATTTAGAGGTCTTTTTAGACTAGTTTTTGTTTTCCATGTGACAGCAAGTGTTGCTTTGCATTTTTTTCAAACAAAACTTTTTTTTCTTCTAATTCCGCAATCAATTTTCTTTTTCAGCCCTTTCCAAACTTTGTGTCCTCGTGTGTATTAACATGGTTATGAACGTGTTTATACTATACACGATTGAAGCATTTGTCACTTTATTCATGTTCTTTATGTCCGTCTATTTTGTTCCCCTGACTCTAAGGTTCAGTGTTTTATGTTATGTTATTTGTGTTTTGAGTCTAATCAGCCACATCAAGGATGGCATACTTTGACACACATCCTTTTTTCACTGTGAATGTTACAATGTATTCATGATTTCATGTAAACAAACAAGATTAATTGATCTTCCTATGGGAATACAAAAACTGAGTCACAACTGGTTGTCAGAAACCATGAAATCAGGCCGAGACAAAAGTACAGCTAAATCACACTTTTAATAATAAAAGTGAAATGAACAAACATAGTCAAAACATAGCCGAAGTTCAGTGACCGGAACGGATTGTCAGCCAAGCCAGAAATCGGGGATCAATGTAGTGGAAATGCACAGAGAAACTGATTGACACATAAGGTGTTTCCTCACTCAGCTGTTTGATATCCACTTCTATTGAACACTATTGCTTTTGCCATCTTAAGTGAAATGGTCTACTGAACACAGCAGACCATGGCAGACCATCTGCAGCGTGCTATTGTCCACATCTCGGGTAAGGTAGATTACACTATATAACTACCCACTATGCTCCTGTTGTCCAGTCAGCTTGGTCTCTGCAATTAATGACTGCTGTGCAGGCTATTTTCCTGTGTCCTATGCATTGCAACATATTTTAGTGCTCCCAAAATGGATATTCATTTGCTTTAAGCCAAAATGCCAATACCCCTTTATGTATACCACAGCCATCAAAATGTTGTCAATAATTTCCAATCGTACAATTTTGAATGACTTTGAGTTTTGCAAGTTTTTGCTATTTTCTATCCTTACAAAATAGGACTGCCTGGCTCTACGTCTGATGTTGCCACATTGCTTACATTCATATAGCATTTCTATGGCCCATATATTTATGCATGTGTAGTGAATACGTTCCCTTGTATATTTGTTAGTCTGTTTAGTCTGTCTGTATTTATCTGGTCATTGACAACGTTGTCATTAGATGGAGAACGGTGAAGGTTCATTGATTTTATATTCTGTGTAATTAACTATTGTGTATTCATACAATCAATACATTTCTAGTTAATATGTTATAATTAACTAGTTATTATTTCAGGCACTATATCTCTGTGGCTCTATATATATGTGGTATTTTTTTTCTACGCCCTTTCTTTCTCTGGTCTAGCTTCTTCTCTTTATATTGTTAGCAAGCTTAAGGGCACTGCATAGTTTTTTCAAGGAGAAAATTAGGCCTCGTCTTTTTTCAGTATTGCACAAGACTGGTGCTCGTTAACTCGATAACTTGTAGGGGGGCTGAAAATCATCGCCACCCCACCCCCTTGCCGGGAGATGAACATTAACACGGGGAACACCCCCCAAGGGTGGCCTACTTACCCATGTCCTGCCCAGACACTGATTTCCCCTCCTCAAGCCGGGGAGTGCTGGACTTCTGAGCCGGATAGTGAGCCATTCCTGGAGTCTGCGCCCCAAGCCCACCCTTTTTTTGAAGCCTATTAGAGCCTCTGACTAATCACGTGCTTCAAAAAAAAAAAAAACACCCCCCCATTGGAATCCATGGTGCGGCACCCTGTATGTAGATGAGTGAGCCAGACGCATGGATGGGGGGGGGGGCCCGTTGCCCCTAATGGATGGGCTTCCACTGCACTAGATAGACTTCTGTGTAAGTAGCACACTGCATAAACCTGGGTCTAAAGCTAAGTATACACTAGTTGAAGTTTGCCTGAAAGATTTACTTATTTAAGAATGTTTATTTGATTCTGTAATTGTTAGTGGGATCAAGTTGGCATTCATTTTGAACTACAGTGATGAGAAAGGAGCAGAATGGAATTTTTTTTCTGGATCGAATGACTTTCTAGCAGTTTGTGGTTTTTGTTCAGTAAAGTCCATTTGTTCCAAAATAGATTGTTAAAAGCAAACAAAATTAACTATTTTCGAACGACATACATATTTATACATATACATATTGATGCCAAATTCCCTAACAATCTGTCAGTCTGTTGCTTTGCTTCTAAACAGTTATCTATACATGTTTGTATGGCAGGCTTGTCTCTTAAAAAGTGGTCTTTTCTAATACATGTTACCTCCAGATATCCTGTGCAGAGCCTGGGAAACATATTGCAGCTCAATATCTTTTATTAAAGTGGCATTAAAAATGAAACCAAAAATGTTAGGCGTGCTGTGAAGTAAGAATGCTTTCAAAAATATATATTTTCATTGTTTATCAATTTATAAAATGCAAAGTGAGCAAACGGAAGAAGAATCTAAATCAATATTTTGTTTTTGATTACCCTTTGGCTTCAAACCAGCATTAATTCTTACTCTTGCACACTTTGTGCAAGTGTACAAAGTCAGGGATTTTGTAGGATTAAAGTTAGGTGTATGATAAATTATACTAAGCAGGTGCCAGTGATCATCAATTTCATATGTAGGTTGAAACCTAGTCATCAACTGAAACAAAAATTGTGTAGGAGGCTTAAAATTGGGTGAGGAAAAGCCAAACTCTGCTACTAAGGTTAAGTTGCTGAAGACCGTTTCATGTCACAGGTCATACACAATGGCAAGACTGAGAACAGAAACAGGACTCAAGGAGGTTGTACTGCATTAACAAGTTCTCCCCCAGGCAAATATTTCAAAGCAGACTGGGATTTAAAGACGTGCTGTTCAAGCTCTTTTGAAGAAGCACAAAGAAATGGCAACTCTGAGGACAGTAGATGCAGTGGTCAGGCAAGAAAACAACGCAGCAGATGAAAAGAACATCATGCTTCCCTTCAACATCGGAAGATTACCAGCAGTGCCATCAGCACATAACTGGTGGAAACCAGTGGAACCCAGATACACTCATCTACTGTCCACAGAAGTCTGGCCAGAAGTGGTCTTCATGGAAACATTGTGGCCAAAAAGCCATATCTCCGATATGAGAACAAGGCTAACCAACTCAACTATGCACAAAAACATAGGAATTGGGATGCAGAAAAATGCCAGCAGGTGCACTGCACTGATGAGTCAAAAATTTTAATAGTTGGGCTGGAGAGCAGTGCAATAATGAGTGTCTGCAGGCAACAGTGATACATTGTGGAGGTTCCTTGCTAGTTTGGGGCTGCATTTCTGCAAATGGAGTTAGAGATTTGGTCAGGATCAATAGTGTTGTCAATGCTAAGAAATACAGGCAGTTACTTATCCATCATGCCATACCTTTAGGGAGGTGTGTGATTGGCCCCAAATGTATTCTGCATCAGGACAACATACTCGAACAACCTATATTCAGCCTAAAGAAGGACAAAGGGTCGAACGACCCCTGAAAGGACTAGCTTGGTTCCAACCGAGCCCGGATATCATTGAGTTTGTCTGGGATTACATGAAGAAACCGAGGGGATTTGAGGCAGCCTACATCCACAGAAAATCTATGGTTAGTTCTCCAAGATGTTTGGAACAACGCACCTGCAAGTTCCTTCAAAAGAATTGATGCCGTTTTGAAGGCAAAGGATGGTCACAACGAATATTTATTTGATTTGTATTTCTCTTTTGTTTACTTTCAATTCTTTTATTTTGATCAATGAACATATTAACAGTTCTATTTTGAAAACATTCTTAATTTACAGCATTTTTTCACACCTACCTAAAGCTTTTGCACAGTAGTGTGATATCCTTAAGCCCCATACATGCTATCAGATTTTCTGCTGATTTTTGTCTTCAGATTTACCAAAACCATGTAGTGCAAGGACCTGCCTGATTGCATACACATTGAAACTCCTAAGGTGTAACCTCATATTATATGGTTTTGGTAAATCTGAAGGATAAAATCAGCAGAATAACCTGATAGTGTGTATGAGGCTTTAGATGTGATTCTGTTCAAGAGACACCTAGCCTCGCCGTCCTTTATTAAAACTTTTGTGCAAGGTGTGTCTCATGCGACTTCCCCCATAAATTAACTTGTCATTCCATGGGATTTAAATTGGCTTCTTTTGACACTTCAAAAACGACTTTTTGAGCCTATTAGGAATAACACCTTTTTACGCTTGCTCACAAGGTTGCCTTCCTTGTTTCTATCACCTCTGCGAGGTACTTGTTGGAACTGGCAGCCTGGTTTTGTAAAGAACCTTTCTGGTCTTAACTAGAGACAAGGCAGTGTTAAGACCTAGAGCCAAATTTACCAAGACAGTGCATTGCCATCCCTCAGTCTGACTCCAGTACATCAGAGGACGATATCCATTAGTTGCCTGGATGTAGTTCATGCTATACAAGTCTACTTTGCACCCACTGCTTCCATTAGGAAGACTGACACTCTGTCATTCAAGGAAAGACAGAGCTCGTTGATCCACCATTTTACTGTGGCTCAGACTGATACTGTAATTACTCAAGTCATTAGTCTTAAAGAGGAACTGCAGTCTGCTCACATAATTTTTAATAAAAACATCTGTGCCCTTTTGAAGCTTCCCTCTAACCACTTTGCATATTATGTTATGTATACTGTGATTCTGTACTTGCCAAATATGCTGCAGAATTATTCCTCCACTGAGTCTTGTTGCAACCATTTTAACTGTGGGCAGCTGAAGCTGCTGCCTGTTCACTTCCTGGATTTACACGGTGGCACACCTCCAGCTCTGCAGCTTTCATTGGCCCTCTTAGGACTCATCCCCCCTCCCTTCCTGGCAAGGGAGAGCTGTGCATGATGTCATAAGCCTAGGCTTTTTACCAGACAAAAAACAGGAAGTGGGCTGTATAAGGTATTTGCTGGCAGAAAAAAATGTTTTACTATCCAAAGTTAAAATGGCAAGGGCAGAGGATTTAATAGATGGAAAGATAAAAAAATGACTGAAGTTCCTTAAGGACTGGGTTCCATTTTATTTTCTTGTCAGTGCACAACTTGATGGGCTTTTTGGCATTCCACAACAAATTCCCAGATTTTCCTCAGTTCCTGTTTGTTTTCTGTTTTTTTTTGTCTGGGACTGTTAATATTTGTTTATTTTGTTTGCTGTGTTGCCCACTCAGTTGAACTATGTTTGCACATCCCAAATGTCTCTAAATTATATGTCCCACAATGAAAAACAACTCCTCCCATGTTTATGGGCTTGCTCTCAGCACTGCTTGATTTTTTTATTTAAACAGAACTTATGCCCCTTACACACAATCGGACATTGATCGCACATTCAGACAACAAAATCCATGCATTTTTTCCAACGGATGTTGGCACAAATTTGTCTTGCATACACATAGTCACACAAAGTTGGTCGGAAATTGCGAACGTCAAGAACATGGTGACGTACAACACGATGAGCCGAGAAAAATAAGTTCAATAGCCAGTGCGGCTTTTCTGCTTGATTCCGAGCATGCGTAGAACTGTGCATCAGAATTGTGTACACAGGATCGGAATTTCCGACAACGGAAATTTGAGCTCCAGATCTCAAATTTTGTGTGTCGGAAATTCCAATGGAAAATGTCTGATGGAGCCTACACATGGTCGGAATTTCTGCCAAAAAGCTCCCATCTAACATTTTCCATCAGAAAATCCGACCGTGTGTATGGGGCATGAGACATTCTGAGAGGGGTTATACCAGGCTGGCCACCATCTCCTTGTAGACAGCAGCATTTTACAAATGTTTCTGAATCCTGTGTCCCTCAATGAACTCCAAGACTGGTCATAGATATGCAATTTTCTTTCCTTCAACCATAAGTTGAAGAAAATAACTTTGTTCGACTCCCCCATCCCTCCCACCGCAATATTGTATTCTGACATCAGGTTTCCCCGCCATCAGAAAACATTCAATACAAAAAATAACCCGACAGGCTGCTTGTACTAATTTGATAAATCAACTTCTGTACAACCAGCCTGCCCATAGATGGATCAAAATTTCTCAGGTTCCTGCTTAACCGGCCAAATTGCATTCCCTCTATGGCCAGCTTAAGAAAAGGATTTTACAGTGAGCACAAAGTCCCGTTATTCCTCTCATTGGGCTTTACCGACTTACTTCATGTGTTTGCCTAAATGTATGTGTCAGATGAAATCAGACCTTTTGGTTATATCTTAGCCCTGGTTCACACTAGTGCGAATTGACAGTTCAAAGTCAAATGACAAGTCACGCCCCATTTGTGGCAATAACAACGGTCAAATCGCTGCAATTCGGAAAAATGTTCCTGCACTATTTCTGTGCGATTTCAGTGTGACTTGCATTGACATCTGTTAGATGAAGTCGCACAGATGTCAACAAACCACTCATAAAATTGCACTTCAAAGCCTCACTGGTGTGGACCAGGGTTTAAACCTTACTTCTTCATGACAAGGATAGAACAAATCCTAATGCCTGAGCCTTTTTACAACTTTGACATGTGTTAGTAAAACTGTGGGTACCATCACAAATAAATGTGTCCACTTTAAAAAAAAAAAACAATGATGTATATTTCTTGAAATTACCATAATCCTAAACAACAACCCAAAACCAATTCTCCTACTCCTGACAATCGCAGTGATGCCACATATGTTTATGTTCTTTGCTGTTTGTACCCCTAGTAGGGCCCAGAAACAATGGTGCACATTTTGCTTTTTTATCTTGCCTAAAACACACTGATACTAATTTTAAAAATGCCTTTTTTTATTAACCCCTAAAATACACTGACCTTTGACCACAACCCTTGACCTTGGATTCCCCCTTTACCCTAGCCATGACATTGACCCAGATCAAATCTTTAATCTTATTTATCTTTGTTTTTTTTTAAATATTATTTTGCACCCTTTTGTTTGTTTACATTTTTCTTCTCTAGCAGGGAGAGAAATATGCAATACATCTTTCTCTCTATTCAGAAGGAGAACAAAACCATGGAGGTGAGCTGTACAGTTACTGATCACTGATAGCCATTCAGAGACTATCACAGCAATCAGATGATCAGGAGCTGGTACTCCTGGTTCCCGATCGTTGGCACAAGACTCAGGGCTCTTGTTGAGTGCCCGGTATCTGTTCTGAGAGTGCTGTGAAGCGCCCTCCTAGCACAAACCCAGGAAAAAAAGATCCCTTTCAGTGAGGCCCGCATATATGTTTACAGTCTGCATCAAGGGATTAAGGGCCATTTCAAACTGATGTGCTTTTTCCTGTGTTTTTTCCTTGCAAGTGAAACGCAAGAAAAGTGTTTCCCTTTAAATCCTATGGGACTCTTCACTCTGTGCTGCTGGTGCGATCTGTTTTGAAAAGCCCTGCTGCATCTTTGGTGCGGCTTTCAAAACTGCACCAAAAACGCAGCTCCCCATTGAAATGAATGGAAAACTTGACA
Organism: Lithobates pipiens; assembly: GCF_037356315.1. Taxonomy (NCBI): domain Eukaryota; kingdom Metazoa; phylum Chordata; class Amphibia; order Anura; family Ranidae; genus Lithobates; species Lithobates pipiens. The sequence goes on from NW_027507787.1 coordinate 51,168,456, forward strand.
AACACATTTGCATTTTTGATTTGTTTATTTGAGTCACGTCTATTTTTCACAGGTGCAGGCAACTAGAAAACACACCATAAACTAATCTAAAGCGCACAAAAATGCATATGCGTTTTTACAGCAATTTTGCTACAGAGAACTGTGAAAGTAGGCTAATGCAGGATAGATTGTTTATAAATATGTGGTTTAAAATGTATAGTTCTGTCTTTCTAGTTGCTTGCCTTGTTTAAGGTGTCTCACTTTTGCTGAGTGTGAAAGTTTAACTCATTTTTTTTTTTTTTACAATAAAGGATTATGCATGTTTAAGTTGAAAACCCTGCATGTTTTTATTTTTGTTCATCCTTTTTTTAGACCTATTATGTCTTATACATTGTTACATTTTATCTTTAGGCGCTTGTGGAGCATGGGTACAACTGCCAGTGCAGCTCAACAGCCAGCGCCAATAGTGCCCCCCAGTGACAGCATCCAAGGAAATGGCAGTGGAAGTTCAAGTGGAGAAGACAGAAACAGCCTAAGCATTCATTCATTCCAGACAGTGGGCATCCACAACAAAGCAAAATCCATCATCACCAATAAAGTGGCCCCTGTAGTTATAACGTGAGTACAGAATTAAGATGATTTACATTTGAGTTCCATGGCAGAAATCACAGTCTGATAAGAATTTTACTAGTGAGATGATTGTTGAACATACGTTCTAAAGATTAGATATTTGTTTTAAAGCTGGTTAGCAATGCCTGCTTCCATGTTTCTCATATGACAGGAGTGCTTTCAATGCAAACTATAGTCTTTTTATTTGAATGCATAGTGGCAGCCAAATTTAATTGCTGCATATGCACAGCCAAATGCAATCACCCATGTGTCTGTAATCTAGCTGCTTTGCCTTAGCAGTCTTCACACACTTGACTGGATGTGACCCTTGAAGCTTGTTCTTGCTGTCCACGTTTTCATGCATTTTGCTGTGTTTTTTAATGCAGGGAAACTAAATGAACAAAGGAAAACCAATTGTCTTCTCTAGCACCCATTCCCACCAACTCTCTGTGTTGCAGTTCTGGGGAGAACCCCCCCCCCCCATTTGCAGTGCTTGGGAGATTGCTGCATTTATGTTTTCTCCCACTGAACCTGTTGAATGGGATACTTCAGAAGAGCAGCAAAGTGTTAAAAAATGGCATACCACATTTGTCATATACAGTTTATTATAACAGAAAACGCTTGTCCTGCAAAGGTACTGTGGCAGTGCATTAGCCATGCTGACTTGTCTTTTTCTGTTGGTAGATCTACCGTGTAAGAATCAGGAAGCCTACTATAATTTTCACATTATATTTAATCATTTCAACTCAGTGATTTATTTATTTATTGTATGATAATTTTATTTTGTTATTATATTTCACATTTCATTTTTTAATATGACACTTTCAAATTTTGGATAAATCTGGATAGCAGGGCTTTTTTGCTCAGAAAATAGGTGCAGGAACTCCATCATAACCCCCCCCCCCCCCCAAATCCCCCCTACTAACATATGGATATGGTCAACTTCACTAACAGTGGGAGGGTTTTAAAGGGGCATTCAATACCAGGAGTGCATTACATACAGAGAGCAGAGTTTGGGAGTGCGCTACACAGCTACTTACCTCTTCACCTCCCATCCACATCTCACTTTTACCCCTCCTCAGCTCTGCATGCAACCCTCCCTCCACTACCCCTATATTCTCCCCCTTGCTTAAAAGTTCCATCATCTTCCATGTGTCTTACTTTTGTCACTGCGTCAAGCTGAATCAGCTATAGTACCTCCCCGCACACTGTAGTTGGTTACGCATCTCTCATTCGCAGGGAGATCGTCCAGTGGGGGTGTCGGCATCCGCACTGCACCAAGGCACCCGCTTCTCCCTTGTACCCATCCTGCACTCAGTGAGAGCCATTCAGGAGATCAGATCAATGGGAGCTGTTGGGAGACGACCTGTCACTTGTGAACAAGGAAGCCGGTGTCCTATCACATAATATCCCCCATCGGATAGTGTCCGCTGTGTACTTCGCATGCGCAGTACATAGCACAACCACATTCCGAAAATAGCCAAAGATGAACAGCGCCTGCACCGCGAGTCCAGGTTCTAGCCCCACCGTCCAAGTGGACGTAGAGTTAGAATAAAAAGAACCGAGCGCAGCGAGGCCGTGCCCGAAGCGTGGCGAGCAAAGTGAGCCCGCGAGGGGCCTTCTAGTATGTGCAGCCCTATGTCCACTTGGATGATGGGGCTTGCATCTCGACTCACGGCGCAGGCGCCGTTCATCTTCTGAGATTTTCCGAATCTCCTTCTGCTCCGTACTGTGCAAGCACTGCATCTGCGCAGTACAGGGCGGACACTTCTAGATGGCCGGACGCTATATGTCAGAACACCGGACTTTGTGTTTACAAGTGATATTGTTGAGCAGGAAGCAGAGGGCCTGAGCCAGAGGTGGTAAAACTGAGCTCTGCCAAGTTCCAGCTGAAAAAAGCCCTGCTGGATAGAGTGTGTACTTGCCAGTAATTGCCGTATAAGTTTGGTTATAAACCATAATCTGTATGGGTGATCTGGATGTCTTTCATTTCAGGTACAATTGTAAAGAAGAGTTCCAGATTCATGATGATTTTCTTAAAGCAAGTTACTGTGTTGGAAGAATTTCTGAGACAATGCCAGAACACTATCTTGTACAGGTATGTCCTGTACAGTATATTACTATTGCCTCAGGTTGTTGCAGGCATATTGATTTAAGCTGTGCTCTGCATGAATCCTTGTTGATGCAGGAAGTCCAGGACAAGCTCGATTTTATTTTTATTTTTTTATGTAAATACAGCCAAAACATTTCTTAATTTTGGATAGCGTTGATGTACCCTAATGCTGTCTAGATGTTTGTTGGAAATATTACTTCTGACTGCTTGCCAGGGGGATCACTATCACTCAGACAGAAGTGACCACCATTGCTGGATCCTGCAATAAAGAAAAATCTATCTCAAACAGCAGAAAAAGTCTAATGCCTTGTACACAGGGTTGGACATTCCGACCACAAAATTCAACTGATTTTTTCTCTGACGGATTTTGTCCGAAACTTGTGTTGCATACACACAGTCAATTGTTCGGAATGTGATGATGTTCGTTCGCTACGACGGGACTACGTTGAGGCTAGTAGCCAATAGCTTTGGTCTCGTAATTTGATCTGAGCATGTGTGGCACTTTGTCTGATCGGAATTCTCTACAAACAATCGGAAAAAGTCAGATCGGATTTTTTTGTCGGCAAATTTGAGATCCTGCTCTCAAATTTCTTCCGTCAGAATTTCCAACTGAAAAAGTCCGATAGAGCCCACACACGATCGGATTTTCCGACCATAAAATCCGATCGGACCTTTTCCATCGGAATTTCCGACCGTGTGTACAGGACATAAAAGTGTAATCACTTTATTCCTCTCCAAAAAAATAATTTTCTGAAGTCCCACTTTTAATCACGTGTGTGATCTTTTTTAATGTGGTGTTAGGATGATGGTAGAGGTACCTTTTTTTGGTGTCTCTGCACATTGTGCTTTTATTTCTATAGCATTGTGGTACCTTCAAATTCTGGGATGCTTTGTTACAGAAAAAATCCCCCACACCTCTCATGGTCAAGTGATGGCCTAACACTTTCTACTCTCATCATTTTCCCTGTTGACCCAAAAAGTACAGGGGGTGGCCTAACTGGCAAGGAGAATTGTAATTGTCGTGGATTTCTGTCACACAGAAATAGTTTAGAGAATAAACACCTGATGTGTTTTAAATATAATTTTCCTGCCAAATTAGTTAATTAAAAAAAAAAAGCCAATGAGTTTGCTAAGAATAGAAGAAGTTACAAAGTTGCATAGTAGGTGAGGTTGAAAAAAAAGTCCAAGTGCAACCCATATGTGTGATTATATGCCAGTATTACATTGTATATCCCTGTATGTTGCGGTCTTTCAGGTGCTTATCTAATAGTTTCTTGAAACTATCGATGCTCCCCGCTGAGACCACCACCTGTGGATGGGAATTCCACATCCTTGCTGCTCTTACAGTAAAGAACCCTCTACGTAGTTTAAGGTTAAACCTCTTTTCGTCTAATTTTAATGAGTGGTCACGAGTCTTGTTAAACTCCATTCTGCGAAAAAGTTTTATCCCTATTGTGGGGTCACCGGTATGGTATTTGTAAATTGAAATCATATCCCCTCTCAAGCGTCTTTTCTCCAGAGAGAATAAGTTCAGTGCTCGCAATCTTTCCTCATAACTAATAACCTCCAGACCCTTTATTAGCTTTGTTGCCCTTCTTTGTACTTGCTCAATTTCCAGTACATCCTTCCTGGGGACTGGTGCCCAGAAGTGGACAGCATACTCTAGGTGCGGCCGGACCAGAGTCTTGTAGAGTGGGAGAATTATCGTTTTATCTCTAGTTGATCCCCTTTTTGATGCATGGCAATATTCTATTTACTTTGTTAGCAGCAGCTTGGCATTGCATACCATTGCTGAGCCTATCATCTACTAGGACTCCCAGGTCCTTTTCCATCTTAGATTCCCCCAGAGGTTCTCCCCCCGGTGTATAGATTGCATTCAAATTTTTGCCACACAAATGCATTATTTTCCATTTTTCTACATTGAACCTCATTTGCCATGTAGTTGCCTTCCCCATTAATTTGTTCAGATCTTTTTACAAGATTTCCGCATCCTGCGGAGAAGTTATTGCCCTGCTTAGCTTAGTATCATCCGCAAATACAGAGATTGAACTGTTTATCCCATCCTCTGGGTCATTTATGAACAAATTAAATAGGATAGGTCCCAGCACAGAACCCCACTACCCACCCCTGACCATTCCGAGTAGTCCGCATTTATCACCAACCTCTGAACTCGCCCTTGTAGCCAGTTTTCAATCCATGTACTCGCCCTATTATCCATGCCAACGGACCTTATTTTGTACAGTAAATGTTTATGGGGAACTGTGTCAAATGATTTTGCAAAATCCAGATACACCATGTCCACGTTCAGAGTGAACCAGAATGCTGACAGTGATGTAGGCTGTGTATACTTGACAGATATTTTTGTCTACCATTTGTGATTTTTATAAAAGAAAAAAGAAAAACTAGGCTAAAGATACATTGTGTAAATGAGTGGATTAGTAAGGATAGGTTGGCTTAACTGGTAGTCTAATATAAGCACATACAGCGGGTAAAATAAGTACTGAACACATCGCCATTTTTCTAGGTAATTTTTCACCACGTCGGTAACAAGTCATGCAATTCATACATACAAAGAAACCAAAACAAATGCATTCAGAAATTAAGTTATGTGTAATAAAATGGAATGACAAAGAAAAAAAGTATTGGACATGCTAAAGGAAATGTATTTAATACTTTGTACAAAATCCATTGTTGGTAACGACTGCTTCAAGATGCCTCCTGTATGGAGAAACTAATCGCATGCATTGCTCAGGTGTGATTTTGGCCCATTCTTCCACATAGTGTTAATTTACCGCCACCCACAGCCTTTTGCTTTTAGGCAAAAAAGTAAAATTTTGGTCTTATCTAACCAGAGCCTCTTCTTCCACATGTTTGCTGTGTCCCCCACATGGCTTCTTGCAAACTGCAAATGGGACTTCTTATGGCTTTCTTTCAACAATGGCCTTCTTCTTTTTGCCACTCTTCCACAATGTCCAGATTGGTGGAGTGCACGACTAATAATTGTGCTGTGGACAGATTCTCCCACCTGAGATGTGGATCTCTGCAGTTCTCTTACCATGGGCCTCTTGGCTGCTTCTGAGATTAATGCTCTCCCTGCCCGGCCTGTCAGTTTATGGGGACAGTGATGTCTTGGTAGGTTTGCAGTTGCCATACTCTTTCCATTTTCGGAGGATGGATTGAACAGTTCTGCGTGAGATACTCAAAGCTTAGGATTTTTTTTTATAACCTAACCCTGCTTTAAACTTCTCCACAACTTTATCCCTGGCCTGCCTGATGTGTTCCTTGGCCTTCATGATGCTGTTAGTTCACTAACATTCTCTAACAAACCTCTGCAGGCTTCACAGAACAGCTGTATTTATACTGAGATTCAATTACAAACAGGTGGAAAACTATCTAGGTGACTTCTGAAGGCAATTGGATCCACTAGATTTTAGTTAGGGATATCAGAGTAAAGGGGGCTGAATACAAATACAAGCCACACTTTTCAGATATTTATTTTTAAAAAAATGTGAAAACCATTTATCATTTTTCTTCCATGTCGCAATTATGTGCCACTTTGTGTTTGTCTATCCCATAGAAAATCCCAATAAAATACTTTTACGCTTTCGGTTGTAACATGACAAAATGTGGAGAATTTCAAGGGGTCTCAATACTTTTTCAAGGTTCTGTAGCTCATTCAATACTTTTTCCTTGTGTCATTCCATTTTATTACACATAACTTAATTTCTAAATGTATTTGTTTTGGTTTCTTTGTATTTATGGATTGCATGGACTTTTACCGACATGTGGTGAAAATTTAATGTCAATAGCGCCTTAACCACTAGGCGTCCACGCTATAGCTGAAAGATGGCTACAATTGCCCCACAGATGCTAAAAAAGGTTTAGGTCTGGAGACATGCTTGGCCAGTCCATCCATCTTGGAGGTTTGTTTGGGGTCGTTATCGTATTGGAATACTGCCCTGTGGCCCAGTCTCCAAAGGGAGGGGGATCATGCTTGGCTTCAGTATGTCACAGTACATGTTGGCATTTCATGGTTCATGCAGTCCCAGACCATGACACTCCCACCACCATGCTTGACTGTAGGCAAGACAACTGTAAGGGAAATTTTAAGCTTCTCCCAATAAGCAAAACATTTCTTTGCACTTAAAAGCACAAAAACAGCTCTTTTATAGAATCCAGAGAATAGCCAGGCTCCTTTTATTTATACTATAAACATGAATAACAAAGGAAGGCGGTGCCTTCAGAATCCACCAAATAGACACTTGTATTCTTTCAAAAGAACCAATCACACATGTATATATTCAAATAGAAATACAGTAGTGACGTGTGCAGACGGTCATGTGAGGAGCCACGCGGCAAGCGAACTGTGAGACACAAAGGGCTCACAATTTGAACATGGCTCTAAACACGATCATGTGCACATCCCCACGGCTACCAATGATGCGAGCCATACTCTATTATTGCTCAGTGGGCCATAATTTTGTATGATTATGCTATGGTTCCCACGTATGCAGATCTGCTAACTTAGGAGTTTAAATGCGGTGATGTTCGACCTTCGACACAAAGGACTCACAATTTGAACATTTGAGCATGGCTCTGAACATGATTATGTGTACATCCCCACTGCTACCAATGATGCGAGCCATACTCTATTATGGCTCAGTGGGCCTTAATTTTGTATGGGTTTGCTATGGTTTCCATGATCTGCTTACTTAGGGGTTTAGACGCAGAGTTTAGACCTGAACATTAAGCTCATCCCTAATCTTTAGCATATTTTGTACGCTGTACATATTTTTTATGATAGTATCACCGTATGCAAGTGTACATCAGTGCACAGCCATTAATGTCAATGAAAGGTCATATACTGCACCTTTTGTACTTGGGCAGAGGAAAGATGGCTGCTAATATGCTGAATAGGCATAGTCAGCTAGTTATGTGTCAGAATTCCCTAAAATTAGATCAGCAAAGGCAATCCCTGTATTTCGCTCATCCAGGTTGCCACTAAAATACATGTCATGCTGTTATCAATTATTTTGCTTCAAAATGTATATATATTTTTTTTCTTTGTGTCAGGGAAAATTTTTCATGGTTCGTGATGTGTACAGCAAGCTAGATGTTTTAAACACAACAAGCATTTGTGGGGCACCTAATTTCCGTCAAGCCAAAGGAGGTTATGAAGTCTATGGAATGGGCCAGCCCAGCCTGAATGGCTTTAAGCAAGTGTTACAGAAGCTACAGAATGATGGACACAAGGTACTGGGAGAAAGCCATGTTTTTATTTACTAATCACATAGACAACAGAAACAATAATTAATTAATAAATAATTAATCTTGAGAAGCCATTTCTGTATTGATTTTAGACCAGCTTGTCTCTACTACCACTCGTATGTGTGCATTTCTCACCTGCTTAAACAAAAAAAGAGGGGTTGTTAGGACTTTATATGAAGCACAGTTAAGGGTATTGAATAGACAATTACATGTTAATGGATTCAAAACAATTATACATAGAATAATGAAATAACATGATAAGCAAGAATAACATCTTCGCACTTTATTGTACATAACGACAGCATGATTCACAGTATAATGGTAATAATTTCATAAACATAACAAAAATTGTTGCAACTAATAATCAACATAATTGAGTTAATGGTGATGATAAAATCCATAATCAATCTCAAAATCACATGATTGCGATGGTGTAGCATAAGGCTAGGGCTCTATGTGTTTCGTGGAGATGGTCACACATCAGGAGCAGTAGCAATATGTAAGCTATATTGAAACAAAAAATCGCAGAGTGAGCAGATGGTTGACAGAGGGGAAAAAAGGGGAGGCAGAGGAGGAGATGGAAATATTTTCCAAACACCCTTACCTACAATAAATTGGATATGTAAAAAGGTAATATTGGATGGCTGGTGTACCCAGGATAACAAACATCTCCTGGGAGCTAAGGTCGCAGATCCACGGCCGCACTGAGGCAAAAGGAGTGATGTGTAACCTGTCTGAAAGTATGAACAATTTACCTAATCACTACAGTAATGGAAATTTTAGGCAAGTCGTTTATATAATTTTGGTGCGATTAAGTGACACTCGGCAATGACCTATAGTATAGCTTTGGGTAAAGTAGAAAATTATTAGAACCACTGTCAGGTTTAATTGCAGTCTATTTGTGTTGAGTTGTCCATCAGTCCCTGACATGGTTACACCTGTCATGAGGACAAAAAGTAAGGCAGATTTCCTTAAAAGAAATGAAGACCAGAATAAATTGCTGCCAGAGCAGAGGTTTTACCCTTCCCCACTTATAGAATCTGGCTAGAGTTCACTTTAAAATGAATAAGTGAAGTAAAAGAAAAAATATTTTGTAATTGTACAATTATGTTAGAACTTTTTGTGAGACCACTGAGTATATTTGTCAACAATATAAGGCATTGCAGTTTTAGAATACCATTTAAAATAATATATATGTAGCAGGCTTAACTGAATGGGCTTACCGGTTACCTTCTCCTGGCCTGCTCTTCCACGTCTAGGGGTTCCCAGGGTTGATACCCAACGACTGTCACAGATAAAGCCCTTTCAAAAGGTTTTATTTTGCAGTAGAACTTTCACAAAACACAGCCTCGTAGGGAACAGAGGGCACGGGTGGTGAGCTCAGGTACCTTGAACTGCAGGTTTAACAAAGTCTCTACTTCCACCCAGAGAGTAGCCACTCGCAGCTGGGTACTTCAAGGCTGAACAGACCTCTAGCCAGAGATCATGACAGTCAGCACGTTGACTCAACCTTGACCAATCAACTGAAGGTGAACAGGAACCTTTCTCCAACCGTACCTGGAACGCTTCCCCCTTCCTTTGTGGTACTGGAAAAGTGTGAACTCATCAATGTCCTTCCCAACTCCGTAACCAGGCACTTCTCAGGATGCCACTTGTCGGCCCTCCTCCAGAGTCCTCCCCCAGTCACTTCCACGAGCTGTGGTGTCCCTCCAAGCCGAGAGCACACCCGGACACCTTGAATCCTCCCTCAGTTACAGCGCCTCGGACCAGACTCGGGAACAGACGGATCCCTACCCCAGACCAGGCAGGTCTATCATGGGGCCACTGACAGGAACATGCTGCAGGATGTCTGACACCCCGTGACCGGGACCCCTCATGGGGCTACCCTGGTCCTGGAACCAGAACAGACCACACGGGTTTCACAAACAACTCCGGAACCCCGAACACATGACCCACACCCGCCCGGCACTCCCGCTGATTGGCTCCGAGAGGGCTATACCCAAACATCCAACCAGGCCTGGTTCTAGCCTGTCATGTGCACCCCACCGTTCACATGACCAGGCAGAACCCCAAACACGGCCTGGCCAGACTGGTGTTAAGGTCTACCTACACAATTAACCCTCAGTACCTTAGGGTGCTGAGGCAAAAACTAAATTTACAATGCGTGCGGCATTTGATCCCAAATGTCATCCGCTACATATAGTGTTAGACTATTGTAATACACAGGATTATTTACAGAATGATTAAAACAGACCTTGCATCAAATTGCAATGTCTGCTTAGATGTTACACTGCTGACCCCACCATGTAAAAAACCTCCGGGCCACCCTGATTTCTGCCTGTACCACCTAAACAAGGGTGACATCAATGACCTTCTAAGGGGATACTGGGAATGGTGAGCATCTCAAATTTTGTAGACAGATGCTTTAGCATTTTGTAGGAGTGTCTTGCGAAGGCTGGGATCCTTATTGTTCTCTGGATCGATTGTGTCCGAATGCCCATGATGTCACTGTTTCCTAGGCACGAAGGGCATTAGTTGGGTTGTAAGGTAAGTAAATGTATTTTTTATATACATTCCCCTAATATGTGTGTTTTTATAATGCACTATTTTTGGGTGTGTGTGTGTGTGTTGTGGGGGGGGGGGGGGGGGTCTTGTCTTGTCTAACTCTTGATAACCATACATTATACAATCTGATTGCACAGTCTCATTTAGATCTACCATCAATAATGTATCGCAAAGGCCTATGCACTTGGATACAAATGTACAATGTACAATTACAAATGTATTGAGCTGGTTATTTTTGTCTGCATATTAGTTTTGGTAACTAATGGAGATTGTACAGAGATTGGCATGTCCCCTTTATTAAGTATGTTTGCTTTGTGTTTCACATATATATATAATATATATATTTTTTTTTAATGATCCTGCAGGAATGTATGTTCTTCTGTGTCCGTGAGGAGCCAGTTGTGTTCCTGAAGTTAGAAGATGACTTTGTGCCTTACACTCCTAGAAAAAAGGAGAATTTGCATGAAAATTTGCACAATTTAGAGAGAGGCCTACGAGTGGAGAATGTGGAACTTGCTATTCGAAAAGAGGTATCCTAACTGCATGTTTCATTCCTAACTCTTATAGGGTTCCGTGTTTTTTTTTATTTTTTTTATTCCACTTATAATTTCAGTATGCTCAAAATAGAAACAATGAGCAGAGCATAGGCATATATGTTTTTTCTTTGCGGAAATAGAATCGACACCTTAAAGCATTTTAGCGTTTTATTACATTAATATAAATGTTGTCTTTAAATGCTGAGTTTCCAGTAGACACCCCAGTCCCAAGAATGCTTTCAGTTCCTCTTATCTTTCCTCATAGCGGAGTTCCTCCTCTCATCAGCTTGGTTGCCCTTCTCTACACTTTCTCGAGTTCCTGGATATCCTTTTTGTGAACTGGTGGCCAAAACTGAACTGCATATTCCAGATGAGGTCTTACTAATGATGTGTACAGGGGCAAAATGATATCTTTCTCTCTGGAGTCCATACCTCTCCTAATACAAGAAAGGACTTTGCAAAACCCCCCCGATCCTTCTCTACTATTAATTAACCCCAGTTGTACTCCCCCTAGTATCTAGGATGTATGCATATTCTTGGCCCCCAAGTACATAACTTTACATTTATCTACATTAAAGCTCATCTGCCAAATAGTCGCCCAATTAGGCAGTGCATTGAGATTGGCTTGTAAATTGGAGACATCCTGTAGGGACAGTATTCATATACAGAAATGGTACTTTTAATCCCAGACCCAATATCATTTATAAAGATATTAAAAAGTAAGGATCCCAACACTGCACCTTGGGGTACACCACTGATAGACCATTCAGAGTAAGAATCATTAACCACTACTCTGAATTCGATCTTTTATACCGTTTTCTATCCATTTATAAACTGATTTTTCCAAGCCTGTAGACTTTACCTTACACATTAGCCATGTGTGGGGAACTATATTGAACGCTCTTGCAAAATCCAAGTATACCACATCCACAGCTTACCCCTCTGTCCAAGGTTTCAGTTACCTCTTCATAAAAAGTAATCAGATTTGTTTGGTGTCTTCTGTCTTTCATGAATCCATGCTTGTCTGTTGCTTAAAATATTTTTTCCAGCAAGGACTCGTCTATGTGGTCTTTTATTAAAATCTCCAGTGTCTTTCCAACTATAGAAGTTAAACTAATAGGTCTATAGTTACTTCGTAAAGACTTTGTTTCCTTTTTAAATGTAGGCATCACATTGGCCCTGCGCCAATCCAGTGCTACTATTCTCATCATTAATGAGTCCCTAAAAATGAGGTGCAATGGCTTTGAAATGACAGAGCTCAATTCTTTTAGGATCTGTGGGTGGATGCCATCTGGTCCAGGTGCTTTATCCACCTTTATTCTGTCTAAATATTTCTGGACCACATCACTTTTGAGCCATTGTGGATCATTTGGGGCTGTGTCACTATCACCTCCATTGTGGACATGAGCTCCCCCATGTTCCTTTGTATACAAAGAACTGTTAAACCACTGTATGGTCTTGGCCACCCTGCTACTGCTCAGTTTCAGGGTCTTGGCAATATTCTTATAGCCTAGGCCATCTTTATGTAGAGCAACATTTCTTTTTTTTTAGATCCTCAGGGAGTTCTTTGCCGTGAGGTGCCATGTTGAACTTCCAGTGACTAGTATGAGAGTGAGAGCGATAACACCAAATTTAACACGCCTGCTTCCCATTCACACCTGAGACCTTGTAACACTAATGCCCTGTACACACATTCCGACTACAAAATCCATCCTATTTTTTCCGACGGATTTTGGCCCAAACTTGTCTTGCATACACACGGTCGCACAAAGTTGTTGGAAAATCCGATCGTTCGGAACGTGGTGACGTAGAACACATACGACGGGACTATAAACAGGCCAGTAGCCAATAGCTTTTGTCCCATAATTTATTCTGAGCATGAGTGGCACTTTGTCCGTCAGAATTGTCTACACACTATCAGAATTTAAACGATCAGATTTTGTTGTCGGAAAATTTTAGATCCTGCTCTCAAACTTTGTGTGTTGGAAATTCCGATGGAGCCCATACACGATCAGATTTTCCAACAACGAGGTCCGATCACACATCTTCCATCGGAAAGTCTGACCGTGTGTACAGAGCATTAGACCCCTTTCACACTGGGGCATTTTTCAGGCGCTTTTGGGATAAAAATAGTGCCTGTAAAGCACCTGAAAAACTCCTCCCATGCAGCCCCAGTGTGAGAGCCAGAGTGCTTGCACACTGGAGCGGTGCGCCTGCAGGACATTAGAAAAAGTCCTGCAAGCAGCATCTTTGGAGGGCGGTGGAGGAGTGGTGTATACACTGCTCCTCCATGCCCCTGCCCATTGAAATGCATGGGCAGTGGTGCCGAAGCACCTCGAAAGCTTTTTGGCAGCGGCGCTATTCAGGCTCTTTTAACCCTTTCTTTGGCCATTAGCGGGGGTTAAAAGAGCCCCACTAGCAGCCGAATAGAGCCGCTAAAACGTCGGTAAATCGCCGCTAGTAGCAGTGCTTTACTGCTAATGCAGAGTGGCCCCAGTGTAAAAGGGCTCTTATGAGTTACATTACACCAGGGAGGGAAAAATGGCTAATTGGGCCCAATTTGGACGTTTTCACTTAGGGTTGTACTCACTTTTGTTGCCAGTGATTTAGACATTAATGGCTGTGTTGAGTTATTTTGAGAGGCCCATGCATATTTACACTGTTATACAAGCTGTATACTCACTACTTTTCATTGTAGCAATATGTCATTTCTTCAGTGTTAAATGAAAAGATATAGTAAAATATTTACAAAAATGTGAGGGGTGTACTCTCTTTTGTGAGATGCATTGTGTGGATATAGATAGAGATATATTATATTTATGTATTTTTCTCTTCCTAAACCTTTACCACACTATCTAATGAGTCATACATTTACTGCCCATATACTATAGAAATAATTGTTTTAATTATTCTATTTTATTTGCAGTAGTGTAAACATTCTGGTTTCTTATGCACACAACTGTATTTTTTTTTTTAAAGAAAGTTAGTAGTCAACAAACTGGCCTATTTATATTTTGTCTTTTGCTTTTATTGTGGATTGTACAAGTTATTTATTCTTTTCTTTTTGAAGCTTTATGACTTTGCTCAGCTCAGTGGGAACAGTTATTTTGTATATAATGACATTGAACATTTTAAAGATGAACCTCACTCCATTAAGATCGAATGTGAAGAAGATATGCATGTAACAGAAGAAGTATACAACAGACCTGTGTTCTTACTGCCATCCTACAGGTAACCGTTGACATAGAGTGAAATAGCTGGTCATTACAGGCAAACTTGCTTGACTTTCAAAGAAAGTAAATCTCCTATAGTATTTCTTAGTATTACTTCTGTAATCCTATCTTCTTAGCATCGTGACTAGTTCAAATTTTCTTTAATTAAACATTTATTAATTTTCAAAAAAACTCAGTGTTCTGTCTATCCTCCTAGGTACCATCGGTTACCCTTGCCTGTGGATGGCGCACCCCTAGAATCCCAGTTTGATGCTTTTGTAAATTTTCTCAGGGTAAGTAAAGCACCTACTTTTATTCCCTTTCTCTGATCTGGCTATATAATGTAATATTTACATTTGTAAGAGCAGTGTAAATGTGACATTTTGGTACCATTCATACACGTGACAACCTAGTGAATTTCTTTTGTTATATTAGAATACTTTTTTTTTGTTTAATGCAATATTAAAAGAAATCGTTAAAAAAATCAGAACATGCTAAATATTTTTTCTTTTTCGTACATCACAGGACACAGGGCCACAGTATTTACGGATGGGTTATAGGTACCACTAAGTGATGGACACTGGCACACCCTAGACAGGAGGTTTAGCCCCCTATATAATGCCCCTCCCCTTACTGGGAGTACCTCAAATTTTTCGCCAGTGTCTTAGGTGTTGGTCATGAGTAAAGAGGTTCTGTGCTGAACTCCGCTGGAATATTCCTTACTTCAACCCGATCCATTCAAAGTGTTTTTTTTTTTTTTGGGCTGCATTGAATTGTACCCGGGCCCCGTGTCTGAAGAAACACGATTTTACCTGTAATGCTTCTCTATTTATTGAGCTAGACCCCAGGATCCAGTATTTATTTTTTGTCAGCCATATTCCTGGCGGGGTGCTTTACAGGACCAGAGCTGCGGTTCCCCCTGTCCCTGAAGGTTTTTCTACACGGAGCCCACCGTGAGAGGTGAAGGTTGGGTCTGTTACCACAGAACCCTGCAGCTGGATAAGGTAAGGGAGATTCCTAAGGAATTTTTCTCCTTTAAGTAAATGTATGCTATGCCTAATGTCACCACCGGGGGCTGTCAAGAGCAAGTACCTTTCCATGCTTGTTAGTCTCGTCTCTGTGTACAAGCTGCACACTCCTCTGAGCCCATGCTCCAGGTAGGATGTGGGAAGGGGGGGGTTTCTTTTCGGGAATCTCCCCCCACAGCTTCCTTCGGGCTAGAGGCCAAAGGGCAGTCGGCGGTATGCCGCACCGCCTCCCACTGCCATTATGGCAGCTCTCCATCCACCGGCCCTCCTTTCTTCTCAGCCCCAACCTCCCCTCCATGTGTGATCTGATCAGGATTGAAGCCCTCGGCTCGTGCGGGAAAAGTAGTCTTTTTTTGAAAAAGACAAGGGGGGGGGGGGGGGTGGAAGGGGTGGTCAGAGCTTTAGCGTTCTAAAAACGTGGGCTATACAAGGCTATAAAGTGCACTCTTTTGCAAGTGCACACAGCTCAAGGAGGGACACAGAGCAGACAGGGGCATGTGAGTGTGGGTGACCCAGGCATTCCCTGGCAACATTTACTCAGCATCAGACTGAGCCTTGATAGCAGTGGCAGTTGCTGGACTATTTTGCTCAGCAGTGGGTGCATTTCTGGTAGTACCTCTGCATTTTGTGCTTGGTACTATGGGCAGAAGGGAAGGTACAAATACACCGAGAAATAGGGGCTCAAAGGGATCTCCCTCAGGCTCTGAGGACCCCCCATCTGCAGCGCCATCTCCCCCTGAAGGACCTAGGGAGGCTGGTCAGAGTGAGCTGTCAGGGTCAGGGGCTGCAACTGCTTCTGGCATTTCAGCCCCTGTATATATTGCTCAGGGGGTTTTTTTCCTCAACCATAAGTGGATTAGAGGAAAGATTAATGGCCTTAATCACATCTTCACAAAGTGGAAGAAAATGCATTAGGTCCCCTTCTACCACCCAGGACCCCCAAACAGAGGAACTCTGGGAAAAGGGAGATAAATGCCCCTCAGAGGACCGGGATGAGACCGATGACTCCTCTTCTGAGGAATCAAGTGGGGAAGGACCCTCTTCAGCTTCACAGGATGAGAAATTGCTGGTGCAATCTCTTGTTGGAATGGTCCACTCCACATTTAAGTTACCCGTAACTGAGTCGGTTGAAAAGCCCACGTCTTGTTTGGGTTCACTGAAGCCTCCTCAAACTGCACTTGTGTTCCCTGTTAATGTCTTGCTGGAAAAGCTTATTTATTCTGAGTGGGATCACCCAGATAAACATTTTTTCCCTCCTAAAAAGTTTTCAACACTTTATCCTATGTAGGAAAAATTCACAAAGATGTGGGGTATACCGGCAATTGGCGCCGCTATATCCTCTCTGAATAAGTGTCTGACTTGTCCTGTTGACAGCGCTCAAATGCTTAGGGATCCAACCGATAAAAAATTGGAATTCCTGTTAAAAAAAAAATTTTTTTTCCTTGCCAAGTTCAGTAACTCAACCTGCAGTGGCGGCAATTGGGCTATGTCAATCCTTGAGAGACCACTTGAAGTAGGTGCTCAAGGTTTTGCCTGAACAGCAGGCCCAGGAGTTAGCCAACCTGCCGGTGGCTTTGTGTTTTGCAGTTGACGCAATCAGATTCTATCTTCCAGACCTCTCGCCTTACGCTTGAAATGGTGCATATGCGTAGAATCCTATGGTTGAAAAATTGGTCAGCCGAAATGCAATGTAAAAAATTCCTGGAGAATTTGGACAATTTTATAGCCAAAAAATCTCAAGTGGGAAGTACCCTTTTGCCAGTTAAGAAAAGGAGTAAACGTCCCTCATTTAAACAAGCTCTTTCTCCAGTGCCAAGGGCATTAGCCTCCAGGCAGTCGCAATGTCCTCCACCGTCAAGCTCAGAGGGTAAAACTCAGAGTCAACCCCAGGGACAAAAGAAGTCCTGGTGGAGAAAATCTACAAGACAGAACGCTATAGCCTATTTATGAAGGGGCGACCCCGCTCATTTGAGTGGGGGGAAGACTGCTACAGTTCTCAAGGGTTTGGCAAGAGGATTTTCAGGACAAATGGGTGGTCTCCACAATAACTCTAGGTTACAAACTAGAGTTCCGAAAATTGCCGTACCCTCGTTTCCTCAGATCAAATATTCCCAATGACCCAGGAAAAAATAGTCTCTCTTTCAAGCATTAGAGCGACTTTTGTCGCAAAAAGTAATCGTGGTAGTTCCCATGCAAGAGCAGGGATTGGGGTTTTATTCAAACATTTTCACTGTGCCAAAGGCAAATGGAGATGTCAGACCCATCCTAGATCTCAAAGATCTAAACCGGTTCCTAAAAATTTGATTTTTCTAATGGAATCAATCCGATCAGTAGTCTTCATCTAACAAGGAGGAGAACTTCTGGCATCAATGGACATCAAGGATGCTTACCTGCATGTACCTATTTTCCCTGCTCATCAGAAATATCTGCGTTTCAAAGTGGGAAAATGTCATTTTCAGTTTGTAGCTCTGCCTTTCGGTCTAGCTACTGCACCTCGGGTGTTCACAAAGGTCCTGGCTCCTCCTCTGGCCAGATTAAGGGCTCAGGGTATAACGGTTATAGCATACCTGGACGACCTGCTCTTAATAGACTGGTCAATAGCCCGCTTAGACCAAAGCTTGGTCACCATGGTCAACTACCTGGAATACCTAGGTTGGGTCCTCAACTTAAAGAAGTCTTCTTTAAAACCAGTAAGACTAGAGTACTTGGATCTGGTCATATATACAACCCAGAAGAGTGTTTTTACCCCATGCAAAAATCTGTGCCATAAAGAAGCTGGTTCAGGTAGTCAGGGCAAAGAAGGGTCCTTCTCGTCGCCTTTGTATGAGGTTGGTGGGAAAGATAGTGGCTGCTTTCGAAGCAGTTCCCTATGCTCAGTTTCATTTGAGACTTCTGAAAAACAGTATCCTGTCTGCCTGGAACAAGAAAGTCAAGGCGCTAGATTTTCTGATGCGCTTTTCACCAATAGTGTGTCAGAGCCTCAGTTGGTGGTTGGTATCTGCAACAACAGATGCCAGCCTTTTGGCTTGGGGAGTCTGGAAGAGATGACTGTCCAAGGGAGATGGTCCAAAACCGAGAGGACCTTACCCATCAATATTCTAGAGATTCGTGCCGCATACCTAGCCATAAAGGCCTGGACATTGACATTGCAGGGTTGTCCTATCAGGATCCAACCCGACAATGCCACAGCAGTGGCTTATATCAATCATGCAGCCCAGGGAGAGGTAAATCAGATCCTAATCTTAGCAGAAAAACATGTGCCATGCATATTGGCAATTTTCATTCCAGGGTGTAGAGAACTGGCAGGCGAACTAGATCTGTTTGCGTACAGGTTCAACAACAAGATCGACAACTTATTAGATTTAGTTAAAAAGATATAATTTTATTTACAAAAAACATGTATTACATAGATACACACTTAAAAGAAGAGAAATGGAACAAGTCATATATATTCCAACATTTATTAGCAAAAGATGTTACCAAAATGTCTATTATCGTTCGGTAATATTATAACTGAAGCGTAACAGAATGATATCATCAATTAATAGATGACATAAATTTTAAGATGGTAAAACATCAAGGATGGTAAGGTGCTGATATTGACTTCATGCCCGACATGTTTCACGTAATTAAAAACGCTTCCTCTAGGGCCCAATTATGACTAATTCTTAAAAGCAAGAAAAAACAAACAAAAAAGTTTTTATCAATTTATAAAATACAAAAGAGATTGTTATTACAAGGTCATGAATTTTTATAATATATACGTCTGGACAGGCTGGACTAAAAATGACGCAGAGGAAATACTCTGAACATCTATTCACAGAATATCCATTGCTTCAATTCCCATATCAAAAGGTCTAAAGTTTTTCACCACAGCAACTTTTTAAAAGGACGATTCCATGAATAATGGAATCTACAGTGCTCAAGGGAGAGCTTGTAATATGTAGGAAATAACAAAAATAAATGCAATCGTTGCCAAAAATAAAATATGATATCAGAACAATCTCAATTGCACCAAATATGTTCATTAACAAAAACAAATGGCCAAAATAAATAAATGTACCCAACGGAATCTAAAGTATACAAAACAATCTAAATTTAAAAGAGATTTAAATGAATGGGAAATAGGGGAGATATTCAATTTGACAGTGAGACTTGGACGTAGTAGATCAAGGAGAGGAGGATAACGATCAACATCTCGCTCTGGTGGGGAAAGATTGTAAAGTGAAACAGAAAAGGAAACTGGACAGAAAACAGTAACTTTTTCTTTAGAGCCAGAGGGGACTGCAGGCCCCCAAGACAACCAAAGAGGAACAGTAGTCACAAAGCGAGGGAAGGGGAAATGGATTAATAAGGGGAAAAATTAATATTACCAGCTGATAATAGAAATTATGGTAACCTCTTTTGCTGATAAATGTTGGAGTATATATGACTTGTTCCATTTCTCTTCTTTTAAGTGTGTATCTATGTAATTCATGTTTGTTGTAAATAAAATTATATCTTTTTAACTAAATCTAATCAGTTTTTTGTACCAGTGCCTATAAAGTCCAAAAGCCCTCCTTTTCTTTTATTATTGTCTGTAATTTAGGATGCGGCACTTTTTGAAAAACACTCTCAAGGTTTATCCACCATACCATTAGGTGTATTGATATACCCACTCTATACCTCTCCTTTTTTTCTCAAAAGATCGACAACTTTGTGTCAAGAACAAGGGATCCACTTGCATGCGGGACAGATGCATTGGTGACTCCGTGGCATCAGTTCTCACTGATTTATGCATTCCCTCCTATTCTGCTGCTACCTCGACTTCTTTGCAGGACCAAGCAGGAAAGGAAGTTGGTGCTTCTAGTGGCCCCAGTGTGGCCCAGAAAATCTTGGTATGCAGAAATAGTGAAGATCGGGGTAGGATCCCCATGGACCCTACCACCACGTTCAGACCAACCTACCTTACAAATACTAAATTTAACAAATAGTACATTCGGTTCAGCTAGAGAAGAAAAGCACCCATAAAGGTATTAATAATAGTAATAATGGGTAAGAGATAAATAGGGATTTTGACGATGCTTACTATCAGAAGAATAGACAGCATGTAATACAAAAATATATAAATTTTATTAGAAACAAAGTTAAAATAGTATAAATGACAACAATAATGTGCAGTGGTGGTCTGGATGGTCAGGAAATAAATTGAATGAAGATATATTGTTGCACATTATCCCAACATGTTGCACAGATATGCTTCCTCAGGGGATGTGCAATTAATCAAACGATAAAATCTCCCAGACCAAGCAGCCCACTTTAAACCACTGCCAGATGATGTACAGCCATTTAGTAACCCCACAAGTCTAATGTCACCAAAAAACCATAGAGGACAAAAAGTGGTATGCACCAGAGGACATGACTTAAACTTTATGAGCCAGAGTTTTTGTATTTTTTCTTCTTTAATACCATACTCTGCATCGCTCATTGGAGTTTACATCTTTAGTCATTCCCCCCTTCGGGCTTTACGAACTTGATTTTATCTGGACTTTTTGCCCTATTTATCTCTTATCCATTATATTCACAAAATTTAACAGTTTGGCTATTGAAACCCACATTCTGAGTCATGGGCTTTCAGGCCCAGTAATTTCTACCTTGATTAATGCAAGGAAGCCAGCTTCCAGAGTCATTTATTATAAAGTCTGGAAGGGATATGTCTCCTGGTGTGAATCTAGGGGTTGGCATCCCAGAAAGTATGTCATAGGGAGAATCCTTGCTTTTCTGCAAATGGTGTTAGAGATAAAGATGGCCTTGAGTACTATCAAGGGCCAGATCTCTGCCTTGTCACTATTATTTCAATGTCCGCTTGCTTCACATTCTTTGGTCTGAAGCTTTATACAGGGGGTAATGCACCTTAAGCCACCAGTTAGAGCGCCCCTGAACCTCTGGGACTTGAATTTAGTTCTGTCGGCATTACAGAAACAGCCTTTTGAGCCGATACGACATATTCCCTTGGTCCTTTTGACAAGGAAGCTAATTTTTCTGGTAGCCATTCTTCAGAATTGGCGGCTCTTTCTTGCAAAGAGCCATATTTTATCATGCACAAGGATAGAGTAGTATTGGGTCCTCATCTTAGCTTTCTACTGAAGGTAGTTTTGAGTTTCAATCTAAACCAGGATATTGTTCTGCCTTAATTTTTTCCAGATCCCTGCTCTAAGGAAGAAAAGTCACCAGGCAGTGTCGAAATCTACCATTGCTAAGTGGATTTGACATGTAATTGTTCAAGCTTATAGTTTGAAGAGGAAAGTTCCACCTTTTCAAATCAAAGCGCACTCCACAAGGGCTATTAGTGCTTCATGGGCAGTGCATCTCCAGGCCTCCGTGGCTCAAATCTGCAAGGCCGCAACTTGGTCTTCAGTCCATACATTTACCAGATTCTATCAGGTGGATGTGAGAAGACATGAGGATATCGCCTTTGGGCGCAGTGTGCTGCAGGCAGCGGTACAAGGTCCTCAGGTCTGATTGCACCCTACTTTTGTTGTATCTCCCTCCCCTTAGATAGCATTGCTCTGGGACATTCCATCAGTAAATTCTGTGGCTCTGTGTCCCGTGATGTACAAAAAAAAATAGGATTTTTATAACAGCTTATCTGTAAAATCCTTTTTTTCGAGTACATCACGGGACACAGAGGTCCCTCCCCTGTTCTAATACACATATATTGCTTTGCTACAAAACTGAGGTACTTCCAGTAAGGGGTTGGGTTATATAGGGTGCTAAACTTCCTGTCTAGGGTGTGCCAGTGTCCCCTAGGCACCTAGTGGTGCCTATAACGCATCAGTAAATAATGTGGCTTTGTGTCCTGTGATGTACTTGAAGAAAAGGATTTTACAGGTAAGCTGTTATAAAAATCCTATTTTTCAGTCCATGACAAAATTATGTTTCTTAACCACTTCCCGACCAGCGCACGACGATGTACGTCGACAGAATGGCACGGGCAGGCATATTGGCGTACAGGTACGTCCAATATTCAATGCCGCCCTGCCATCGGGAGCGCGCCGCCGGCAGCGCGCTCCTGCGCTGGTCGGGACCCCCGTGAGTCCGGTCGCGGGACCCGCGGACTCGATCGCTGCGGGCATCCCCGCGATCGTCTCACGGAGCGGCCGAATGGAGGAAATGCAGAGTAAACAGCATTTCTCCATTCTGCCTAGCAACTAGTGACGCTGATCTCTGCTCCATGTGATTGGAGCAGAGATCAGTGTTCACTAAATGAAAGCCCAACCCCCCCACAGTTAGTAACACACCCCTAGGAACACTTAACCCCTACACTGCCACCCACTGGTTAACCCCTTCACTGCCAGTGTCATTTACACAGGAATCGCTGCATTTATATAGCAGTGATTACTGTATAAATGACAATGGTCCCAAAAATGTGTCAAAAATGTCCGATGGGTCCCCCACAATGTCGCAGTCACAATAAAAATCGCTGATCGCCGCCATTACTAGTAAAAAAAAAAATAATAAAAAATTATTAATAAAATGCTATAAAACTATCCCTATTTTGTAAACGCTATAACTTTTGCGCAAACCAATCAATAATCGCTTATTGCGATTTTTTTTACCAAAAATATGTAGAAGAATACATATCGGCCTAAACTGAGGGAAAAAAAAGTTTTTTATATATATTTTGGGGGGATATTTATTATAACAAAAAGTAAAAAATAATGCGTTTTTTTTCAAAATTGTCGCTCTATTTTTGTTTATAGCGCAAAAAATAAAAACCGCAGGGGTGATCAAATACCACTAAAAGAAAGCTCTATTTGTGGGAAAAAAAGGACGTCAATTTTGTTTGGGAGCCACGTCGCACGACCGCGCAATTGTCAGTTAAAGCGACGCAGTGCCGAATCGCAAAAAGTGGTCTGGTCTTTGACCAGCAAATTGGTCCGGTCTGAAAGTGGTTAAAAACCTATGAATCAAGCACAAAATAACCCAGCATTAAGGTTATTTGCTTCTCCTTTTTAAAACCATAATCTAGTTCACAAAATCAGAACATGCAAAACATTTTTTCAGTCTGTGCCAAAATATTTAAAAAAACCTATGAATAAGGCACAAAATACCCAGCGCTGAGTTTCTTTACTTTTCTTTTTTCAAACCATAATCTTGACTCTAATGTTGCTTTAGAAACAGAAATTTCAGGCAAAAATCACTTTCAAGCAGTTTCATTTGTAAACCATCATTGAACAGATCAATGTAACCTTTCATCATTGTGTAACACATTATAAAGGTTAGATCAAGCATGTGCTTATGTTGGGGAATATCCATATTGGGGGTGGTATGGAAGTCGTGTATTCATATGTAAGAAAATAAAGCTATTTGCACACTACACCAATATAAACAGGTGATGGGTATAAATGGAAGCTTGAAAGCTTGAATAAATGGAAGCTGGAAATTTACTCATAACAACCTGATGATAAAGAACAATGTTCTTCAGCAAGAAACATACATTCCACATTAATAATTTTGCCACCAAAATTAGTGTGTGCTGTAAATTGCCTCCAGCTCCATTGCTCCTGTTTCTTCTTGCTGAAGGCTGCCATTTTGCTGAAGCCCAAAGCCTTAAACGGCAGTAAATATTTATAGGCCGACCTGCTGACAGCCTACAAATTCAGCACAGTGCCAGAAAATAGAGAGCAACTGAGCATGTGCAGAGGAGGGTGTGACAGTGTATTACCGAGTTGTAGACAGCATAGGCACTTATTTTAATGTTTTACATAGCTACAGTGCCTTGCCAAAGTATTCACCCCCCCTTGGCATTTTTCGTGTTTCGTTGACTGACAACCTGGAATTAACATGGATTGTTTGAGGATTTAATTTACAAAGCCCACAACTTTTTTTTTATTGTGAAGCAAACAACAAATAGGACAAAATAACAGAAAAAGTCAATGTGCATAACTATTCACCCCCCTAATGTCACCTATGCGGCTATCACAGCTCCAAGTTGCCTTGGATAAGTCTCTATGAGCTTGCCACATCTTACCACTGGGATTTTTACCCATTCCGCCTTGCAAAACTGCTCCAGCTCCTTCAAGTTGGATAGTTTGCAATCTTTAAGTCTGACAACAAATCTTCTATTGGATTGAGGTCTGGGCTTTGACTAGGTCATTCATACATGTTTCCCCTTAAACCACTCAAGTGTTGCTTTAGCAGTGTTTGGGGTCATTGTCTTGCTGGAAGGTGAAACTCAATCTTAGCCTCAAATCACACACAGAGTGGTACAGGTTTTGCTCAAGAATAGCCCTGTATTTAGCACCATCCATCTTTCACTCAACTTTGTCCGGTTTCCCAGTCCTGACTACTGAAAAACATCCCCACAGCATGATGCTGCTACCACCATGTTTCACTGTGGGGGATGGTGTTCTGTGGGTGATGTGATGTGTTGGGTTTGCGACAGACATAGCGTTTTTTTTGATGGACAAAAAGATCCATTTTAGTCTCATCGGACCGGATCCCTTCCTCCATACATTTTGGGAGTCTCCCACATGCCTTTTCACAAACTCAAAACGTGTCATTTTGTTTTTTTGCTAAAAATAATGGCTTTCTTCTGTCCACTCTGCCATAAAGCCCAACTTTATGGAGCGTACGGCTTCTTGTTGTCCTATGTACAGATACTCCAGTCTCTGTTGTGGAACTCTGCAGCTCCTCCAGGGTTACCTTAGGTCTCTGTGCTGCCTCTCTGATTAATGCCCTCCTCCTTGGTTATGATAGATTTGATGGTGCTCCTAGGGATCATCAAAGATTTGGATTTTTTTTATAACCTAACCCTGACTTGTACTTCTCAACAACATTGTCCCTTACTTGTTTGGAGAGTTCCTTGGTCTTCATGGCAGTGTTTGGTTAGTGATGCCTCTTGCTTAGGTGTTGTAGCCTCTGGGGCCTTTTGAAAAGGTGTGTATATGTAATGACAGATCATGTGACACTTAGATTGCACACAGGTGGTGGACATCATTTCACTAATTATGTGACTTCTGAAGGTAATTGGTTGCACCAGACACCGACTTGCCTCGCCGCGACCTGCCGCGACCACAGCGGCGATTTGCAAATGACTTCTGTATAGAAGTCAATGCAAGTCGCCCCGAGGTCGCCCAGAAGTAGTACAGGAACCTTTTTTCTGAGTCGGAGCGACTCGAGTCGCTCCTCTCAGAACGGTTCCATTGTACAGAACGGGGGCGACTTGTCAGATTGCGGCGAGGCAAGTCGTGTCGCCTCGCATCGCCCGCAGTGTGAACCGGCCCTAACTTCAGCCAAAACGTTTTATTTAATCTTGAATACCGTGTTGAAGAATTAGAACCCCTGTCGTGCTTCTATTGCCATCTGTATCCTACCGGGGAACTTTTCCCTTACTTGCTGTTAGGACTGGATGTTAGGGGAAATCTCTTCAACAGGTACACAAGAAAGAATATACTATATATGTAGTAAAGTGGACAAAGGTTATAACATCATTGATGCGGTCAACAATTTCAAAATTAACTATTTTTCTTCCTTTTTAAAATGGTATATCTTCTCAGTTTAAACATTTGATTTGTTATCTGTTTTCTATCGTGAATAAAATATGGGGTTATGAGATCTGCAAATCATTGCATTCAGTTTTTATTTAGATTTTACATAACCTCCCAACTATTTTGGAATTAGGGTTATAAATATATGCTATATATATTCATATAATTGTTAAGATACACAAATGGAAGAGGTGCTTCCATTTTACTATAGTATATAACATGACTCAATATTCAGAAGTGAATAGGGTTACAGGAAAGAAAATCCAGAGCACAGTGATAATTGCTAGCAGCTATAGCCACTGGCAATAATCCCATCTAAAAATCAGACATGCTGGTTGTACTCGAGGCGATCAATGGATCGACTTGGGTACAATCAGCCTGCCCTTAGAGATTTGATTCATCTATTCCCAGTTGTAAGATCACTAAAGTGTGAAAGTTAACCATTAGGAAAAAAATTCAATAGATATATTGCCAATGTAATGCATAATACTATAAAACCCAGGCCACATTAACCACTTCCCACCCGGCCAATGCATATATACGGCCGGGTGGGAGCCGTCTACTCCTGATAGGACGTTCAGGAACGTCATTCAGGAGTAGCGGGATCGCGCGCGCGCCCGCGCAGCGGCGCGATCCCGATGCGCTCGTGTCACCCGGACACGGCACATCTCAGATCGGCAGGAGGGCTCTGTGATTGGCCCTCCTGATCACATGACGGCCGTGTCCAATCACGGCCGTCATGTGATGTAAACAAACAGCCGGTTGCTAGGCAATCGGCTCTCCTCTCCTCACACGGAAGTCACCGCTGAGGAGAGGAGAGCAGAACGCTGCAGCCGGCTGATGATCAGTGAGTATGGGCTGCTTTTTACAGCTTTTTACTCACTGATCATCAGTGTAGTGTACACACACAACACACCACACAGTACAAACACAGTCCCCACATATGTCCCCAAAACACACATGTCCCCAAAACATACATGTCCCCAAATAATAAAAACACATGTCCCTAATAATAAAAACATGTCCCCCACATATGTCCCACTAAAATCACATGTCCCAATGATTATCTGCACACATATGTACGTGATCACCTGCACACATATGTACATGATCATTTGCGTACATATGTCCGGGTTCACACAAACCAATTATTATACACTTAACGGAATTTTTTTTACCAAAAACATGTAGCAGAATACATTTTGGCTTAAATTTATGACAAAATTTGATTTTATAGGATTTCTTTTCAAATAGAAAAAAGAAAATATTGTTTTTTTTCCAAATTTCCGCTATTTTTGCGCTTATATCGTAAAAAAAAAAAAAACGGAGTCGTGAATAAATAACACCAAAATAAAGCTCTATTTGTGCGAACAAAATGATAACAATTTCATTTGGGTACAGTGTAGCATGACCGCGCAATTGTCACTGAAAGCGCGAGAGCGCTGAAAGCTGAAAATTGGGCTGGGAAGGAAGGGGGTGAAAGTGCCCTGTATTGTAGTGGTTAAAAACTGAAGGCATTTTGTTAAGGTAAAAATGTATTTAACTTATACCATACATGCTGTTTTGTGTGTAATAACTCTTCAGTGTATTATAAATAGAGAAAGATTACTTTGCATAACTGACAGAAAAATGTTCAACAAAATATTTTTATGAATTTATTGCATTCTAGATAAATTTGGCCAATATTTTTATGCATTTTAGGAAAACCCATGTCTTTTGCTGCTTCGTGACGCCAGCTGCCCTCCACCAGCTTTGCTTTTCAGTTGCCAGACAGGAGTTGGCAGAACAAACTTAGCCATGATTCTGGGGACATTAGTTCTCTATCACCGAAAAGGAGCAGCTGGAGAACAGATGTGAGTCCTTCATCTTTCATTTCCAGTGTTTATAAGAAAGTGCTGGCTTCATACTTTTATGTTTCATGTGGATTTCAACAGAAGCAAACATGGTGCCATTGTTCGTTCTTGTTCATAAGATTACATGTGAAGTTGACCAGCAACAAAGTTATCTTTTATATTATTCATAGGAGGAAAGTCAAATCACAAAAAGCTAAACGGAAAAATTCACCTTTGGAACATGTTACATGTTGCACCCGTTCTTGGGGTGTTTAATATGTTCCAGCGTCTGCACCTTCTCCCCCTGACCCCCCCCCCCCCACCTTCACCATGACAGGGAGCGGAGAATCCTCTCCCTGTACCTGCTGTCATAATTTAAAAAACGCTCTACACACATGGTCATGTCATTCATTCACTACACTACAATACATTACAAGTACCGTCAGTCATTGCAACTGATAGCTTGAAATTCTCAATGAACTACTAGGGTGCTGGTCAGCTCTCCCATAGTTCTTTGATCTTTCCACTTTATATATCTTTTGGAGTAGGGAACAAATATCATATTTTGAATTAATGGCATCTAAGTAAGATAATCGGTCTAAAGCTTTTTTATAGCTGTGTTGTGGAACCATTCTATATTCCTAAAAATGTCTGTACATTTGGAAATATTCGCTTAAAATAGAATATGCAGTGCCTTGAAAAAGTATTCATACCCATTGAAATTTTCCAAAATTTGTCATGTTACAACCAAAAACGTAAATGTATTTTATATGATGGACCAACACAAAGTGACACATAATTGTGAAGAGGAAGGAAAATGATAAATGGTTTTCCAATTTTTTTCTACAAATTTTTGAAAAATGTGGCATGCATTTGTATTCATCTCCCTTTACTCTGATACCGCTAACTAAAATCTAGTGGAACCAAGTGCCTTCAGAAGTCACTCAATTAGTAAATAGAATCCGCCTGTGAATCCCTTAAAGGGTTGTTAGAGAACATTGGTGAGCAAACAGCATCATGAAGGCCAAAGGACACACCATACAGGTCAGGGATACATTTGTGTAGAAGTTTAAAGCAGGGTTGGGTTATAAAAAAAAAATATCCCAAGCTTTGAGTGTCTCATGGAAAGAAAGTGGCACAACTTCAAACCTACCCAGACATGGCAGTCCAACCTAAACTGACAGGCTGGGCAAGGAGAGCATTAACCAGACAAGCAGCCAAGAGGACCATGGTATCTCTGGAGGAGCTGCAGAGATCCATAGCTCAGGTGGGAGAATCTGTCCACAGGACAACTATTAGACGTGCACTCCACAAATCTGGCCTTTATAAAGAGTGGCAGGAAGAAAGCCATTGTTGAAAGAAAGCCATAAGAAATCACATGTGCAGTTTGAAAGAAGCCATGTTGGGCACACACAAACATAGAAGAAGATGCTCTATTCAGATGAGACCAAAATTTTACTTTTGGGCTTAAAAGTAAAATGCTATGTGTGGTAGAAAACTAACACTGCACATTCCCTGAACACACCATCCCCACCGTGAAACTTGGTGGTGGCAGCATCATGTTGTTGGGATGCATTTGTTCATCAGGGACAGGGAAGCTGGTCAGAATTGGGTAGATGGATGGAGCCAAATACAGAACCTGTTAGAGCCTGCAAAAGACTTGAGACTGGGGCAGAGGTTCAACTTCCAGCAGGACAATGACCCTAAACATACAGCCAGAGCTACAATGGAATGATTTAGATGAAAGCATATTCATATGCATGGCTGTCGTTAACCACAGGGCAAATGGGACAGCTGCCCTGGGCCCTGTCTTTGCTGTGGGGCCCAAAGCAGCTGCCCCTTGAGCCCACGTTATCCATAAATTAGGGATGGGATGATGGCATTCAGAGTGCCTCGGGGTCCAGCCAGCAGAGAGGGGGTGGGGCCTAGAGCTCCACTGATGCTCTGACTCCACCCCATGCAGTCTGTATACTCAGGAGGGAGGCAGTGCTGAATTCCCCAGCCAGCAGAGAGGGGGCGGGGCTGGGAGCTCCACTGACGTTAGGACCCCGCCCCATGCAGTCTGTATACTCGGGAGGGAATGGCTGTAGTAGGAGCAGATCTTGGAGTGGAAGCCCCGACCCGGACTTCTAAAAGTACATAGTGGTGATCCCAGCTGGCCAGGTATGTCCTCCCCCCTACCCCCTCATAGAATGCCTGACTGTAATCCTAAACCCGGAGCTGTTTAGCTGTGCATTACTGAAAAGTCTCTGTTCATCTCGTGCACTATGTCTGCAGTCTTTCACTGTCTCCTGCACTATTTCCTGCAGTCTCTCACTGTCTCCTGTAATATGTGTATTAACGTGCTGCTTTACTTTCTCAAATATTTGAGATCGCTCCACTGCTCATGGAGTGGTAATGATGTGCAGTAACCTGTGTCAATCGGTGAACAGTAGTGATCTGCTGTAATCTCTAGCAACCAGTCAGTTAGCAGTAATGATGTGCAGTAACCTCTAGCAGCCAATCAGTGAGTGGTAATGATGTGCTGTAACTTCAAGCAACCAATCAGTGAGTGTCAATGATGTACTTTAACTTCTAGCAACCAATCAGTGAGCATTAATGTTGTGCTGTAACCTCTAGCAACCAGTGAGTGGTAGTGATGTGCTGTAATCTATAGCAACCAGTGAGCAGTAATGTGCAGTAACCTCTAGCAACCAATCAGCAAGCAGAAATGATGTGTTGTAAGCTCTAGCAACCAGTCAGTGAACGGCAATGATAGGCTGTAACTTCTGGCAACCAATTGCAATCGCTGTGTGATCTGCTGCAGCAAACTGATTTTGAGTCTACTGGCTATTTTTTTTAATGTCTTAGAATGGGGGGGGGGGGGGGGGCAAGAAAATGTTTACCCAGGGTCAAATTAATATTAAAATGGCCCTGTTCATGTGTTTTAATTCCCCAAAGTCCAGTCCTAAATCCTATTAAGAATCTGTGGCAAGACTTGAAAATTGCTCTTCACAGACACTCTCCATCCAATCTGACAAAGCTTCAGCTATTTTGCAAAAAAGAATGGGCAAAAATGTCACTCTCAGGTGGCTGCTCCCTAGATGTGCAAAGCTGGTAGAGCCAGGGCCAGAAAAATGTCATACCAGCCCCATAGTATTATTATATCAGCCCAACATCAAAACCATCATAACATATATATATATATATATATATATATATATATATATATATATATATATATATATATATATATATATATATATATATATATATATATATATATATATATATATATTATATACAAATTCCATTCCAGTTAAAAGTGGTAAAATTGGTCCATCGTCAAGGGGCACCCCAGGAACATGGGGGGGGGGGGTTGGTTTCCAGAGACCACCTTCCACAGAAAGAATGGGGGGGGGGTTACTGATGTATATCAGTGACCCCTTATATTATTGTATTCACTCCCCTCAGACTTGCCTGGCGATCTGCTGTAATCTCTAGCAACCAGTCAGTTAGCAGTAATGATGTGCAGTAACCTCTAGCAGCCAATCAGCCAATCAGTCACTGATATATATCAGTGACCCCTTATATTATTGTACTCACCCCCCTCAGACTTGCCTGGCGGTGCTGTCACTGACCCCCTCAAGGTACACCGTGCCGGGCTCGGTTTGTTGGCTCCAGGTTGGTTTTATACACTAGTCTCCACTCCACACGTTTTACTTCTCCCATGACCCCCATCTTGGAGGCACTCCCACTCTTGACTCCTCTCCAGACTCCCCCCTCAAAGACTGCAGATATGATATAAGACAAGAGATGGTCAGAGGTTGCGAACATGGTACAAGAGATGGTCAGAGGTTGCGAACATGGTACAAGAGATGGTCAGAGGTTGCGAACATGGTACAAGAGATGGTCAGAGGTTGCGAACATGGTACAAGAGATGGTCAGAGGTTGCGAACATGGTACAAGAGATGGTCAGAGGTTGCGAACATGGTACAAGATATGGTTAGAGACTGAGGTCATGATTCAAGAGATGGCTAGGGACTGAGGTCATGATGCAAGAGATGGCTAGAGACTGAGGACATGATACAAGAGATGGTCAGAGGTTATGGACATGATACAAGAGATGGTCAGAGGCTGCAAGCATGATACAGTACGTATCAGAGGCTGCAGGCATGGTAAAGGAGATGTTTAGAGACTGAGGATATCATACTAAAAATGGCCAGAGACTGCAGACATGGTACAAGAGATCAATGCAGCCTCATCAGTGCCCATAATTTCAGCCTCACTGTGCTCATCATTTCAGCCTCACTGTGCTCATCAAATGCGGCTTTATGGTGCCCATCAAATGCGGCTTTATGGTGCCAATCAAATGCGGCTTTATGGTGCCAATCAAATGCGGCTTTATGGGGCCCATCAAATGCGGCTTTATGGGGCCCATCAAATGCGGCTTTATGGGGCCCATCAAATGCGGCTTTTTATGGGGCCCATTAATTGCAGCTTTATGGGGCCCATTAATTGCAGCTTTATGGGGTCCATTAATTGCAGCTTTATGGGGTCCATTAAATGCAGCTTTATGGGGCCCATTAAATGCAGCCTCGCTGTGCCCGCCATTGCAGCCTCGCTGTGCCCGCCATTGCAGCCTCGCTGTGCCCGCCATTGCAGCCTCGCTGTGCCTGCCATTGCAGCCTCGCTGTGCCCGCCATTGCAGCCTCACCATTTCCTGGATCACACACACAGTGGCCGATGTATGGCACGGATGGAGCTGGGTCTGTGTGTGTAAGGCAGCTCTGTAACAAGGTCCCGCCCCCCTAGACCATCTCATGTGATAGGCCGAACACTGATTCAATCAGTTCTCCATCTAGAAGACTATCACCCAAGCCGGTCTAGGGGGGCAGAACCTTGTTACAGTGCCGCCTTACACACACAGACCGAGCTCCATGCCATACAAGAGGAGGAGCCAGAGGACAGAGGGAGGGAGGGAGGGGAGCACTGCAGCCACCGCTCAAAGTGGGACCAGGACAGCCGGCCTACCGTGAAATTTCCCGGTATCCCAGTAGGGATGCAGCAAAAGGTGGTTCTACAAAGTATTGTCTTGAGGGGCTCAATACAAATGCACACCACACTTTTGAGATATTTATTTGTAAAAAAATTTGAAAACCATTTATAGTTTTCCTTCCACTTCACAATTATATACAATGTAATATTAACATAAAAGCACACACAGGTTGGACTTGATGGACTTGTGTCATTTTTCCTTACCAACTATGTAACTATGTGCCTCTGTGTGTTGGTCTATAACATAAAATCCCAATAAAATACATTTACGTTTTTGGTTGTAACATGACAAAATGTGGAAAATTTCAAGGGGTATGAATACTTTTTCAAGGAGCTGTATATGCCTGCAAACAATGGGAAAGGTTACGTATAACATCAGGGAAATTAGCACACATCATGTTCTCATACTAAATACTCTTCATCTGCTAATCAGAGATGCAACACATTTTTCAGATTCCTTCTGAATTTGACAAAATGTAAATCAGATTTATTTACACAGTGAAGCTTGCAGACAGAAGCTGCTTACTATGTTACTATGGTAATAAGTCTTCTAGGAGCTTAAGAGTGTTTGATAGGACTGTAATTTGGCAGGGAAAGTCACTTGGCTTCCTTCTAATGAATTCAGTAAGCACTATTTCTCAATTAATTGGTCTGCCTGTATATTTACTGAGGATTGTTTCTAGGGTCTTGAAATGCTTTTTTGTTATAATGCAAAAAAATTGACTGTTGCATATTTTCTGTTTTTCTTTTTGGCTTTTAAACATGTACAAATATCAAATGACAAGTAGAAAGAAATTCAAAAATTTCACTACACAGCAAATCAGTGCAAAACAGAAACGTATATTAATTTATTAAACATTTTCTACAAGAAAGTATTCCTAAGTAATTCACTTCCCTGTCCAATGATGCAGAGAATACATGCACACAAATGGTCTTATTAAAATAAAGAGTGCCAGAAGATTCAGGAAACTACCTAGTGCAAATCAAGTGATACTGTCTATTGTATTAAATTGATTTAGAAAAATTCAGATTGCCAAAATGCTTATAATCAAACTATTGACCCTATTGATTAATCTTATTTCAATATAAATTCTGTTACAGTGCCACCCAGAGCACAAATGATTTACCAAAGGAACACTTTCAGGTCATACAGAACTTCATCAGTCTGGTACCGGATGGAGAGAGAATTGTTGCAGAGGTAAAGTTCTGTTTTTTATATTACACCGTTGATGACCTCTACTACCCATACACCAGTCATCTAATTCTGTGGCTTTAAACTATCAGGCCGTGGGCCGCTGCTGGAACACAACTTCCCTCCTACTGGGCCGCAGATTTCTGTCTGTCAGACCACATAGTGGTAGGGTGTAGGAAAACACAATGCTTGTAATACCAGTCTGCAGCCACTAGATGGTGCTGTCCACACTAATGAAAAGTTTATGTATACTAAACTAGTACACTCAATGTACAGTTCTTGCTTTGACTTTGGCATCTGCTGGTAGATGTGAAGGATGACAGCTGCGAGAAAAAATAATTTTACAGGCTCACATCCAATTGGATGCTTTGCACATGCTTGTTATGGAGCAATGACTGTCTGTGACTTTTAGTGGGCAGTATGCATAAACATTGAAGCTGCTTGACTCACCCCAGGGGATGTGAGGGGTGCTTCATGGGACTGGTAGATGGACTTCCAGAGAGAAGTATGGGAAACCACATCTTAAACAGGACAACCTGTAATCATTTCTGCTGATGTGGAAATACGTTTCAGTGTGTCCTCATTTATTGGCACACTGAGCGTTAACCTATATTAATTATCGTATTACTTTAGGGCCAGGCTGAGCAATTGATACCTAATGCTTTGGTGTAATGCTTTGGTGGAAGGACAGAACAAGAGGGAAGCATAAGGGAAAGAGCGAGACAGACAAAAAGGAGAAGGGGAGCGTGAGAATTAAATCAATAGAAGGAAAAAGAGAGCAAAAGAGGGAGAGAGAGACAAAGATAAAATTAGTCAGAAGGAAAGAGAATAAGAGGGGGAGTGAAATAGAGAAGGTGGGAGAAGAGAGAACAATACAGAACAAGATAAGAGATAAAATAAAGCTTTACATAAACAGAATTTTTTTGTCATTGTGTCTACTTAAAGTAGAACTATAGGCAAAGCTTTTTTATTTACCTTTTTGGATAGATTGAAAATGGATTATAAACCCTGCCAGTTTGTATCGCTGTCTGTGACCAGGTTGGAGAGAGTCGCCCTCTCTATTTGTGCTATTTACCATTATCATTGAAAATAAAAGATAATCCCACATTTTGCACTGCCCCTAGAGAAGTAATAGAGGTGAAATTCCTTGAAAGCATTTGCTACCCCAACACTTCATATTCCTGATATGTGCCTGTTGTACCATCTACTTGTATGAGAAAATATCCTGTTCTCTCGGCATTGCTTCCTATGTGTGAATCCCTGTCCAGATCCAGAGTCCTGATACAGCATCTGGTGTGACCCAGCCTCTAAAGACTCATGCAGTGAGTAAGTCTCTGGATATGGCAAGGGTAGCCTGGAATGTCAGACTGAAGCACTGGGATTTACTTTGCAGTTGGCAGCATTGGGCACTATTTTCTAATTCCCACCACTGGCATCTTTTAGTGGTAACAGTTGAGGCTGAGGGACCTGACATCATCAGCTAGGTGAAGTGTTGCACCCATTATATGCCCTTTCTCCCACCATTCAGTTTAGAGGAAGCAACTTATATGGACATTTGCCCATATGTAGTTATATATCATATAGCTAATATCAATACATACAGTATCTCACAAAAGTAAGTACTGTAAACCTACCAGCGGCTCTGTACAGAGAATGGGACTGATCATCCATCTGAAAGAGCCCTAAGGGACCAAAAATGTACAGTTTTGCCAGATTTGCTCAAAATACAGGGTTCAGGAATGTGTTTTGCTCAGAATACAGGGTTTAGGAATGTGTTTTGCTCAGAATACAGGGTTCAGGAATGCGTTTTGCTCGGAATACAGGGTTCAGAAATGTGTTTTGCTCAGAATACAGGGTTCAGGAATGCGTTTTGCTCAGAATGCAGAATTCAGGAATGCGTTTTGCTCAGAATTCAAGTTTCAGTAATGTGTTTTGCTCAGAATACAGGGTTCAGGGATGCGTTGTGCTCAGAATACAGGGTTCAGGAATGCATTGTGCTCAGAATACAGGGTTCAGGAATGTGTTTTGCTCAGAATGCAGGTTTCAGCAATGTGTTTTGCTCAGAATACAAGGTTCAGGAATGCGTGTTGCTCAGAATACAGGGTTCAGGAATGTGCTCAGAATGCACTGTGCAATATACACTAGCCTACCTGACACATACTTCATGACCTACTCTTTACAACATTTCTTCACACACGCAGTGCAATGTGGATCGGAGGATCCATCCTCCTCCTTACCTCATTGTCCATCACATCAGGGCTCTCCCTAGCACTGGAAAGACAGTATTGCAGGAGTCCCCGCCATCCATCGGCTCCTTGGTGTCCCAGCCTCCGGGAGGTCAGCTAAAAGCTACTGCACCTCTCACATGGCCATGATCTGCTTGGAGCACCACCCCCCCCCCCCCCCCCCCTCTGATTTTCACAGGTCACAGTGCATTTGCCAGAAGGACGGGCTGTGTCAAAGTATTCCTGGGGCAGGGAGAGCTAGAATCTGGTGCTGCAGAGGAATGCCCAAATGCCTTACAGGACTGGTTCCATTCAGAACAGGCCTTGCCATGGTCGACCAAAGAAGTTGCGTGCACATGCTCAGCGTCATATCCAGAGGTTGTCTTTGGGAAATAGACATATGAGTGCTACCAGAATTGCTGCAGAGGTTGAAGGGGTGGGGGGTCAGCCTGTCGGTGCTCAGACCATACTCCGTACACTGCATCAAATTGGTCTGAATAGCTGTCATCCCAGAAGGAAGCCTTTTCCAAAGATGATGCACAAGAAAGCTGCAAACCATTTGCTGAAGACAAGCACACTAAGGACATGGATTACTGGAACCATGTCCTGTGGTCTGATGAGACCAAGATAAAATTATTTGGTTCAGTTGGTATCAAGCGTGTGTGGCAGCAACCAGGTGAAGAGTACAAAGACAAGTGTGTCTTGCCTACAGTCAAGCATGGTGGTGAGAGTGTCATGGTCTGGGGCTGCATGAGTGCTGCCAGCACTGGGGAGCTACAGTTCATTGAGGGAACCATGCCAACATGTACTTAGATATATTGAAGCCAAGCATGATCCCCTCCCTTCGGAGACTGGGCCGCAGGACAGTATTCCAACATGAGAACGACCCCAAAGACATCTCCAAGATGTAAAGGTGATGGACTGGCCAAGCATGTCTCTGGACCCAAACCCTATTGAGCATCTATGGGGCATCCACAAACAGAAAGTGAAGCAGCGCAAGGTCTCTAACATCCATCAGCTCCGTCATGTTGTCATGGAGGCAGAGTGGACTTCAGTGGCAACCTGTGAAGCTCTGGTGAACTCCATTCCCAAGAGGGTTAAGGCAGTGCTGGAAAATAATGGTAGCCACACAAAATATTGACACTTTGGGCCCAGTTTAAACATTTTCACTTAGGGGTGTACTCAATAGCCAGAAGAGAGATTACTTTGACACAGTTGGTCAGCTTAAACATGTAATGCAATATATGTGAACTAAATATCCCCGTTTTTCATTGCATAGTGAAGTTTTTTTTTTTTTTTTAAAGTCAGCGGCTACAAATACTGCAGCTGCTGACTTTTAAAATAAGGACACTTACCCACCTTGCGGCTTCACTTCCCGGTTCCCTACTGCGCATTGGCGAGTCACACTGCACAATAAGGATGGTCCCCGCTGTCCCTGGGATCCGTGTGTTTCTCAGCAGACAGCAGGGGACCCGCAGGAAGTGGCGTAAATATCCGGAGATTCTGCGGATATCTATGCCGGAAGT
This sequence comes from Lithobates pipiens, assembly GCF_037356315.1. Classification (NCBI taxonomy): domain Eukaryota; kingdom Metazoa; phylum Chordata; class Amphibia; order Anura; family Ranidae; genus Lithobates; species Lithobates pipiens. Next base: position 51,206,110 of record NW_027507787.1, read on the forward strand.
GGGTGCAAATACCTGTACTGTACAGGTATCTGCACCCCCTCCCCCCTGAAAGGTGCCAATTGTGGCGCCGGAGGGGGGGAGGGTTCCAATTTAGCGGAAGTTCCACTTTGGGGTGGAGCCCCTCTTTAAGTTAAAATTGTATCTCATCAATTATTAAATCCCAAAAACTGTAAAAAATTAAACCCCACTGGTAGCTTATATGTATATACAATGTTCATCTAAAGATAGATTTGCTGCTGTTACTAAGGCATAAACCTCAAACTACTCAAAACAATACCACGCTACCCCTTTAAGTTTTTATGTCTAGCTTATATCTATTCATGCATTATCACAATACTGCTTTAATGTTATACTAAAGATTCCTTAAAAAAAAAAAAAAAAAAAAAACTTTTCATACTTGCCTCCACTGTGCAGCTCGTTTTGCACAGAGTGGCCCCGAACCTGCTCTTCTGGGGTCCCTCAGCAGCTCTCTCGGCTCCTCCCCGCATTAGATGACCCTCTGGGAGAAGCACCCTTCTTCTTTGCGCGTGTGCTCCCGAGTCCAGCATTCCGCATCCATAGACGACGAATGCAGGACTCAACCCCGGTGGCCGCATCATTGGATTTGATTGACCTCAGCGGGAGCCAATGGTCGCACTGCTATCAATCTATCCAATCAACAGCCGAGAACCCCCTAGCTCAGAGATGGCGTATCCCCGTGGGACAAGTTTGAGGGTTCAGGTGAGTAAAACAGGGGGGACTGGGGGCTGGTCACTGCCAGGTGTTTTTTCACCTTAATGCATAGGATGCATTAAGGTGAAAAAACAAAAGCACAAACCTTTTACAATACCTTTACTGCATCCAATACTATTACTTCTTTAAATATGCATATACAGTGCCTTGAAAAAGTATTCATCTCCCTTGAAATTACAACCAAAAACGTAAACCTATTTTATTGGAATTTTTTGCAATAGACCAAGGCAAAATGGCACATAATTGTGAAGTGGCAGGAAAATGATAAATACTTTGTAGAACCACCTTTCGCTGCAATTACAGATGCAAGTCTTTTTTTGGTATGTCTCTACCAGCTTTGCACATCTAGAGTGACATTTTTGCCTGTTCTTCTTTGAAAAATAGCTCAAGCTCTGTCAGATTGGATGGAGAGCGTCTGTGAACAGCAATTTTCAAGTGTTGGCACAGATTCTCAATTGGCCTTAGATATAAACTGATTGGGCCATTCTAACAAATGAATATGCTTTGACCTAAACTGTCATCGACCCTGTCCTCAGGGCAGGGCCGCTGATAGGGCAGTACAATCAGCCCTGATGTACTGGGCCCGCCCAGATCAGCTACACAGTGGGGCCCGGGCATCATAAACAATTTGTTACTGCATTTAAAAAAAAACATTTTCTAAACTCTTCCCTGCTTCCACTTGCTTACAGAGTGGGTAAATTGTTTTCCTGGGCCTCATCTGGTCAATGCAGGGGCTCAGGAGGGGAGCACAACAGAGGGACTATTTCTTTATTTTCGGGGCGCATATACATCATGCCGCCCCACTATTTTATTAGTCCCGGCTGGCGGAGTGATATTGTGATTCTCCGTTCGGCTCCCGGCTGCAATCCTCCCCAGATGTGAAGAAGCTGAATGGCTGACAGGGAAGAGCAAGAAGAGATCGTGGCTGCACTGGACACAGTGAGTGGGAAATAGAGGAAAGAATACTCACTGTGTCCTATTATATATCTCACAGCAGGGTACAATCATCACACAGGTAGTACAGCAGGGTCTCTGTCATGGCTCTGTGTTACATTGCTTTTGGGTGCTGACTTTGTTATGGTTGTACTGTTACAGTCTGTTATATGCAATACAGCCATAAGTTAACTAAGCCAGCACTCAACAGCCATGTGACATAAAGTCATGATACATTCATGTCATGATAGAGCCCCTGTTTACTGTGATGCCTGTGTGATAATTGTAACCTGATGATAATAAGAAACGTGCTACTTTAAAAACTAATTTGGAGGAGCAGTAAACGTGCAGCGGAGCTGCATTTTTACTGCCCCCCAAACCAATCCCCTTTAATTGCTTCCCATCGTTGCTGGATTGGAAGGTTGATGATATCTCGATATCATCAATAATATGCTCAATCATCACGATATGCTCTTGAACAAGCATGTGATCAAACTGATCTTAGCTTGAGCAGATGCTTTGGAGGCCAGAGGACAGATATGGGGTCTAAAATACCTCATATCTCCCTATAAAGAGGACCTGTTATGGCCCTTGCTATCACAAGGAATGTTGTCCATCCCCTGTGAAAGCAAAAATGACAATAAAAAATGTAAAGATACAATGTAAGATTTTTTTTATTTGTAATTAATAAAATACAATTGAAAAGAAATGTAAACTGCCCCCTGCTCCTTCATGCTTACTAATTGCAAACATGTTTTGGCTTCACACGCATATGTAAACGGCAACAAACCTGCATTTCACTTCAAGTCGGGGTCAGGGGTGGGGGCAAGGTTGAAGGGGGCCCTGTCAGGGAAGGCTGTATGGGGCCCCATGATTTCTAACAGCGGCCCTGCCTCAGGGCCCACTAACAGGCCAGGTTTGCAAGAAAACTGTAATACATCACAGGTGATATAATTTGCTGCTCAGTGATTGCAGTATTCTAGTTTGCATCTCCCCAAGGTAATACATAAAACCTGGCCTGTTAGTGGGCCCTGAGCACAGGGTTGATGACCACTGATCTAAACCATTCCTTTGTAGCTCTGGCTGTATGTATAGGGTCGTTATCCTGCTGGAAGATGAACCTCTGCCCCAGTCTCAAGTCTTTTGCAGACTCTAACAGGTTTTCTTCTAAGATTGCCCTGTATTTGGCTCCATCCATCCTCCCATGAACTCTAGCCAGCTTCCCTGTCCCTGATGAAGAAACTCACCCCCACAACATGAAGCTGCCACCACCATATTTTACGGTGGGGATGGTGTGTTCAGGGTGATGTGCAGTGTTAGTTTTCCGTCGCACAAAGCGTTTTGCTTTTAAGCCAAAAAGTTCAATGTTGGTCTCATCTCACCAGAGCACCTTCTTCCACATGTTTACTGTGTCCCCCACATGGCTTCTCACAATCTGCAAACAGGACTTCTTATGGCTTTTTTTCAACAATGGTTTTCTTCTTGCCACTCTTCCATAGAAGCCAGATGTGTGGAGTGTACGACTAATAGTTGTCGCGTGGTCAGATTCTCCCACCTGAGAGCTGTGAATTTCTGCAGCTCCTCCAGAGTTACCATGATGGCTTGAACAATGCTCTGTGAGATGTTCAAAGCTTAGGATATTTGTTTATAACCTAACCCCGCTTTAATCGTCTATACAACTTTATCCTTGACCTGTCTGGAGTGTTCCTTTGCCTTCATGATACTGTTTGTTCACTAAGGTTCCCTCTCTGGGCTTCACAGAACAGCTGTATTTATACTGAGATTAAATTACACACAGGTGGACCCTATTTACTAATTAGGTGACTTTTGAAAGCAATTGGTTCCATTAGATTTTATGCACGCCACAATTTAAAGGCCTTTATTTGTAAAAATTGTTGAAAACTATTTATCATTTTCCTTCCACTTCACAGTTATTTGCCACTTTCTGTTGATCTATCACATAAAATCCCAATAAATAACATTCACATTTTTGGTTGCAAGAAAAATGTTGAAAATGTCAATGGGGTATGAATATTTTCACTGTATCATATAGATGTGTAGTGGCCTATATAATCCACGGTATTAGCAGTTCTCATTGTCCTTCCAATGCTGATTTATTGACACTTTGATTGTTGTGGAAACGGAAATGCATGTTTGCAGCCACTATATTAAATGTTGTTCATTTTATTTATGTAATGTATCACTATATATATTTTGTTTTGTTAGATATCCCTTTCTTGAAGTCCATTAAGGGATGCAGGTTTTTAAACTCCTGCAGACGGCAGTATAACCTAATAGTCAAAGAATTACTATATTGCTTTGTTCCTCAGTGGACTTTAAGAAAACCTTTTTTAAAGAAATTACAAAAAAAAACGTATTTTTCTTGGTGTCTGTATCCCCATCAGAAAGATATCCTATCCTTATGATTGTCACACCCAGTCATTAAAATGTAAAGACGCCTCCATAAAAACCTGCATGATATTCCAATCTTCTTGTTCTCTGCACAAAAAAAAATATTATTTTTTATAGAGCTGGGCTTTAATTGTGCATCATGATTGATAGAATTGCATACACATATGGTAACACATTTACATAATCTGCAAATTTACTTTTTGCACACTCAGAGAAGTACTCAGCTTATTGTATTGGGTGGCCCACTTGTGTGCCTAACAGTAACATTTTCATGCAAAGCTTTAGTCCTTTCACATGCAAATATTTATCCATATATCTTATGGTTTGTTAGACATATACAAAAGAAACTGTATGTTTGTAACTTCAGCTTTTGTTAAATTATATTTAAGACTTTAAAGCTGTAGGAGGCGATTGGACCTTGCTAATCCAATGTTTTTTTCCATAAACTTGATCCTTTGTTACCGTGAGCATGTTTACTGTGTAATATGTAACTGTGACAAATATTGATGATATTGCTGTTTCTGCCATAGGTAGACCATGCGATTGCCTTATGTTCTGAAATGCATGATATTAAATCAGCCATACATGAATGCAAGAAAAAGCTGGAGGGCATTGGTGAAGACTACCAAATTCAGGTATTGATCTTTCTAAAGTAAAGGTTTATAAAGTTAGCCAAACTGAATTTAAAATGTATCTAGTTTTCTTTTCAAAATTGGTCTATTAGCAGAGCCGACTCTGAATCTATATTGCATGTATAACCCAGGCAAGCTTACGCTAAATTTTTTTCTTATCCCTTTTAAGCAAAGTTCTCCCTGGCAGAAGAAAGTGTGAAAATAGAGTGCATAGAGACCCTGTACAAAATGGTGTACCACTTTAAATTCAGACTGATGTTGCATACAGTACTATTAAACATACAGCACTTTAAAATTATAGCAGTTGCATAACAGCAAATAACACTATTTGTGTAGCCTTCACTTCGTTCACATGTGTTTTTCATATTTTGTGGCAGGATTTGAAGACAATAAATATATATAAAAGATCTGTTGCGCCTCCCTATATTTGTGAATAATAAACCTCAAAAAGCAAAATTGTATCACATATAAAGTGCATATAAAACAGATTTTACACTTTTTATTTAGTATTTGAAGACAACCATTCACAAATTAATTTTTGTAATAGTTTGTTCGTTCACTATTGAATGGTTTATAATAGTGCAGCCTTACCTCCCACAGATTACTTAAATTGTATGTCGAGCTAAAAACTTTCTCTCTAGTTTCAGATATAGTGGGAAAGGATTAGAGCTTTTACTGCTATCTGGCTCTCTGTTAGGCGTCTTGCACACAGGAGTAAAAAACATTGCATTCTTTACTGATTTGAAATGAGATGCATTGTTGTCAATGGAACCGCACACACAGCTGAGTAAAGTTCAGTAATACAACGTTGAGTATAGAGCAATAAAACAAAAATGACAATTTTTACATTTGAGTGGGGTAACTTGTAATCTATAAGCATGTTTATGCAATTATAATTGAGTATATTACAACACTGGCAATGTTTGCGCACCTTTACGCAACATTACTCAGGTCTTTAGGCTGGGTTCACACCGCTGCGGCAGCGAGAACCGGATGTGATTCGCACTGCAGTGCAAATCACATCCGATCTCTGTGCGTTGCGAGTTCAGCCATACAGATAGTATGGCTGAATTCGCATCGCACCCGCCGCAAACTCGCACGGGACCCTTTTTTTGGTCCGCAGCAGAATCGGATCGCATGGGTGTTCACACCATGCGATCCGATTCCTGTCCGAGTTTGCAGATCGCACTGCGATATGCGAACTGATCTGGGGGTGTCATTAACATTTCACTGACACTCCCAGCAGTCCGCATAGGGCAGTGTGAACTGCCGGCGGGAGGCATGCGATGCGGGAAAACGCAGCGGATTTGCGGCGTTCCTGCATCGCTCCAGTGTGAACCCAGCCTTACACAGTTTTTTTACTCAGACTTTCTATCAACAGGTTCTTGAATAAAGGTCAGTAAATTATCATGCACGTGCGCAACTGGCCTTAGAGAGGTTTACCTCTCTGTTGCAAAATCTGCAACAGGAACAATGACAGGAAAATATTGAAAACTAAGGATTTATCATTCACATAGATTCAAATATGCTCAATAGAAATGGTTACCTTTTGTAATAAAAATATAGAAATGTGTATATATAAAGGATTATTGATTGCTAAGATCAAACATGCATCAAGTACAAATATGATCATCAGCTAAAATATTTAGATGATGCATACAAATATAAAAATTTACCAAATCTTAGACAAGGCCAGTTCAGTTGATCTATCCAAATATAGACTAACTCTATAGAAACAACATTCAAAAATGTACAGTATATAGAAAATGAATCCAGTGGGTCCAGCCTAGGCCAATATTGGCCTAGACTATATTGTACGGTACCAGGAATTGAAAAAGAAAAAAAAAAAAAAAAAAAAAAAATATATATATATATATATATATATATATATATATATATATATATATAATATTATACAGTTGTGCTCATAAATTTACATACCATGACAGAATTCATGATTTTCAGAGAATATTCTTAAACTCATGGTTAGTGTTTGGCTGAAGCCATTTATTATCAATCAACTGTGTTTACTTTTTTTAAATCATAATGGCAACAGAAACTAGCCAAATGACCCTGATCAAAAGTTTACATACCCTGGTGATTTTGGCCTGATAACATGCGCATAAGTTGACATAAATGGGTTTGCATGACTATTAAAGGTAACCATGCTCACCTGTGATCTGTTTGCTTGTAATTAATGTTTGTGTATAAAAGATCAATGAGTTTCTGGACTCCTGACAGACCCTTGCATCTTTCATCCAGTGCTGCACTGACATTTCTAGATTCGGAGTCATGGGGAAAGAAAAAGAATTGTCAAAGGATCTACATGAAAAGGTAGTTGAACTGTATAAAACGGTAAAGGGATATAAAAAGATATCCAAGGAATTGAGAATGCCAATCAGCAGTGTTCAAAGTCTAAAAACGAAGTGGAAAATTAGGGTTTCTGTTGAAACTAAACCACGGCCAGGTAGACCATTACAATTGCAGCCACAACTGCCTGGAAAATTGTTTGGGATGCAAATAAAAACCCACAAATAACTTCAGGTGGAATACAGGACTCTCTGAAAACATGGTGTGGCTGTCTCAAGATGCACAATAAGGAGGCACAAGAAAGATGGGCTGCATGGTTAAGTTTCCAGAATAAAGCAATTAGTACTCAAATGACACAAAGTATCCTGCTTATAATACGCCAAACAGCACAGAGACAAACCTCAAAACTTCTGGCACAAAGTCATTTGGAGTGATGAAACCAAAATTTAGCTTTTTGGCCACAACCATAAATGCTACAGTTGGAGAGGAGTCAACAAGGCCTATGATGAATGGTACACCATTCCTACTGTGAAACACTGAGGTAGATCGCTGATGTTTTGAGGATGTGTGAACTACAAAGGCACAGGAAATTTGGTCAAAATTAATGGCAAGATAAATGCAGTATGTTATCAAAAACTACCGGAGGAACATTTGCATTCATCAGCCAAGAAGCTGCGCATGGGACGTACTTGGACATTCCATGACAACGATCCAAAACACAAGGCCAAGTTGATCTGTCATTTGCTACAGCAGAATAAAGGGAAGGTTCTGGAGTGGCCATCTCAGTCTCCTGACCTCAGTATCATTGAGCCACTCTCCAAGAATTGAACTGAAGTCTTTTTGCCAAGAGGAATGGGCAGCTTTACTATCTGAAAAGATAAAAAGCCTCATCCACAAATGTCACAAAAGACTTCAAGCTGTCATTGATGTTAAAGGTGGCAATACACGGTATTAAGAACTGGGGTATGTAAACTTTTGATCAGGGACATTTGGCTAGATTCTGTTGCCATTTATGATTAAAAATGGGCGGCACAGTAGTGTAGTGGGCGGCACAGTGGTGTAGTGGGTAGAACTCTCGCCTAGCAGTAAAAAGGGTCGATAGTTCACATCCTGACCGCAACACTACCTGCCTGGAGTTTGCATGTTGTCCCTGTGCCTGTGGAGATATAGAAGTACCTTAAATAATAATAATAATGAAAAGAGCACAGTTGATTGATAATAAATGGCTTCAGCCAAACACTAACCATGAGTAAAAGAAAAGTTTTTGTGTTATCATTCAATTCATATTCTCTAAAAAATGGCCAAAAAATCATCAATTCTGCCAGGGTATGTAAACTTATGAGCACAACTGTGTGTGTGTGTGTGTGTGTATGTGTATATATATATATCTATCATATATATATATATATATATATATATATATATATATATATATATATATCTCTATATCTCTCTCTCTCTCTCTCTCTCTCTCTCTCTATATATATATATATATATATATATATATATATATATATATATATATATATATATATATATATATATATATGCACATAACTGCCGCGCTTAGTATAAATTAACAGATATACAACCTATATCTATTCCCTAAATAAGTAAGCTGCTAGCACAATATTGTTGGATGTCAACACAAATACATAAGGCTTCATGTACACCACCTCTCCTGATCGATTTAACTTGACAGATAGTAACCCACGTTTAAAATGTCAATTTTTCCACATTTACATGCCACATTTAGCTACGGTTTGCCGCGTTCAAGTTTTGAAGAATTTAACCACTTGCCGACCGCCGCACGACGATATACGTCGACAGAATGGCACGGGCAGGCATATGGGCGTATATATACGTCCCTGCCTTCCCGCGGGTGGGGGGCCCGATCGGGCCCCCCCCGGTGCCTGCGGCGGTCGGTATTCGTTCGGGAGCGATCCAGGATGAGGGGGCGGCCATTCATTCATGGCCACCCCCTCGCAATTGCTCCCGACTAATGGAAATGCTCCGTGACATCACTTCCTCTCCTGTAATGTAAACACAGGAGAGGAAGTGATGTAATCTCTTCTCCGTGTCGGTATTTTTCATTCCGGCACCGAGGAGAGAGGATCGGTGAGTTGCACCAACACGACACTACACAGTAGAACATGCCAGGCACACTCACACCCCCCCTTCACCCCCGATCACCCCCCCAATTACCCCTGCCCCCCCAGTCACAGTGACACCAATTGCATTTATTTTTTTGCATTGGTGTCATTTGTGACTGTAATAACTGTTAGGGCAGTTAGGGTTAGCCCCCTTTAGTTCTAATGTACCCCCCAAACCCCCCCAATAAAGGTTTAACCCCGTGATCACCCCCCGTCGCCAGTGTCACTAAGGCTGGGTTCACATTGCAGCGGTTTATGAGAACGGATGTGATTCGCACCGCACTGCAGTGCAAATCACATCCGATCTCTGTGCGATTCGAGTTCAGCCATACAGATAGTATGGCTGAATTCGCGCCGCACCCGCCGCATCCGCCGCAAATTCGCCTTTTTTTGGTCCGCAGCAGAATCGGATCGCATGGGTGTTCACACCATGCGATCTGAGTTTGCAGATCGCACTGCGATATACGAACTGATCTGGGGGTGTCATTAACATTTCACTGACACTCCCAGCAGTTCGCATAGGGCAGTGTGAACTGCCGCCGGGAGGCATGCGATGCGGGAACCCGCCGCGGATTCGTGGCGTTCCCGCATCGCTCCAGTGTGAACCCAGCCTAATAAGCGATCATTTTTCTGATCGCTGTATTAGTGTCACAGGTGACGCTAGTTAGGCAGGTAGGTATTTAGGTTCGCCGCAGCTTTTTATAGCGCCAGGGACCCCCATATACTACCGCATAAAGCCCCCTGATTGCCCCCTAGTTAACCCTTTCATCAGTGATCACCATATAACTGTTACAGGTGACGCTGGTTGGTTAGTTATTTTTTTATAGTTTGAGGGCACCCGCCATTTATTACCTAATAAAGGTTTAACCCCCTGATCACCCGGCGGGTGTCATTTGTGACTGTAATAACTGTTAGGGCAGTTAGGGCTAGCCCCCTTTAGGTCTAAGGTACCCCCCTAACCCCCCCCAATAAAGGTTTAACCCCGTGATCACCCCCCGTCGCCAGCGTCACTAAGGCTGGGTTCACATTGCAGCGGTTTATGAGAACGGATGTGATTCGCACCGCACTGCAGTGCAAATCACATCCGATCTCTGTGCGATTCGAGTTCAGCCATACAGATAGTATGGCTGAATTCGTGTCGCACCCGCCGCACCCGCCGCAAACTCGCACGGGACCCTTTTTTTGGTCCGCAGCAGAATCGGATCGCATTGGGTGTTCACACCATGCGATCCGAGTTTGCAGATCGCACTGCGATATGCCAACTGATCTGGGGGTGTCATTAACATTTCACTGACACTCCCAGCAGTTCGCATAGGGCAGTGTGAACTGCCGCCGGGAGGCATGCGATGCGGGAACCCGCCGCGGATTTGTGGCGTTCCCGCATCGCTCCAGTGTGAACCCAGCCTAATAAGCGATCATTTTTCTGATCGCTGTATTAGTGTCACAGGTGACGCTAGTTAGGCAGGTAGGTATTTAGGTTCGCCACAGCTTTTTATAGCGCCAGGGACCCCCATATACTACCGCAATATTTTGGGGTGTCATTTCACATATGCCCATGGCATGCGTGAGCAATATATCATTTAGTGACAACTTTGTGAAAAAATAAAATAAAATAAAAAGTTTGTAATTTTCCCGCAACTTGTGGCAAAATATAAAATATTCCATGGACTCAACATGCCTCTCAGCAAATAGCTTGGGGTGTCTACTTTCTAAAATGGGGTCATTTGTGGGGGTTTTGTGCCATCTTGGCATTTTGTGGCCTTCAAAACTGTAATAGGTAGTGAGAAGTGAAATCAAAAATTTACACCCTTAGAAAGCCTGAAGGCGGTGCTTGGTTTTCGGGGCCCCGTACGCGGCTAGGCTCCCAAAAAGTCCCACATATGTGGTATCCCCGTACTCAGGAGAAGCAGCAGAATTTATTTTGGGGTGTCATTTCACATATGCCCATAGCATGTGTGAGCAATATATTATTTAGTGACAACTTTGTGTAAAAAAAAAAAGAATTTTTATTTTTTTGTCATTATTCAATCGCTTGAGGCAAAAAAATAAAATATTCAATGGGCTCAACATGCCACTTATCAATTTCCTTAGGGGGTCTACTTTCCAAAATGGGGTCATTTGGGGGGGTTTTGTACTGTCCTGCCATTTTAGCACCTCAAGAAATGAGATAGGCAGTCGTAAACTAAAAGCTGCGTAAATTCCAGAAAACGTACCTTAGTTTGTAGATGTGACAACTTTTGCGCAAACCAATAAATATACAATTATTGACTTTTTTTTTTTACCAAAGACATGTGGCTGAATACATTTTGGCCTAAATGTATGACTAAAATTGAGTTTATTGGATTTTTCTAATAACAAAAAGTAGAAAATATCATTTTTTTTCAAAATTTGCGGTCTTTTTACGTTTATATCGCAAAAAATAAAAATTGCAGAGGCAATCAAATACCATCAAAAGAAAGCTCTATTTGTGGGAAGAAAAGGACGCAAATTTTGTTTGGGTACAACATTGCATGACCGCGCAATTACCAGTTAAAGCAGCGCAGTGCCAAATTGTAAAAAGACCTCTGGTCATTGACCAGCAAAATGGTCCGGTCTGAAAGTGGTTAAAGAATAAAACTTTTTTATTTTTAAATAGCCAAAAATGAAAAACACCTGTAAGTGAAACGCGGCTAAACACGAGTTACCATGTTTAGAGGCATTTGGCGCTTGAAATGCCTATAAACTCAGATTTTGAACCCAGTTTTTTTGCGTTCCAAAAAAAAAGCCTGTAAACGACCCTGTGTACATGTACTGATAAGATTACACAAAGGAGAGTTCGGGAGCAGTTGAAAAAATTGCCCAACTGCTTCTAAATGTCTGTTTAGCAGCAACAGTGTACATGAGGCCTTAAGGCTATGTTCACACAGGGGGCGACGCGAGGCGACACGACTTGCCGTGCCGCGACCTGACAAGTCGCCCCCGTTCTGTACTACGTAACCGTTCTAAGAGGAGCGACTCGAGTCGCTCCGACTTAGAAAAAAGGTTCCTGTACTACTTTTGGGCGACCTCGGGGCGACTTGCATTGACTTCTATACAGAAGTAATTTGCAAGTCGCCGCTGAGGTCGCGGCAGTTCGCAGCGAGGCAAGTCGTGTTGGCTCGCATCGCCCCCTGTGTGAACCGAGCCTTAGGGTAAAGGTGTAGCGCTAAACACTAATCGCTAAAATTCATAAAAGTCCATACCTGAAATTCATAAAAGTCCTTATCAGTTAAAACCACAAGGGATGTCCAGAGGATGTGTTGATATTATAGTGTGTTTTTTACTTCTATGTGAGTGAATTTCTTTATCATTCACAAAAGTCTACTGAGATATCTGCACTAGGAGGAGTGTCTTTTTGTTCCCTCATGAGATTGGGTGAGTCCTGCTGGGGACGTTCGTTTTATCTGGAGAGGAAACGTTGACATTGGAAAGTCCACTGGATTGCTGCCCATTGCCATTGACCTTTGTAATGAAGGTCTGGAAGAGGATGGAAAGGGGCAGTGTGATCGGGTGCCGGTGGTGGTTTTCTCACATAATTTAGCTGCACTATAACATCAACACATCCTCTTGACATCCCTTGTGCTTTTTACTGATATGGACTTTTATGAATTTTAGCTATCGGTGTTTAGCGCAGTACCTTTACTATATATATATATATATATATATATATATATATATATATATATATATATATATATATATATATATATATATATATGTGCGCATTTGTTTGTGTGTGTTTGTGTGTATAGATATCTATACATGTGCGTGTGTACACACAGTATCTCACAAAAGTGAGTGCACCCTTCACATTTTTGTAAATATTTTATTATCTTTTCATGTGACAAAACTTAGAAATAACACTTTGTTACAATGTAATGTAGTGAGTGCACGGCTTGTAATAACAGTGTAAATGTGTTGTCACCCTCAAAATAACTCAACACACAGTCAATAATGTCGAAACTGCTTGCAACAAAAGTGAGTACATCCCTAAGTAAAAATGTCCAAACTGGGCCCAAAGTGTCAATATTTTGTGTGGCCACCATTATTTTATAGCACTGCCTTAACCCTGTTGAGCATGGAGTTCCACAGAGCTTCACAGGTTGCCACTGAAGTCCTCTTGCACTCCTCCATGACGACATCATGGAGCTGGTGGAGTGTAGAGGCCTTGCGCTCCTCCACCTTCCATTTGAGGATGCCCCGCAGATGCTCAATAGGGTTTGGGTCTGGAGATATGCTTGGCCAGTCCATCACCTTTACCCTCAGATTCTTTAGCAGGGCAGTGGTCATCTTGGAGATGTGTTTGGGGCCGTCATCATGTTGGAATACTGTACTGCGTGCAGTCTCCAAAGAGGGGATCATGCTCAACTTCAGTATGTCACATTACATGTTGGCATTCATGGTTCCCTCAATGAACTGAAGCTCCCCAGTGGTGGCAGCACTCATGCAGCTCCAGACCATGACACTCCCACCACCATGGTTGACTGTAGGCAAGACACACTGTCTGTACTCCTCACCTGGTTGCCGCCAAACACACTTGACGCCATCTGAACCAAATATGTTTATCTTGGACTCCTCAGACCAAGGGACGTGGTTCCAGTAATCCTTGTCCTTAGTCTGCTTGTCTTCAGAAAACTGTTTGTGGCTTTCTTGTGCATCATCTTTAGAAGAGGCTTCCTTCTAGGATGTCTGCAGTGTGCGGCGTATGGTCTGAGCACTGACAGGCTGACCACCCCCCCCCCCCCCCTTTCAACCTCTGCAGCAATGTTGGCAGCACTCATAAGTCTATTTCTGAGCACGTGTACTCCAACTTCTTTGGTCGACCATGGCGAGGCCTGTTCTGAGTGGAACCTAGAAACTTCCAGTGACCAGTATGAGATAGTGAGAACAATAACACCAAATTTAACATACCTGCTCCCCATTCACACCTGAGACCTTCTAACACTAATAAGTCACATGGCACCGGAGTGGGGAAAATGGCTAACTGGGCCCAATTTGGAAATTTTCACTTAGGGGTGTACTCACTTTTGTTGCCAGCAGTTTTGACATTATTGGCTGTGTGTTGAGTTATTTTGAGGGTGACAACACTTTTACACTGTTATTACAAGCCATACACTCACTACTTGTAGCAAAGTGTCATTTCTTCAGTGTTGTCACATGAAAAGATATAATAAAATATTTACAAAACTGTGAGGGGTGTACTCGTCATGTCACCCATTGCAATTTTTCAGATGTGGAATATCTTAAAAAGATATATCAGCTCAGTTCTATTCAGGATACATTTCCGTACCTAGCACTTTTTTCTTCTGCAATTGCAGCGAACGCTGACATAGCAAGTGGGTACAAAGTGACAGATGGAACTAAATCCACATGGTTCACTGGAGAGATCATGCATGAATAATGCATCCTCAACATGTTCCCCTGTCCTATAACCATAAAAAAACTTGCACTAAGGAATTGTGCCAAAATCTGTTGCTGCTGCTCAAAGTGCTGCACACCTAATTGATCCTCTACATATTATACCACAGCGCTTACAGTATAAATAAAAAAATACATATAAATTTAATTCATATAAGTTGAATATATAGTCCATGAAAGTGAAATGTACAGTCCGTAAACAAATTTAATCCCTGAGAAAATATTGTCCCAAAATGAATTGCACACAGGACCTTCTTATAAAGTGCTACATGCTCAACTAATAATTAACAAAGTGCTGAAGTGCTCCAAAAAACACCATATTGTGAATTGTGGCACACGCCCTTCTTGTGCCCCTACCCGCCAGAAGAAATTGACCCCTAGCTATTCAGCATAAGGGTCTCACATGCTCAATTTGGTGAGAGAGTGCTGGGTTCCTCTTCTCTATCCTCCCAGATGGCCCACGAATCGGTACTATGAGACATGCGGCTTTCAAACAGGCATCACTCATATCCCACCAGGATCAATAGAGGGACAGAATCTCTCATAGTGTAGTAATTCTGTTTTATTTTATAAAAGGTATAAAAACACTTTTATGAAGACCAATATCCGCTTTACAAGAAGTATGCAGTAAATGAATCCATAATGCGTAAACGTCTTCCGGGTTCGCCGTAGCTTCGCATGCGTTCCACAGGTATCGGATGTGATGTAGTTTGGAACCAGAAATTCAGTTGATGTGCTTCACTTCCACAATTCGTCGTTGGTGTCAGTAAGACTAAGAATAAGACTCCAACACTGATGTCATTGGATGTAATAACAGCCCCAAGCATTGTTGTCCGTGAATGCAATAATAATTCCAAGCACTGCTGTCAGTACTATAGGACCCCCCCCCCCCCCCCCCAAACTCCGTCCACCTTACATTGGTATAGTTGCAGTGGAATTTAATTTCCCTCCAACCCCTGCATTGTTGGTCAGCAGCAGTGAAAGTTACCTACGTACACCCCCTCCATTGCTGGTCATGGCAGCAGAAGTTACCAAGAGACTTCCTGCACCTGGCACCCCACTGCCAATCTGATGTCCAATAGCTTGCAGGCCAAACACAGAGGGCTGGCAAGATGTATGTTGAGCACAAGAATTTTTGAAAGTTTGTGCATCTAAATTTATTTTGTGGTAAAGGTGAAATGTTTTAGCCACTTCTAATGCTGCATACACACGATCATAATTCTCATCGGAAAAAGCTCTGATGGTTCTCCTGACGGAATTCCAAAGGAATTCCGCTCAAGCTGTCTCGCCTACACACGGTCACACCAAATTCCAATCATTTAGAACGCTGTGATGTACAATACATACGATGGGACTAGAAAAGGGAAGTTTAATAGCCAGTAGCCAATAGCTTCTGTCTCGTAGTTGAATATGAGCATGCGTGATTTTTGGCGTGTCGGAATTGCATACACACGATCGGAATTTCTGATGGAAAGCTTTTCCATCAGGAAAATTGAGAACATGCTATACATTTTTGGCTGGCGGAAATTCGGACAGCTACATTTCCGATGGAGCATACACACGGTCCCATTTTCCGATTGAAAAGCTCTCATCGGTCTTTCTCTGGCTGGAATTCCGATCGTGTGTATGCGGCATAAGTCAGATTGTAACAAATGCCAATGACACATTAATGCAGTTATTCAGTTTCGTAATGCATTAGGTTATTTTTGAAAATCTGTATCTACCGTGCAATTTCTTAAAAATATGACGGCGGTTCTAGCCTTCCACTAGAAAAAATAATTCTTATTCTTTTTTTTTTTCTGTTGGAGTGTTTCCCTCCTTTACAGTCATGTAAAACTTCAGCAGGACAGTAAGCCAGGGCAAATCTCTTAATGGTGCCCTGGATAGCAGAAAAAACAAAATTGATTTTAATCCTTCTTTATTCTATTCAACACTAGAAAGAAAGTATTTGGTTTGACATACTTTCATTTTTGATTGTTTATATTCTCACCTTAGAGTAAATGTGAGACTGTAAACGTGTTCTGTCTCCTGCACTAGCTTAGTATTGTATCAGACACTTAAAGCTGTCATAGAACAAAGGTGCTGTCAGGAATACCTGTGATTTAAACTATAGGCTTGGTCAATTTGCAATTATACTCTGAGATCAGACAGGAGACAGGTTAGCCTCCATTAGACCTTACCGTCATAAAATAGGCCGCATGTTTTAACAGGAAAATATGTGAAGTGAAAAACCAAAAACCCACCTATTTCTGAGAGGTAAGGCCATTTTAACAAGTTATGATCAAATCAGTTCACCCCTTTTTAAGAAATATAACAGTCAGCAGCTACAAATACTGAAGCTGCTGCCTTTAAAAAAATCAGGTACTTGCCTGTCCACAGAGTTCAGCGCCGTCTTCCTGCAGCCAGTTCTTCTCACACTGGCACTGCCACCTTAATTTCGGAGCCAGCTTTGACTTCCTGAGGAATCACAGCCAGCTCTCCACTGCAGTTGCGCAAGAGCGCATGGCACGGTGAGACTGATCATGGTGCATCCTGGGATGCATGACATGTCCTCGGTGACTGCAGGCAGTGAAGGAGATGGGTCGAGCCATGTCAATATCACATTGGCAAAAATTCAGTAAGTAGGAGTAGGTACCCACTGTCCATTAAAAAAAAAAAAAAAGAAAATCATTAAAATGTGTTTGGGTTGGGCACAAAGATGAGCGGTACTTTCACTTTTAAATGAAGGTCCACTTTAAGAATACCTATTCCTGGCTGGTTATCTTTCAGCTACAGTGCCTTGAAAAAGTATTCAAACCCATTGAAATGTTTGTCATATAACAACCAAAAACGTAAATGTATTTTTTGGGGATTTTATGTGATAGACCAACACAAAGTGGCAGATAATTGTGAAGTGGAAGGAAAATTATAAATTATTTTCAATTTTTTTTACAAATACCTGAAAAGTGTGGTGTGCATTTGTATTGATACCCCTTTACTCTGATACCCCTAACTAAAATCTAGTGGAACTAATTGCCTTCAGAAGTCACCTAGTTAGTAAATAGAGCCCACCTGTGTGTAATTTAATCTCAGTATAAATACGGCTGTTCTATGAAGCCCTCCGAGGTTTGTTAGAGAACCTTAGTGAAAAACGGCATCATGAATGTCAAACACTCCAGACAGGTCAGGGATAAAGTTGTGGAAAAGTTTTTAAGCAGGATTCAGTTATAAAAAAAAAATCACAAGCTTTGAACATCTCCTAGAGCACTGTTCAATCCATCATCTGACGTTTAAAGCGGGGTTAGATTATAAACAAATATCCTAAGCTTTGAACATCTCACGGAGCATTGTTCAAGCCAGTATCCAGGAAATGGAAAGAGTATGGCACAACTGCAAACCTACCAAGACATGGCCATCCACCTAAATTGACAGGCAAAGAGAGCATTAATCAGAGAAGCAGTCAAGAGGCCCAGGGTAACTCTGGAGAAGCTGCAGAGATCCACAGCTCAGGTGGAAGAATTTGTCTACAGGACAGCTATTAGTCGTGCACTCCACAAATCTGGACTTTATGGAAGAGTGGCAAAAAGAAAGCCATTGTTCAATGAAAGCTATTAGAAGCCATGTTTGCAGTTTGCAAGAAGTCAGGACACAGGAAACGTGGAAGAAGGTGCCCTGATCAGATGAAACCAAAATGTAACATTTTAGCCTAAATCAAAATGCTATGTGTTATGGAAAACTAACATTGCACATAGATCCGGACACACAATCCTCACCGTGAAACATGGTGGTGGCAGCATCATGTTGTGGGAATGCTTTTCTTCAGCAGGGATAGGGAAGCTGGTCAGTCAATGGGAAAATGGATGGAGCCAAATACAGGGTATTCTTGGAAGAAAACATTTTAGTGTGCAAAAGACTTGAAACTGGAGCGGAATTTCGCCTTCCAGCAGGACAACCACCCTGAATATACAGCCAGAGCTACAATTGAATGGTTTAGATCAAAGCATATTCATGTGTTAAAATGGCCCAGTCAAAGTCCAGACCTAAATACAATTGTGAATCTGTGGTAAGACTTTTTTCCATCCAATCTGACAGAGCTTGACATATTTTGCAAAGAAGAATAGGCAAATATGTCACTCTAGATGTGCAAAGCTTGTAAAGACATACCTAAAAAGACATGCAGCTGTAATTGCAGGGAAAGGTGATTCTACACAATTTTAAGATATTTATTTGTAAAAAAAAGTTTGAAAACTATTTATCATTTTCCTTCCACTGCACAATTATGTGCCATTTTGTGTTGTTCTATCACATGAAATCCCAATAAAATACATTTACGTTTTTAGTTGTAACATGACAAAATGTGGAAAAATTCACCCCCTTTTTCAAGGCATGTTCTTTAGTATGAGAAAGTTATAAGGGCTGCCACTGTAGACCCCCTTCTGAAAATGCTAGATACCTAGCTGTGCCTGACTTCAGTAAGTTTCACTTGCAGTCCTGGAGCACACATGCAGGAACTGAGAAGTAGAAAATTGTCAGAACTACATCTACATGTCTTTATATTTGTTCCAGGTAAGTGACTCAGACATCATTGGAGGGAAGGCATCATAATGACAATCATGGCATTTTCAAAGGAGAGTTCTTTAATGGCAGCCCCAATTATTCTCCCATGAACATGCACTTTTAAAGTGATTGTAAAGGTTCAAGCTCATTTTTTTTTAAATCCTTTTTTTTTTATAACAAACATGTTCTACTTCCCTGCTCTTCTTATGGTGATACATGTGCAGATTCTGTCTATTGAGACACACAGTGCAGTTTGCACCCCCCCCATCTTTATTGACAGCAGCAGGAGTCAATGGCTCCTGCTGTTACATAAGTCCCTGTGAGGAGATGGAGAGCAATGTTGGATCAAGATAGGGCTCAGGTAAGACCTTTGAGGGGGGGGGGGGGGGTCATGAAAGAACCGATCATGAAAGATTTTTAACCTTAATGCAGGCAATGTATTAAAACATTTAGCCTTCACAACCACGTTGAGATACTCACACTTCACTGCTGTTAATAATAATTTATTCCTTTGTTTCGCTTTGAATTTCACATCCGAAAGTGACAGTGTTTTCCGTTTCATGTCTTTCGGTTACAAATATTTTTGTTAGGCAGGTAATTTTGTAATACTAATGTCTAGTACACACGGGCCGAATTTTGGGCGGCATCGGCTGGTTCAATAGAAACCATCCAACATTGGGCCTATGTGCACTGGAGTCGGTCCAACAGAAGTCAGCTGTTCGGCCACCTTCTGTTGAAGGGGCACGACCAAAAAAGGTCTGCTGATCGGCTCCCGATCAGCGTTCTCAGCCAGGGGCTAAAAGCGCTGACCGGAGTGTTTTGGCGAGGGGCAGAGGAGATCACTGTACTAATAATTAGACTGTTAGTACAGTGGCTCCTCTGGAGCTGTCAGGTTTTTTTTCATTCAGCCCTGCTGGGTTGAAAAAAAAAAGTGTCTACAAGGCTTTAGGCTGGCCATAATTATGCATCTTTTTTTTATTCAACCATCAAATCCCTCCCGCTGTGGTATTGTATTCTGACGGGAGCCTTCCCTGCCATCCGAATACAATGGTCAGTTTTGCCAGGAAAAACCCGACAAAATGCTTCTACATTAGTCAATTGATAGATTGGCATCTACCCATAAATAGATTGAAATTCAGCCAATCTCTGCTGCACCAGACAAATTTTGATGTATGTATGGCTGCTCTTTAGCCAGGTGTCCCTTTCCCTACAGCTAGAAGAAAGTTTGCCTCCTCATCCGCTAACTAGGCAGTACACATCACAAGCTCTTCTGGCAGCATTTGGGCTGTTCGTTTTAAAAAGGAAGGAAACTGTTTTTTCTGATTCATAACAATCTGATCTTATAGCATAAACAGGACAGACTTGATGTAAACATTGTCAGGAAGGTGTATGTAGTACTCTCAAAATGTGTCTTGGTGACAAGTTCCTTTAGCAATGCTGAGAAATGCTGGCCACCTCTCACAGTATTTCTCGTTCAGGAAGCATGAAGAATTCAACATTTATTCCAAAAGAGCACTTTCATGGAGATCTGTGTATTTCTGCATATTTCTGTCAAAAGAGTGGTTAGAACATACACAGTCTGCATGCTTCATTCAGGGAGGCTTAGAACAGACTCTGAGACTATGAAGGAAATGTCAACGGCAGTCCTAGCAGATTATCTGATAGATAAGCATCAGCTGTCCTACTTACTAGAAGATAAAACAGAAATCAGAAATCATCAGATTCTCTTTTTGATCCTGTCATTTGATCAGGAACGAAGTTCTTCTGATACCAGTGGCAAGGAACAGTCTGTTCCAAAATATGTCAAAATTGTCAAGTTACGATTTGATATGCCATGTTAATGTTTATGTTCTTCATTTTTTCACTAACAGACGTACCATGAAATACGAGTCTTGTATGTTCACACTTTCACCCATGTGTATAAGCTGGCTTCCTAAATAATTGTCAGTGCTGTAACTTATGATTTCGGCACTTTTTATATTTTCATTTGATATTAATATTTTGTATCAACATTACTTCTGAGTGCTATTTCAGACAAGTAACTCTCTAATCTAATGTGTGCTTTTCTAAATTCTAGACCATATAGTTTTTATTGTGGAACTAGAAGTTCCAATTTCCAGCAATGAATTGCAAATACCAGAAGCCAAATATACAATCTGTAGGTGGTTTTATTTTTCTATAGAGCTATTTGTTTTCAGCACCAGGAGACTTTAAAAATATAGCATTTTAAAATGTCTATAATAAAATAACCCCCCCCCCCCCCCCCCCAGATGCTTATTTACCTAAATTGGACAGCCATAGCCCATTGAAGAGGTTTATAAATGCACCTTGGTAGACAAGGGGTTAAATAAGGGACATATATACATAATGTCATATAGGAGTCTACACAATTATCATTATTTTAATTATATTTAAGCTCAAGAACAAACGTTTGGATTACCAGTTCTTCCATGTGGTGGCTGCATGCTTTGCTTTTTTAGGCTAAGTACACTTTCTACAAGCAGAGAAAAATACCTGTTGATCCTGCCAGAAATTCTGTGCCCTTTTAACTTCCTGTTTAGTGAACTGAAATCTGAAATGGGTTTACCAACAGCCTAGGGTGACGACACTGGTTCCTCATAGAAACAATGCCGCTAGTATTTATTACCTTAGGACAGGAAGTTTTACTGACATGACAATGTAGAAAATAAAGGAAGAATGTCTGATAAATGAAAAATAGCACACCCACCTTCTAAGGACTGAGAAGCTGCAATATATTACATTTTGTTTTTGGGTTTATATACACTTCAGGCCCCTTTCACACATACGGACCGTTCATTTCATCAGTTGTCATGTCAAAACAGATGAAGAATTCATACGTTTTTCATCTGTGCTCATTGTTTTGTCATCAGTTTTTCATCAGTTTTTTACAAAAAAAGTGACTGAACTAAACTTCAAACACTGTATATAGCTGGTTGCCAAGGAGGGGACCGGTAAGCCGGCCGCCGTGTCCTTGACAACCGATGAGGATTCCCCCGCTGACAGCTGAATGTAAAAAAATCAATCTGGAAGCCCCCTTTAACAAAGGGGCCCCCAGATCCTGCCCCCCATGTGAATGGGTATGGGGCACCTTGTACCCCTACCCATTCACCCCAAAAAGCAGTGTAATGTAAAAGAAAAAAAAAGCCGGTTTTTGACAAGTCCTTTTATTAAGAATAGCTCTAAGTCGTCTTCTCCTCCGCCATCTTCTCCTGGATCTGGGGGCCCCCGCCTGCAAACCCCTACAACCACCAGCAAGGGTTGTCGGGAAGAGGCCCTTATACCCATCAACATGGGGGCAAGGTGCTTTTGCCATTTATTTTTTATTTTTATTTTTTATATTCAGCTGTCAGCGGGGAACCAGCTTCCCGCTCCTTACCAACCAGCTAATATACAGTGAGGGAAAATAAAAAAGGGTTTAAAAACGAATGTCCGCCGGATCAGATGTAAGTGGATGTCATTGGCTAACAAGTTTTTTACGGCCGTTACGTTTTATTTGACGGATGAAAAATTGGGCTTTCATCCATTAAAAAAGAAAAAGGATGTTGAAGGAAGTAGATGAAAACAGATGCAAATGAATGATCATCCATTGTCATCCATTTTTCCATAGGAATGATGCCGTTTTTCATCCATCAACGGATGGATGACAAATGGAGGAACAGTCTGTATGTGTGAAAGGGGCCTTAAACTGTTACGGGTTACCTATTATGGGTGGTCAAAAGGGGCTCATAAATCTCATATGCTCCATCCACGGTTGTTCCTTAGCATACAAAGAGCAGGAGGGATCATCCAACTTTAACATGGAAAATGATATTCCTCTGGTCTCAGATATGAGATTCAAGAACACCTTTTGACCACCATTAATAGGTGGTCAACACTATCTGGTAAGAGTACATCATAACTTATGGTGGTGGTCTATTCACGTGGTAGAGGAGCTGAGTGAATTAGAACTGCACATATTCACACTGTGAAGGCATTTTATTGGTGCCGTTTTGAAGACACATGGACTAATTTGCATTTTTTATTTTCAAGCGCATAACATGTTTTTTTATTATCTTATCTATGCGATTATATCTCACGTTAGTGGTGCTGCTATTTGCATGTCTAGTTACTAGCACAGCTTTATCTTGTTTTTCATTAAACAAATGAAAAACGATGAAAAGACTGAACATGGCAACGTACTGTAAAGTAACGTACAAGGACACAAAACTTTGGTATAACTAAGGTTCTGGCCATCTGTACACTCAAAGGAATACTATCATTAGGGCCTATTCACAGCAGAGATCACATGTTTTTCATGTATTTTTGCATGAACACATGAATTTTGGACAGTCTCTGCAAGGGGAATGCATTCAAAAAGACATCTCCCAGCATCTGGTGTGAATGGGTCCTGAAAAGCAGAATTAACTTTGTATTCTCCTTGAGGTCCTGCTGTTAAGAAGAAATGGACTGCCATTCTTTACCTTCCCAGCAGCATTATGGTATGTATACGGTGACTACTGGTGAGAAGCCATAAAGCCTTGCTGCTTTGTGTTTGTCCATAAGGCTAGGTTCACATTGCAGTGATGCGGGAACGCCGCGAATCCGCTGCGGGTTCCCGCATCGCATACCTCCCGGCGGCAGTTCACACTGCCCTATGCGAACTGCTGGGAGTGTCAGTGAAACATTAATGACACCCCCAGATCAGTTCGCATATCGCAGTGCGATCTGCAAACTCGGACAGGAATCGGATCACATGGTGTGAACACCCATGCTATCCGATTCTGCTGCGGACCAAAAAAAGGGTCCTGTGCGAGTTTGGGCCGGGTGCGATGCGAATTCAGCCATACTATCTGTATGGTTGAACTCGCATCGCACAGAGATCGGATGTGATTTGCACTGCAGTGTGGTGCGAATCACAAATGATTCTCGTCACCGCTGCAATGTGAACCCAGCCTTAACCACACCATGGGGAACTTCAAAAATATCGACAGGCACCTGTTCCCATCTTACTAGGATGGACAATGATCTAGCTGCCTTACCAAGCTCTCCTTAAACCCCAGGCCTGCATGAGCATGTTAACTATTAATAAAAAAATGAGAGCTAAAGTAGTGCTTTGAGCTGTATAATTTATAAATGAGAGTCTACCTAGCAGTTGCAACAATTAAATATTGTGTTTCACCACTGTACATTCAAGGCCCAAGAAAAAAAGATTGCACATTGCAGAAACAAATACTTTTAAAATGTGCTATCCTTCACTTTCCAAGGATCCTGTGTTAATTAACTGTGTTAATACAGTGTGATCTCACCCTCACCTAGGCAAAAAGGATAGAAGCCTACAGTGTGGCAAGGGATACCATCTAGGACGATCTCTGCTTTAAGACTATAGAACGCTTGCTTATGGATTTAAAGTTAGTTAGAAAATCCAAAGGCCATGCACAGGCACACAAATTGTCGGAATGAGCTTAAAATCAACAGTTTAGCCTTTGATTTTCTCTGTTTGCCTTGTATGCCATTTTAAGTAATTGTTAGTATGAGAAGCAATATGTTTTGTTAGAACTGTTAGGAACACAATATTTCTGCCGCACAAGTTCAATAATTGCCAGATCTTTTCTCTGTAACCCCTTAACAGCTAGAAGAATCTGTTGCAAAACCCTTCTGTGGCCGGGTTGCTGGTTGGGAATGGGTCTGCAGGGAGAACATTGCATGTCATCTGTGACAGTGGAAAATTACTTTGACTTGACCATAAATTAAATTCACATAGCTGTTTATTCACAGCTCACATTAGTAATAACATTTTTAAACACATAAGATTTACATCAGGAAGGAGCGAGGCTTTTATAAGCAGCACCAATCTAACAGGCGTCCTTCTGAACACCTTAACCGTTTTAGCACCTACAGGATTTCCAGATCTATAACTATATACTTACTGTGTTTATATATGACAGTGTCTGTGTAAGGTATCTGTAAATTGTAAACCATTTCAAATGACATATTTCGGGTGATCCTTTAATCCATAAGTCTTGCAGTTTGTAATTTTAAGAAGCAGTTGTGGAGACCGTTTTCCCCTTAACAACCAAATTATCAGTTGTCACATATATTTTTAAAATGTAAATCTTCTAACACTCTCTCCTCTATTTTAATTTACATAAATGTTTATTCTCTGCATATTTTCCTTAGTAATAAATTTATCCCATAGTACTAAACAAATACAGAGTTTTGTAGGTTTTACAAAACAAAACACAGTACAAACATACCCATTCCCATCCCTTCCCTTTCTATTTGTGGCTCTGAAGAGCCTAGAACAGTAAACAAATACATTTTCATTGGCTTTTATAGTGATGTCATTTTTATCTACTACTTGACTTGGTGCACCAGTTCTTCTACAAGTGTTTACTTTAGGCATTTACGATCTACCATAAAGAATGAGTTAAGTTCAATAAATGTTTTATGTCATGTAACCTTATTTATACTAAGCAATGTAATGTAAAATTCAGCCTGATAGTGGGGTTGATTTACTAAAACCGGAGAGTGCAAAATCTGGTGCAGCAATGAGTAGAAACCAATCAGCTGCCATTTTTTTTTTTTTTTTTTTGTCAAAGCTTAATTGAACATGCTGCGGTTAGAAGCTGACTGGCTACCATGCACAGCTGCACCCGATTTTGCACACTCCAGTTTTAGTAAATCTACCCCTGTGTCTTCCTTATTTAGGCTCTCTTAAAATGGAGTTCCACCCAAAAGTGGAACTTCCACTTATCTGCTTCCTCCTCCCCTTCGGTGCCACATTTGGCACCTTTCAGGGGGGAGGGGGGAGGGTGGGTACCGGTTTTTGACAGGTACCCTTCCCCACTTCCGAGAGACTGCACCGCCCCTTGGAAGTTTCTGCCCCCCTCCTCCTTCCTCCGCCGCCGGGCCAATTAGAAAGCGCAGCATGCTTTGTGCATGTGCAGTAGGGAACTGGCTGTGAGGCTGAAAGGCTTCACTGCCGGTCTGCCTTATGACGAATGGTGGCAGCAACACCCGAAAGCCAATACAAATATCAGCTGGCGTGCCATTGCGGGTTCCCTGGACAGATAAGTGTCCTAAGAATTAAAAGTCAGCAGCTACAGTATTTGTATTGGTGTCCCAATACTTTTGACAATCAATATTGTGTATGTATGTATATACAGTGTGTATGTATGTATGTATGTATGTGTATATATATATATATATATATATATATATATATATATATATATATATTCGAGAGAGAGAGATATCTATATATCTATATCTATATCTATATATATATATATATATATATATATATATTCGAGAGAGAGATATCTATATATATATATATATATATATATATATATATATATTGCGCTCATAATTAATGTGACCAGCCTCTACTAAGAACAGGCAATTTATTTTCTTTTATCTATAAGTAAGCATTTATAAAGCCCTGTACAGAATAGAATGCCGTTAGTTTCTCTCTTGATAAAGTTTAGAGGCTGACCAGCTAGTGTGACTTGCAGGGCCGCTGATAGGGCAGTACAATCAGCCCTGATGTACTGGGCCCGCCCAGATCAGCTACACAGTGGGGCCCGGGCATCATAAACAATTTGTTACTGCATTTAAAAAAAAACATTTTCTAAACTCTTCCCTGCTTCCACTTGCTTACAGAGTGGGTAAATTGTTTTCCTGGGCCTCATCTGGTCAATGCAGGGGCTCAGGAGGGGAGCACAACAGAGGGACTATTTCTTTATTTTCGGGGCGCATATACATCATGCCGCCCCACTATTTTATTAGTCCCGGCTGGCGGAGTGATATTGTGATTCTCCGTTCGGCTCCCGGCTGCAATCCTCCCCAGATGTGAAGAAGCTGAATGGCTGACAGGGAAGAGCAAGAAGAGATCGTGGCTGCACTGGACACAGTGAGTGGGAAATAGAGGAAAGAATACTCACTGTGTCCTATTATATATCTCACAGCAGGGTACAATCATCACACAGGTAGTACAGCAGGGTCTCTGTCATGGCTCTGTGTTACATTGCTTTTGGGTGCTGACTTTGTTATGGTTGTACTGTTACAGTCTGTTATATGCAATACAGCCATAAGTTAACTAAGCCAGCACTCAACAGCCATGTGACATAAAGTCATGATACATTCATGTCATGATAGAGCCCCTGTTTACTGTGATGCCTGTGTGATAATTGTAACCTGATGATAATAAGAAACGTGCTACTTTAAAAACTAATTTGGAGGAGCAGTAAACGTGCAGCGGAGCTGCATTTTTACTGCCCCCCAAACCAATCCCCTTTAATTGCTTCCCATCGTTGCTGGATTGGAAGGTTGATGATATCTCGATATCATCAATGATATGCTCAATCATCACGATATGCTCTTGAACAAGCATGTGATCAAACTGATCTTAGCTTGAGCAGATGCTTTGGAGGCCAGAGGACAGATATGGGGTCTAAAATACCTCATATCTCCCTATAAAGAGGACCTGTTATGGCCCTTGCTATCACAAGGAATGTTGTCCATCCCCTGTGAAAGCAAAAATGACAATAAAAAATGTAAAGATACAATGTAAGATTTTTTTTATTTGTAATTAATAAAATACAATTGAAAAGAAATGTAAACTGCCCCCTGCTCCTTCATGCTTACTAATTGCAAACATGTTTTGGCTTCACACGCATATGTAAACGGCAACAAACCTGCATTTCACTTCAAGTCGGGGTCAGGGGTGGGGGCAAGGTTGAAGGGGGCCCTGTCAGGGAAGGCTGTATGGGGCCCCATGATTTCTAACAGCGGCCCTGAGTGTGAGATCTGATCTCTTGGTCTGTATGAGCTGTGATGAAACAATGCTCTGTAGAATTACTATTATCTCAAACTGACTATCTGCCACCTTGTGTAATTTAAGAGTAGTCATTTTGAACAAGGTGTTAAAGTGCTGGTTAGATCTATGATGATTGAAAAGATTATTGCACATGCATGTGAATTGCTTACCAGAAGCAAAGTTGATTGACTCTGTTTAGTGTAAGTGCCCCTGATGCAATCTTCCACTGAAATGGTAAATTATTGTGCAATTGCTGGGTTTTGGCTTTCCTCTTTAATACTTAGTATATGTTAATTGCATTGTTTTACCAAATTCTGCAACAGCTTTGAAGAGGTGTTTACATGATGGCTTAAGATAAGAGAATGAAAGTGTGTGTGTGTGTATGTATATGTATGTGTGTGTGTATATATATATATATATATATATATATATATATATATATATATATATATATATATATATATATAATTATATTATATTAATCTGCAAACATACCTTCTGTTTTCAGACATAATAAACCTACTTCACTAGCCATAGCAAATCTGCTTATGATAATTATCCAAAAATGAAATGAGACTTTATAAATAAGTTCTAGTAATACATTTTTTGTCTTGTTGGTTTATAGATACTTGTTGGTAATAGTGTAACATTGACGGTATGATCTCCCTTTTTTTTTTTTTTAGGGAAGTAGTACCAAAGAATATTTCCTGCGAGGAACCCTCAATAGTCTTGAGCGTTACTTTTATCTAATAGCGTTTAATTTCTATCTTCATGAACAGGTAATCTCAACTTAAGTTATAAAACTGAAAAAAAACCTTTCTTTTGATTCCAACAGCATGTGATGTTATAATCTGAAAAAAACTTTAACATGTTAGGTCGTCTTTCATGGCGAAACTAGAAATTAAGATGTTTTGTGAGTGTAAAGAAAATTGGTAAAATTGTAGCACAAAATTTTGTGTTTCATATTTGGTAAAATATAATTTCCTTTTCATACATCATGGGACACAGAGTTAGGCTAATATTCATTACCTACTAGATTATACTTCATGTCCAGGTGAATGGACACTGGTAGACCAAAGGTCTTTAGACAGGAAGTGATCCCATATATAACTCCTCCCATACAGGAAGTACTTCAGTTTTTTTTACCAGTGTCTGCAAGGTGGATGGTATGGTTGTTTGAGCTCCAGGTCTCTAGTCCCACAAACGGTTATTAAATGAATTAAGAGATTGACCGATCGGATCCATTTAACACAGGTTCTATATGCTTAGATAAATGATTCCCGCGCTTTGCAAAGAAGACTCAAGATCCTGCAATGCGGCCTCTGGGCGCTGGACCCTGCAAAGTGAAATCCTGGACACCACAGCGCCAAGGCATTCCTGCAGGGTGCTGTACATATCTAAGAGAGTGGACCCTAAACATGAAAAGGGTACCCAGTCCTTGAAGGTCTTCAATTGACAGGTACCTGCCGTGATGGGTGAAGATTGGGCTCTTAGTTTACTAAGCTACCCTGCGCCTGGACGGGTAAGTGAAACCCCTTTAATTATTGTGGGATGTCCCAGTGATTGTAACAATCAGTCAAGCTAGCTAGAGGCTTGACACCTGTGTGCAGTGACCATACGGGGGAGTTTGGGCTAGCTGTAGGTGTTTGCAAAGTGTACCTTTTTTGCTTGTGTCTGGCTGATTTTTACCTGTATGATGGCGCACGGCGGTGCGCCATTTCGCCCTGGTTCCCCTAAGCGCTGCTGTGCTTAGCAGTTTGGCGGCCATGGCACACACAGCTTCACTACACATGTGCCGTAGCCTTTACCTGGGCGCACAAATATTTGTGTCATATGCAAATACAGCCACACCCGTTTGCCAAGACCTCATACGCATGCAAAGAATGTTCCGGTGCACAGCCAGCTTATTTAAGCTGTGTATACCAAACATGTGGTGCTTCCAGAAGGCAGCTGTGGGACACAGAGCAGGCTTCGAACCAGTCATTTGCAGCTTTTCATTTCTCCTTACCCTGGTCACGTGAGTCACCAGATGTTGCTTGGCAGGCTAAAGGTGCTTATTGTTGCATAGGTGCTTGGTGAGCCCTATTAAGGGGTCTCCCTTCTGAGGTGTATTAATACTACACCCAGGTACTCTTTTTGTGGCTAGTAAAGGTTTTCAAAAAAGAGGGGCGGGACTAATACTGCGGGGAAGGGCACACCTATGTCGTCAGTAGTTCCTGATGAACCTAGTCGTATCCATAGTGTTGTACCCCCTGAAAGACCAGAGGCTTCTGTGCAATCTGACCCGCTACGCCTATCTGGCATTGTGCCTACAGTCAACGTTACTGCTTCATTTTCAAGAATGAACTGTCCTCGGCCCTAGCCGGGTTAGTGAACAGGATTGCTGACATGATTGCCTCCATCCCTCAGGGTGCCAGGAAGTATGACAGATTCCCCTCCCTGGCGCCTCCTAGTTTGGAGCAGGAATGGGTTGAGGATGGGGAAGAGCTGAAATATCAGGATTCCTCGGGGGGCCTTGCGGATGAGTCTGGACAAGAAGATCCAGTTGATCCAGTTGATGTCTGCCTGTCAGTCGCAGAGGCTTTTAAACCTGACTCTTACCAAAATGGTTCATTCTACCTTTAAGCTGCCTCTTACAGAGGTTACTGAGCCCCCCTGGTCCTCTTTGGGGTCCCAGAGGCCTCTTCAGGCCGCACAGGCTTTCCCCTTACACCCTCTGCTGTAACAGGCAGTGTATGCTGATTGGGTAAATCCTGACAGGATTTTTGTTCCTCATAAGAGGTTTTCCCTTTTATATCCATTAAGAAGTGGACACGCAAGCCGTAGATGCAGCAGTCTCTTCATTAAACAAGAATTTAACTTGTCCAGTAGATAACGCTCCGGGATTCAGTCCTTTTGGAGGGAGTCTGGAGTCTATCCACTCAAAAGTAGCCTCACTCCAGATGTAAGACTTTCTAGCCTCCATCGATATAAAAGTCGATATTACACGTACCTATCTTTCAGCCTCATCAGAGGTTTCTGCGATTTGCAGTAGAGGAACATCATTTTCAGTTTGTGGCTCTACCCTTCGGGCTTGCTACAGCTCCCCAGGTGTTCACAAAGGTCCTAGCACCAGTACTGGGTCTTTTAAGGGCCCAAGGTATCTTGGTGCTGGGGTATCTGGACGACCTCCTGCTCAGAGATCACTCACTACAGGCTCTAGAACAAAGCATAACATGCACAGTGTGGTATTTGGAAAGCATAGGCTGGATCATAAATACCGAAAAGTCAACCTTGAGACCAGCTCAAAGTCTAAAGTATTTAGGTCTGACCCTAGATACGGTCCAAGCAAGGGTATTCTTGCCACCTTCAGGACTGTCCTATCAGGGTTCAGTCCAACAATGCCACTGCAGTGGCCTATATAAACCACCAAGGCGGGACCAGGAGTTGTTCAGCTCTGAAAGAGGTGAACCACATACTAGCCTGGGCAGAGGGACATGTGCCAATTCTATCGGCAGTCCATATCCCGGGAGTAGAGAACTGGAAGGCAGACTATCTCAGCTGCCAGCAGATCTGCCCGGGGAATGGTCCCTACACCCAGGGGTGTTCCAGAAAATTTCCAGGGTTGGGGATGTCCAGAGGTCGACCTATTGGCATCCAGGT
The DNA here is from genome assembly GCF_037356315.1 of Lithobates pipiens. Taxonomy (NCBI): domain Eukaryota; kingdom Metazoa; phylum Chordata; class Amphibia; order Anura; family Ranidae; genus Lithobates; species Lithobates pipiens. The sequence goes on from NW_027507787.1 coordinate 51,237,717, forward strand.
TCAACAACAAGCTACAGCAGTTTGTGTCCTGAACAAAAGATCCTCTGGAAATCTGAGCAGATGCTCTGGTAGTTCCATGGAGCCAGTACTCCCCTGGTTTATGCTTTCCCTCCGATCCTTCTCCTTCTACATGTGTTGCGCAGGATTCAGAGAGAGGAGGTTCCAGTCATTCTGGTGGCACTAGCCTGGCCCAGAAGGCCCTTGTTCCTGGAGATTGTGAGACTGACAATAGATGGGTCATGGATGCTTCCACGTCACCCCTATCTACTGTCTCAAGGTCTTATATTCCACCCCAATATACATTCTCTAAATTTGATGGCATGGCTATTGAAGCCAGGGTGCCAAAGGCCCGTGGCATCTCAGGATCAGTGATGTCTACCCTAGTGAATGATAGAAAAGCTGTCACTAGGAAGATCTATCATAAGGATTGGAAGACTTGTATTACTTGGTGTGAAGCCAGAAAATTGCATCCTCCGAAATATGTGATTGGGAGAATTCTTTTTTTTTTTCTACAGTCAGCTGTGGAAGTCAGATTGGCTTTGAGTACAATCAGAGGTGAGCTATCAGCCCTGTCAGTATTCTTCCAAAGGCCTTTAGCCACCTATTCGCTGGTCTGAACCTTTATGCAGGGCCCAACTCGTTTGCTTCCCCCCCATAGGTCCCCTATGTGTCCTTGGGACTTGAATTTGGTGTTGTCTGTGTTACAGAAACAACCATTTGTACCTATCAAGGAAATTCCATTAGACATGCTATCACGTAAGCTAGCCTTCCTGATGGCCATCACCTCGGCTAGAAGGGTGTCAGAGTTGGCGGTCCTTTTGTGCAGGAAACCATACTTGATCCTTCACCATGACAGGGTCGTGTTACGACCTGTTCAGTCCTTTTTGCCAAAAGTGGTGTCGGCCTTTCATTTAAATCAGGACATTATTTTGCCTTCTTTTTTCTCTCAGACTCGTTCGGCGGAAGAGATGATTGCATTCCTTGGATCTTGTCTGGGCAGTCAAGGTTTATTTGTCTAGATCTGTGAAGCTCCGAGGATCAGACTCCTTTTTTTGTTTTAATAAAAGGACCCAAGAAGGGGGAAGCAGATTTCAAGGCTTCCATTGCCAATTGGGTCCGTCAATTGGTCATTCAGGCCTACGGTCTGAAACATAAAGCTCCTCCCTTTAGGGTGAGAGCTCATTCTACCAAAGGTATAGGAACCTCCTGGGCTTTTTGTCATCAGGTATCTGTTTAGATTTGTAAGGCTGCTACCTGGTCTTCAGTGAATATGTTCACAACATTTTATCAAGTGGATGTTCGAGCAGCCAAGGATTCAGATTTTGGCCGCAGTGTACTGCGGGCTGCTGTATAAGGTCTGTTGGCTATTGCTTGGCAGGGTGTCTCCCTCCCCTCAAGGCTATTGCTCTGGGACATCCTAGTAGGTAATGAATATTAACCTAACACTGTGCCCCACGATGTAGGAAAAAGAAAATAGGATTTTTTCGTCATACTTACCTATAAAATCCCTTTCTTTGCGTAAATCATGGGACACAAAGATCCGTCCCCTCTTTTTTGAGGATTCTGTGCTTGCTACAAAACGGAAGTACTTTCTGTATGGGAGGGGTTATATAGGGGATCATTTCCTGTCTAAAGACCTTTGGTCTACCTGTGTCTATTCACCTGGAGATGAAATATAACCCAGTAGATAATGAATATTGCCTAACTCTGTGTCACATGATGTATGAAAAAGAAAAGGATTTTACAGGTAAGTATGACAAAAAAAAATCCTCTTTTTTACATCTTTCACAAATTTTAGTGTAGTATTGTGTATTTTGTGTTGTCCTTACATGTCCCTCCTGACAATTATATTGATGCATCATTTCAGTACCCCTTGGCTTTTGCACTGAGTTTTAGTCGGTGGATGTGTACTCATCCTTGGATTTACAGACTCCACGCAAGCATGAATTTATCAGAACTCACTGTATCAGGGGAGTTGATAACCAAAGGGATGCGGGTATTGGTAAGTTTTCTACATTATTTTTTTTATACCTTCTTTTTTTTTAAATACTAGCACATTGCACAGCATATTACAAGGTATACAAACAGTTCACAGTATCTCCCCTCATACAAACACAGTCAGTCACAGGCAGACACACAGTGAAGCCAATTTTAATAGGACACAAGTTAAAGAAAATCTTTCCTGAATCAATTGTGGAGGCTGCCTTTGCAGACTTTTAGTGTACAAATGCTGTCTGGCTGTCTTGCTTTCACACTTGCTTCAAATATTCGAGTCACTAATTCACAACAAGTATGCTCATAAGGACTTTTGACTTAATTTCGGCCTTTCTGATCTGCTTACTTGTTACACTCAAGGCACTGAAGCCACTAAATTGGCATAACAGCCAGGCAGGCATTTTGGAAGAAGGTCGGCAACTGCAGACCCCATATTTATGTTATGATATGTTTACTTAAAACCTTGACATAGACAGCTCATTTCTTTTTCTTTTTTTTCATTCAGCCAGGGGTCTGGGTGAAGAAAATGAACAGATTCCTCCATCCACACAAGTGAGGTGGATGGAGAACCCCCCTCAACCCACCAGGAAATTGTATTCTGAATGCGGCTCTTGCTGCTGACATAGTGCACTGATCATGCATGAGGGGAGGAGAATTTACTGCTGCACCGGTCAGGGATTGTGGTTGGCGCAGTGTTCCATTGTGGTGTGAGGCTCCTGGTGAGCTTTATTTATCCCTAGCTGGAATATACTAGGAGATACTACTGGGAGTGAGTTGCCACACTGATCCCTATTGGATTTCATACATATTCAGGCGTTTATGCTGCTGTAATGGTAGCCATTAACTCTGGTGAGTTTTGAATTCACTTGATGTTGGTTATTGGTCACTTATATCATTTATATACAGGTGAATATGCTACTGTATTGTTAGCCTTTTGTTCTGGTGAGTTTTCAATTCACTTGATGATGATGTTCAGTCATTTTGAACACTACTTGCGATATACATCCCTGATCATTTGTGCTGCTGGAACAAGTTCTTCTTGCCTTTATTTTTTCACCAAACACACTGTGGGACTTGAATTTTTTTAAACTTCTAAACTTTCAATTATTTTATTTCACATTTTTGTACCGGTTATTTCTTATATCACTATATATTTATTATTATTATACAGGATTTATATAGCGCCAACAGTTTGCGCAGCACTTTACAATGTAGAGGGGGTACAGTACAATTATAATACAGTTCAATATAGAAGGGACTAGGGGGCGCCGCTTGTGGAGCTTATTTGTTTACTTTGCATATTGGCGCTGCACTACTGTTTAATATTTGTTTTGAGGTTAGCTATACTATCTAATGTGCTAGCAGCCCCTCTGACACTTTTGAAGAGATTTTTTTTCTTCACAGTGCAGATTCTACCGCATTTATTTTTATTTTTTTATTGAAACAAAGGCTTTTTTCACCCCTACAGCCCCGTACACACGGGGGACATTTGCCGGTTCAAAAGAAACAGCCCGATATTCTGCCTATCGCTGGACTAACCTTGGATGTTTAGTACAGCAGCTCCAACCAGAACGTTTTTTTTCGTTGCACGTAAATACTATTTAACAATGTTGTTACTTATTATTTCTCAACAAGGTAATCAACAGTGTTTTGAATGCTGTCTAGAAGCTTGTATAAAAAGAGCAGTGCAGCTGTTCTCCGCTGGCTCTAAGCCAGAGAACTGAGTGATCAAATAGCACTGATCGCTCAGTTCTTGGGTCTGCTCTGAATATAGAATGGTGACTGCCAGTCACCACTCTCTGCTCTGCCTGTCCAGGACTCACTGGAGCGCCAGGCTGTTCAGGTGTCGGGAGTGGCTGGCTCAGTCTCTCAGAGAGACTAAGCCAGCTGCCGGTCAATCATCTGGGCAGATCCCAAGATTATGGTCAGGATCCTTGCAGAGCCTGGAGCGGCTCTGTGATGCCAGCTGACAGCAGATTTTAGCCCACTGTTGGCTGAATCTGGGTCACATTAATGCATAACTAAGATCACTCCTGTGACCCACAGGAGAAGTAGGGCCAAAAGAGCTTTGGTCATACTTCTCCTTTAATGCTAGGTTCACATTGTAGTGGGTCTGTGCGGTCGCATTTGCACTGGCACAGCAGCTCACTTATTTAACTTGCAGGGAAAAAGTCCCCAACCCTTTTCCAAAACACAGCCACATGGGACAGCATGGTACTGTGGCACCATACAGTTTTGTGCACCCAAAAACGTGCTGCACTTTCTGATGCCTGAGTGTTAGAGGGCATGAGGGCTAAAGAGCAGCACGTTTTACCTGCAGGTCGGGGAACGTGTTTGATTTACATTTATTCCCAGACCCACTACAGCACAAACCTAGCCTTACACAGCTGCTGTAGCTGCTGCTGTAATGCGGAGAAGTGGCTCAAAACGATAGCTGGGTTTGCTGGCAGTAGTGGGAGGGGGAGCAGAGCCTAGGAGATATGCCCTAGGAACTTTTTTTTTTTTTAGAGTACATCTCCTAAACCCCAAATCTACAAGTGGTATTATTTACAATATTCTGTTTCCAGAGATAGAATTTTAAGGTCGATTTACTAAAGGCAAATGAGCTGTTTACTTTGCAGGGCAATCTTCACTTAGCCTAGTGAATGTTTGTTTTTTTGTTTTTTTATACTTGCATATCATAGAATATTTTGTGTAAAGTGAATTTTTACAAAAGCTAAGGGATAATTTCCTTGCAAGAGTGCAAATTTCCCTGCAGAGTTAACAGCCTATTTGCCTTTAGTAAATAACCACTTTGTATTCCGTCAGCATCCCTCCATTTTAACAAAGTATCCAAGAATGATTTATTCATTATGTAGTACAGTATAATAAATATAGTTAATAATTTACACTAATTTGTGTAATAGGTACACAGCTTAGAAGTGAGATTTCATGGCTATATATACATTTTTTGATTTTTAACAAATGTGTATTACTTTATACATCACTGTAATCTACAATAAAAAATATTAGGGATGCACTGATACCGGTATTGGTGCCAATTTTTTTTTGTATTGACGCAAATCGCACTGCAAATTATCGGTACTCGATCTTGGCGAGTACTTGACCGAAGTATAATTCTAAAGTGATGCTTGCTTGTAAATATATTTAATAAAACTCTATGAACTTGTAATTATAGCAAATTGTATATTCCACTCTATATAGAATAATAATCGTGTGATGTAATTGTTATAAATGAAATGCAATAACCTAAATAAAGAATAATATTGGTGTCCTGAATCTATATTTGTTTCAACTCATCAACTAAATTTAATATGTTAGAGCTATATAGCCACTGAAACACCCGTGAGTATATGTATAAATAACAGAAGAAACAAATTAAGTAGTGACTCCAAAAGTTGGATTCAATAAATACTCTGCTGGGTAATGGTTCCCAAAATCACAGTACTGCAAGAAATACAATAATGTGCATATAAAGCATAAATCAATCATACATTTAATCAAGTAAGGTTATATAAAATAACCCTACTTGGTAGTGAGTCCCAAACACCATTGATACAAAGAATATCAATATTGTGCAAATAATGCAAATAAATAGAATAAAATAATTGCATGTATCTATCAATCCAGTTAATCAGTTCTGAGCTATCCCTACTGGGTAGTGAATCCAATTCACCAATGCTGCAAAAGATTCAAAGATTGTGCAAAAAAGCAAACTAATTTAATTTCTCTCTAAATATAATTTCATCAGTAATGTGAAAATATACAGTCCAATTTAGTGCTAAAATTTACAGAGTTGTGTCCATAAATTGGTGAATTGAAATGCAGTGATAGTAAATGTGCAAATGCAGTGAACTCCCTGTGTGATGATGTCACGCTTCCATACAGCATCTGCAATCTGCAATCCACACTGTGTGCAGGGCCGCTGTTAGAAATCATGGGGCCCCATACAGCCTTCCCTGACAGGGCCCCCTTCAACCTTGCCCCCACCCCTGACCCCGACTTGAAGTGAAATGCAGGTTTGTTGCCGTTTACATATGCGTGTGAAGCCAAAACATGTTTGCAATTAGTAAGCATGAAGGAGCAGGGGGCAGTTTACATTTCTTTTCAATTGTATTTTATTAATTACAAATAAAAAAAATCTTACATTGTATCTTTACATTTTTTATTGTCATTTTTGCTTTCACAGGGGATGGACAACATTCCTTGTGATAGCAAGGGCCATAACAGGTCCTCTTTATAGGGAGATATGAGGTATTTTAGACCCCATATCTGTCCTCTGGCCTCCAAAGCATCTGCTCAAGCTAAGATCAGTTTGATCACATGCTTGTTCAAGAGCATATCGTGATGATTGAGCATATTATTGATGATATCGAGATATCATCAACCTTCCAATCCAGCAACGATGGGAAGCAATTAAAGGGGATTGGTTTGGGGGGCAGTAAAAATGCAGCTCCGCTGCACGTTTACTGCTCCTCCAAATTAGTTTTTAAAGTAGCACGTTTCTTATTATCATCAGGTTACAATTATCACACAGGCATCACAGTAAACAGGGGCTCTATCATGACATGAATGTATCATGACTTTATGTCACATGGCTGTTGAGTGCTGGCTTAGTTAACTTATGGCTGTATTGCATATAACAGACTGTAACAGTACAACCATAACAAAGTCAGCACCCAAAAGCAATGTAACACAGAGCCATGACAGAGACCCTGCTGTACTACCTGTGTGATGATTGTACCCTGCTGTGAGATATATAATAGGACACAGTGAGTATTCTTTCCTCTATTTCCCACTCACTGTGTCCAGTGCAGCCACGATCTCTTCTTGCTCTTCCCTGTCAGCCATTCAGCTTCTTCACATCTGGGGAGGATTGCAGCCGGGAGCCGAACGGAGAATCACAATATCACTCCGCCAGCCGGGACTAATAAAATAGTGGGGCGGCATGATGTATATGCGCCCCGAAAATAAAGAAATAGTCCCTCTGTTGTGCTCCCCTCCTGAGCCCCTGCATTGACCAGATGAGGCCCAGGAAAACAATTTACCCACTCTGTAAGCAAGTGGAAGCAGGGAAGAGTTTAGAAAATGTTTTTTTTTAAATGCAGTAACAAATTGTTTATGATGCCCGGGCCCCACTGTGTAGCTGATCTGGGCGGGCCCAGTACATCAGGGCTGATTGTACTGCCCTATCAGCGGCCCTGACTGTGTGTACTAGCAGCTCACCTCACTATTAAGGCCATATAGGTCTGACAGCATTTTAGATGTGATTTCTCTCAGTGGGTCACTGTATCCATTCCTCTCCTCCGATCAATAGTGCCTCATTATTATAACCACGTAATTATTATTAATATAGAGTGGAATATACAATTTGCATTAATTACAATTTTATCGAGTTTTATTGAATATATTTACAAGCAAGTGCCACATTATAATTATAAAAATGTTGTTGGTATATGTGAGGACACATTGATGTGAGCAGCTGCTTCTAATCATGATCAGCTTGTTATCATATAGCAACTTGTGCAAAGTGCTAGCACATAGGACCTTTTGTCTATAACTTGACCAAAAGTATCATTACTCATACTCGTCAATAAAAAAATGGTATTGGTGCAACCCTAAAAAATACACTCTGTATATACACCAATCAGTCATAACGTTATGACCAATGACAGATTAAGTGAATAACACTTTTTATCTTGTTACAATGGCATCTAAAAGTGGGTGGGATATAGTGGACAACAAGTGAATAGGTTGTCCCTGAATTTGATGTGTTGAAAGGAGAAATGGGTATGCGTAAGAATTTGAGCAACTTTGAAAAGAGCCAAATTATTGTGACTAGATGGCTGGGTCAGAGCGTCTCTAAAACTGCAGCTCTTGTGGGATGTTCCCAGTCTGCAATGATCAGGACCTACCAAAAGTGGTCCAAGGAAGGAAAACTGTCTCATATTGCTGAAAAGTTTCTGAGGGAATGGTGTCAGAACACACAGTGCATTGCAGTTTGCGGAGTATGGGGATCCATAGCTGCAGACTGGTCAGTCCCCATGTTGACCCATGTCCACAGACAAAAGCACCTACAATGGGCATATGAACATCAGAACTACACCACAGAAGGAATGGAAGAATATGGTCTGAATTCAACAAGTTTGAGGTGTTGACTGGGGTCCAAATTCTCCAGATCTCAAACCAATTGAGCTTTTGTGGGATTTGCTGGAAAAACAGATGGGAATCATGGAGACCCTACCGCGCAACTTACAGGACCTAAAGAACGGCTTGGTGCCAAATACCACAGCATACCTTCAGAGGTCTAGTGGCGTAAATGTCTCAACAGATGATGGTGGGTGGTCATAATGCTATAGTTGATATGTGTATATATGTGTATATCAGAGTCCTCAAGACTGCAGCCTTCCATGGGTTTGCATACATGACTGTGGTATTTTCCTACAAAGCATTCTCTGACTGGAAATGCAGTAAATATGGACTTCACTTTGACAGCCTTGATTCTTCCAATTGGAATGTTTGATGGAATAAAAATTCAAAAGCTGTAAATTAAAACTGTTTAGTGAATTTGAGTCTTTTATTTGCTATAATGACTGTTTAATTAGTTAATCATTGTTTCAGGTATTGGATGATCGGTTCTCACCAGATGTGCTAAGCACTGTGAAAGAAATGAATGTAGCCAACTTCAGAAGGGTTCCCAAGATGGCCATTTATGGCACTGCTCAGCCAAACTCCAAGGTGCAGTATCACGAATATTCTACCACAAGTATCTGTTTTTTGCTGCTGAAAATAAAGGTTTCCATAGGTTTTCCCCTACAATTATATAAGAAAAGCTTTCAGGCTGCCGGTAGCTGTAGCTTCACTGTCAATTTAAAGCAAAAAAAAAATCCTAATATTGGGCCATTTAACCACTTAAGGACCAAGCTTGTAGATTGGTTGTCTCCAAGTTAAAAACGGTTTTCTTTTTTTGCTAGAAAATTACTTAGAACCCCCAAACATTATATACTGTATATATTTTTTCTAACAACCTAGAGAATAAAATGGCAGTTGTTGCAATACTTTCTGTCACACCGTATTTGTGCAGCGGTCTTACAAGTGCACCTTTTGTGAAAAAAATACTTTTTTTTAAATTAAAAAATAAGGCAACAGTAAAGTCAGTCCAATTTTTTTTTTTTATATTGTAAATGATAATGTTATGCTGAATAAATTGATACCCAACATGTCACACTTCAAAATCCCGCCTGCTTGTGGATTGGCGACAAGCTTTTACCCTTAATCTCCATAGGTGACCTTTAAAAAAATTCTACAGGTTGCATGTTTTGAGTTACAGAGGAAGTCTAGGGCTAGAATTAGTGCTCCTGCTCTATTAATCGCGGCGATACCTCACATGTGTGGTTTGAACACAGTTTTCATATGCGGGCGCTACTCACGTATGCGTTTGCTTCTGCACACGAGCTCGGCGGGACGGGGCGCATTTAAACTTTTTCTTTTTTTTTTTTCCTATTTTCCCTTTTTTTTTTTTCCTATTTTACCTTTTTTTTTTACACTGTTCTTCTTCTTCTTCAAAAAAAGTGTCCCTTTTATTCCTATTACAAGGAATGTAAACATCCCTTGTAATAGAAGAAAAGCATGACAGGACCTCTTAACCACTTCAGCCCCACACCATTTGGCTGGCCAAAGACCAGAGCACTTTTTGCGATGCGACACTGTGTCACTTTAACTGACAATTGCGCGATCGTGCCAAGTGGCTCCCAAACAAACACTTTTTGCGCTATAAACAAAAGAGCGACAATTAAAAAAAAAAAAAAAGTATATTTTTTGCTATAATAATTATCCCCAAAAAATCTATAAAAAAAAATAAAAAATGTCCTCAATTTTGGCCGATACGTATTCTACGTATTTTTGGTAAAAAAAAAAAAAAAAGTCACAGTAAGCATTTATTAATTGGTTTGCACAAAAGTTATACGGTCTACAAAATAGGGGATAGTTTTATGGCATTTTTATTACTGGTAATGGCAGTGATCAGCGATTTTTATCATGACTGCGACATTATGTCAGACACTTTTGGCACTATTTTGGAACCATTCACATTTATACAGTGATCAATGTAATTAAAAATGCTCGGATTGCTGTGTAAATGAGACTGGTAGTGAAGGGGTTAACCAGGAGGGGGCACTGCAAAGGTTAAGTGTGTCTAGGGAGTGATTTCAACCATGGGGGGGAGAGGCTATGTGTGACACGACACTGATCACCGCTCCCGATCACAGGGAGCGGTGATCGGTGTCACTAGGCAGAATGGGGAAATGCTTGTTTACACTAGCATTTCCCCATTCTTCCTCTCCGTGAGACGATCGCGAGTATGCCCAAAGCTCACGGCGGGCACTCGCATGTGCCTGCTATACGAATCTTACGAGATCACGTGCAAAAATGTGATTTCGCGCAGCGGAGCCAATCTGCCACAGTAAAACTGCAGGAGCGGGTCCGCAAGTGGTTAAATATGAGACCTCAGATCTCATATTTATACTAAAATGCAATAAAAAAAGTCATTAAAAAAAAATGGGCCTTTAAGAGCTATGGGTGGAAGAGACGTTTTGATGTCACTTCCGCTCTACAATGATATGGAGATGGGTGGGGGCTTTCTTCCCCTCACTCGTCTTCATGTCAGGCTAGGCAGAGGATTCGATTGCGAGGGGGGTGGGGGCGGCCCTCTCCCGCTGCCAATTAAAAGTGATTTTGCTGCAAATCCACCGGCCGCTGAAGAAGAGGATACCGGGATTATGGCAGCTAGCTCTTCAAACAACGGTAGGCGGTCTGGAAGTGGCTAAAGGGTCAAATGGAAATAATGTCCCCTTAAATATCTGCTATTTCTTTTTCTGTACAAAAGCTTTTGCCCATTTTTAGGAGGACTGTTTTTGTCCGGTTGGATTTCTCTTTTTTTTTTTACAAAATGGATCCATGCTTTCATGGCATTTACGCCAAATTTTGACTCTACTATCTGAATGGCCTAACTAAAATCGAGGCTCATTAGACCAGGCAACGTATTTTCCAATCTTCTATTGCCCAATTTTGGTGAGCCTGTGCGAATTGTAGCCTCCCTTTCCTGTTCTTGACTTACAGGCGTGGCACCTGGTGTTGTCTTCTGCTGCTGTAGCCCATCTGCTTCAAGGTTCACTGCACATTCAGAGATTGTATTCTGAATACCTTGACTGTTACAATTGGTTATTTGAGCTACTGTTGCCTTTCTATCATCTCAAACCAGTTTGCCCATTCTCCTCTGACATCAACAAGACATTTTATTCCACACAACTGCTGCTCGCTGGGTATTTTTTTCTTTTTCGGACCATTCTCTGTAAATCCTAGAGATAGTTGTGTGTGAAAATCCCTGTAGATCAGCAGTTTTTGAAATGCACAGACCAGAATGTCTGGCATCAACAGCGATGCCATGTTCAAAGTCACTTAAATCTCCTTTCTTCCCCATTCTGATACTCGGTTTGAACTTCAGCAAGTCATCTTCATCACGCCTAGATGCATTGAGTTGCTGCCATGTGATTAGCTGAATTGCAGTTACCAAGCAATTGAATAGGTATACCTAATAAAGTGGCCGGTGCGTCTATATGCCTCAGAAGGATGTTTATTGGTACAAATGGTATAGGCAATCATTTCTGCCTTCACTTTACACATCACATAAAGAGCTGGGAAATCCAGATGTGTGATTTTAAATATTTACTAGTATCCAAAAAGGGTAGGGAATCATCGTCCTCAAAAAAAGTGTGTAGTGAGGTGACTACTTAAATATAGAATTAGATCTATAAGGTAGGTAGGTAGGTGCCCCCCCCCCCCCCCCCCATTGATGAAAATAGGAAGACATTAATGGGGTGGGACTTTAAATGCACTGAATACAATAATTACAAACAAGAAATTGTATTCATACAAAAGATAAAATATTGACAGATGTGTGTGATGACAAAAAAAAAAAAAATGTTAAACTGATAATACATGCAATGGATCAGAACGTGTTTCAACTCCTGTAGAGTCTTCTTCAGGGAATAAATAGCATGTTAAATTACTATAATGCAATTGTTGATACATTTTATAACAATACATAACACTAATGAAACAAACACAGAATTGATTACAAGTAGTCTCTGTATAAAATACAGCATGGATTATTACATAGAACAGTAGAGGTTTTTGCAGTAAGAGTCATAATACAAATTGCTAGTTCACTATCGGTCTGTTCTGCATGTTGAAATGCCTTTTATGAATGCTTTGAGATTACTAAAATAATTGTTACCTCTGCTACCAGGCCACAGGTTGTGTCCTCAACTATCTAACTGATGCAAAGAGAAAATATTCCAAAATTCTGTGGGTGAACCTTCGAGAAGATGTTGTACTGGAAGGCAATGAACAAATATACTCTCAAAGGGAACCAGACAACTTGGATCAGCATATTGCAGTAACTGCTTCTTCACCAGAGCAACTTGAGGTGAGAACCTGTGACAGATTTTTTTTTTTTTACCATTTTTTCAGGGTTTTTTGTGAAAATTTTTTTTTCTTTTTCTCAGCATTCTCTCATATTACTGGCCTGCTAAATGTAAACTTAAATAAGTGAATTTGTTTATATAAGTGTATATAATTTTTTAATTGGTAGTCAAAGTTTTCTAGCAATACACTACTATTCCGCAATATAAGTAAACAATACATAAAATAAAAGTGAATATGAAGGGTATCGAGCAAAAGCATAATTTTATCATTTTTTTTACATTGTCCTCAAAATAATGGTTCTATGCTAGCTTTAACCACAAGAGGGCAGCATATTCATCCAAATCGTCATGAAAAAGAGGCACTACTAATGAATACTTAAAATGAACTGAGGGGCTTGTCAGTGGGATGTAAAAATCTCACATGATCACTCTTTTTGCAATATTTTTAAGATATGTTTATTGGTTTTGCTAGTAAAACTTATACAAAGTACAACAATAAGCACAACAGTCATACGCAATGTATCTTTATATCAAATGGCTACCAGTATCTCAAGGCATATACAAGGCAAAAAGAGGGGGGAAAAAACTGTCAAAATAGCAAGAATTTAAAATCAGTAGCATATATAGAGCTAATCAGAACCCTGTATCTAGAGAAACAATTGTGTGTGTGTGGTTGAAAGCCACGTACCCCATATTTTATCAAAGACAGGTTGCCTTTTTCTGAGTTCCTAAGTGAGTCTATATAATGGTAGGTTGTTGTTAATCATTTTTTTTTCCAATTCTCAAAAAACGCAGAGAGGGTCCTTTCTACATTAGAATGATTGCCTTCCTTGCATAAAAATAGAGTGTATGAACAGCACTTTAGCATATTAGGACATTTTTAGGTCTCCTCTAATTCCCAATAAGCAGTTTTTGGGATGAGAAATAGACGAGAAGATAAAATCAGTGACCCTTAGCAAAAAGTTTTTGACGTGTCCAAAAACGGTGAAAAAATCTGCAGTCTGTGTCCTTGGAGTAAACTGCGGAAGGCTGTCAAACCATTTTATACAATCTAGCAGGTGTAAAATGGGCGTGATGGAACAATGTCAGTTGTATCATTTTGTCCCTAGAGGATTCCTTATTTTTGTCCTCAAATTCCAAAAAAGGGTGCTTAATGGCACATTTTTGCGCCCCCCCCCCCCCAACCGCAAGTCTAAACGCGACTTAACGGCGCATTTTTTCAGCCCCCCAACCACAAGTCTAAACAAGGCCTTAGGTAGTGTTTGATGTACTAGCAGATTCAGATACACTAACAAATTGAAGCCAAACTCTAGCCAACTCTTTTTAAAGAGGTTCCTCAGCCAGGTTTCCAAACATTGAAAGTCAACAGCTACAAAAGCTGTTGCTGCTGACTTTTGATAACCAGACACTCAGGGATTCAACTCAGTCCTCACCCAGGCCGGATCTTCGCCAGTCTTCTGGGGCCTGGGCGCCAGCTTGACTGTAGGAAGCCAGCTGTGACTCCTTGTGGAGTGAATGGTCCTGCAGCCTCCTGGGACCTGTGACATGTCCCAGAAGATTGTGGGCATGGAGGGGGGACCCTAGGCAATCCGAGCAGAAGTAGCAGTGGGTGCCTGTCAAAACTAGGTACTGGCTCCCCCCAAAAAAAGATACGGTGCCAAAAGTTGAAGCAGAGGAGGAAGAGTGAAAGTTCCCCTTTTGTGTGAAGTGCCACTTACAGCATTTACAGCAAACAGTTTTGTTCATTTTGGGATGAAGGTTTTACGCAAATAAATAAAAGCTGATCATTTGAAACACCCCTATCAGTTAATTAAATGGTTTGTCTCAATCTTCTAATCTGCAGGACAACTTGTTCTGTTGAATCATTGACAGGATCACCAGGTGAAAATAAAAGCCTAAAAAAAAAAGCAAATGCAGCCATAACATCTAAGAATTGGCAGGCTGCAGTATAATAAATCTTTACGTCTGAGTTTAATATCACTTTAAATTCTTGTGCGGGATACAAATGACATTGAGATTGTATACCCCATGGAGGCCATCTCTGCACATTGGGGATAGATAGAAGTTCTTACAGAGAGGGATTTAACTACAGGGGTTGTATGCTGAATGTTGATGCAGAAAATTACTTACATTCAGTAAAATGTTTTCTTTACAACACAAATCAATGCAGACTGTAGAATTTGTGGGCACACTGTAGTCTCCATTCTGTTAAGTTTACCCCATTTGAGAGAATGTTAACACACCTATTAGATGCAGCCTGGGCATTACAATTAGCACCTATATATATTAAGCCTTGCTATGTCATTTTGTTAAGTTGGTAACATGTAGTGTGTTTGTTTGACAGAAAGGCCCTAAAATTTTTGGAAATACTAATTTTCTTTTTTTTTTTTTAGTTAAAGATTAATCAAAAAATGTAACTACACATTCTCTGAAAGAGTGCATGGGAAAACACTAAAGTAAAATATCTGGTGTAGGTATGGAAGAGGTATTTAAAAAAAAAATAGTTTGTTGACTAATTTGATCACAATGGTTGCTTTTCCTGCAAATTATCAGGAAACGTCATTTTTATTACATTAGAAGAGTACAGTTACACTAAAATTGAATACAGGAGGAATCAGAGGACCTTGCTCATTAGAGCTCACAATCTAAAAGGGAGTTTCAAGTGAACCAGAAGGTAATAACTGTACAGATCTTTGCAGATATACCAAAAGACCAAGTTTGTTTTTTGTTTTTTTAATTTTGGTTTCAGAAATTAGAAGCCACAATAGCAAACCATATCTTGGGTTCACAAAAGTGGTTAGAAGTCTACATGGAACAGGAGAAGCAGATGAAGATGTTTAAAACGTGTCTGACTATGCAGGAAATCTTCAACCAACAGAAGGGCACATGTCCAGGCCTGGTATATAGAAGAATTCCCATTCCAGATTTCTGTGCTCCCAAGGAACAGGTGAGGATTAAGAACAGATAAATAATATAATAAACATGAGTATAAAAATGAAGAAAACCGCGCTAAAACACCGGTGGGGGTTGGAAATCAAAAAGGATAGTGATAACAATGGCTACAGACAAATACTAATTGTATCACTAGGTTGCTGCCACCCACAAGGAGAGAAACTCCAATTGGGGTTTCCTCCAAAAAATAGAACAATATGGTAACCGGGGTAGTTGGCGCTACCTACAAATAAAACTCCTTACAAATAGAGTGAAGAAAAATCCTTCTGCCGGGATTCCTCAAATCCTATAAGATCCTAATTGTTTCCAACAGGATCAAGAAAAACGGCAACAGAAAACAGTTCCTACTAGAATCTATTACAATCATAAAGATAGTCTAATGTGTATCGGCCACACCCTGCAGAGTAAGGTCGGTATATATAAAAAATTTATATATAATCCCGAGTAGATCATGTATTCATCCTAAAAAATATATATATAATAAAAAAGGGTATATGCCAAAAAGTGCTGCTATTATGCGATTTCTCAAGTTACAAGCTACTCAAATGTCCCAAAAAACAGCAATATTCCTACTGGAAATTAATTCCTGAGATTAACAGATAGATCCAATAAATGAAGGAGAAAGGAGAGAACTAAAAACCAAACAACAACAGACAAAAGACAAACAATTGTATATGTGTATCTGTTGCTAAGTGCAATATTGCCTAAAATCGCATTAACGCCAAGATATATTTAAATAAGCAAATTCCCAGTAAGAGGCGTATATAAATGTGCTTATGAAATTGTAGTCAAAACTTAAATATACAAGCTATAAGTGCAAAATGCTAGTATAAACATATATATAAAAAATATATTATATATATATAAAAAGTGCATCAAAAAGTGCGGGTGAAGAAACAAAAAATCAATTAGCCAACAAGTTAAATAAACAATCCATAATGAAAAAATATATAAATATAAAAAAATATATATATAAAAAGCAAACAGAAATAAAAAAAAAAATAAAATAAAAATGCAAATAAAAATAGAAATACAAAAATAGTGTCCAATTGTCCAAAAAAATCTTCAATAGTGCAAAAAAAGGTGCAAAAAAAGTGACTTTAGTGCTTCTTGTGCAATCTTGAACGTGACTTCTGTGTTCCCCCACAAGGTACCCCACTCACCAGAAGAATGTACCCCTGCAGGGGTAATTCGCCTTGAGATCAAAGTCTGCCGATATCCAGCTCCTCAATCGCATCCGGAGAGAGGTTTCTCAATCCCTGCCGATATCCAGCTCCTCAATCACAACCAAGGGGAGATTTCATATGTCCTCATAAGAAAAAAATTGTAGCCTCCATAGTGTGATTTGTATAAAAAATCAATTTATTGCCACAAAAATATAAAACAATAAAAACATAAAAATAAAAATAAAAAATGAAAGAAACAAATCTCATATGTTGAGACAAGATATGGAAATACAGTCCACTAAAAAATCACTCAGCCCCCATATATAAATAAATGGTAACGTTCCAGGAAAACAGATAGTAAATCCTAGAACCAAGCTGGGAGAAAAAAAAATACATAATCAACCATACGCTAATGGCACTATATCCCAAAAAACAAAGGACTAAGAGTGCAAAAACCACTTAGAAACAATGTACCAGGTTATACCCTGTTGCATATGGTCACTCCAGTTTATGTAAGTCCCCCAGGGATAGAGCCCTTCTAGCGTAAAAATCAATCCGAACGTGGAAGCCG
This sequence comes from Lithobates pipiens, assembly GCF_037356315.1. Classification (NCBI taxonomy): domain Eukaryota; kingdom Metazoa; phylum Chordata; class Amphibia; order Anura; family Ranidae; genus Lithobates; species Lithobates pipiens. The sequence goes on from NW_027507787.1 coordinate 51,254,885, forward strand.
CTCGGTAGATACGCAGCTGCGGCTTGCACTCCAACTGCGTTCCAACGAACGGAACTAACGTAATAAGCGTAACTCCGTCGAACGCGTTTTGTCATTGACGTCAAAGGTATGCAAGGTTTAGAGTATAGTGTACAGGCCTGCCTATAGAGTTCAATGGTCATAAACCTGTAACATACATTCCCCATCAGCAAAAATCACCTACAAGCACAAATCCTTCCTCAGCAAAGTTATTCTCCCCCACCAGCAAAAAAAATCACCTTGGAAGGAAAATCACCCCTTTTCTGCAAAAAGTTAGTGTCCTCCTTCCTCTGAAAAAAAAATCTTAGCAGACATCAGATGTATAGCAATGCTTGGCATCTACTTGGAGAAAGTCCTGTCGGCCTTATCAGCAGTGTCACATCACATGTCAGAGTCTGTAACAGTGCTTTATCACTATATGCAGGTTCTCCTGCATAGCTGTGGGCAGAAAATGCATGCTTAACCTGGAGCTCAGTGGAACAGACCCAGAGCAGGGGCCTAGTTACATCCCTATCTGAACTTCACATTCATATACCCTGAATGTACCCTGAATATATATATATATATATTTTTTTTAAACCTGTGTGGCTTGCCATAAGCAACCAGTCATTTATATTGCTAACGTAATAACTAAAAGATCTTGTGAGCTTCCAGTATAATAGACTATAGGTCTAAAAGAGCATCCAATAAATGATGTGATTTCTATCAGCTGCTGACACCACTCACACTCCCAAAAGCTGTGTTAAACCAAACAAAAATAAATAAAATGTGCCGCGCTGTGTAAATACTATAAATTAATATTTAACATATGATTCCAATCCATAAAGTGTAAATGCCAATTGTGATTATTTGAATACATAAAATAAAAAAATATTAAATAATATTGAGGCACAATATGTGAATTCCTCTATTGCAAAGTAAATGTTCAAACACAATTCCAACGTGCAAAATGCCAAGGTAAATAATAATTGTGTTATGGTTAGGGATGAGCCGAACACTCCCCGGTTCGGTTCGCAACCGAACCTTCAAATGGACCTAAAATTCGTACGAACTTTAGAACCCTATTAAAGTGTATGGGGCTCGAACGTTCAAAATCAAAAGTGATAATTTTAAAGGCTAATATGCAAGATATGCAACAGAGCAACACCAGCAATAAGGGGTATCTTCAGGTGTATACTATGCAGGAGGCACACAACACCCACTGTAAATGCTGCAGATCCCTGTATTACAGAAACAGAACAACACCAGCAATAAGGGGTAGCTTCAGGTGTATACTGTGCAGGAGGCACACAACACCCACTGTAACAGCGCTAGGTTCCCAAGAAAAAAGACACTGTCCCTGCCTATCTTGCTCTTTCCCTGCATGCCAGCACACTACACAAGGCCGCCACGCTGGCAGCCTTATATAGTGTGGGGCATGTACTAAACCCCCCTGAGCTATAATTGGCCACAGGCATCCTGCCTGTGGCCAATTATGGCTCTCCTCGCTGCCGGCGATGTTATTTGCCAAGCATGCGGGGTCACAGTGCCAATCATGAGCCAGCAATGCACTGCGATGGCGTAGTGCATTGTGGGCCGTTCGTGCCACACAAATTTGGTGCGAACGGTCCACAAAGTTCTAAATTGGCCGAACAGGCGAACGGCCCGTTCGAGTCGAACACCGAGATCATCCCTAGTTATGGTGCATAAATTCAATGTGAACAATTGATATCACTCATGATACAAAATGTTATAAAATAAATATTCAGTCCATATAAGATCAATTGATGTTATAAGCAGTGTTCCAAAGAAAAATCCTCAGCTTCATAGATTAAAGCTTTCAGTGACTTCACATATGTGCTAGCCCCCTCCGGTGTCATTGCACCAAAAGAACCAACACAGGACTCAAGGTTAATGGACTCTGCAAATTGTCAGATCCTTCACTGTGGAGGTCCTCGAGTCATATATGCAAAGAAATAGGCTGGATAGTGTGATAACGTATCAACTCAAATTAATTGTATAAAATAAGCCATTGTACTCAGATATTAGATGTGCTACCAGCGCACCACTCTATACAAAGCATGGGTAAATGAAACTCCCAATCCAATAGTTTGTGCTTCTAGCTGCTTCACTGAGAGATCAAAGTCTCAGCTGGCATCTCCACCGTCCTGTCCCCTCCCCCTTAACTAGGGTTAACAAGTTTTAACTAGACTTTTTAAACTTTTATTTAACCCTTTGCGGGACCATATACATATAGCACTTGGTCTCGATAAAATGTATTCTGACGTTTCTAGGCTACATGGTTGCACGTTTCCCCCCACACTTTCTGACAATGCTGCTAGGAAAGGAAACCGATTTGTGAGCAACAGTGCTAGTCTCTGGCAATAGGGGCATTCCAGGAGAAAGATATTCAAAAGATCACACAGCCTGCTTTTCTGAGTGAAATGTAAATTTATGAACAAATAAAGAGTGCTGTGGGCATTGTCCTACATGGCACTGGTCTTGACGATCATTGGTCATTCATAAATGTAAAAAATCACGCAGTTCTGTGGGGCTGTGTTAGTCATCAGCCAGGGCTGTTTATATTTAGAAGCACCAACAGATAGATCACAGAATGCTACAGAGCCGAGTGATCTTTTACTATTATGAATAAACGATAAACTCTGTCGGGGCAGTGCTAATAGTTCATTCATAAAAGTAAAAGAACAGTCATCTTAGAGAGGGGTAGGGAGGGCTCAGTGCTCCCCCATAGGAATGCCCATAATTTGGTCTTAAGATTGGGGTGGAGCTACTGCCAGCAAAGAGAAGCTTTTAATGCCCAACGGGCCCACTAATCTCAACTGGACCAATCACTATTTGCAGTTGGTTCTCTTCGGTAATCATTTAAAAAAAAATTAAACGAGCACTCTTCCTTACATACTTTATTACTCTATATTGTGTGTTACACATTACAAGAAAGTAACAATCAAGAGTATTGTTGTTTGCAGGATTTTGACATGATTCTCCAAGCTATGAAGTGTACACTTGCAGAGGACTCCAATGCAGCCTTTGTATTCAACTGTCATGAAGGAAAAGGAAGGACAACAACAGCAATGGTCATTGCATTGCTTATTCTCTGGCATTTTAACGTGAGTATTAAATCAAAATATAGGAGTAATCTGTCTGCCTATATGTGTGCGTGTGTATATATATATATATATATATATATATTACGATGATTGTTATTATTATTGCAGACCATTCCTGAAATAAGTGAGGATGAAATTGTTAGTGTTCCAGATGCCAAGTACACAAAGGGAGAGTTTGAGGTGAGACAATTACTTTATGGTTGAATATATATTTTATTTGTTTTTATTAGCATTGTAAACTACAATCTCGCAAATTATGGCAATAAACTGCAGGAAGACAACAAACTGCAAGAAATAAAAAGAAGTAAAGTAAAGAACTATCTATATAACAAGGTACATCTTACAGAAATTGCTGACAATAAAATCTTGGGTATTACATTCCAAAGTACCATAACAGGCACATTTTAAAAGCAACATCCCAAGGATATGGTCAGATAAATACAAGATAAATAGAATGTGTCACCATGGAGGGTCTCCAACCAGGATATGTGAGTCAGGAGTTTCTGGACATCTGTGGAATGTTCCTTCTTAAGTCAAAAACCGCACTGTATAAAAACCCCCCTGACCACACATTTCAAGGTTTCCCACTAAGTCAGTGGATGGGTAAGAGAGAATGCTCTGTTACCGTGTGAAATGGCTGCAGCACAAGGGGCGTCTTGTAACAGGTTTTCATTTAGCCTCCAGTGATAACTTCTATTGAAAGTGGAGGGCTGACCGTGAGATAGATAGATGTATGGGCGAATGATCCAACTATAGTTTATTTCAGGCATGCTCAACCCATGGCCCGTATGTTGTTTGCGAAGCTGTCTGATGTGACCTGCAACCTCAAACCGATGGCAGCACGCACAACCTCCTTCAGGCGCACGCTGCTCTACTGAATGATTGCCGGCCCTCCATAATCCCAGTGGCTACTGCAACTGGCTCCCTGCTCTTCTCTCTTTCCTAACACACAGACACAGGGAGGAGCCTTTAGCCAAGTGGATTACATCTAGTGGCATCCATACAGGGGTTCTGAAGGTGGATTCTTACAGTTGTGTGAGCTTGCAGTCATTCCAGGAGTATGGGAGTGCATTATGGTGTTTATTTACTAAAACTGTTCAGTGCATAATCTGGTGAAGCTCTGCTTAGAAACCAATTGGCTTCCAGGTTTTGTCATCAAAGCCTAATTGAACAAGCTGAAATTAGAAGCTGGTTGGTTACTATGCACAGCTGCACCAGCTTTTGCACTCTTCGGTTTTAGGAAATCAATCCCTATGTGTTATTTTACCTGTGCTTAATAAAGAATTTTATTGCCTACTGATGAGATTGGATTGGATAGAAGTAGGTTTTGTGAGTAAGAAATAGTCAATCCTACTACAGGAATTAAGGGCAACTGAATAGAAACTGTAGTATCTCTCAGATTGATGAAAAATACGCCACACATCCACTAAATATAATTGCAGAGTGTACTTAATTTTGGTCAGGAGCCCAGGATATAGTGGAGACTTACCCTTTGAGGTGTCTAGACGTAGAACAAAGGGTAGGTTAAAAATACCCTCGAGGATCATGTTGCCATTTCCAAAACTTCTAGGGTGACAATGGCCATGAGGAAATGCAGCTGCTCCTGGTTGGGAGAATAGAGGTTATTAAGGGTAAATACAAAATTCAGATATTTTAATTTTAAGAGGATACATTTTCCTGGAGTCTAACACTTTGGGACTGAATGAGCGATAAAAAGCAATAAAGGCTGGTTGAAGAGGCCAAACAAGCAAATATATTTGAGGCAATTTAAAGGTGCCTAAGAATGTCAGGAGATCCCGAAGGTTAACAAAATGGAAGACTTGAAGGTAGAAAGGTAAACCCTATCTGTATTTTATCTTCCTAGTTTGCAGGACTTCTGTGAGCATTGCACCTCCAGAGTTTGGCATGAGTGATCCGATATTAGCATAACTGAGCTTTTGTTGAAGAGGATAGAATCTTGGGACCTGACTACATACAATTTCACTTTGTGGAAATGAATCCTGCAAATTGTGTCTCTAGGGTAGGCCGGAATCTGGATTTTTGGGCCTATAGCCCTATGGATACGCTTGATCTCAATATACTCATTTTTGGGTTTCTGCAGCAATTAATTGAATATTGCCATATCAAGGGAGGGTAGATCTTTGACCTTAAACGACTCCGGTAAACCGTGGATTCAAATCGGTTTTCGTTCTTCAAATAGTCTAGCTGATATAGAAGTAGTTGGATTTGGACCTTATGCTCCTGCAAAATGTCATCATGTGTGTTTAGTGTGATGTTAGGTCCTTAGTAGTACAGTGCCTTGCAAAAGGCTTCCAGGTTCCAGTGCTCTCTAGAGTACACAGGCATTTTTGAGAGGCTGCGGGAGCAGGTGAAGAGTCTATCAGAGGCTTGAGGTAAGGGAGATTGGTGGTGTAAGCTCACCAACATGGCTTTACATGTCTTGTGCTGAGAGGAGCGGGGCTGAGCTGGTGCCATTTTTGCATGCTAAATATAAATAAAATTAAGCCCTCTGCACAACTTCCCAATAGTAATAAATGATGGTGAACATAAATGAAACCACCAAATCCACTAAATGTTGCTGCAAGCACTTAATGTGTTCCCACATAAACCCATGAATCAATATAGTTTATAGAGTGCTGCGCTACATACATCTAAACATATATATCCAATATTTGCACATTTATATCCATATAAATGAAAAATCCAATAACGATTATATTTAACTATATGCATGTATCCTGTATGTGGAATGTACACCAAAAAGGTTTATTTAAAGGTACGCTGTGCAATTGAGGGGGTTCCACCACCACTATGATGTCATAAGTCTGATATGCAATTTATATATCCTAAATAAAATATCTTGATCAATTCTTCACCAATTTGATTGATCACTCTTCAGTGGATCCCAGCACAAAATACTCTCCGCACTCAGCTTAACACCCAGACCTACTATAGGTTACTGTGCATTTTCCCCTTTAAGGGATTTCATAAGCCACTCCCCATGATGGGGGATCCCCATTTCCCATGATTATAATACACCTGTGTACTCATTTATATCATTAACCATTTGCCGACCGATGCACGTCGATATACGTCATCACAATGGCAGCGGTGGGCAAATGGGCATACCTATACATCCCCTTTAAGAGCCAGGGGATAGCAGGCACGCAATCCTGCCGTGTATAGTGTGACCGACGGACTCAAAAAATGTTTTTTTTTTTTACATATTTTTGGGGGATATTTATTATAGCAAAAGTAAAAAAGAATGCATTTTTTTTTTTTCAAAATTGTCTCTTTTTTTGTTTATAGTGCAAAAAATAAAAACCGCAGAGGTGATCAAATACCACCAAAAGAAAGCTCTATTTGTGGGGGAAAAAAAAGGATGTCAATGTTGTTTGGGTGTAACGTTGCATGACCGCGCAGTTGTCAGTTAAAGCGACGCAGTGCCGAACCGCAAAAAGTGCTCTGGTCAGGAAGGGGGGTAAAATATTTCGAGGCTGAAGCGCTTAATGCAGATAATAGCAGAATACTGTGTTGGTACAGGGTTTATTTGCCAGACTGCATTCCCACGGAGGTTTGATAAAGTCAGATACCACATGTAGATTGATCCAACCCTCAAAAAGTATGAAATTAATTTGGAATGCTAATCATAGGTAATATTTATATTCATAAATTCTTAAAGCAGAGCTCAACAAGTAAAAATGAAATGAAAACTGTCAGCCCCCCTCCCTGTTTATACTGTGTAATTGCACTGCAATATGACATTCTCTGTGCTGAGCAGTGCTCAGTGTTTATATACAGATTTCATAAAAGATATCTCAATTCTAGCACAAAAAATGCTTGGCAAAGCACAGATCCCTTAAAAGACCCGTAAATGAGAGCCAGTGCTACTTTGGCCTTTGGAGAGTTTCAATGCAGTGAAAACACGGTTTAAAAAAAAAGCTTTCCAAAATAAAAACTCTATGCAACAGGGCTGCCATTGCCAATACTAGAGCCCAGGGTTTTTAAGTCCTGAAGTACAGTGCCATCAAATTGAAATGTAGTGAACAAACGGAAAATACAGTGAGTACTGAGCTATTGTGCCTGTATGCATGGAATCACATTACCAAAGAGATAATAACAAATGGGAAAATGCAACTCCTATACAGATGAGTTTAAATGCCTTCCAGACATGTTCATGCCACACACTTGGTAGATGATTTGTGGTTAGTGCATTCATGGCAACGTACAACGGGGACTAATCCACATAACATAATTCCACGGAGTATTTAGCTTGATCGACTGCCAGGTGCTATTTGTTGCCTGCAGTTTGTGGCACACCGCAGTAGGACCTCCCACAGTCTTCTAACAGGAAGTAACAATGAAATGCTCCTAGTGCTTACATTTTTCTTGTTATATAAAATATAGCCCCAAATTCTATGGTCTTATCTAGTGTATGATTATTAAATAATTTGTGTAATTGTTACTAGATTAAGGAACGCGTGTGCACGTTTTACAAGACTAAAGCATTCCAGATTTAAAAATCCTGCTAAATAAATGTGAAATGAATAAAGGTGTCCAAACGCTGCCCATTACACTCTTGTAGACCACAGCGGGGAATTGTCTGACATTCAGTAAATGTTCTGGGAAGAGTCAGCAATTTTATGTACATCAGCTCTCTTTTCATCACATTTATTATTTCTATGTTTTTTCTATTTAATGAAAACCTCTGTAACTTGACCTACACTTTTGTCCAAGGAACAGCTTCTATATTTCACCCAAATTGCCTTTTATCCATCATGCTCATGGTCTTGCAGGTCTTTTCCTGTTCATCTCTCATAATTTAGTTCTGCACTCTATATACTGTAGCTATATTATTATATTTAGTCATATCTTTACTGCAACTTGTAGTATTGCCTTTCCTCTCATTATTGAACCTTGTTACAGGTGGTTAAGGCCCCATTTACATTATTGTGTAGAGGGAACAAGCGTGATTTTTACGCGTTTCTGTGTGTCGCATAGGATAGCCCATTTACTTGAATTGGCTGCCCTATGCATGTTTGTAACAGGAAAATAAGCTCCTGCTCCTTTTTAGGTGAGAAGATTTGCATGATTTTTAAAAGCACGATTAGCTGTGATGGCTGTGTGATCATTGAGGTAGAAACGCATCACATTTGGCTTGCAGTTGAAGGATAAAGGCACCCAAATGCGCGCCATGCTTTGTGCTATGATTGCTGTGCGATTTATCTTTCAGTGGCATCCTAAATACAGTGCATTCTGTTGCAATTGTTGTGGGACAGAATTGTATGGTAATGATGGAAAATCGCACCTTTAAAAATCACATGAAGCTTCTTACCTGAAAAGCAGAAGCTTCTTTTGAGGCGACAAACATGCATAAGGCAGCCCATGCAACTGAATGGGTTGTCCTATGCGACATGCAGAATTGCATGAAAATTGTGCTGTCAAAATTGTTTCCACTATGCGATAATGTGAATGGAGTCTTCAACATATTTTAAATAGTTGTTATATATTTTTTTTGTAATGATACACAGTATGCTTTAGATATATCTGGGCAAAAATTATTTTATTGCCCTGTATACACTGTGCAACATGATCTTCTCTGCAATAAACTACTTTCACACTGAGGTGATTTACAGGCACTACAGTGGTAAAAATAGCGACTGTATAGCACCTGTAAAGCACCTCTCCTGTGTCTCCAATGTGAGCGGTGCGCTTGCAGGATGGTCAAGAATGTCCTGCAAGCCACATCTTTGCAGCACTATAGGAGCGGTGTATTTACCGCTCCTAAAGCGCCCCTTCCCATTGAAAATGGGGCAGCGCCACAAACCTGCCTGCAAAGCACTGCTGCACTAGCCACTAGCGGCCCTAATAGCACCGCCCGCTATAACGACGGTAAAGCGGCGCTAAAAATAGAGACGATTTACCACTGACACCCGTCCGCCCCAGTGTAAAAGTAGCCTAAATCTTTTGTAAGTAAAAATCTTTTTTAAAAAGTCATAAATTACGTACTAGTTTGTAGACCAGTTGATACCACAAGGTGGCATCAGAATAAACTCGTTATTTCACATCCTTGAAGGAAAAAGCATAGTTTGCACTTAATGGCTCAATTCCATAGTTCAGCATAAACTGGATCAAGATAATGGACTTCTTTCAATGAGCAACTTGAAACATTTTGTTGCAATTGTTAGTTACATTTTTATAATTATCTCTACAAAACCAATACATCTTAATGAATGTTTTCATGCTAAAACAATTCTTATAATACTCCAACAGTTAATACATGTCTTATATGGATTTCTGAGCACTTTTTCAGTGTTAATAAGACAACACTTTGCCATATCTATCCAATGTTTCAGGTAGTGATGAAGATTGTTCAGTTACTGCCTGATGGACACAAAATAAAGAAAGAAGTAGATATGGCGCTTGATGCTGTCAGTGAAACCATGACTCCTATGCATTATCACTTACGGGAGATCATTATATGCGCTTACAGACAGGTAAGTAACTATTATACCTTCAAGTGTACCAAAATGTGATCCACACATTGAAGTCAATCAGTTTCTTGCTTAATCATAATAATGAAATGTCCAGAAAACTAAGATGTGTGAAAGTATAAAAGTAAGCTTTGTTGTGTCTGCTCATGATGCAGAAATATATCTTCACATTTGATCGCCGTCCTTCGTGTAATCACTCTACTGGTGATTCAAATCGAACAAGTTTTTAAGCACAGTTTTCGTTACACAGTGGGGTTTTGCAGTTTACCTGTAGATTTATCCAAAAATATAATCAAAGGGGTGTTCCAGAAAAAAAAAAAAAGGACACGTACCTGTCCAGGGGGCTCGCGATGTCACCCCCCCCCCCTCCCCTGAAGGCCGATACATCCCTCATATTGTGTCCCGGCGCTGCCATCCTCACTAAGGGAAACAGGCAGTGGAGCCTTGCAGCTTCACTGCCCATTCCTTACTGCGCATGCGTGAGTCGAGAGGCGCTTTGTGAATGGGGTGTGCTGTGTTTTGGGACACACACAGTTCCCAGAACACAGCGCGCCGCATTCCCCAAAAGACAACACGAGGAGGAGAAGACTGAAGATCACTGTGGAGTAGGAAGAGGCAGTTTAGGAAGATCTACCTAGCAGCAGGGGTTTCTGGTAAGTAAAAAAAAATATTTTTCAAATTATTATTATTATTTTTTTAAGAATATTAATGCTATTAATGCTATACATTTTTTAAGGTGGCCCTCCACTTTAAAATGATTGTAAAGTCAAAATTATTTATTTTTAATAGCAAACATGATATACTTTTTACCTGCTCTGTGCAATGGAATTGCACAGAGCAGCACAGATCCTCTTCTTTTCGAGTCCCTGGCCAACAGTCGTGGCTCCCTCTCTTCTCATGTGCCACCATAGGAAACCACTTCCCATTTTGGCAACTCTGCAGGCTTGATCTCGAGCCATGGTGCCTACATCTATAGACACAGACAGCAAGGCTTGACCCGCCCCCCTCCCCTGCTCCTTCATCACAGGATTTGACTGACAGCACATGACTGACTTTATATGAAATATGAAACGAAAGCTGACTGACCGAGCTAAAACCTTATTTTTGTAAATCATGACAGAACTTTGTTGTGTGAACATGGGCAATATTCGTACATTAGGTATATTTGGGCAGATAAAATCCATCATTGTTTAGAAATTAATAAGCAGAAAATATTCTAAGAGAAAAATTTCAGGTCTTAGGTCTTATTCACATAGGCATTTTACTTGCGCACGTGTATTTTTCAAAACATAACATGTTACATTTCAAAAAATGCACTTGTACACATGTGCACTCAAATGCCAGGGCCAGTGTGTACACATACACTGCATGTTTAATAATGCACTCCTATGGGCAAAAATACACTGTAGCTATGGCTCCCAGGCACTACAACAGATATATTTTACACTGCACTGTTCAAGAGGCCTAAGGGTACATGCACACTGACTAAAACTTTTTTTTTTATTCCTAGCATAAATCTTCTCGGTTCTTTCCCATGCCCAGGCAGCTTCATGTGCTACATAAAGCCTGTGATGGCCGTACACACCTATCCTCTTATACATGCTGATGCTTCTTTGCATCAGTGTTTACCAGCACATGCATATCCACTGTCCAATCGTTTTTCTAAACATGAAGGTTTTGCATTCAGGAAAATAATCAGACGAACATACGTGGGTAAACACTAATGCAAAAAGTATCAGTGTTTACAAGCGTATGGCCTTGTACATCAATTAAGTTAAGTGGCATGCTGTACGCAACACGTGCGGCTCTCCAACCGCAGGAAATTTACGTTGGGCGTAAAAAATGCATTTTCAATCCATGTGCATTAGCTGTTATGGTAGTAATTATTAGGGGTTACATTGGTGCTTAACCAACTACACTGGTGCAATAAAGCTTTTTTCAAGGTTGTTTATGGCTGCAGGGAATTGCACATATTTTTTTATATGTTCTCAGAAAGCAAAGCCTCATATATGAACAATACTGTATACATTTACACTGTATGTCATGAAAGGTAGATGTATGGTATTGACTGCATTCCCATGATTTCAAGTAACATGAGCTGATTCTCATTAGCTGGTAGTTAGTGGCACTGCTCTAAGCGTAGCCAATGCACACAATTCAGGGACACCTGTTGGAAATATGCTGTATGAGTCATGGCTCTTAACTGATCATGAAAATTGGTCTGTATTATAACTCATACTTGCTATATGAAAAATGAACAGGTGGTCTGGAATAATTCTCTGAAAATCCAGTAAAAGCTGGCCGAATGACTGCTTCTTGGATACTGACAGATGTTTAATGCAAATTATCTGATGTCTGGCAGGGCATTGGGTATAGGCTAAGAGTTGTACCTTTGCAATGAAATAGCCATGAAGTTCTGTAACCAATTACAGCAAACCGTAGCGAACGAATGCATAATAATTATTACTTTGCATGGGGCACAAATGATTATAACAGCATATCAACAATCGCACTTTAAAATTGTGGTGAGGTGCCAAACTTTCTAATGGGTCCCAGTTAATGATGCTAAGCAGATATGATATCGTGCATTACTGTTTTCACAACATGCTCTGACTTCCTTATGAACATGACAAGGAAAAAGGTACGCTTCTGGACATCTAATATCTTGAATTAGAAGCCTTCATGTAAAAACCACAGTGGCGCATTTTCAAAACAGCCTACTTTGGTTGGCACAGTGAAGAATTGTATGTTGGTTTTCAGCATCAGGAGCCCAAGCACATTATTTCCTAGTGTGAGACTTTCGGCACTGAAAACAAGTAAATGAATTGTACTAAGCTATGCTGGCCTCAAATCTGTTCTTAACCCTCTTTTCTTAAACCCTTGCACTCAACCTACCCCCTAACGCAGACTTTTAGCCTGTATACGAACATCCCTAAATGTAACATTAAGCTACACTTTTAACACTGTACTTTATAAAGTAAGGCATCCTGTCATGAATAAATATAAGAGCTGCTATTGCTCATTTGTTTTTACTATAAATTGCTAGTGATGTGGCTGTTATGTTGTTATTTTTTATGATATTGAGCTACAGACGCAGAACAAGTAGGATTCATAACTTTACAGCGACTTGGTGGATTAGCAAAAGGGCCAACCCCCTTATCCCCTTATTTCTTTCATGACAGTTTCACTCTTACTTTTACTCGCTAACCCATAATCTACCAGTATTTAACACCTACAACAGCATACTTACCCTATTAGGAGCCTGAGGCGTTGACGCTGAAAGTTAACAGTCATGTGCCAAGTAGTGATGGACGAACGTTTCGCCCGGCGGTCGTTTCGCGGCGAATTTCCGACATTCGCGGTCCGCACGTTCGAACGCCTTTTTTCCGTCGTTCGCCGCGGCGGACTTACGTGTTTAATGTATACAAGAACTTTAACCTTTGGTGACACGTTTATCATGTGATACAGGACAGCCAATTGAGACATGACAGCACATGGACACTTGGACATTCCCCCTAACCTATAAATACACCCGATCCGGTGGCCATTTTACATTCTTTCTTCTGTTACGATAGGGACAGGTTCCTGTGTGGAGTAGGGAGAGATAAACCACTAGCTATTTGGTACACAAAAGTTCTTTTCAGGACTGGTATAGGTGTTAGGTGTTGATAGGTTTGCTGTGCTGCTGATTCTTGCAGCAGCCTGAGTGTCTTTTGTTAGTTTAGAGAAAGGGAAAGGACGGTGTATGCTACAGGGACAGCCAGATTAGTCTTTCATCATCATCATCATCATCATCATCATTAGCTGTTACTATCAAGGTCCACAAAAGAGCTGTTCCAGTAACCACTAATCGTTCTCTTTTTTTGCCAATTTGTATAGGGACAGGAAGGAAGCAGTGTTGTCAGGCAGTGAGGGTAATTTTAAAGACTTGCTGTTATTATTAGTTCCACAAAGGTTCTTTTCAGGACTGGTATCAGTGGTACAGTAATAGGCTTGTACATGTATAATATTCTTTCTTCCAAATATAGAAAGGATATTATACTTGACTGCTGCCCTTCTGCTGCAGTCTGCTAAACATTCACAACTCACTTGTTCCACAAAAGTTCTTATAAGGACTGGTAACTTGGTATAGGGTGCTACGGTACATAGGCTTGAGTGCGGTACAGTCTGCTGTTCTGTAAGGACCGCTATCGGTCCACAATAGATAGGGTTGACGTGCACCACTGCTGACCGCTGCCCTATACTGCAGCAGTCCTTCAGCGGTATAGGGACTGACGTACAGTCTGCTAATCACTAACACACAACCTGCTTGTTCCACAAAAGTTCTTATAAGGACTGGTAACTTGGTATAGGGTGCTACGGTACATAGGCTTGAGTGCGGTACAGTCTGCTGTTCTGTAAGGACCGCTATCGGTCCACAATAGATAGGGTTGACGTGCACCACTGCTGACCGCTGCCCTATACTGCAGCAGTCCTTCAGCGGTATAGGGACTGACGTACAGTCTGCTAATCACTAACACACAACCTGCTTGTTCCACAAAAGTTCTTATAAGGACTGGTAACTTGGTATAGGGTGCTACGGTACATAGGCTTGAGTGCGGTACAGTCTGCTGTTCTGTAAGGACCGCTATCGGTCCACAATAGATAGGGTTGACGTGCACCACTGCTGACCGCTGCCCTATACTGCAGCAGTCCTTCAGCGGTATAGGGACTGACGTACAGTCTGCTAATCACTAACACACAACCTGCTTGTTCCACAAAAGTTCTTATAAGGACTGGTAACTTGGTATAGGGTGCTACGGTACATAGGCTTGAGTGCGGTACAGTCTGCTGTTCTGTAAGGACCGCTATCGGTCCACAATAGATAGGGTTGACGTGCACCACTGCTGACCGCTGCCCTATACTGCAGCAGTCCTTCAGCGGTATAGGGACTGACGTACAGTCTGCTAAACACTAATACACAACCTGCTTGGTCCACAAAAGTTCTTATAAGGACTGGTAACTTGGTATAGGGTGCTACGGTACATAGGCTTGAGTGCGGTACAGTCTGCTGTTCTGTAAGGACCGCTATCGGTCCACAATAGATAGGGTTGACGTGCACCACTGCTGACTGCTGCCCTATACTGCAGCAGTCCTTCATCGGTATAGGGACTAAGAGTTTTGTCACAGGGTCATTTAAAAAATGACAGGCAGAGGAAGAGGCAGGCCCTTCCGCAGGGGTGGTAGGGGTAGGGCAGGAGCAACAGGCTTGAGCCAAAGTGGGAAGTTGCAGAAGGTGCGTTCAATTACTTTAAAGGATGCACCAGACTTGGTTGAGTGGCTCGCTCAGCCTTACTCTTCTGCACCCTCCTCATCCTCTCGATCTGCACCCTCTTCTTCACTCTCTGCTATGTGCACCCCCAAAGACACTACCACCAACAACACGACCACCACCACCACCACCACATACCTTCCGCTTGAGTCACTGGAATTATTTTCCGATCCATATCAAGAGGACATTTCTGATGCGCAGCCACTCTTGGTATTGGATCAGGAAGAGGAGGTAGCAACAAGCGCTACTCAGCAGTCTGACGACAGTACCCAGATCAGCCCAAGGAGGAGGTTGGTCCCCGGTGTTGCTGCCTACTCCGAGATCTCTACTTATAGCGGTGGGGAAGGTGACGTTGATGATGACGTGTCTAGTGATGTCACGTGGGTGCCCACAAGAGAGGAAGAGGAGGGGAGTTCAGAGGGAGATATGGACCAGCAGATAGGGAGGAGAAGCAGGAATAACTTACATTGCACAGGAGGGACAAAGCAGACTGCAAATGTATCAGGAGCGAGTCATCGACCATGTACGGTCACATCTGGCGCTCCCAGGACACCGGCACATGGCTCCGCAGTGTGGGCTTTTTTTAACGTGTCCGCTGCTGACAATAGCGTTGCCATCTGCAATCTTTGCAGTCAACGCGTTAGTCGCGGTAAGCCCAATACTCACCTAGGGACGACCGCCTTAAGAAGGCACATGAGCAGCCATCACCGAGCCCAGTGGGAGCAACGGAACACACAAAGCCACACTGCAGGCTCTCACCGTCCAGCCTCGTCTTCTACTTCTCCTTCTCCTCTCTCCTCACAATTGTCCTCCACTCCACCTTCCATCACGCCAAGCTCACATTTTTCTGCAAAAAGGCAGGCTTCCGTGGGCCTAATGTTTGAGCGTAAAAAAATGATGACGCCGGATAACCCTCTTGCCCAACGGTTGGCGGCTGGCTTGTCAGAACTCATAGCCCGCCAACTACTGCCATATAAACTGGTGGACTCGGAGGCCTTTCGCAAATTTGTGGCCATTGGAACACCACAATGGAAGGTCCCAGGAAGGAAGTATTTCTCAGAGAAGGGCATCCCAGAGCTATATGGCCATGTTCAGCGGCAAGTGAATGTATCTCTGGCACACAGTGTCGGTGCCAAGATACATCTGACCACAGACACGTGGTCTAGCAAACACGGGCAGGGAAGGTATATCAGTTTTACTGCCCACTGGGTGAACCTTCTGACGGCCGTCAAGCATGTAACCCGTGGCACCCGTGTAGATTTGGTTTTACCGCCACGGATTGCATGCAGGCCTGACTCTTCTTCTCCTCCTCCTACTCCATCCTCCTCCCTCTCCTCCTCAGCTGCCTCCTCCTTTTCCGCTGCTAGCGTCTCTTCCGCTGCACCGCCCAAGCTCCCCAGAACCTATTCCACATGCCAGGTGAGACGTTGCCATGCCGTGCTGCGTCTGTTGTGCCTGGAAGCAAAGAGCCACACTGGCCCGGCACTCCTTTCAGCTTTGCGTTCACAGGCAGATGAGTGGCTAACACCGCTCAATTTGACAGTTGGTAAAGTGGTGTGTGACAACGGTGCCAATCTGCTTAGCGCATTGAAACAGGGCAAAATCACGCACGTGCCGTGCATGGCACACGTCTTAAACTTGGTCGTGCAGCGATTCCTTGTCAAATACCCTGGGGTCCAGGACATCTTGCGGCAGGCAAGGAAAATCTCGGCCCATTTCAGAAGATCTTACACGGCCATGGCTCGCCTTGCTGACATTCAGCGGCGACACCATCTGCCGGTCAGACGTCTTATTTGCGATTGCCCGACGCGATGGAACTCAACCTTCTATATGCTTGATAGGCTGCTCCAGCAGAAACGTGCAGTTAACGTCTACCTGTATGAACTCTGCGAAAGAAACGGTTCTGGGGAGCTGGGTTTTTTTTCACCGCGCCAGTGGCTGCTCATGCGCGACACATGCAGACTTCTGCGGCCATTTGAGGAGATCACCAAACTGGTCAGTCGCAGCCATGGCGCCATCAGTGACATGGTACCTTATGCCTTCTTTCTGGAGCGTGCATTGCGTCGTGTCATTGATCAGGCTGTGGAGGAGCAGGAGCGGGAAGATGAGGAAGTCGCAATGCTGGATGAATTCCCAGGGGGGGCTACTCTATCTGAGACAAGTCAACAACAGGAGTCTGATGAGGAGTCAGAGGAGGATGGTGCCGGGGCGGATGAGCAGGAGCAAGAAGAGCATGCTTTAAACCTTTCTGGGATCCCTGTTGTGCGAGGATGGGGAGAGGAGAATGAAGAGGACGACATTATCCTGGATGATGAGCAGGAGCCAGGCCACCACACCGCTTCCACTTTAGTGCAAATGGGGGCCTTCATGCTCCAGTGTTTTAATAGGGACCCCCGTATAAAAAGCATGAGGGTCAAGGACCAGTACTGGGTGGCAACGTACTTAGACCCCCGGTACAAACACAAAATGGCGGAAATGTTACCGCCGTCGCAGAGGGCTGTCAGAATGCAGCACTTCCAGGCCTTGCTTCGAGAAATGCTGCATTCTGCTTTTGCGTGCGCTGGCAGAGGAGCAATTCCCACTCCCAGAGAAGGATTTGCGGGTACCAATCCAACAGCGCCTGCAAGAAGAGGCCGGTTTGAAGATGTGTTGGTGACTTCGGATATGAGGTCATTCTTTCAGCCGACCCATCGACAGGTGTCATCCGGATCCAGCATCAGGGAACGCCTAGACCGTCAGGTGTCCGACTACATTGGGTTAACGGCCGATGTGGACGCTCTGAGGAGTGATGAACCCCTAGACTACTGGGTGGGCAGGCTTGACCTCTGGCCAGAGCTTGCCCAATTTGCAATCGAACTGTTGGCTTGCCCCTCATCCAGTGTCCTGTCCGAAAGGACGTTCAGCGCAGCAGGGGGGATTGTGACCGATAAGCGTACTCGCCTAGCTCACGACAGTGTTAACTACCTCACATTTCTAAAAATGAATGAGGCATGGATCTCGGAGGAATTCAACACATGTGACCAGTAGACCATGTATATGTCTATAAACTATTTTTTTAATCAAGCACACAGACCTTCTTAATTCATTTGGCTCACTTCCTTGACCCAAAAAAGCACACCGTACTATATGCCCCTACCCTCCTCTTTGAAGAGGTTGAGCGGTGTCATATTTCTACTGGGGCTGCTTATGATATCCCTGTGCTGTGCTGACTTCCTCCTGGGGGTTCTTATTATGAAGGGATCACACTATCCCTGTGCTGTGCTGACTTCCTCCTGGGGGTTCTTATTATGAGGGGATCACACCATCCCTGTGCTGTGCTGACTTCCTCCTGGGGCTGCTTACGGTGCTGCTGTCAGTGCTGTATGTCACGGTGCTGCTGTCAGCGCTGTATGTCACGGTGCTGCTGTCAGCGCTGTATGTCACGGTGCTGCTGTCAGCGCTGTATGTCACGGTGCTGCTGTCAGCGCTGTATGTCACGGTGCTGCTGTCAGCGCTGTATGTCACGGTGCTGCTGTCAGCGCTGTATGTCACGGTGCTGCTGTCAGCGCTGTATGTCACGGTGCTGCTGTCAGTGCTCTGTATTACGGTGCTGCTGTCAGATGCCTCTATCACGGTGCATGTGTCATTCCGGTATGTCACGCTGCTGGTGATCATCTCCTGCACCCTCTTCTTTGCCTACCCTGGTCCCTGACCTTCCCTCTCCTCCATTGCCTTCATTAGCTCCATAGTCCTGAATTGTTAGAACAATTTCCCAAATAAAATAAAAATGCTTGTAGTTATCGATCCCAAATTCACCTCATACATGTATTATGTCATTGTCCAGATGGTGGGACTACGTTTTACCCCCTAATAATTACCACGTGGCCGCAAATTCGACATGAAGGTTTGCAAAGTTCGCCTCCCATTGAAGTCAATGGGGCCCGCGGCGAACGTTCGGTTTCGCGAACGTTTGGGTCCGTTCGCATTTCGCTTTCGCGAAACGTCCCGTCGGAAGTTCGTCCATCACTAGTGCCAAGATCCAACAACACTGGAAACTCGTGATTTGTCAAAGAAGAGAGCCTTGTTTTATCCTTATCTACTAACGGAAGTCAAATAGTAATGATGGATTTCAAAGCTTTTGCAGTTCGCGCTTTGCTACCTGAAACTGCTCTAAGTGATAATACAAAAGTTACTTCCAGGTTTAGGCTCTTACTTTCCAATTTATTCTGATTAAATATTTTGGTAGGGCAATGAACACAATGAAGCTTTATTACAACTTTCCTCATAGTGAATCAAATACATCAAGGGTATCGGGTCACAAGAGTAATACAAAAGGCATCATTTTAACAAATCATGGAAACGCTACTTGTTATAAAAGAATCAATGTACCTTCATCCTATTACTAATTAGAAATTTGGACAGTTGTGGAGGCAACATGGACTCTCGTGGTACGGTATAAACTTACAACAGTCAATTTACAAAAATATCTAACTTTATTATACACAAATACACACATCATAAAAAGCCTTCAATAGTAGATAAATTACATTAGATGCTGCTAATCATGGAGCATCCACTTGTCTGACACGCATTGGAAGAACTTGGATAATATAATAATGATCCCGCGCTGTCACACACAGAGATTTGTTCTTTCAGTTACACACTCTAAATGTTTCCGGGTTACCCCCTTTTTCAGGAGTATATATAGGTCAGAAAATGATATACAAGAAAGCAGATAAATCAAATATACAGTATTTAATTCAAAAACACAACTACCGTATTTATCGGCGTATAACACACGCCGGCGTATAACACGCACCCCAAGTTTAGGAGGGAATTTTAAGGAAAAAACTTTTAGGAGGGAAATTTAAGGAAAAAAAAACTTACATTTAAATGCCCATCAATGCAGCCTTGTCAGTGTCCATCTGAAGCCTTGTCAGCGTCATTTGCAGCCTTGTCATGTAGCCTGTCCTCATTGCAGCCTTGTCATGCAGCCTGTCCATTATTGCAGCCTTGTCATGCAGCCTGTCCATTATTGCAGCCTTGTCATGCAGCCTGTCCATTATTGCAGCCTTGTCATGCAGCCTGTCCTCATTGCAGCCTTGTCATGCAGCCTGTCCTCATTGCAGCCTTGTCATGCAGCCTTGTAATGCAGCCTTGTCCGTCATTGATGTCAGCTGTTTTTAAAAATGGCGCCGCCGAGATGTCCTGTGTATCTCGGCGGCGCCTGGAATTTCTTGGCTGCTTTTGGCCGCTCTCGGACCTTCTCGGCGGCTTTCGGCCGCCTCGGCCCTTCTCTGCGGCTTTCAGCCGCTCTCGGTGGCCGAAAACCGCGAGAAGGGCCGAAGGTCCAAAAATCGTGCGGAAATCGCGGGGGATCGGCGTATAACACGCATCCGCTATTTTCCCTGATTTTAAGGGGAAAAAAGTGCGTGTTATAAGCTGATAAATACGGTAATAACCAACCTTCATGGTATACTGTCAGGCTTCTTAAAGCAATAAACATATAGTCTACTATCTCTCAATATTAAGGATTAAGCCCATGTGAAATGATTGATTTTGGAGCAAAAAACGGAAACTCACGCACATAGCCGACACCAGGATTTTGGGCGTCACAAGGCCAAAAATTTGCAATCTCCAAGGCAAGTGCGGGAACCAGGAAAAGTGAAGTCACATAAAGAGAATTTTTAATTGCACTGATTGCTGTATTAATGCCAATGGTCTCAAAAATGTGTCAAAATTGTCCGTGTCCGCCATAATGTCGCAGTCACAATAAAAATCGCTGATTGCCACCATTACTAGTAAAAAAATTATTAATAAAAATGCCATAAAACTATCCCCTATTTTGTAGACGCTATAACTTTTGCACAAACCAATCAACAAATGCTTATTTTTTTTTACCAAAAAAATGTAGAAGAATACGTATCGGCCTTAACTGAGGAAATTTTTTTTTCTATTTTTGGGGATATTTATTATAGCAAAATGTAAAAAATGCGTTTTTTCAAAATTTTCGCTATTTTTTTGTTTGTAGCGCAAAAAATAAAACCTGCAGGGGTGATCAAATACCACCAAAAGAAAGCTCTATTTGTGGGAAAAAAAGGACGTCAATTTTGTTTCTAAGCCACATCGCGCGACCGCTCCATTGTCAGTAAAAGCGACGCAGTGCCGAATCGCAAAAAGGGGCCTTGTCCTTTAGCTGCATATTGGTCCGTGGCTTAAGTGGTTAAAGTCAGGTGTAGATGGAAATAGTCCAAGGTACCATCCAAAGCCACATAGAATCTATGCAATATATGAAAAGCATTAAAAAGGCTTGGTAAAATAGTTGAAACATCTTCGCACCAATCAAATCCTAATGAGTAATCAAAAGAAACACCAACCTATCTGAGAGATCTCAAGGTCTACTGTCAGGATCACATCAAGCGGATTGGGTATACTAATAGGGATCCAAGCTTCAAAGAAAGTTCACGATGAAATATTAAATGGGATCTCAAATAAACACCAGATCCACCAGGATCTGTGGACAAACATATCATTAGAAGTGGTTTATACAGAGACACAACATAAGAATCATACCAGCACATATAACAAGACACATACCAGTCCATCAACTCCACAGAATGTCTCTCCACAACCATGCAAACTGCCACATGGAACATCTGAAAAATCAGTTACCCTTAAATACCATAAGATACACCTAATTCCTATCCGTTAACACGTCATTAGCGTGCGCCAAAGCGCCGCAATATGACATCAACGGTTACGACTCCAGACTGTGCATGTGGACATGCGCAGTACTGCACGACGATTTGTAACTGTGAAACACAAAAAACGTCGGCCCATCCACAAGTCTGATATCTGTGTGCGCCATCTAGTGGATCTAACACAGAAGACAAAAGGGTGGGGAATCACACACTTGCCCAGGAGAAATAGACCTCCAAAAACAACCAAAAGTCGAACATGGGGAGTATTGGCCCCTAATCACAAGGATCCAATCAAAGACCGAGGAATATAATTGAACGATAAAGAATTATATTAATCTAAAAATACAAGATATATATTAATCCATTAGATTAAGTATTAACTATGTTGGTTCATTATCAAAGGGTCCAGATGATCATTGTGTATATAAAATTCTAACCCTACAGTATGGCAGTATCCAAAATTTTGCGTACCATAAAGCTAGGGACACCATTGACTGTCAGATCAGGGCTTTACAGGGTTTGCTTACCCACCCTCTAACCACATTCTTTACTGGGAAAAGTTTTTGGGCATCTCTGCTAGTCCCGGTATGACAGTCCTGATCCAAGAGTGCTGCAATGGCAGGGTGAGGAGCTAGAGTTTTGGGAGAGCACAGGCCACACCCCCTCCCAGCACTCTCCTGTTCTGCAGATTTTGATGTAACTTCAAATGCTAAGAGTAGTGATGAACTGTCACTACTTCTGTCAGTTTGTAGTGGCAGGAACTCTCCTTGTGACGTCCCCCACCTCACATGGGACTGGTTTGCCTCTCTCAGATTTTTTGCTGACATGCACCATTCAAACATTCCTTCATTGGTGGACCCCTAAATGTCCTTACATTGGCCAATGCTTACACCATGGATCATTACGTATTCCAACGCAACTTTTCCACCCTTAATCGCCATATGAGGTAAGTTACTAGTTATCACATTTTGTTCAATATATTTAAAAACGATTATCCTGATCTTTGACATATTTTAAGCAAGCATGCTAATCAAATGACACATCCTATATCCCTCTTTTATGGAACATTATTTTCATATACCTAAACTATGATTTCTCACAGAGTGGGTGATGGAACTAAGCCTTACATTCTCAGAAGAAGTAAAGACCACAAGCTTATGTCTAATCCACAAACTGTGTACAGACAATTAAAGTGGAGGGCCACCCCAAAAAAAATGCATTAATAAAATAAAAAATAAACTTACCTGAAACGCTGTTGCTAGGCAGTCTTCCTAATCTGCCTTTTCCTATTCCGCGGTGCTTCCTAGTGTTCGGTGAGGGGCCCCGTTGCCTTCTGGGACATGTATGTGTCCCAGAAAACAACGGGGCCATTCACAAAGTATCGCGCGACTCGTGCATGCGCAGTAGGAAACGGGCAGTGAAGCCGCAAGGCTCCGCTGCCTGTTTCCCTTCGTTAGGGTGGAGGTGCCAGCAGCCGATCCGATGGATGGATCGGCCTCTGGGAGGCCGACATCGCGGGATCGTTGGACAGGTAAGTGCCCTTATTAAATGTCAGCAGCTACAGTGTTTGTAGCTGCTGACTTTTAAAAAAAATAATAGTGGCCGGAACACCCCTTTAAAGCCCAAGAAAGAAACTTTAACCTAATGATTAGTCGGGGAGAATTCCCCACATAAATTATCAGCAACTTTTCTCAAATGTACCTAACCTTTGTTGGCATTGCCATTCCATCATTGGCACTGGATGAGATAGCCCATACAGTGGTGTGAAAAAGTGTTTGCCCCCTTCCTCCTTTCCTGTTCCTTTGCATGTTTGTCACACTTAAGTGTTTCGGAACATCAAACCAATTTAAACAATAGTCAAGGACAACACAAGTAAACACAAAATGCAATTTGTAAATGAAGGTGTTTATTATTAAAGGTGAAAAAAAATCCAAACCATCATGGCCCTGTGTGAAAAAGTGATTGCCCCCTAAACCTAATAACTGGTTGGGCCACCCTTAGCAGCAACAAGTGCAACCAAGCGTTTGCGATAACGTGCAATGAGGCTTTTACAGCGTCCTGGAGGAATTTTGGCCCACTCATCTTTGCAGAATTGTCCTAATTCAGTTACATTAGAGGGTTTTCTAGCATGAACGGCCTTTTTAAGGTCATACCACAACATCTCAATAGGATTCAGGTCAGGACTTTGGCTAGGCCACTCCAAAGTCTTCATTTTGTTTTTCTTCAGCCATTCGGTGGTGGACTTGCTGGTGTGTTTAGGATCATTGTCCTGCTGCAGAACCCAAGTTCGTTTCAGCTTGAGTACACGAACAGATGGTCGGACATTCTCCTTCAGGATCTCTTGGTAGACAGCAGAATTCATAGTTCCTTTTATCACGGCAAGTCTTCCAGGTCCTGAAGCAGCAAAACAGCCCCAGACCATCACACTACCACCACCATATTTTACTGTTGGTATAATGTTCTTTTTATGAAATACAGTGTTCCTTCTACGCCAGATATACTTGGACACACACCTTCCAAAGAGTTCCACTTTTGTCTCATCGGTCCACAGAATGTTGTCCCAAAAGTCTTGGGGATCATCAAGATGTGTTGTGGAGAAATTGAGACGAGCTTTGATGTTCTTTTTGCTCAGCAGTGGTTTTCTCCTTGGAACTCTGCCATGCAGGCCATTTTTGCCCAGTCTTTTCCTGATGGTGGAGGCATGAACGCTGACCTTAACTGAGGCAAGTGAGGCCTGCAGTTCCTTGGACGTTGTTGTGGGGTCTTTTGTGACCTCTTGGATGAGTCGTCGCTGCGCTCTTGGGGTAATTTTGGGCGGCCGGCCACTCCTGGGAAGCTTCACCACTGTTCCATGTCTTCGCCATTTGTGGATAATGGCTCTCACTGTGGTTCGCTGGATTCCCAAAGCTTTGGAAATGGCTTTATAACCCTTTCCAGACTGATAGATCTCAATTACTTTCTTTCTCAATTGTTCCTGAATTTCTTTGGGTCTCGGCATGATGTGTAGCTTTTAAGGATCTTCTGGTGGACCTTACTGTGTCAAGCAGCTCCTATTTAAGTGATGCCTTGATTGTGAACAGGTGTGGCAATAATCAGGCCTGGGTGTGGCTAGAGAAATTGAACTCAGGTGTGGACAACCACAGTTATAGTATGTTTTAACAAGGGGGCAATCACTTTTTCACACAGGGCCATGATGGTTTGGATTTTTTTTCACCTTTAATAATAAACACCTTCATTTACAAATTGCATTTTGTGTTTACTTGTGTTGTCCTTGACTATTGTTTAAATTGGTTTGATGTTCCGAAACACTTAAGTGTGACAAACATGCAAAGGAACAGGAAATGAGGAAGGGGGCAAACACTATTTCACACCACTGTATATATGCTGAGGTCACCACATTTAATATTCCCTTCACTCCTAACTAGTCCTTCTTCAGCTATTTCATTTCTCTCTGTCTGCAAATAAAAAAATCATCTGGCAGATAATGCTGTAATTCTTAGGCACTGAAATACCAATATAATCCCCACCATCTCAGGATGGGTTGCTGGGGTTTCTTGATTGATGAGAAAGGAAGAGGAGTCCCTTATCATGATACATTAAAAGCCTTTGGAGACAAATGGCTGCTTTGATTTATGCTTATAGACTCTGCTGACTTCCAGACCCTGGTTTGAATCTCCTTTCCCTTCCCCATTCCCCATTTTCACTGCGACGCAATATCTTTATGCCTATCCTTTCTTCGAATAACTGATCAACCTTGTACTATAGTTCCTCTCCCTTTCCCTTTTCCCACTTCTCTCTGCACCTCTCTAATATCCGTACTACCCTTGACTCATAAGCAGGCCACAGCTGATGCATCTATGGGGGAACTTTTCCCTCGGAACTATTAAATTCTGACAGTGGGGAGAGTTTCTGGCTATAGGCAGCGGCACTCATCGAACAAAAAAAAAAAAAGCTGACAGCCAATTTGTACAGAAGTTGATGGATCGAAATTTAGTTGGTCCCTGCTGAATTGGCAAATTTCAGTCCATCTTTGGTAAGCTTTAGGGATCACCTCCTTACACAACCTTTACTCCCTAATTAGTAGTTCTTACTGATTGATTACTTTAGGTGTTTGAGGTGAGATATGGAATCCGTTGGGGGAGATTAACAATAGGAGTATTTCCCTGACTTTGGTTCAAACATATCTGAGGATAGTTTTTTTTTCTCATACCTCCTCTTACACCTATAATTCTTTTTTTCTTAACTTTTTATACCTATTGATATTTTTGTGTGTATAGCCACTCCGTATTTTTTGGCAACTTAATGCTTGTCTCCCCAATGTGACCTATTTCTGATTACTGGTTTTGTTGTAAGTCATAATCTTATGCTATATAAAAAAACATTATGGGAAAAAAATATTATATATTGGGAATTTGATGTGGTACTTTTATGCCTTTTGGCACTCAAACGGTTATGTCATTACTGTACATTTTACAGTGACTATAAAAAGTATTCACCCCCTTAGAATTTTTCATGTTTTTTTGTCATGACGCAGCATTTACATAATAGCATTTTATGAATGTATGCAAAAGAAAGGACTTCAAGTGATCTGTGACCATTGTGAATGAATCAGAGGGCTCAATGGTTGAAGTTGCAAATAATTTGTATACTTTATCACCCAGTGCTTCACACTGCACATCATTGTCACACACCCCTCAATGCCACACTCCATTACTGTGTAATCCTATCTATTTGTGGCCACTGGGTTCTGGATTTCACTTGTGCTGAAGCCAGTCACAGAGAGGACGCTGCCTTAAAGGGTTAGTTAATGTGTGGCTCAGCGTTTAAGTGATACATCCACATGCTAGCAGCTGGACCCCCCAGTGTCCACCGTGCACCTCGGCCTGTATCCTATGCCAGTGACCCCCGTGCATTTTTGTTGTATCCTGCTCCATTGACCCTGTGCACCTCAGCCTGCATACTGCTTCAGGGACCATGTGCACCTCAGCCTGCATCCTACTCCAGTGACCCCAATGCATTTCAGTTGTATTTTGCTCTATTGACCCTGTGCACCTCAGCCTGCATCCTGCTTCAGGGACCCTGTGCACTTTAGCTTCATCCTGCTCCAGTGAACCCTGTACACTTCAGCCTTCATTGCACTCTTGTGACCCCTGTGCACCTCAGTCTGTCATTCCCCAGTGACCTTGTATATCTATACTTGGTCTTGGGTAGCTGCCTACTTGGTGAGCCTGAATGCCACAACCTGTAGCAAAACCCAGAGGGTGCTCAGGTGGCTCCTCAGACCTACGACTCAGCCCTTCTAAGGGTTCTCCAATTTGCTGAATGGGTAAGCATGCTGACATCATTCCCTTCAGTGTCTTTGAGTATCTAGTCTTCTCAGTGTCCTTTCCCACTTCATGACTCTGAAAAGCACTTTGTCTCAACTGTGGCCCACGCCACCACCTAACCTAAGCTCCGACTACCACGTCCTAGTCACGCAGTCCGCCCGAGTGGGAATGAATTCCCCAACTGTGATAATCATTTTGTGGTGGTAGCAGCATCATGCTGTGGGGGCTTTTTCTGCAGCAGGCCTTAGAAGGCTTGTGAGAGAGAGCAAACTGAAAAGTGGGGAAAGCCTAGGGGAGACCTGAAACAATATGTATCTCAATTCAACAGAGAGATTGTGGCTTTGCTTGAAAAGGGCTGTTCTCTCACTATCCCCATGCAACAGACCTGCACCAGTTTTACAAAGAATAATAGGGAAAAATGTGTTGTCCAGATGTGTAGAGCTGATAACGGAGCTATCCACACAGATTCAAGAATGTAATTGTTGCCAAAAGTGCATCTTTTAAATACTAAGTTGTAAGGGGTATGTGTTTATTGCCCTCAGCTATTTTGTTTTTCATTGTAATTATTATAAATCCCTTTGTAGATAGATGTTTTCATTTTGAAATTAAAGAGCTTATTTCTGATAATGCAAACAAACCCGAAAAAATCTAAGAAACTGACATAATGTAATTCACAATGAATCAATGTTCTAGTTCTCCAAGGAGAAGTTAAAAGTGTGAAGAAAACCTCATGCTAGCAACTGCAGGCATGAACTTGCTTCATGTTCGCCATCAAGCTGCATGAACCCTAAAAGAGAAATATGGCCAAAACCTTTTACATTTACTTTTGCCCTCCTGTGACCCAGAATCAGCTGACAGCGGGCAAAAGCCCCCTGTTAGCTGGTATCACAGAGCTTCTCCAGGCACTGAAAGTGTCCTGACCATATTGTAGGGATCAACAGCTCCCTGAGAGCCAAAGCCAGCTACACCCAGTCCAGCATGCCAGTGAATGCTTGAGGGGTAGAGCGGTGTCAGTCACCGCTCTTCTCTCCAAGCAGACCGAGAGTTGAGCTATCATTGGTCTTAGGCTAGGTTCACACTGATGCAGTATGAGTGGAATCGGTTGTGTAGTGCGATTTGGTCAGTGTGAGTTGATGTGGTTCATTGTCGATTCCAATTTGTTTTTCATGGGATTTAGAGACCGCTGCGATTTCTGCTCTTTTCTTCTCCAGGGATGGAGGAGAGACATATAAGCATTTTGCATGGAGTTACCATTCAAGTCTATGGATGTAAAAATCGCACCATGCCGCTCTAAACTCACACAGGACCCCTTTCAAGATGAAATTGGCATCACACTGTAAATATGTGAACAGCTTGTATAAAAGCTCATGTTATTTCAATTGCTATGCGATTCAGTGTATTCTTGGACGTAATCAGAAATTGCATCAGTGTGATGGTCACATGGGATGTCACACCTTTCTTGATAGTCTGGAGAATAGGAAAGACTAATGCAGTGCTGTTCTACCCCCTTCTGCATTTCCCCCTTCCTGACCGGGCCATTTTTTGTGATATGGCACTGTGTCGCTTTAACTGACAATTGCGCAGTTGTGCGACGTTGTACCCGAATAAAATTGATGTCCATTTTTTCCCACAAATAGAGCTTTCTTTTGGTGGTACTTGATCACCTCTGTAGTCTCACTTGACACTAGTTAGTTTCCACAATCCATGACTTCACAGTTCACACAAATACGTCTTAAATTCAGACTGTAGCACTGACCTAAGTCTTTTTTTTTTGACAATCCCTCCACCTCCGGTCTAAATAATCACTCGCACCTTATGGCATGGACCCCTGTGCAAACAGGTGGTCATGCAAGCGGGTATCTAAAGGGTAAACACGGACCATAAACTTCTCTCGTCTCCTTAGATCTCAGCAAGGACGCCAAGTCATGGGTAGAAAGAAAAGATTTGCTCACCGCCTAAGATTTCATTTTTGTGTTCAAACACAAACTACTCACATAAAGATGATAAAAACACAGCATGTAAAGCCGACAATCGTGTTAGTTCTGTAGGGCAGCAGCGGGTGACGTAGCTCCTCCCCCGTACGCGTTCAATCAGAACTTTGTGACCGGACTCCTCCCCCTTCCCTTCGTTAACAGACGGAGGCACTTGGGGAAGGGGGAGGAGTCCGGTGACGTCGATGTCCGTGACATCACCGGACTCCGACGGAACTCCCTGAAGACCCGGAAGCCGGCGGAGAGGTGAGTACTGATCAAAAAAATTTTGATTGATCAAAAAAATGAATCGATTCATCAAGGAATTAATCTTTAATTTCCACAGCCCTAAAAATAATATAGCACATATGATTGCAACACTAATTGTGATTGGATGTTATTAAAAATTACCTTTCCTTTTTAATCTGCAGCCAATGTCATTTTCTGAGAATACATTGCAATATAGCTACCTGGAGTTTTCTATACACAGAGTGCGTATTTACAACTCCCCAGAAACATAATTTCCTGCTTGTGTGATTAGCGCACCAATTTTCCCAGAAGTCTGTCTAAGATGCAAGTCAGATTTTAGGCATCCCCTGAAACAAAAATTTCATTTTTTGAGAGATCCTTTCATGAGGAACCCATCTAAAGGGATGCAGGCCCAACCCCCAGATGATTGACTCTCCTATGGCTCTTTCTGAGCACACACCTTTACCCTGCTGTGGGGTTTACTCCACTTGTTCTGGCACAGGACATGCACCCCACACCTGAGGTTTGAGGGGACAAACGTTTGATACCACTTGAGAGGTCCCCACACTGACAGTTTTTGCTTTTTTTTTTTTCCCTACATTTTTACACAGATAGTCGGACTCTCTGGGGACTTATCCTACAGACAGTGGTCGATCGGGTTAATTTTACAGTTACTGTTTGTCCCCCCTATATCTGTCCCTTCCCAGGTTCTCTACCACGGGGAGCCCCCCCAGGTTCCCCTATACACTACCAAAATACATTTGGAGGTGCCCACCTTCAGTAATGAATCTGTGTGCCTAAAAGTTCTTATTCAGCTCTAACAGTTTTATGTTGATGGTTTATTTTAGTCTAGTAAGAGTTAATGTTCCCCCAGAGACCCCGGGATCGGCAGGCATTCCGTGTGCTTTCCACGTTTACCCCCCCTTAGGACCGGCAGTGCTTAAATATGCACTGTACTTTTCTTAGCATGTTCTACATTTTAGCAATGTTAAGCTATTCATTTTATGATTCAACGCTGCCACCCAGTGGCCTAGGGCTTATTTTCTCTCTCCTATCTCCTGTGATGGTTACCATCTCTTACAGCACTAACTCTTCACTCCCCCTTTTTCTTGAGATGATCCTCATCCACTCCTCCCGCTCTCTTTGCTGCTCCTCTCTCCTCTTTGCTTTCTTCCCCTTCCCTGCACCCCTTCCTTTCATCCTAATCTCTACTCAAACCGAGCAGACCTTGCTACTACTGCAGATTGGATTTGATGTTATTTCCACTCCATATAACCATGATGCTGCTTGACCACATAACCCTATCTTCCTTTAACTGCAGGGGCTTCAACACTCCTGAGAAGTGCAGCCAGATCCTGTACCATTTCCACAAGGCCAGAACTAAAATTCTACTCCTGCAGGAGACCCATTTTAGAGGTTCAGACATTCCGACCCTTAAGTTAATAATTATTATTACCATCAATGGAATCATAGCACAAACCCACAGGCAAAATGGAGTATCCATAGCCTTTCACAAATCATTCCACCCTGAAGTATTAGACTCCCTGGCTGACTCCCTAGGCCGCTATCTATTCCTCAAATTAAAATCAAACTCTTTTATTTTCACAGTGGCTGCTGTGGTGTCAAGTGATTAAAGTGCAATACAGTGCTTCAAAACACCACAGCAGAGGTGGCGAGGCTGCAATTATGGGGTAGCTCTGCAGTGGTGCCAATATTTGGTATGTGTTTAATTTATATTGTCACATAGCACTTTTGAGGTATCTAATATTTTCTAGGGAAATTGTCACATATGCACGGCACTTTGTGGTCTTTGTAAAATAACGTAAAACAGTGTGGAATTTAAAGAGTTAGCGCAGCCCACGTTTTATATATATGTTGAAATAAAAAATTTTCACAGAGTGACACTTTTATACTAGGTTGCAGCAAACGAATATATAGATTGGCATATCCTTTTTGCGCCGGTAGGTCATTGTTGTTTTTTCATATACCTCAATAGCTCAGTTTTTTCCACTGACATGGTCACATGACTGCTCTCTCTGACGTTACATAGATGGTCATATGACCGCTCTCCTCCTCCAATCTAAAACTAAAGCACCGACATAAAAAAATAGTGGTTTATTGAAGTTTCATAAAAATCTGAAACAGGATAAGCACTCACTGCTCTTGTGGCTTCAGCAGACATGTTTCACACACCTGTGCTTCGTCATTGCGGAATCTGGTGCAGCTGTGCAGAGTAACCAATCAGCTTCTAACTTCAGCTTGTTCAAATAGGCTTTGACTATAAAATCTGGAAGTTGATTGGTCACTATGCACAGCTACACCAGATTTTGTGTCCAGTTTTAGTAAATCTCCCTCAATATATCAACGCGAGTCACCTTTCTAACCTTTGTATATGTAATATATGTAAATGAATCACTTTTTATTTATAA
This sequence comes from Lithobates pipiens, assembly GCF_037356315.1. NCBI lineage: Eukaryota > Metazoa > Chordata > Amphibia > Anura > Ranidae > Lithobates > Lithobates pipiens. The sequence continues at coordinate 51,286,470 of NW_027507787.1, forward strand.
TAGTGTGAGTTTGCTTAAGGCTGGGCTAGTGTTTCTCCTTGGCTGTGTATGTCTCTTTTTTTCCTAACTGGTGCACTAACTTGGCCAGTTCTGTTATTGCTTTTATTTTACTATCTACTGTGAGCCCACATTCCACAGAAGTTAGCTTATGAAACTCTGGCAGCTGCTTACGGGCTGGTGGAATTCGTTGGGGCAGTAATTGTAAACAGGAAAATGCCTGATAACAGTAGCAGTTAATATTGGACCGCTTAACATCTGGGTTTCCAGTAAGCACGAAGCTATAAAACTGATGCCACGATCTAATACAGAATTGCTAAACAGCAATAGCTGGCCACATGGGTTAAAAGGTGTCATCTGGATCCTCTGTGTACTTGAAAAGGACCCTGAACTGAGTTTTGTCAGCATATTATTATCTCCAAAAATTGAGAATGGGAGACTTAATGAAGTGATATGTAGAAAAGGAAAGCTTGTAACATTCCTTTCTCTATAGTCCAAACCAACAACATTATTACAGCCCTGGCAAACTAGTTTGAGATTTTTTTTCCATGGGCTGTATTATAAGAATGTATGTCTCCAGAGATGTAACTTATACTATAAATATACAGTAAATCTGAAATGCTTAAAAGGAGATTGCCTAGGAGCCACCGTGCACTACATATAAAAACATGATTTCTAGTATTTTCTGGATGGATAGCCAGCAGAAATATGTTAGCAAAGTATTTCATTTTTTATTCTGCATTTCATACAGAACAATTATACTTTAACAAAATGCGGGCAGAACAAATGTAAACTTATATTTTTTCATTAAAGGGGTTTTTAAACCTTCATTTTTTTTCAGCTTAATGCATCCTATGCATCAAGGTGAAAAAATACTATCAGTGACGCCCCCCCCCCCCCCAGCTCCCCCGTTTTACTTACCTGGACCCTCGACCTTGACCCACGGGGACGTGCTGTCTCTCTGCCCAGGGTTCCCGGCTCTTGATTGGATAGATTGATAGCAGCACAGCCATTGGCTCCCTCTGCTGTCAATCAAATGATGTGGGTGCTGGGGGGCGGGGCTGAGTCCTGCATTTGGCCTCTATAGACGCTGAATTCTGGACTCGGGAGTGTGCCCGCAAGGTAACACCCTCGGAAGTGCATCACTGAGTGGGTTATCAGATGTGGGGAGGAGCTGCGAGAGCCGCCAGTGGACCACAGAAGAGGATGATCGGGTCTACTCTGTGCAAAACGAGCTGCACAGTGGAGGGAAGTATATGTTTTTTTTTTAATGTTTTACCTTTACAATCACTTTAACCATTTCCTGTTCAGTTGCAAGATCAAATGATGGAGGTCCTTCAGTAGGGCTCATGCACTACGACTCCATGTCTTATCAGATCATGAAGTGAAAATCTGTAAAGATGTCCAGGCTGTGTCTGTAAACGAGCAAGAATTCACAAATTCCAAAGCATATACAGCATCTAAATTGTTTGACACATTTCATGCCAGTCTGTTGCACCGGAAAATCTATTTAGGTGGTTCTGGGTGGCTTAACCCTAAGTTTAAGGAGTTCAACTCGAGATAGCATATTTGGACCATTGATTTGTCCCAGGTTGCTCAACTCCTAGAGTAATCTGTCAGTGTGGTTCACCAATCAGGTAGCTTTAATGTTTGGTGGTTGAGAGAACCTTGTATAAAGAGTGATAAGACATTGGGGGATATTTACTAAAGGCAAATTCACTTTGCACTGCAAGTGCACTTGAAAGTAAAGTCGCTGTAGATCCGAGGGGGACATGCAAGGAAAATAAAAAAACAACATTTTAGCTTGTGCATGATTGGATGATAAAATCAGCAGGACTTCCACTCATTTCAGAGCTACCCCTTAGATTTAGAACGACTTCACTTCCAAGTGCACTTTCAAGTGCACTTGCAGTGCAAAGTGGATTTGCCTTTCGTAAATAACCCCCATTGTGTTCAAGATCCATCATTAATATATGATTATTGGTCAAAAATAAATATAGGCCACATTTGAGATCAGTGCAGCCCTTCTTCAAGGCTAAAAGAACACAATGACAATGACATGTACATTTAGTATGACATAACAAGGTCAAGTTAACAAACTGATAGCATGAGGACATGGAGCCATCTCGTCTTCTCATCCACCAACCAATGACGAATCTATGGTGTGCATTGTCCTTGGAAATTTCCCAAGCTTTCATTGCAGACCAATCGTTTAAAAAAAAATGACCCCTTTTCTGCATGTTCAGTTCAACTATTATATCACTTAGGAAAGCATTTTTTTTTAATGTAATCATAAAGTAGGTCAAATAATAATTAGTTTATTAAACTTTTATTTGCTAAACCTTTTAGTCAGGAAACAAAAGTATAAGTCCTCCATTAAACATTTTTCCTTTGCTGAAAGAAAAAGGTGCACTACCTATTAGTAGTATTAATATTTTGTTATCTTCCACGGCTCTGCACAGAGTGATGTAGATGAGGGTAAGTAATATAAATACGAAAAAAATGACAATGTAGGTAAAGTTGCTTTCTCTTATATTCCCCTCCCTGTGGGGATGCTGCTGAGCAGTGTGTGTGTGTCTGTGCAGGGGCTCTCACCTGGGGGGGGGGGGGGGGTGGCGCTAGCTGGTTGTGTCCTGTTTTCCATGCCCCTGGAAGGTGTCTGTGAGGCTGTGCTTGTGTCCTGTGCAGCGCTGTGTCCACCACCATTATGCCTCTCTAGATTAAAAGACTAGAAGAAAAAGCCGCGCTAAGATGTGTGATAGGTTGCTGCCGTCCCACAAGTCCTCGGCCACCAACAAGAGGCCGTGGACATACAACTAATTTATAAAATGATAGTAGGGTCCTAGGCGCTACCTCAAAAAAATGTTTTATGAGCTATACCCGTAATATATAGAAGATCCTGAAATCTCTCCTGCTATGCTAGGTCAATGACCCACTTATGCCGAGGAGAGGCCACAGAATCTTCTCTGGTAGTGAGACGTCACTAGTATATCTTAAATAGAACTATGTGGTCCAATAGAGGCTGAGAGAGTTATGTGTATTCTTTTCTTATCTTAGGTGTATAACAACCGATATAAAGGGTAAACTGGGAAAAAAAACACTCCCTATGTACACCTTATTAGTGTGGAATAGTGCTAGGTAATTGGGATGAGTTAGGCTTATGAGATGTGGTACACAATTAAAACATAGAAAAACATTTTGAAGTATAGAGAAGAATAATTTCTTATATAGATCCACAAATGTGAAACCCCAATCAGAATGTCCCTGTGTAGTTCATTCAATCCACATTAGGTGTCTCCAAATATGTAGAAAATATCACTAATAAAAAAATATGATCCACAGCAAAATGTGCAAAAATACAAAATGTGCAAAAATGCAAAAAATCTGCAAAGTTTCATAGATTAAATGCAAAGTGCACAGTCTGTATATAGCAGATCTTCATACATGTAGAGAATAAAGTGACTTTAGTGCTCATTCAGAAAAAGTTGTGACTTTGACTGTGCTCGCCCCCTCGGGTCCCCACTCACCGGATCCCTGTATCCCCAGGGGATTACGTGCGTGTAATGTCTCAGACTCCAACCGCTTAAAAACCAAATCCTCCACCTTCTTTCACTCCTTTATAATTCGGATGATTCCTCTTTAAAGGGTTAAAGACAGGCCAATAGGTCCTTTTTGTTGCTGGTCTGAACAAAATTTTTCATTATGTCCTGATTCCTGGCAGTGAAAGGTTTAGCTCATTCTCTCTGTTCCTCATGGTTCTGCATTTGGTGGCCATTTTAGGTGTGGCAAGGGAAAGCATGGTCTCCTGGGCTTCGGCGGCCATTTTCCCTGTGATTTGTCTTATACAGGAAGTCGGCGGCCATTTTCTAGGAGTCTGAACACGTTTTTCAGTGCTCTCTAGCGGCAGCATTTCCTCCTGTGCTCTGACGGCCATTTTCCCTGTGTTTTATGTCCTTGTACTGGACTCTGGGCGGCCATTTTCTTTGAGCCTGAGCACACTACAGAGCGGTTTCAGCTCCATTAGCAGCTGCTTCCACCGACACGTGGCTGTTTCCTCTGCTCCTGGGAGCCAACAGAGACTACAGGCACTACCTGCTGAATAGCGCAGAACCCCTCAGCGTGGTGAGTCCTGCGGGAAAGAGCCCCTCAGCCAGCAGCAGTAAGGAGGGTGGGGCTGTCACTGTCCTAAGTCCCCTTCGGGTGGCAAACAGGGTAGGGTCAGCATGGCTTCAGAAACTGGTGTTTCTTCCCCCGAAACCCAGGCAATTGCAACCAGTTCGCCTGCGGACTACGCAGTGCCCATGGACACCTTGTTGGCGGTCCTCAATTAGTTCGTTGCCAAGATGAAGGCGGTGCATGGGCGCAAAGGTGCTAAAAAGTGCCCCCGTCCTCTGGGGAGAGCTCTCCCCTCTTGGGTCCCGCTGAGACTGGTGACACCTGCTCTGTCTTGTCAGATGAGGCTGACAAGGACCATTTGGACAGTGAGGATGAGTCCCCGTTCAGGTCCACGCGTGACAAAGCGCTTGTTGGAGCACTTATCACAGCTGTGCGTGATACCCTGAAGATTCAGGAGCCAGCAAATTCCTCTGCTGAGGTAGCGGTCCCTTTTGGGTCCCGTAAGCCAGCTCATTCACCTAAGGTGTTCCCGTATCTGACTTATTTTGACAAGTTAATTTACAAGGAATGGGGTCAACCGCAACGGACCTTTTCGGTTCCCAAATACATGGCGGTGCATTACCCCTTTGAGGAGAGCCTTCTCAAAAAGTGGTCGGCTTCTCCGGTCGTAGACCCCCCAGTATCCAGGTTAAACAAAGTAACCACAATCCCGGTAGAGGGGACTCCTGCATTTAAGGATCCCATGGACAGGAAGGCAGTGGCTCGTTCCTTGTTTACAGTTGTGGGGTCAGCCGTGCGACCAGTACTGGCATCCGCACTTGTGTCGCAGACACTGAGTGGGCAAAACTGTTGCACTGCGAAATTAGGTGAGCAACAGGCTTCCCCTGTCTGCGTGGAACTAGCAGACCAACTAGTGCAAGGCCTTAAGTACGTTTGTGACGTGGCCCTGGATACTCTCCCCCTGTTATCCAGGGCTTCAGTGTCAGCAGTGGTGCTGAGGCATCTGATTTGGTTAAAATTCAGGTCTGCTGATCAGATATCCAAAAAAGCCCTGACGGATCTTTCCTTCCTTGGCGACCGGCTCTTTGGAGCCTCTTTGGATGACATTATTAAGAATGCCACAGGTGGTAAGAGTACTCTACTCCCACAGGCCAGGAAGGCTAAGGAGCCACGCCGTAGGCAAGGGCCTCCTTTTCCTCTCACAAACAGCTTTTTCGTCCGCCCAGAGCTTCAGCTAAACGTCCCCAGCCCGACAGGATGACCACGGAAGGACAGAAACGTCCCTGAAACCGCAAGCCTAACAACCCTGCAAACAAAAGTGCTACTGCATGAAGGTTTTCCCCCACCCATGTCTCGGGCGGGAGGTCACCTTCGGGAGTTTGCAGCCCGGTGGTCCTCTCGACTGTCCAACCAATGGGTCTGTGATCTTATTTCCACAGGCCACAAGATAGTTTCTTTCTTGGCTGCCAAACAGATTCTTCCCCTCCAGCATACCCATTTCCCCGCCTCGCCGGGAGGCCCTCTTGGGGCAGTAAGGGACCTGCTGAATCACGGGGTGACTGTACCTGTTCCAGAATCGGAACGTTTCCAGGCGTTCTACTCAAACCCGTTTGTGGTTCCCAAGAAGGAAGGTGCTCGGCCAATTTTGGATCTAAAAGCCCTCAATCACTTGGTGAAAGTTCAGAGGTTCAGAATGGAATCACTGTGCTCAGTAGTCGCTGCACTCCATCAAGGGGACTTCCTGCCATCCTTAGACATCCAGGATGCGTACCTGCACATACCCATATGCCTCCGGCATCAAAAGTTTCTGCGGTTTGCAGTTAGGGAAGCCCAATTACCAGTTTGTGGCTCTCCCTTTTGGTTTGGCATCAGCCCCCCGAGTCTTTACCAAGGTATTGGCTCCAGTTTTGGCGTTGCTGCGGCAACGTAGGATCGCGATTGTGGGATAACTAGACGATCTCCTCCTGAGAGCATCTTCCGCCTCAGAGTTACAGGAGGATGTGGCGATCGCTATGCAGACCCTGCAAGAGTTTGAGTGGCTGTTAAATCTAAAGAAGTTGGTGGTAGTACCGACCCAGCGTTTGGAGTATCTTGGCTTGCTGCTGGACTCCAGGGAAGCAAGGGTTTTTCTCCCTTCAGACAAGCTGCAGACTCTCAGAACCGCGGTAAAGCTGCTGATGAACCGCAAGTGGTCGTCACTTCGATTCTGTATGCGAGTCTTGGGTCTCATGGTGGCCTCTTTCGAGGCAGTACCGTATGCCCAGTTCCACACCAGAGTTCTGCAGAAGGAGATTTTGTCGAAATGGGACAAATCCCAGTTGACCCTGGATCGGCAGATCCAGGTGAGCCAGCTAGTTAGGGATTCACTGATCTGGTGGCTGAGGTCCCCAGTGCTTCAGTCCAGGAAGTCGTTCCTTCCTCTAAAATGGACTGGGATTACAATGGATGCCAGCCTATCCGGCTGGGGTGGAGTGATGGGTGTTCAGTCGGCTCAGGGCCTCTGGTCGATGGAGGAATCCAAAATGCCTCTCCACATGGTCGATGAGACTACAAGGGCGTCTGATCAGGATCAAGTCGGACAACGCCATTGCAGTGGGGTATATCAATCATCAAGGATGAACAAGTGTCAGGTCACCTGAGACCAGGTGACAGATGCACTCCGTAGGAGTTGGAAGTGCACCGCTAGGTAGTGGACCTTAGGACTGACTGCTGCAGATTGTACCCAGGGAGATTCAGGACACAGGTCTACAGGATCACTAACACAGATCCCAATGGGAGCTGGAGCATAGATTCCCCAGGGTGCGGAGTCTAAGACCCAGCGGGTGTTCGCCAGAGCCTCCAGTGGTGAGGATGGACTTCGCTGCAGTCTGGCTCCAGGTCGCAGCCCCTAGGGTCTCACAGCTCATGCTCACGGTTGACTACAGGAGAAGGAAGCAGCAGGCTGGAACGACAAGAATAGTAAGGGAATATGGCAGAGGTCAGGGCAACTAGCAGACAGGAACAACAGAGTATATGCCACAGGTTCAGGGTCACAGGCAGACAGGAATGGTCAGGGACATGCAAAAGGTCAAGGTCACAAGCAGACAGGAATCGTTGAGAACACGCCAAGGTCGGTAACAGAGACAAACATAGAGCACACGGCAAGCAGGAAACAGGAAGCCAAACACACAATGAATACACACTGGTTATTCAGCCCCGCTGGCTTGCAGTGCACAGGTTAATATAGGGTTCCCTGATGGGGCCTGGGGTGGAGCCATGCTTAGAGGAGAGGTTATAAAAACCACCAGGTGGAAGTGGCTGGCCTCTTAGTCAGAACACATTAGGGGAGGTAAGCAACCAGAGGAAGATCACTACAACCATGACAACAAGAAGCTTAGCCGCTGCTCGGGAGGTCGCTCACGTACTTCCGTGGGCAGAGCAACGTGTACTGGCCCTGTCGGCCATTTACATCCCAGGAGTGGAGAACTGGCAGGCGGTCTATCTGAGTCTACAGATGCTGGACCCAGGAGAATGGGCGTTGCATCCGGAGGTGTTCAGGCTACTGTGTCTGCGGTGGGGCACACCAGACGTGGATATTCTGGCCTCCCATCTCAATCGGAAGGTGCCAAGATATTCGTGTCCAGGACAAGAGATCCTTGGGCAGATGCGTAAGATGCGCTGGTAGCTCCGTGGGGTCCGTATCAGCTGATCTATGCCTTTCCTCCGTTGAAGCTACTACCACATCTGCTCCACAGAGTTGAAGTCGAGTGGATTCCAGTAATTCTGGTTGCCCCAAATTGGCCTCAACATCCGTGGTACGCAGACCTAGTACGGCTGGTGGCAGATACGCCCTGACGACTGCCGTTACGAGAGGACCTTCTGTCTTAAGGTCCGATTTTCCATCCTGCTTTACCATCGCTGGCTTTAACGCTATTGGCTATTGAAAGCCAGGTGTTGAGGAACAGGGGTCTGTTCGGACTATGTGATCCCCACTATGTTGAGGGCACGGAAATCCTCTTCCATGAAGATTTATCATTGTACCTGGAAGGCCTACATCTGCATGTGTGAGGAGAAAGGATGGCATCCGCGCTCCTTTGCTATATCCAGGATCCTGCTGTTTCTTCAGCAAGGATTAGACCAGAAGTTGGCGTTAAGCACAATAGAAAGGACAAATATCGACCTTGGCTGTCTTTTTTCAACGACCCCTGGCGTCTCACTGGTGAGTACCTTTGTTCAAGGGGTGCGACATGTAGTCCCTCCGGTGCGTCCACCGTTACCCCCGTGGGATCTGAACCTGGTGTCATCCGCGCTGCAAAAACCGCCATTTGAGAATGTCAGGGAGAGCCCTCTCTTGACTCTTTCCCAGAAAGTGGTCTTTCTAGTGGCCATTACATTGGCTAGGAGGGTTTTGTAACTGGCAGCCTTGTCCTGCAAGTCGCCCTACCTGGTTATCCACAAGGATAAGGTGGTGTTGCGTCCACAACCGTCTTTTCTGCCGAAGGTGGTTTTGGCGTTTCACATCAATGAGGACGTTGTGTTACCATCTCTGTGTTCTAAGCCGACACATCCTAAGGAGTTGGCCCTTCACGCTCTGGACGTGGTTTGGGCTCTGAGGGTTTGTCTGCCACGGCTCCCTTTCCGGAAGTCAGACTCACTGTTTGTTTCGGTGGCTGGTCCAAAGAAAAGCATGCCGGTCTTGTCGGCCACCATTTCCAGGTGGATCAGACAGATTGTAGTACAAGCCTACGCCTTGAAGGGGAAGGTGCCCCCCTTTCCGGTCACGGCCCACTCCACAAGGGCAATAGGAATGTATTGGGCCTTCCGACACCAATCGTCTGCCGCTCAACTGTGTAAAGGGGTGACCTGGTCGTCTGTCCACACGTTTACTAAGTTCTACAAGGTAGACATCACTGCATCGGCTGATGCCTGTTTTGGCCACAAAGTTTTGCAGGCGGCCATATAGTTGCAATTGAGTATGCAATATTTTTATTTTTTCCTGGTTTTTCGATAAAAATGCAGTACCGTTAAGTTAATGCACTGTTGCATTAAAGTCCGCAGTTTTTGGTGCTGTTGTGGGTAGTCACTCCTGTTGAGGGTACCCTGGTTTTGTGGTGGATTCTTCCACGCACTGTTTTTTTGTGGGTAAAGTTTCACTAGTTTCCACTTGCCATGGTGGATGGAGTTTTTTATGCTGTTTTCCCACCCCTCGTTTGGCACTGCTTGGGGGTGTCCCAATGGCTAAAAGAGGAGCTGTGTCGGTCGGTGAATATAAGAGAAAATAGGATTTTTTGTAGTCACCATAAAATGCTTTTCTCTGTAATTCGCCGACCGACACAGCACCCGCCCCTCCTTTTTCTCTTTACGTTATACTGCTTGTTGACGTACTGATGACTGCAGGGCAGGCTGTAGGGTTGTTACCTAAGGGACCGCCCCCTTGACGGAACTGGAAAGTTCTGTGTGTTACATAACAAGTAATGCCTAGTATTCTCCTAAAGGTGGGCATAACAACCCAAGAGAGGAGCTGTGTTGGTCGGTCGTTCACTTACAGAGAAAAGGATTTTACGGTGAGTACAAAAAATCCTATTTTTTTTACTTCCCATATTTATACAAAGCCAATGCAGAACTTTAGAGAGTACACGGAACCATTCCTTTGTAATGGGAGCTTACAGTCAATCGTCTATACAGCATTTATGCAAGCACTTGTATACGCTCTTTAGGGACAATTTGGTAATTGTGGAAAGAAACAGGGAGGACCAAGAGGAAACCTATACAAGCACAGAAGAACATAAAGATCACATGAAGATAACACGCCTGCCCATAATGGCACACTTGCATCCCAGCATTGGGTTGCAATTTAATAAAACTTTTATAGTGATAGGAAAATGGCATTCAAGTACCAGCCTATATGAACTTATAACGTGAGGTATGAAGGATAGAAAAAAAACATATGGTAATGAGTAAGCTATTTATAAAGCAACTAGGTGTCTTGTTAGATTGTTGTATAAGTAGCGTTGTTGGATCAATGATGGAAATGCTATATTGCAGGCAAAAATTGTTTGTCAAGAGGGAAGTTTTAGAGGTGCATTTGAAAAGTTGTGAAGAGGTGAACAATGCATGGAATGGAATTTCAGAAATGAGAATAAGTACTGAAGATGAGAGTCTGAAGAGATGGCTAGGATGTAGCTGAGGAGAAGTGTATGAGCAGAGTGGAGATTCCACTGGTGAAGTGATATCTGAAAATGAGAATGTTGTAAGTTTAAAGGCTAGAATAAAGTCAGTCCTACAGTATGCTTGCATTTGAGGATTTTTTTTTTCTTAAACAGCAGTGTACCAGAAGAACTTAACCAATTCAGTACCAGGTACATTTACCCCCTTCTTGCTTTCAGAGCTGCACACATTGAATGACATTTGCGCAGTCAAGCAAAACTATACCCAAACCACATTGTTTATCATTTTTGGACACAGAGCTTTATTTTGGTGGTATTTAATCACCACTGGGTTATTTATTTTTTGCAATATAAGCAAAACTATTTTGAAAAATAAAACATCTTTTTTTTTTAGTTTCTATTTTGCAAATAAGTAATTTTTCTTCATAAATTTAGGCCAAAATTTATACTGCTACATATGTTTGGTAAAAATAACCCAAATCAGTGTATTAGTCTGTGGGAAAGTTATAGAGTCTACAAGTTATGGTACGTATCATTGAAAATTGATCAGTGCTCATGTACAAATGGCCTAATTTCTTGAGGCCTGAAAATGTTTTGTGGCTAATTTTTCCTGTGACACGCAATGGGCCAGCCCTTTGATTTGAATGGGCCGTGCCATTTGTGGCTTATGGAACATTTTGGCGTTTTGTGAGTTGCGTGTTTTTTACTGTGCGTTTTGTAGCATTTGTCCCTCGTTTTTTCATATGGCAAAAAGTGTGTTTGCTTCTGTATTTGGTGTGCCAACGGGCTGCTCTATGCGTGTCACAGGAAAAACGAGCCACAAAACGTTCGCTCTTACTATGCTAGATGTGAATGGGGCCTGAAAGTGAAATTGGTGCGGTAGCACAAGAACAATGAGGCTTCATTCACAAATGTGCATTTCAGAAATGCACTGCACCAAAAATCACAGTAAAAAACACACCAAGCTCCACTCTAAAGTTCCGGAGCTTCTTTGGGGCGATTTTGGGTGTAGAGCAGACCATTTAGGTGGATGAACAAAAATATTACAGCTCACACATGCAAAACTAACATTCACCTCCAGCAAGGCTTTTTAAAAACGCCTAGAAGTTTTCAAAAATACATTATCAAAAAATATGGGGATTTGGTCACACCATATTGCTATGTGGTGCTTAAGCCCACTTACTGTGACAAAGTACCCCATAATTAGTGGGCCCTACACTATCCATAGATTGGGAGATCCTGCTTCTCTGAACCATGGGAGCTATACTCCTCTATTTGGGAGAACATGAGGTCTCCACCATGACACAGGTGGTCACTAATGAGAGGTACTTACTGAGGGAGTGGGGTGCTCCACCCAAAAGGATTTGGTCAGAATCCATACAATAGACAAACAAGATATTTGGGGGCACACTCTAAAAAAAATGCATGAAGATGGTGCTGCCATAAGACCATACAACAGAACAAAAATATTACAGCGCACACAGGTGGATGGGCTGCCCTATGTGTGATAAGTGAAAATGCTCCAAAACACCTCCCCCCCCCCCCCCCCTACTAAAAAAAAAAGGCATGTGGGAATTTGAGTTTTTGCAATCCAAGATGTTAAGTGGTGCTTGACAGCTGAGTGTTTGTCCACTCCCTACTATGTACTTGTAATAAAGATGGCTATACACTATGCAATCTGATTGTATATTGTGTATTTAGTGAGAAGGGTGATCACTGATTGATTGAATCCCCTTTAAAAAATGTGCAGCTGGCAATGGGTGGGTAGGTAGGCGGGTGGATGATGCAGGGTGTGTGCTAATGAGGTCAGCTGGTCAACTCATTCCTGCGTCATGACCTACAGTCTGTAAAGAAGTAGGACAGAAGCAATAGATACGTTTGGAAACATGGATGGAGAACAGTAAGGTAAAGGTCTGTAAATTTTATGGAAAGCATTGATATTTTTGCAAAAAAGTACATGAATGCTCTATAGGTATAGGAGAGTTGGAATTTAGAAAAAAGGGAAAAAAAGAAAGGTCAGCTTAGCCTTTAAAGGAAAAGTCCAACTTGAATTTGTTTAGCTGCAATTTGTTTTACACTCCTGTGACCTGTTTTCAGCAGAGAGCGAAGTCCGCTCTCTGCTGACATCACAGGAATCAGTCCAGGCAATAAAGTCTGGATCTGCCAGGTGCCTGGACTGATGCTGAGAGCCTGAGACGGCCGCTCACTGCTCTCCTCCACAGCTCGGCACTCCAGTGAGCGTGAAGGAGCAGAGAGGAGAACTCCTGATTGACAGTCAGTAGCTCTCTGCTCGGGGGGCTGTGAGAACCAATCCATCTGCAATGTACGATCGCTCAGTTTTCAGTGCAGAGGCGTCGGGGGGCAGATGCAGTATCGAACCGATGCTTCATCCACCTAGGCAAGTATGAATGGGCAAAAAAAAAGCATACTTCTCTTTAACCACTTGCCGACCGCTGCACGCCGATGTACGTCGGCAGAATGGCACGGGCAGGCATATTGGCGTACAGGTACGTCCATGCCTTCCCGCGGGTGGGGGGCCCGATCGGGCCCCCCCCCGGTGCCAGCGGCGGTTTCGGAATTCCGTGCAGGTGCGATCCGGGATGAGGGAGCGGCCATTCATTCATGGCCACCCCCTCGCGATCGCTCCTGACGAATGAAATGCTTCCCCTACATCACTTCCTCTCCTGTATTGTAAACACAGGCAGAGGAAGTGATGTAATCTCTCCTCGTGCCGGTCTTTTTCGTTTCCGGCACCGAGGAGAGATGATCAGTGAGTTGCACCAACACACTACACTAACAGTAGAACATGCCAGGCACACTTTCACCCCCCAATCACCCCTGCACCCCAGTCACAGTGACACCAATTGAATTTTTATTTATTTATTTTTTTTATTATTGCATTGGTGTCATTTGTGACTGCAATAACTGTTAAGGCAGTTAGGGTTAGCCCCCTTTAGGTCTAGGGTACCCCCCTAACCTCCCCAATAAAGGTTTAACCCCGTGATCACCCCCCGTCGCCAGTGTCACTAATAAGCAATCGTTTTTCTGATCGCTGTATTAGTATCACAGGTGACGCTAGTTAGGCAGGTAGATATTTAGGTTCGCCGCAGCTTTTTATAGCGTCAGGGACCCCCATATACTACCGCATAAAGCCCCCTGATTGCCCCCTAGTTAACCCTTTCACCAGTGATCACCATATAACTGTTACAGTTGACGCTGGTTGGTTGGTTATTTTTTTATAGTTTCAGGGCACCCGCCATTGATTACCTAATAAAGGTTTAACCCCCTGATCACCCGGCGGGTGATATAAGTTTGAGGGTCAGATAGGGTCTGCGTCGCCCCAGGCAGCGTCAGGTTAGTGCCAGTACTGCTAACGCCCACGCGCAAAGCATACACCTCCCTTAGTAATATAGTATCTGAACAGATCAATATCTGATCTGATCAGATCTATATTAGCGTCGCCAGCAGTTTAGGTTTCCCAAAAACGCATTGTTAGCGGGATCAGCCCAGATACCTGCTAGCATCTGCGTTTAGCCCCTCCGGCAAGCCCAGCCCACCCAAGTGCAGTATCGATCGATCACTGTCACTTACAAAACACTAAACACATAACTGCAGACAATGAACTCTGTCGTCCTCGTGGAGACCCTGCATACGACCTTAGAAAGCCGGAAGGCGGTGCTTGGCTTTCGGGGCCCCGTATGCGCACATGTGGTATCCCCATACTCAGGAGAAGCAGCAGAATTTATTTTGGGGTGTCATTTCACATATGCCCATAGCATGTGTGAACAATATATCATTTAGTGACAACTTTGTGAAAAAAAAAAGTTTGTAATTTTTCCGCAACTTGTGGCAAAATATAAAATATTCCATGGACTCAACATGCCTCTCAGCAAATAGCTTGGGGTGTCTACTTTCTAAAATGGGGTCATTTGGGGGGGGGGGGGGTTGTGCCATCTTGGCATTTTATGGCCTTCAAAACTGTGATAGGTAGTGAGGAGTGAAAATTACAAATGTATGCCATTAGAAATCCTGAAGGCGGTGCTAGGCTTCCAAAAAGTCGACCACATGTGGTATCCCCGTACTCAGGAGAAGCAGCAGAATGTATTTTGGGGTACAATTCCACATATAACCATGGCATGTGTGAGCAATATATCATTTAGTGACAACTTTGTGTAAAAAAAAAAACATTATTGTCATTATTCAATCGCTTGAGGCAAAAAAATAAAATATTCAATGGGCTCAACATGCCTCTTATCAATTTCCTTAGGGTGTCTACTTTCCAAAATGGGGTAATTTGGGGGGTTTTGTACTGCCCTGCCATTTTAGCACCTTAAGAAATGAAATAGGCAGTCATAAACTAAAAGCTGCGTAAATTCCAGAAAATGTACCTTAGTTTGTAGACGTGACAACTTTTGCACAAACCAATAAATATACACTTATTGACTTTTTTTTTACCAAAGACATGTGGCTGAATACATTTTGGCCTAAATGTATGACTAGAATTGAGTTTATTGGATTTTTCTAATAACAAAAAGTAGAAAATATCATTTTTTTTCCAAATTTTCGGTCTTTTTACGTTTATATCGCAAAAAATAAAAATCGCAGAGTCAATCAAATACCTTTAAAAGAAAGCCCTATTTGTGGGAAAAAAAGGACGAAAATTTTGTTTGGGTACAACATTGCATGACCGCGCAATTACCAGTTAAAGCACCGCAGTGCCAAATTGTAAAAAGACCTCTGGTCATTGACCAGCAAAATGGTCCGGTCTGAAAGTGGTTAAAGGACAATTTTTCAAGAAGCTTGTTTTGGATTGTCAAAAACGACTATTTGTAATTTCATTACACTGCTAAGGTTATAATATTTTTTTTTTTTTATCTTTTTATTGGTTTTATAACAAACATACACACATACAACAGTGGATGTGCCCTCACAGCCTCATTCACAACCGGGCCCGGAGGCCCGCAGTTACCTAACAACAAAAGCTAACGTACTAATAACAACCCAATCCCCCCCCCACCCCCCCCTCCCCGTCACATCTCGACCGTTTCACGGATGCCAATTTTCCTTAAAGTCCTGTAAATGTGGGAATATCACATGGAACTATCCCATTGTTTTATGGGGTGGTATCCCCCTAGACTACACCGGTGAGTACTAGATTAATAGGATCTCGTCTAATGTGCGACCACAACACCTGGGCTCAGGATAGTACCTCATCCCACAGTATCGCTGGAATGCAACCATGAGTGCCATATTTTGTCAAATTTTCGCAAACACCCCCTACTTTCATACGTGGCTTTATAATAAGGTAGCATTGCATTCACCAAGCCCTTCCATGTTAATAGGCTCGGAGCCTCTGTTTTTTTCCATTTCATTAAAATGGCTTTCTTAGCGTAAAAAAACAAGATGGTAAGCATTGTTCGCATGGCCCTTGTAGGGACCACTTTTTCCACCAGGCCCAGGAGACACCCTTTTATAGTCAACGGTATTGGGACCGATATTAGTTCTGACACACACCAGACAACTGCAGTCCAGAACCCCTGCACTAGCGGGCAATGCCAGAAAATGTGATCAGTGTCAGCAGGCGAATGAGAACACCTCCAACACTCCGCTGAGACTGAGGGGAAAATCCTATTCAATCTGGCAGGTGTATAGTAGCTTCTATGAAGAAATTTGAATTGTATCAACCTATCCCGTGCCGATACCAAGCAGCTAAACGGCTGGGCCCATAGTTCGTCCCAATCCTCCCCCTGCACCTCCGGAACTTCAAGTGCCCACCGTTCCCTACACCTGACGATGGCTTTGGGAGTCGTCTTGAACAGCTCCTTATAGGATACCGAGAGGGGTTTCGTCAGATCACCACTAGCCAACAATGTTTCAAAGGCCGAGGGCATGGACTCTACTCTCCGCTCCTGAAACTGGACCTGGAAAGCATGTCTAACCTGCAAAAATCTAAACAGGTAGAAATTAGGAAGATCATGTCTCGCCTGGAGCTGGGGGAAAGACAGCAACTCCCCGTAGGAAGTTATGTCTTTCAATGTCTTGATTCCTTTACTTGCCCAGAGCATGGGGTCCGGCAAATTATAAAAATGAGAAAGGGTTGGGTTCATCCAAAGGGGAGTGGAGGGCGACACCCCCCTAAAGCTGGGGCATGCCACCCTCACCCCCATCTCCCAAGCCTTAATAGTAGCTTTCATGGTCAGCGTCAGCGGGAGCTCTGATTTAAGGCCCCTAAATAGAGCAAAACGTAAACTATCATAGGACCCCAGGTGAGCCGCCTCCAAAACCGTGGCCGCGTCACCATCGTCAGCCGTCAACCATCTGCGGGCGAAAACCATTTGCCCAGCCAAATAATATTTTTGCCAATCCGGCAATGCCAGACCTCCCTGATCCCCAGGTTCCTGCAGCACCCTGAGTCCTATCCTAGGTGGCCTAGGGGTCCACAAAAACGTTGAGACAACACTATCAAGCTTCTTAAAGAAAGATTTAGGGATCCATACCGGTGCCTGTCTCAAAAAGTACAGCACCACCGGAAGAAATTTCATTTTCAACAAACTAATCCTGCCCACAAGAGACAACGGCAGCTTGGACCAGGTTAGCACTTTCCGCTTCAGGAGTGTGATTAAGGGAAGAATATTAAGAGGGATATAATCTTGAACACTTGCCGTTATCCGGACCCCAAGATACCTCATCGAGGAGACCCACTGAAGGGGCAGGGCAGGATCCGCCTTTGCTCGAGCCCCAGGATCCAGCGGCAGAATGGAGGACTTTCCCCAATTCACCCGCAGACCCGAGAAGGCTGCAAAGCGATCAATAATCTCCAAGGCATTTTGCAGGGGCCTCCCGGGTTTGTCTAAGAACAACAACATGTCATCAGCGTATAACGCCAGAGTCTCATCAATTGAACCAACCCGGATGGGACTCAGGTCCTTGGCAGACCTAAGTGCCACCGCCAGCGGCTCCAGCGCAAGTGAAAACAAAAATGGAGATAGCGGGCAACCCTGTCGAGTCCCCCTACCCACGTCAAAGAAATCCGAGGTGGACGTCCCCAGTCGAACCGCCGCTCTCGGCCGCCTGTATAACAAGGCCACCCACTTCCGGTACTGTGGTCCAAACCCCATGACTTCTAACACCTTAAACATATATTGCCAGTCCACAGAGTCAAAGGCCTTCTCAAAATAGAGATAGAGACCACAACTCTGTGACTGTCAGACTGCGGTCGAATTTGCAAGTGTGTGAAAAGTCGTCTCAAATTAGTATCTGTCGACTTCCCCGGCATGAAGCCCGTCTGGTCTATATTTACAAGAGTGGGTAAAACCTTCGCTAGCCTAGTGGCCAAAATTTTAGTAAGGATTTTCAGGTCCATATTAAGCAGGGCTATAGGCCGGTAAGAGGCGCATTCCGTCGGGTCCTTGCCCGGTTTCAAAAGCAAAACCATATAAGCCTCCAACATAGAGTCAGGCAGGGTGTCCTGCTCCAGACAGTATGCCAGGAGCAGATCCAATCTAGGGGATATTATCTCTACATTCACCTTGTAAAAGTCAGCCGGGAGGCCATCAGGCCCCGGAGCCTTGTTAGGAGGAAAAGAAAAAATTGCCTGCTCAATTTCCTGCTTAGTAATCCGGGCGTCTAGCAATTGAACGTCAGTATCAGAGAGCTTGGGCATAGGCAGGGTGCTCAAAAGGGAGTCCAGAGCCAATGGGTCATAGGGGGGTATAGGTGAATATAGGGTAGAGTAGTATTGAACGAAAGCGTGCATTATGCGTCCAGGTTCGTCAATTAGGTTCCCCCCCGTGTCCTTAATAACAGGGATGCACGTCAGCGGACGGCAGTCCGCCACCAGCATGGCCAAAAGCTTGCCATTCTTATCCCCTTCAGCAAAGTTGGTCTGTGCCCTCTTGACCAGGTCCGCACGAGCCTGACCCGTAACATGGATGGACAACATGCGTCTCGCCTCCAGCAAGGCCGCATACGAGGCCCCCGTAGGGGAATCAGCATGCGCCCTCGCACTCTCCCTTTCCTTCAGTTGCAGTAGCTCAATGTCCTCTCTATCCTGAGTTTTAACTGTCTTAATGGCTGAAATATACTCCCCACGGGTCACAGCCTTAAAGGCATCCCATTCAGTCTGGCGGTCAGCCGAGCCGTCATTAACAGTCCAGTAGGTCTGCATAGCTTCTGTCAGTTGGGCCAAAACATGCTCATTCTGTATCCCCCCCGGCTGGAGCCTCCACCCCCCCCCGCCCCCTTCCCGTCGGGAATGTAAGTGTCACAGCAAGAGGGTTATGGTCAGTCAGGCCACCCGCCAGGTAGGTGACATCTCCCACGTAGGGCAGGACGGCGTTGTTCCCAAACGCCATATCAATTCTAGCAGAGGACCTATGCGTTATCGAGACATGGGAGGTAACCCCTCTCCAACGGGTGCTTCCACCTCCACAGCTCCGTGAGGCCCGCCACCGACCCCCATCCATTTAAGTCCGGTGACCCCCCTCTAGTCGGGTTGGAGGTGTCTAAGGCCGCGTCTAATACGGCGTTGAAATCCCCCAACAGAACCAGGGGCAAATGGGTGTAGGGCGCAAGCCTAACCAACAGGTCAACCAACACTTTAACTTGAAACGGGGGGGGCACATATACATTAACTAGCACTATACGTTTATAACATATATCCACAACTACCGCCACATATCGGCCTCCCGGATCAGAGATCACCTGGTGGACCGAGCAAGGCACGGACCGACTAATCAAAATGGAGACGCCCCTGGCAAAAGTGGAGTAAGTGGCGTGGAAGGTCTTTTGGATCCACGGCTTACGGAGCGCCAGGACCCTGCTGCCATCCAGGTGAGTCTCCTGCAGGAAAACAACATGTGGCTGGAACTGTTTAAGATACCTAAAGACCGAGGCTCGTTTAAGGTGATGATTTAGACCTCTGACATTCCAAGAGACAATTCGTACATCATCCGCCATTCCTACATACATAATCACCTCCTGTACCCTGTTGAGGAAGTGGAGTCCCCCACCCCTCCCTACCGGGGACCCCACCCCCCCAAGGCAGATTATCTAAAACAAGCAATGAGACTGTAATTAAGATCATGTAAAAACCAGAACCCCACATATAATGCAGCTCACCCGCACAGCGAGTAAGGAGCTCAGGAAGTAGGAAAAAAAAACAGTATACAGTTTCCCCCATGTCGAGATGTGACTTTAACCAAACCCCCCCCTTGCCTCTATACCACCAACTACCCCAACAGAACCGGTACATGGCTTAATCCCTAAACTGAGAAACATAAAAATATCTATGTTTATGGCAGGTTCCTGCCGCAGTGATCCAACGTTCGGTTGTTGCTTAGTGTTGTCCTTCAGCACCTCCACACGCTCCCAACAAAAAGTAGGAAAGAAAAGCTAAATAGCAGGAGTTAAGAAGTAAAGCAGCCAAGGCGCAAAAAACGTAGGCACCCATGTATAATACCCCGCAGAGGGTGCGCCCAATGTCCGTGTCCCACAAAGAGTGCCCAGGGGAGAGGGGCAGAACAGGAGAGGGGCCAGGGGGTCACCCAAGAGCATACACCCCCCCCTCTCGCAAACAGGAGATACCGAGGGCACACCCCATCAAGGCAGTCACTGGCAACATCCATGCGGGGGCAAACAAGCAGGAGGGAAAAAAACAGAACAGAATATCCCCCCTCCCCCCACAATCAAAATCTGGAAGGCCAGAGCCTACACCCGAGAGGGAGGATATTGAATCCGGAGTTCCCAGAGACAGGGCACGGAGCAGGGTAGACACAGCCGGGCATCCGCCACTGAAAAACCGCCTTCACCAGGAACTTCAAAGGTTGTTATCCATCCATTCGCAGGCCTCTTCAGGGTGTTCAAAAAACGTAATCACCCCCTTGTATTGAACTCTCAGTTTGCTCGGGTACAGCATGCTATACTTTACTTCCTTGTCGCGTAGTCTGCGCCTGACCTCCGTGAAGGATCGCCTCTTCTGCTGTGTAGCCGCAGAGAAGTCCGGGAACAACATAACTTTTGCATTGTCATGGCGGAGCTCTGGCAGCTTCCGGGCCTGAGTTAGGATCATGTCCCTGTCCCTAAAGTTCAGGAAGCGCACTAGGAAGGGACGGGGGAACGCTCCAGGGGGCCTGTGACCAGTCGGGACCCTATGCGCCATTTCAACTACATAGGTGGGGGGCATGTCCGGCATGGAAAGCAGTTGCTTAAAAAAACTTTCAGCAAACTGTGCGGCCTTGTCACCTTCAGCTCCCTCAGGCAGCCCCACCACTCTTATGTTGTTTCTCCTCTGCCGGTCTTCAGCATCAATGGCTCTGTGTTGAAGGGCCCTTACCTGGTCCCTGAGCTCAGCAAGTTGTGCGCCATGGTCCCGAGATGCGTCCTCCACCGTCGACACCCGGGATTCCACGGTAGTCAGGCGACCGCGGATCTTGTCTAGATCATGGCGGATCAGGTTGCATTCCGACGAGAGGTGGTCGATCCGCCCCACAAGCTCCGCTCTGCTGGCGCTGATAGCCTCCAGGATCGGCCGTGTAATGGCTTCTGTGTCCACAGCAGGCAGCAGCCCGGGCGATCCACCACCCTCACCCCTCTCTGGAGCCTGCTCCATCCCAGGATGTGACACCGGCGCGCTCTGCGGAGACAGCGGCGGAGAAGAATCCAAGATGGCGTGGGCGGGGCCAGACGCCGTGTCTCTGGCCGCGCGGCTGTTCCTTTGATCTGTTCTCGCCTTAGCTGCCTTCCTAACCGCCGAGGAGGGCATCCCCGCAACCAGCACACCTTCCCCCGTGCAGCGGTACAGGTCCCGACAGGGTAGAGGTAGTCCTACAGGTACGGATGGAGGTCGGATTAGCGGAGCGGTGAGCACTAGCAGCCTCCTGGATCACATCCGGCCGGAAGTCTCGCTAAGGTTATAAAATAAAAGTGTACTGTGACTATGGAATTTTGTTAATTTTTTTTTTTTTTTTTTTTTTAAGTGAAATATACTGTTTTTAGGTAAAATGTTGATATAGTATATCATGTCAGAATTAATTTGTCATTAAGCTTGTGTTAAAGATCAAATGCAGAGCTAGTATACTATTTTGGCACAGATGTTAATTTTGAATGTTTCCTAAACCAGCAATGTCTGCACAGTAAAATGCTTAGCACAGCATTTTGATATGTAATTTATCTACTGCTAACCACAGTAGATTGGGACTGGATCATTATGGCTCTTAACAAACGAATACAACTTGCACAGCTGAGTTTCATTAATTTATAGGTTTGTATATAAACAGTTCACGAGCTTGCATCATTATTCAGCTAAATTACAGTTCAGACATTTGTAGAAGTTTAACACTTAAATAATTGGAGTCTAGGAAACTTCATACTGGCAGCACATGCATACTTGTGTTTTTTTGTTTCATACAGTCATGGCCGAAATTGTTGGCAGCCCAGAATTTTTTCCAGAAAATCAAGTATTTCTCACAGAAAAGTATTGCAGTAATACATGTTTTGCTATACACATGTTTATTCCCTTTGTGTGTATTGGAAAAAAACAAAAAAGGGAGGAAAAAAGCAAATTGGACATAATGTCACACAAAATTCCAAAATGGGCTAGTCCAAATTCTTGGCACCCTTTCAAAATTGTGGATAAACAAGTTTCTTTCAAGCATGTGATACTCCTTTAGGCCCCTTTTACACGGGACGGATCAGTAATGATCCGCCCCGTGATGATCCGCTTGCTCAGCGGGGATCGCTCCGTTGTCCCCGCTGAGCCGGCGGATAACAGGGCGGTCCCTGCACACTGTGCAGGGACCGCCCTGTCAGCTCTCCATTCTCCTCTATGGGGGATCGGATGAGCACGGACCGTCTGTCCGTGTTCATCCGATCTGCTCTGCAGACGGATAGAAAAATAGGATTTTCCTCCATCTGCAGAATCGGACAATTGCGGAGGCGGACGATAGCGGGTGTCTGCGGATGTTCATCCGCAGACACCCGCTATCTCATAGGAATGCATGTATGTCCGTATTTCATCTGCAAACGGATGGATGTAATACGGACATACGGTCCGCATTTGTGGAAGGGGCCTAAAACTCAGCTGGGGCAAGTAACAGGTGTGGGCAAGATAAAAAGGAGAGAAGTTCACTTAGTCTTTGCATTGTGTGTCTGTGTGTGCCACACTAAACATGGACAACAGAAAGAGGAGAAGAGAACTGTATGAGGACTTGAGAACCAAAATTGGAAAAATATCAACAATCTCAAGGTTTCAAGTCCATCTCCAGAGATCTAGATTTGCCTTTGTCCACAGTGCGCAACATTATCAAGAAGTTTGCAACCCATGGCACTGTAGCTAATCTCTCTGGGTGTGGACAGAAGAGAAAAATTTATGAAAGGTTGCAACTAGAGCTGCAACTAACGATTAATTTGTCTGTTGACTAATCTATCGATTATTTTTTCGATTAGTCAACGACTATCTGATTATTTAAATTTTTTTATTTTTTAATGAATCTAGTGTTTTTTTTTTGATTAGCTAATTAATCCTTTGGATAACCTTGAGAGTATTGTATTGCAGAGTATTGTATTGGCTGGCAGAGTATTGTATGGCAGAGTATTGTATTGCATTGGCTTGCAGAGTATTGTATTGCAGAGTATTGTATTGCATTGGCTGGCAGAGTATTGGGCATGGCAGAGTAGTGGGCTGGGTATGGAGGGATGGCTGCTTCCATCCGACCTCTCCCCTCCACTGCACAGATCAGTACAGAGAGGGGAGAGAGAAACCGGCATCATGTCATGACGTACGTTTGTTTACAAGTGATCGCTTCGTCGGAGCAATCACATTGTAAACGCCTGGGTGTAGAAAGATGGCCGCCACTTTGGAGCTAGGCCGAAGCCACGGCCTCTCCTAAGCTCGAGACCGCTGAGCGATCAGCGGATCGCGGCATGTGCCGATCCGTTGCACCCCTAGGGACGGCGGCACGGAGGGGGAGAGGAGAGGGGGATGGCGGCACGGAGGGGGAGAAGAGAGTGGGGATAAGAGAGGGGGGCGGCGGCATGGAGGGCAGCGGTAGATACTAAGCACTGCCACTGTGACGCATTGACACCCTGCACGCACGTCAACGTATTTTTGTAGTCGACGTAATCGATTACGTCGACTCATCGTGGCAGCTCTAGTTGCAACGCAGGATAGTCCGGATGGTGGATAAGCAGCCCCAAACAAGTTCCAAAGAAATTCAAGCTGACCTGCAGGCTCAGGAAGCATCAGTGTCAGCGTGAAATATCCTTCGACATTTAAATGAAATGCTATGGCAGGAGACCCCACTGCTGACACAGAGACATAAAAAAGCAAGACTAGAGTTTGCCTAAATGTACTTGAGTAAGCCAAAATCCTTCTGGGAAAACGTCTTGTGGACAGATGAAACCAAGATAGAGCTTTTTGGTAAAGCACATCATTCTACTGTTTACCGAAAATGGAATGAGGCCTACAAAGAAAAGAACACAGCACCTACAGTGAAATATAGTGGAGGTTCAATGATATTTTGGGGTTGTTTTGCTGCCTCTGGCACTGGATGCTTTGAATGTGTGCAAGACATCATGAAATCTGAGGATTACCAAAGGATTTTGGGTTGCAATGTAGAGCCCATGTCAGAAAGCTGGGTTTGCGTCTGAGATCTTGGGTCTTCCAGCAGGACAAGGACCCCAAACATACGTCAAAAAGCACCCAGAAATGCATGGCAACAAAGCGCTGGAGAGGTCTAAAGTGGCCAGCAATGAGTCCAGATCTAAATCCCATTGAACACCTGTGAAGAGATCTTAAAATTGCTGTTGGGAAATGGCGTCCTTCCAGTAAGAGAGACCTGGAGCAGTTTTCAAAGCAAGAATGGTCCAAAATTCCGGGTTAGGGGTGTAAGAAGCTTATTGATGGTTATAGGAAGCAAATGATTTGTCAGTTATTTTTTCCAAAGGGTGTGCAACCAAATATTAAGTTAAGGATGCCGAGAATTTTGACCAGCCCATTTTTGGAGTTTTGTGTGACATATGTCCAATTTTCTTTTTTTCCTCCCTTTTTTTTATTTTGTTCCAATACACATAAAGGGAATAAACGTGTATAGCAAAACATGTGTTACTGCAATACTTTTCTGTGAGAAATACTTGATTTTCTGGAAAAAATTTTGGGGTGCCAACAATTTCTGCTATGACTGTATTTGTGAATTTACTCCTTGAATGTAGGTCATTTCAATTGTGTTTTGTCATCTTTTTATGCCATGGACATGTTTGCACACAGGCGTGGACTGACCAACCAGAGAACTAGAGGATTCTCTGGCCAAAAAATGCATTTAAAAGTAGCTAGATGGGTCTGACATTATTGACTCATTTGTTTCTGTTATTGTAGCTTTCACTGACCTACCTGCCTCTCTGCACTGTTTATTTAATTTTCAAGGCCTCCAGCCATGTAATTCCTGTCAGTTAGCAGTGTGCATAGCATCTTTTGTTAGTCATAAAATGACTGACGGCTGCCACCTGTGTACAAGCCATCTTCCTCTGTGCACACATCTGCTTGCCCAACAGCAATAAATGCACAGAGAGAAAAAAGACCAACATCAGACCACTTGGCCTCCTCCCATCAGCGCCTTCTGCAGTCCCAATAAAAACAAGCCTGCACAGGCACACCCTGCGAGTTTCAGGAGACTACACAGCTGAGCTGGTTGGCTGTGTGGAATGGGTGACCAGGAAAGCAAAGAAGAGACACGAGGCATGGCCACCTTTTCTAAGTATGGCAAGTAAAATAGAAAAGTCCAAACTAATCTTATTAACTGACTGACAGAATATTAACAAACTGTATGCTGTTGCATAGTTAGAAAGGCATGATTTATAAGGGGTCAGTCAATCACACTCTTGGGCTGGTAATACTTGTATTTGTACTAATAAAACAAAGTGACAACACTGCATAAACTTTGAAAAACAACTGTATTGTTTGAGATACTTTATTTTATTTTATTTGCACGGACCTTTAGATTTTCAGGACAACCTTTTTTTAAATTGTATTTATTATTATACAGGATCTATACATACCTCCTAACTTTCTGAGACTGAGGGACATCTATTAGCAAACGTATATAGGCATAGAACACACCACCTGCCATACCCTCTTTAACCACTTCCTGCCCGGCCGTCACTCTGCTATAGGTCTGCTATTGTGCTGTATGTGGTCAACTGTATCAAATGCACCAGAGAGGTTGAAGAGTAAGAATACAGAATAGTGACCATTGGTTTTAGCTTTTAGTAAGTCGTTTGTGAGTTTTAGGAGAGCAGTTTTTGGGGAAACTGCTTGGGCTGAGACAAAGAAACCCACAGAGACTCCCTTGTTTTTTTTTCCCCAGCTCAGTAGAATGCGTTAAAGGCCTAGATTCTTTCCAAAATGTACATAATATAACTAGATAATATTTATAGGTAAAGTTGATCCAGGGAATATCCAATTGCCTCTCAGGGGATCAGGAAGGATTTTTCCCCTGCTGTAGCAAATTGGGATTATGCTTTGCCGTTTTTTTTTTCCTTCCTCTGGATCAACTGTGGGTATACAATTGTGTAAATAGAATTGTAAAATTCTTTAATTTTTCTCTTTCCTTCATTGGTTGATCCTAGATAAGTGGTTCTCAGCTCATGTTCCTCAGAACCCACTAACAGGCCAGGTTTGCAAGTTAACTGCAAAACATCACAGGTGATATAATTTGCTGCTCAGTGATTACAGTATTCTAGTCTGCATCTCTCCAAGGTAATACTTAAAATCTGGCCTGTTAGTGGATCCTGAGTACAAGAGTTGATAACCACTGAACTAGATGGACTTTTTTCTGTTTCACTAACTATGGAACTATAAAAGTTTGTAATGCAAATTTTAGTGCATAGTCCTATTCTCTGAATTCAGATAATTCATATCATACTTGACACTGATGGCTGATGTTGATATTGTTCAGCTTAAGGTTCAACTTAACCCTGCATTAGATAAATTGGTCTGTCCTGGTGAATTTTTACCCCCCCATCTCTTACTAGGCTTGGAAGACTAATGGCAGAATGTGCCTTGACTGATGCCTAGCTCTATGAGTAACCAACCGCAAGGGCCTATTGATGTTTTTTTGCTTCTCATATTACTATGTCCAGGATTGATTTTATCCTTCTGTCAAATATATTGTTACTTTACTTCATCTGCTGGATGCAAAATATCTCCCCCACTTCCTGTCAGACTCCTCCCCTTGCTGGGTATCATTAGTCTGTCAAAACCGGTTTTCCCTGCTGACTTAGGAAACTGCCTCAGTAATATCAGTCTGGGAATCCATTAAGTTTTATTTTCACTCCGCAATCACTACTAATATTACAAAATTTAAGTCCTCCTTGAAACTTGTCATTTCTGGCCATTATCTCACCTAGCCACTACTGAAGCCGAATTCATTAGAAATCCTTCCCCAAAAGTCACCTCCAGACTACTAATGCAGTATACTAAGGCCAAACATAGAGGGTAAATCCACTTTCGTGGGGGAAAAAAATAGTTAATAAAGAAAAAAAATAATATAGCGTATACAGTTGTGACACAAATCATATTGTAATTGTGTCACAACTGTATGTTATTAATGTTATTAAAAATGACCTTTCCTTTTCAATCTTCAGATCTGTAATTTTCTGAAAATGCAATGCAATATGGCTACCTTGAGGTGTTCTGTACACAGAACGTGTACAGAAGCCCCCCCCCCCCCCCCCCAACATAATTTCAATAATTAACAAAAATGTTATTTTTGGTGAAATACTTTCAATAGGAAAAAAAGTCTAAAGGGATGCAGGCCCCGTAATTTTCCTTCCCTGCAGGTGCACAGCTGATTGATAATTCTGAAACTCTCAGTCCCATTAGACTCGCTTTCCCACATGGATACAGAAAATCACACAGAGACTTTTTCAGAATAACAAAAGGTAGGAATCTGCAACAAGGTTTGTTAAAATCTTAGCATTGCAATAGATAACCCAGAGGGTAATATTTTTTTCTCAACAAAAGTGGAGTTACGCTTTAAGATTGAACTTCTTATGACCCCCCCTCACCCATTTTACTCCCTCTTCATAGTGTTTATCCCCTTCTGTTGACTAGTTCTAATACTCAGCTCTATACTACTGGACTACAATATAAAATAATAAGAGTACACAGTCATTGGACATTGACATGTTGACATGTAAGATACAAGTAAAACAAATATTACAAATTAGTATATACATATGATTAAATATAAATATGATTAATATGAATTACAATAAATTCATAAGTTACATCAGATAGTACACATAATATATAAAATATTGTGGGACTGAAACCCGCTGGGTCTTGGCACCTATTGTTGAAACTACGCATTTTGTGAATCACATTCACTCATCAGGAGTATGGATGCAAAAAATTATTCACTGTAAGCACAGAGGAATCAAATATATACTTATGATAAACCCTTCCTCCTTAATTTTTATGAAGGGTTTATCATACTTTTTTATTTGATATATCATGTTATTAAGAACTGGGGTATGTAAACTTTTGATTAGGGTAATTTGGGTAATTTCTGTTGCCATTATTATTTAAAAAGAGTAAACAGTTGATTGATAATAAATGGCTTCAACCAAACACTAACCATGAGAGAAAGAAAAGTTTTTGTGTTATCATTCTTATTTTCAGAAACATGGCCAAGAAATCATAAATTTGTAAACTTATCAGCACAACTGTATATAGATAATGAACATTGATATACATTGCACAGGGAATGCCATATCTATTAGGGTAATCTCTCTACCTGTGAAAATTCCTAGTAGTCAATTAACTATGTCATCTTGTTTTTTGAAGAGGTAAAAAGTAATTTTTCTGTTTGCTGTTTTATACATCTTGGATGTGGTTCACTAAGAACAACTATGTAGAAACCTAACGTGATTTTTTTTGTTGGATTATACTTGTAGAAATTGGTCATTATCCTTATACTTGGCAACACTTACAATATTATTTTGGAATTATGGTAGTGAAGAACTGCGAAAACAGCATACAATACTGAAAGTTATTACACATATAATATTTTGAAATGGTATATAATATTATGCTAGAGAAATGTAATTTCAGCTTGAGCATGCCTTAAATGTAGTGGTGGTAGAGACAAAGAGCATATGACGCTCTTCATTCTATCAGGAACTGCTAAAAAATGAGACAATCTCATTATTTGTGAAGGCGCACAGGGTCATACCAAGTGATTAAACTTGCCCTTGTGTTTTAATGCTTCCTCTTCTAGGAAGGAATCTAATTAATTCCTGAATTACCTTAAGCTTTTTGGCCTCATTCATTAAGCCCAGTAGGCATCCCCAAACTTTTGCAATTGTTCAAGTTGAAAAGTGTTTCCTGATGTGCATGTTTTTTTTTTTTTTTAGCTCTAGTTGCCTCCTGCTCTTAGGTTACTGCCCTCTATGTGAGCCAGCACCATATAACATACAATATGCAGTCTATTAAACATACTCAAACAGCATAAAATTGTCTTCACCCTGAACATGATTGAACTGAGAAGGAACCACATTTTTTGCTCTAGTATCTTGTTGTTATGAAGGAAAATTGTAGACTTTATTAACCGTGCCAAATAAACAGGAGATACTTTATGAACGCATTTACAGTTCCCGTCTTCAGTCATGACAATATATATCATTAAAAGAACACTTCAGTGAGACCTCAAGATTTAGAAAGTTCATACTTTCATAAAATACTTGTTTATGCCTTTTGTATTACCTCTTAGTATGGCTTGAGTACATTAAAAGGATAGTTCACCTTTACATAAAAACTGCCTATGCAGGTAAGGGGTGTTTGTAGATTAAAACAAACTGTGCAGCTCTGACTAAAGATGAATTATACTGTTGCTTTAGGTGTAGTCCATTTACATACCTTTATGAAGCCTGACTGGAAAACTCCCAGGACGTTGCTAAGTACTCTCAG
This sequence comes from Lithobates pipiens, assembly GCF_037356315.1. Taxonomy (NCBI): domain Eukaryota; kingdom Metazoa; phylum Chordata; class Amphibia; order Anura; family Ranidae; genus Lithobates; species Lithobates pipiens. The sequence goes on from NW_027507787.1 coordinate 51,315,693, forward strand.
GACTGTGCTACGTGAGGCCTAGTCACCTCTCCTCACCTCCACCATCTCGGGAGTGAGCTCTTTCTCTGATTCAAAGACCCTCACATTCTTTCTTTTTTTCCCCTGATGCAGTAGCTCTGAGCTCAGCATTTGAGAGCTTACACCTGTGATGGTGGAGGTAAGCAGTAGTGACTAGGCCACAACATCTATTCCAGTCAGACTTCATAAGGTATGTAAATTGCCCACACCTATAGCAAGGGCTTTATTCAACTTTAGTCAGAGCTGTACAATTTGGTTTTAGCTACAGATGCCCCTTATCTGCATAGGCAGTTTTGTGACTGTACATGCTAGGGTTTTCAGACTCCATCCAAAACTTTATTTTATTAATTATACTGGCCTATATAATAAAAAAAAAGTCTTTGCTTCACTATCACTGCAATTATTAAAATAGGGATAAAACATATGGAATTAAAATACATAAATTTTTCAACTGAGAGAAGGAGAACAGAGTAAGGGACAGGAGATTATTTTACTCAGGACAAAGATGAAACATCTAGTCGGGGGTGGGGGAGTGCTCCGTGCACGTGATACCTTCCAAACTGGGGTAACGGGCGTCTGTCTCACCTCCTGCCACCAAACAGACACCCGTTGAGGCCGGCACCTGGGTGGATCTTTGCCTGTATGTGGCCAACCTGCTGCACACTCGCGGCTCCCCACCTGCTAGCCCAGACTCAGGGAGCTTAGAACAAAGGAGCAGGTACCTGTCTGTGTCCCTGCCCCCCCTCGGGAAAGCCCTCGATCAGAGGACACATAGGATAGCCAGGAGGCAGTCTAAGACTGCGGATGGAAGAGAGAAGTACAGGGAAGGAAAAACCTGCTGGAGCCCCCTGAGAATCAGATCCTGGATCTAGCTGCTGGATAGATTGCTCCCCTCAGAAGGCACTCAAGGTTGCTGCAGGGATGAAAAATTGCTTGGAAGAAGCTGATAAGTGGTAAATGGATATCCCTTTCAGATATGAGTCAAGAAATGCATACACATATTTCAATGAAACTTTCTTGCATGCATGCGACTAGAATAACCACTCTCCTATCTACTCACCCGTCCATCCATCCATCTCTCCGTTCCTTCGCGATAGATAAAATATCCAGATCTGACAAAGTGTTCCACGTAATTAACAACTACCTCCTCATGAACTTTCTCTAACTCTTATACCTTATATAATTATGGAAATCCAGCTAGCTGTGTGCATATACACCTATCTACCCGACCTTTCATCCACCCACTCCTCGATCCATCTATCCATTCATCTAGCAACCAGCCAGTTATACACCTATCTATACATATAGAACTGTTTTTCTTTTTTTCCCTATAATAACCAAAGTATTGACTGCCTGCCTTGGAAAGAGAAAGAGAGTGGCTGCAAGAGGGAAAGATGAGAGGTAAATCAAACAAGGTGGGGGTTAGAAAAATAATGCAGACAGCTCCTAGCCCAGAGCGAATTCAACGGTATTTGTCAGCAGAGACAAGTTTAATGGAGGAAAGCTTCTGCAGCCTAAGACAGACGAGGCCAACTCAGGTAAGCAAAAGCCTGGGATAGAAGCTACAACGGGTGTAAATCCCAGTGGCCAAGCTGCCATCAGCCTAAAAAGCATAGGGGGGGGCAATCCTACGGAGAGTCTCAAACAACATAATAAAGGGTTGAAGCCCTTGTGGGAGAGTCAGAGACATCAACAGCAATGACCCATTTTGCTCAAGCAAGCATATGATTAACAAAGTAGGTTTTTATGGAGTTGCTAGCAAAGTTGAAAAATCACTGAAAACGGGCATTGCAGTGGCTCGTGCTGATTTGGGGCAGGTTGTCAATCGAGTGGAGCAGGTAGAGGAAAGACTAGCTCTACATGACCAAGCGGTGGAGGATATGCGAGAGCAGGTGAAAATCCTACAGAGCGCACATAGATTCTTATTGTAAAAAAATGGAGGACCAAGAGAACCGAAGCCCACGCAGTTTGTGTATACAAGGCCTACCGTAGAAATACGTGGATGGACTTACCTGCATTAATAAGCGGAGTATTCAAGCCCATATTGGAGAGGCAAGCATCAGAAATACTAAAAATTGATACAGAACCAAATAAGTTCCGAAAAAAAAAAAACATGGAAAAAGTTAATGGTATTTAACCACTTCAATACAGGGCACTTTCACCCCCTTCCTTCCCAGCCCAATTTTCAGCTTTCAGCGCTCTAGCGCTTTCAGTGACAATTGCGCGGTCGTGCTACACTGTACCCAAATGAAATTGTTATCATTTTGTTCGCACAAATAGAGCTTTATTTTGGTGGTATTTATTCACGACTCCGTTTTTTTTTTTTTTTTGCGATATAAGCGCAAAAAAAGCGGAAATTTGGGAAAAAAACAATATTTTCTTTTTTCTATTTGAAAAGAAATCCAATAAAATCAAATTTTGTCATAAATTTAAGCCAAAATGTATTCTGCTACATGTTTTTGGTAAAAAAAATTCCGTTAAGTGTATAATAATTGGTTTGTGTGATCACGGACATATGTACGCAAATGATCATGTACATATGTGTGCAGGTGATCACGTACATATGTGTGCAGATAATCATTGGGACATGTGATTTTAGTGGGACATATGTGGGGGACATGTTTTTATTATTAGGGACATGTGTTTTTATTATTTGGGGACATGTATGTTTTGGGACATGTGTGTTTTGGGGACATATGTGGGGACTGTTTTTGTACTGTGTGGTGTGTTGTGTGTTGACACTACACTGATGATCAGTGAGTAAAAAGCTGTGAAAAGCAGCCCATACTCACTGATCATCAGCCGGCTGCAGCGATCCGCTCTCCTCTCCTCTGCGATGACTTCCGTGTGAGGAGAGGAGAGCCGATTGCCTAGCAACCGGCTGTTTGTTTACATCACATGACGGCCGTGATTGGACACGGCCGTCATGTGATCAGGAGGGCCAATCACAGAGCCCTCCTGCCGATCTGAGATGTGCCGTGTCCGGGTGACACGAGCACATCGGGATCGCGCCGCTGCGCGGGCGCGCGCGCGATCCCGCTACTCCTGAAGGACGTTCCTGAACGTCCTATCAGGAGCAGGCGGCTCCCACCCGGCCGTATATATACATTGGCCGGGTGGGAAGTGGTTAAAGAAGGGAAATTGTTTATAGCAGGGGACTTAAATTTGGACCTAGACACACAGATGATTCCTCAGGGGATTCCCCCCATTTATCAAGATAAAGTCAGAATGAGATTAAGAAGCTGCTCTTACAATATCAGTTAGTTGATATATGGATGATCAAACACCCAGCGTTCATAGAATACACGTATGGGTATATGGGTCCTATTCGAGGATTGATTATATACTATTAGAACACCAACTTCTAAGCTCCTTGAAAGAAGATTATTAAATCTATCACATCTGTCTGATTATGCACACGTAGTAACTCAGATAGAAGTTCCATCGGTGACACGGAGGAACAATACTTGGAAACGGAATAAATCGCTCATCCCGGGTTCCTAGGGCTATTGAAAGAATAGAATGTGAGCTAGGGGAGTCCTTCTCATTCAATGATGCACCAGAGGTTTCCGCGTCCAATTTGTGGGAATCTCACAAGGCCTACATAAGGGGCATATTGATGGAAATAGGAGTGCAAAAGAAGAAAGAAAGAAGGGAGATTAAACCTCCTTTTTTTTTTTTTTTTTTTTTTATCTGTTTATTAGTATTATTCTTCATCGCAGATACATATTAAAATAAAACAAACCTAGAAAAAAACAAAAAAAACGTATTTATAGAATCCATACAACAAAAACATATTACATTCCAAACATATATATACAGTATCTCATAAAAGTGAGTACACCCCTCATATTTTTGTAAATATTTTATTCTATCTTTTCATGCGACTACACTGAAGAAATGTTGAGGGGTGTACTCACTTTTGTGAGAGTGTGTGTGTGTGTGTGTGTGTGTGTGTGTGTGTGTGTGTATATGTATATATATATATATATATATATATTAAAATAAAATAAAAACCTCCTCCCCAGCCCCAATTTCCCCTCCTCTCTCCCTACTCCCTCCCCCCCTCATCCCCAATCCCCCTCAGTCTATAAGCTCCCCTCACCATTCCTTCTTTCTTGAGTCATCATACCTTAATTATTCTATAACTTTTAAATTATCTATTTACCCCTATGCACTTCCATCAAGTCCTAAAATAAATGGTGTTAATCCTGGTAACAACAGCCAGAGTCTCCACATTTCACCAAATGTATTTGTTAAACCTCCTTTCTTGTATACCTGCCATTCTTTTAACAATACACCATTCACCTATATCCGCCATTCCTCATATGTTGGGCTTCTGGAGGATATCCATTTCATTGCTATTCATTTTCTTGCAATAAATAGTATTCTATTAATGATTCTAGTTGCTGGAGTATTTACTTATTTTTCTAGGTATTCTAACAAGCATATTATTGGATGTATCTGTATCTGGGTTTGGTACACCTGGTTAATCATTTCTATCACAGTCTGCCAATATCGAAACAATTTAGGGCAATTCCAAAGCAAATGCTTTAAGTCAGCAGATACTCTTGAACATCTTGGACATTTAGATTTTTCCTGTCTACCCCATTGATGTTGTTTAGCTGGTGTCCTATAAGCTCTATATATTATATATAATTGGATTAAGCATTGCTGTGAAGATATTGATACAGTTTGTATGGATTTCAATATACCCTGCCATGTTTCATCTGTAGTTTTTCCAAAATCTTTTTCCTATCCTTTTTAAGTTAAGCAGCTATTTGTTTCTCTTGCTTGCTCAGGCAAGAGATCAAACCCTTCTTAACCAGTTTCTTTGCTAGGGTATCCATAAGTGGCAAGTTTTGTCTGACTCTGTAGCACATGGCACAATTGTAAATATTAAAAAAAAGTAGGAGAAGGCAGTATGTATGTTTTCTGTAAATTTTTAAATGTTTTTAATAAATTGTTGGTGTAAAGCTGTGCAATATATTTTATCCCCTTTTCTCTCCATACTCCAAATCCTTTTAATTTGTCTAGTTCCTTATAATTTGTATTACCCCACAAGAGGGAGTATACTGATATGTAGTATTGCATAATATGTTTCATTTCCTGCCAGACTTTATGTACAAGTCCAAGAATTGTGCCTTGCCCATCAACCAGGCTACCTGATTGTATTTGAGCTATCAAATGGGATTGTGAAGATCTACTCAGAATTAGTGATTGAATAGGGACTGTCCAATCTATTACCTCCCATCCTGCAACTTATTGTAGTTGTGCTACTAAATACATTTTAGCATTTGGAACAGCAAGGCCACCCTTTTTATTTGGGAAGTTGTAATGTATTGTATGCATTTTAATTCTAGCATTTTTGCTCCTTACATATCAAGGTTCAAAAACAGGGAGTCTATTTTTTTTAAACCAGTTAAGTGGTATCCAGATTGGTGAATTTTGTAAGACAGGGCTCAAAATTTCAAGTCCTCACCTACTAGCCAGGACTCAAGGGTTACTCGCCACCAGTTGCCCCACCCAACCCCGCCCCGCCCCTAAACACGCCCGGTCCCACCCCTAAACACACCTTCATAAATTATCTCATTAAATTAGACTTAAAATGTTTTATGCAGAAAATAAATATAACCAACAACTTTATCCATGCCCACCAATGCACCCTGGAGCCTACCTATGCAGGGGAGTAGAGGAACAGGAGAGCCGCCCGGATGTTCAGTGCGCAGGGAACACAGCAATAACCGCTTTCATTTCAATTACAGAGTTCCCGCCACTCAACGTCATATACAGCCCCACCCCCTGGCCAGGAACTTTGAATGACAGATCACCTGTCCCAATTGGACGTGTGATCTGTCTATCAAAGTCCCGGGACCAGGGGGCGGGGCTGTATCTGTATCCGCGAGCGGTGGGGAACACGGCAATGTTAAATGAAAGCTGTTATCGCTGTGTTGCCCCCTGCGCTGCCCTTTTAACATCCGAGTGTCTCTCTCTCTCTTCCCCTCCGTGATCGCTGGGAGAAGGACTCCCATTCCACCCAGACTGCCGGCGGTGCTCACCCCCCTCTGCTCCAGCCAGCCCTTCCTCGCCAGCCCTCTAAATGCGAGCAGGCGAGTGCAATTTTTGAGGGCTGGTGTAAGACATAGAGTAACTGTGGGGCCCACGCCATTTTTATTACATTTGCTCACTTTACGACCGACAACGTTAGTTTGGACCATACTTTACTCTTCACATGTATCTAATAGGGAGGCTAGGTTATAATTAATATATTCTTTTAAATTTGAAGAGACCCTTATCCATAAATATTTAAAGGATATAACAACCTTTATTTTATGCTGTATTTGTGGTAAAGCCACTGTTAACTCATCAACGGGGAGTAGTACTGATTTTTCCCAATTTATAACAGACCCCCAGAATCTACCAACATTTTCAAGTAACTTTATCACATATGTTATGGATCGATCTGTGTCTCCCAAAAATAACACATCATTTGCATATAATGAAATTTTATCCAGTCTTCTTTCTTCTCTCGATGCCCTTAATAGCTGTTGTCTGTCTGATTTTTTTTTATTGCCAATGGTTCTATAGCCAATGCGAATTGTAACAGTGAAAGCGGCACCCCTGCCTGGTACCTCTAGTCAAAAAAATGCTTTGATATTCCTCCATTTATCTTTATACATGCTCGTGTCACTGTGTATAATAATTTAATCCACTTTACAAATCCTTTTCCCAACCCATATTTCTCCATAGCCTCCCATAGATATGTCCTTGATGCAATCAAATGCTTTGATAATATGGCTCTCTTCCCTACATTATCTGATGGTATCTGTAGGTTTAAAAAGTGTCTTAAGTTCGTTGTTGTGGACCTACCTGGTATAAAACCTGATTGGTCCACATGCACCAACTTATGTATAATCCTATTTAGCCTATATGTCAAGACCCTTGCCAGGATCTTAGCACCAGAATTTAATAGTGAAATTGGACTTAAACCTCCTTATAATCAAGAATTATAGCAACAGTTCCGACCTAAATGCATCCCAGAGAAGCAGGAACTAATTAGGAAAAGGGAAGAGTTAGCTCCCCTTATTGAACAAGAAACAAAACGTGCATTCCATATGGTTATGAAGGAGAAATTTCAGTGAGGTAACAAACCTGGGAAGTGGCAAGCAAAAGCTTTTCGGGAAAAGAAAAATGCATACTTTGTTTTAAAAATTTGTCATCGGAAATGGCCAAGGTTTTTCTTACATATTATAGTAAGTTATATAATGTGAGCCAGTCAGAAATCTTATGAGGAGACAAAAGAAAAACCTTAAAATACAACAGTACCTTCAAGGCATGGACTTCCTGTTTGTGCCTAAAGAGGAGCTAGATCAGCTAGAATGCCCACTCACACAGGAGGAGGTGACGAAGGCAATAAAAAATATGACAGCAGGGAAAAGAAGCTTTCAAAGGCGGCTACTCTGTAGGCTGTGTAAATATGTGCAATGGAGATATTTGCCAGCACAGCATGGATTGACAAGGTAGCGTCCAAACGGATTTTATTGCATGATCACAACACAAAGCAGTGCACTGCTTTGTCTTGTGATCATGCGACAAAATCAGTTTGGACGCTACCCTCTCGATCCATGGTGTGCTGGCAGATATCCCCATTGTGCCTTTCTGAACCAGTTCCCAACTGGCTGTTTCTGCAGCACCCAAATCTTTTAAAGCTTATCCAGGAACCTGTACGATGGGAATATGGAGTATGTGTAAATTATTTGAATGCACTGGGAGATGGGAGGAGTAATTGTTAGCTTATTTAACGCTCATTCTAAAAGGGGGGAAAGATCCAACAGCCCCTGCAAGCTATAGGCTGATGTTGACGTAAAGATATTCACAATGATATTAGCTGATGGACTAAAACTTTTAATGCCCAAATGGATCCATAATGATCAGGTGGGATTTGTATCGGGACAGAAGGGGAAAGATAATTGACTTCAGACACTATTCCTGATTCACCAAGCTAAACGAAGAAGGGATTCGGTTCTTCTCCTGTCAGACATTGAGAAAGCATTTGACAGGGTAGACTGAGGATTTATGTTTGAAACCTTAAGACATCTAGGAATAGGAAACAGGATAATGCGCTGGATTATGCCATTATACCATCCCCATACAACGAATATTAGGGTAAACGGAAGCCTATCCCCATCCTTTGAGTTATTTAACGGAACCAAGCAAGAGTGCCCCCTTTCACCAATGCTGTTTGTACTCACTCTGGAGCCCCTGCTGATGGCAAATTGGGAGAGTGGACATCAAGGGAGTCAGAATTGGAGAGAAGGATTATAAAGTGGTTGCATATGAAGATGACATTCTTTTTTACATTTCTAACCCTAGGCTGACACTACCAAATGTGTTGGAGGAAGTAAAGAGATATGGGTTATTATCAAATAAAAAAAAAATGAATACATCTAAATCAGAGATTCTGTATATAACAGTGCCATTGAGAGAGCACTTGGCAATCCAGCCTATGTTCACCTTTGTGTGGCGTAAGGAAGAACTGGGGTACCTCAGAATTAAATGAACAACATCATTGAAGGCACTGTATAAGGCCAATTATATTCCTTTACTTAATATAATCAAAGAAACTTAAATTCCCCCAAATATAGGCCCATTTCTTGGTTAGGTAGAATAAATGCATTAAGAAGCTTAGAACTATTATATTGAAGTATATATGGGCACATAGGCACCTTAGGGTCTCATATGCTGTGTCGGCTAAGGAGAAGACAGCAGGTGGGCTGGCATTACCAGATCTTAAAAGGTATTATCAGGCGGTCACTATTTCACGGTTAGCAGATTGGATTCAATCCCAATAATAAAGATAAAAGTTGGGTTGAGCTAGAGTTTGCACAAAGTAAAGTAGACTTGGGTAAGATGGTTTGGATTCCACGACCATATTGAGATTTGGCAAATAGCATAAATCCACTGACAGGAAACATTTTTAGAATATGGGCTAGCCTGTGTAGGCACTATCACTGGGAGCACAATTCACCTTTGATTTGATTAATAGACACAAATTATTTTACACCTGGGAAGGAAGGTTATTTATATTTTTATTAGATGGGCAAAAAAGGATATAATACAGCTACAAGATTTGATGATAGGGAACAGGGTTTGCACATTTTTTTTAATTAAAGCAAAAATGTGGTAGTATGCCATTAGATAAATTGAGACATGCACAAATACAACACTTTGCACATTTAAGCCAATAGAAAAACTGTTCAGTTAGCTGTCCAGCACAGCATCTCAAAAATGTATATGGTGCTAGTGAAAGAAGAGCAGGACCTGTGGGTAGGATTAACAGAGCATCAGAAGAGGAGAATACTAAAACTAGTGTGTTTTTCCTCAAAGGATTCTAGGACGACAGAAATTAGTTTCAAACTTTTTGCTAGATAGTACGTGACCCCTCTGAAGCGTGGAGCTTTGGGGCGGAATCCCCCTGTGTTGGAGGGGATGCGGTTCACCAGGAACCTTTGGGCACCCGTGGTGGGAATGTACTAAGATACAGGCCTCCTGGAGGGAGATCATTGAGGTTATACAGGAAATAACAGGGGAGCTTACACAGGCTGAACCCTAGAGATGTGTATTTCATAAAACAGATAAATCTATAGCACGATATAGGATATCTCTGGTACCACACCTATTAAATGCAACTAAAGGCCTGATCCCCAGGTACTGGCAAACACGAACTCCAAGTGTGTTTTTTTTTTTTTATGCAGTCGAGCTTCCTGCATTTGAGGAAACCGCAGGGGTCAGCAGAGCTGGAGTGCAATGGCAGAGTCTTGCCCTGGGCAAACTTTTTTTTTTTTTTATAAAAAACTTTATTTAAACTTCAAAATTATATACATAGTAACATTACTGCATTTGAATAACTTCAGTTACAAAGTTTTGTACAATGCCATTACTTTTTTCCCCATATAATTTTTGAAATCATATTATATATTGGCAACCCAACATTTCCATATAGTATTTTTCCAGATAAGCTGTGCCTTTTCTTCTCCCATTTTTTGATCCAGAAAAAAATAATGCTCACATTTAGAAATTATGATTTTGCATGCCTTGCTAACAAATAGGACTTATTTTCTAAAAACTAAAAGGTTACGGACATACCATAAAACTTCTTTAAGCATGCAAAAGAAAATCAAGGCAATTATTGCTTTGTACTTATTAATTTTCCATGCTGTGTTAAACAAAAAATAATCTAGACATGTCACCCCAGCTACTTCTGCCAGAAATGGCTTAAAGTTATCTCTGACTTGGGATGCAAAATCACAACTCCAGAATAAATGTTTTACAGTTTCTCTCCCCCCACATTCAGATCTATGGCATTGCTCTGATGCAGTAAGGTGTCTGGATTTAAAGAAATTTATGGTTGGCAATAGACATGTGCAGAGTAAAATATTTCGTTTCGGAATTTCGTTTTCGTCTGAAAACTTAATTTATTTAGTTACTCCCGAAATTCGTTTTTATTTATTTCGTTTTTCGTTCAAAAATTGCATTCGTCCGAAAATCCACATGAATTACGGTCGAATCTGTCTTTGAAGGTTTATAGTGTCTGTCGAATGTATAAAGAAGATTCGACGGAGCTAGTATATATAGCATACTTTAGAACCCTATTAAAGTCTATGGGACTCCAACGTTCAAAATCTAAAGTGCTAATTTTAAAGGCTAATATGCAAGTTACTGTCCTAAAAAGTGTTTGGGGACCCGGGTCCTGCCCCAGGGGACATGTATCAATGCAAAAAAAGTTTTAAAAACTGCCGTTTTTTCGGGAGCAGTGATTTTAATAATGATTAAAGTGAAACAATAAAAGTGTAATATTCCTTTAAATTTCGTAGGGGGGGGTTGTCTATAGTATGCCTGTGAAGGGGCGCATGTTTCCCGTGCTTAGAACAGTCCCTGCACAAAGTGTCATTTATGCAGGAAAAAAAGTCCTTTAAAATCACTCGCAGCTATAATGAATTGTCGGCTCCCGTAATACAGAGAACACTCATTGAAAGTCATTGATAAAAAAAAAAATAAATAAATAAAAAAAAAGCGTGGGGGTCCCCCAAATTCAATTACCAGGCCCTTCAGGTCTGGTATGGATATTAAGGGGAACCCTGCCTCAAATTTAAGAAAAAATTTGACGTGGGGTTCCCCCTAAATATCCATAACCAGACCCTTCAGGTCTGGTATGGATATTAAGGGGAACCCCGCGTCAAATTTAAAAAAAAATTGACGTGGGGTTCCCCCTAAAAATCCATACCAGACCCTTTATCCGAGCACGCAACCTGGCAGGCCGCAGGAAAAGAGGGGGGGACGAGAGAGCGGCCCCCCCTCCCTCCTGAACCGTACCAGGCCACATGCCCTCAACATTGGGAGGATGCTTTGGGGGTCTGTGACCCCTCAAAGCACCTTGTCCCCATGTTGATGAGGACAAGGGCCTCATCTCCACAACCCTGGCCGGTGGTTGTGGAGGTCTGCGGGCGGGGGGCTTATCAGAATCTGGAAGCCCCCTTTAACAAGGGGACCCCCAGATCCCGGCCCCCCCCCTGTTTGAAATGGTAAGGGGGTACAAAAGTACCCCTACCATTTCACAAAGAAAGTGTAAAAAAGGGTTAAATAAAACAAACACACTTTTGAAAAATTCCTTTATTAAAAATAAAAAAATAAAAAAAAGATTCCAGCGGCGGTAATCCACTCTTGCTATCCAGCGACGGACGGTCATCTCTCCAGCGATGTCTCATGTCATCCAGCGCAGCGAATCCTCCGTCCTTCTTCTGTCTCCGTGGAGGAGACACTACAGACATTCCGGCGGCTTGACGTTTCTTATATACGGTGGGCGGGGCCACCCGTCACCTGACCCCGCCCCCCTCTGACGCAAGGGGAAACCCGGGGTTCCCCGTGACGTATGGGTGACCCTGCCCCCCTCTGATGTAACACAGGCAGGTTTCCGTTACATCAGAGGGGGGCGGGGTCACCCATACGTCACGGGGAACCCCGGGTTTCCCCTTGCGTCAGAGGGGGGCGGGGTCAGGTGACGGGTGGCCCCGCCCACCGTATATAAGAAACGTCAAGCCGCCGGAATGTCTGTAGTGTCTCCTCCACGGAGACAGAAGAAGGACGGAGGATTCGCTGCGCTGGATGACATGAGACATCGCTGGAGAGATGACCGTCTGTCGCTGGATAGCAAGAGTGGATTACCGCCGCTGGAATCTTTTTTTTATTTTTTTATTTTTAATAAAGGAATTTTTCAAAAGTGTGTTTGTTTTATTTAACCCTTTTTTACACTTTCTTTGTGAAATGGTAGGGGTACTTTTGTACCCCCTTACCATTTCAAACAGGGGGGGGCCGGGATCTGGGGGTCCCCTTGTTAAAGGGGGCTTCCAGATTCTGATAAGCCCCCCGCCCGCAGACCTCCACAACCACCGGCCAGGGTTGTGGAGATGAGGCCCTTGTCCTCATCAACATGGGGACAAGGTGCTTTGAGGGGTCACAGACCCCCAAAGCATCCTCCCAATGTTGAGGGCATGTGGCCTGGTACGGTTCAGGAGGGAGGGGGGGCCGCTCTCTCGTCCCCCCCTCTTTTCCTGCGGCCTGCCAGGTTGCGTGCTCGGATAAAGGGTCTGGTATGGATTTTTAGGGGGAACCCCACGTCAATTTTTTTTTTAATTTGACGCGGGGTTCCCCTTAATATCCATACCAGACCTGAAGGGTCTGGTTATGGATATTTAGGGGGAACCCCACGTCAAATTTTTTCTTAAATTTGAGGCAGGGTTCCCCTTAATATCCATACCAGACCTGAAGGGCCTGGTAATTGAATTTGGGGGACCCTCACGCTTTTTTATTTATTTATTTATTTATTTTTTTATCAATGACTTTCAATGAGTGTTCTCTGTATTACGGGAGCCGACAATTCATTATAGCTGCGAGTGATTTTAAAGGACTTTTTTTCCTGCATAAATGACACTTTGTGCAGGGACTGTTCTAAGCACGGGAAACATGCGCCCCTTCACAGGCATACTATAGACAACCCCCCCCTACGAAATTTAAAGGAATATTACACTTTTATTGTTTCACTTTAATCATTATTAAAATCACTGCTCCCGAAAAAACTGCCGTTTTTAAAACTTTTTTTTGCATTGATACATGTCCCCTGGGGCAGGACCCGGGTCCCCAAACACTTTTTAGGACAGTAACTTGCAGAATCTTTTCTCTCTGTCAAATCTTTTTTCTCTGTCGAATATTTTCTCTATATAATCTTGGACTAATAGAGGTAAGGTTAGGCACATTCGACCACAGGTTCTATAGACACAGATTGTTGTCAGAGTCATGTCGAATCTCCTATTCTATATCGAACTGTTGTAACAATGAAAACGAAAATAAAGCATTTATTTATGTCGGATCTTTCGTTTTTCGGATTTTGTGCTTTCGTTATCGTTTGTCAAAACGAAAACGAAAATAGCTGAAATTCGGACGAAAATGCATTCGGACGAAAACGAATGCACATGTCTAGTTGGCAAACATTCATGCAAGCCCAGCCATACAATCAATGTCCCACTATCTTTTTGTGACCCCTTTTACCTGTACCTTCTTCCACACTAAATCGCTTTGATTAGAGTTTATTCCTAATACAGAGGACACCAGTTCATCTTTTCTTAGCCAGTTCTTGAGAAATTGTTTGTTCCCCATCTTTTCTCCTAGTTCATTCAAATGATTTACTTCTCTAAATTTCTTGAGGATTAAGTAAATAAGTAAAATGGAGGTACCACTAGCGCATATGGTTTGGTTAGATCTTTTTGAACCATTTCACATTTAATGAACCACCAACCTGCTAGATATCTAATCATAATTGTTGCCCGATCTGCCTCTTTCAACATTCTGAGAATAAGGCACCAGTAGTGCAAGTGTATAAAATTCCTTATATTCGGGAAGTCAAAACCACTATTCAATTGTCAGCATTATTTTAAAGCGGGATAAGCGCTCCATTTTAGGTCCCCAAAAAATAAGAATATTTGTCTTGTGATCCTTTGTATCCACAAATCTGAGGGTGGAAACACTAGTGTGGTATACAGCAACAGGGGTAATGTAATGGCTTTAACCAATTCAGCCCCGGAAGATTTTACCCCCTTCCCGACCAGAGCACTTTTTGTAATTCGGCACTGGGTCGCTTTAACTGAAAATTGCGCGGTTATGCGATGAGGCTCCCAAACAATATTGACATCCTTTTTTTCACACAAATAGAGCTTTCTTTTGGTGGTTTTTATTTTTTGTGCTATAAACAAAAAAAGAGCGACAATTTTGAAAAAAAACGCATTATTTTTTACATTTTGCTATAATAAATATCCCCCAAAAATATATAAAAAAAACTATTTTTTTCCTCAAGTTTAGGTAGATACATAATTCATCTTTGGTGGTGAAGTTTATTTGGGCTCGCAAAAGCCCTCCCATCGCTTATAGCATTCTGCTGAAAGACAAAGATAGAGGAGGAGTAGCATTGCCAGAATTTAAAAAATACTACGAAGCAATAGTGATCTCTAGACCAGGGGCGGACTGACCAAAGGGTACAGAGGATTAGAGGAGATGCCTCGCCTACCTGCTGGAGGGGTTGCATGGCACTGGGGACTTTTAAACATCTGTGATGGGAATGCCCTAAAATAATACCCTATTGGTATAAAATAATAGAAATAATATTTTTGATAACAGGGGAAAGGATTGAAAAACACCCATGGGTATGCTTGTTATGGCGGACACAGACATTTTTGACACAGTTTTGGGACCATTGTCATTTATACAGTAATCAGTGCTATACAGATTCCTGTGTAAATGACACTGGCAGCGAAGGGGTTAACCTCTAGGGGGCAGGGTAAGGGTTAAGTGTGTCCTGGGGCATGTTTATAACTGTGGGAGGGCGTGGCTATGTGTGGCATGTCACTGATCTCTGCTCCCGATCACAGGGAGCAGAGATCAGTGACACTGTCACTAGGCAGAACAGGGAGATGCTTGTTTACATTAGCATCTCCCCGTTCTTCCTCCCCGTGAGACGATCGCGGGTATGCCCGCAGTGATCGAGTTTGCGGGACTCACGGAGGTCCCGGCTGGTGCTCGCACGCGATGGCATGGCAGCAAATATAAAGGGACGTACAGGTACGCCCATTTGCCCAGCCGTGCCATTCTGCCGATGTACATCAGTCGAGAACCAGTTAACAACTAAAGTCTTCCCAGACAATGTAAGTTTCCTTAAGTTCAGCTTCCTATTAACGTTAGCAGACAACTCCTTTAAACTCGTCTCACCTTTCAAATCCAAGCAAAGGTTACATCCAGTACTTTTGTTTCCTTCACAATAGGGACACCGTCTGAACGGCAACATCCCGCCCCAAGCTACATATGCTGCTTTAACTCCAACTAACTGCCATTCCAGATGTTGAACAAAAGATTTTAACATGTAAATTGGCTCTATTAAGCTCTTGTTGTGTCTGCCCCAAGAGGACAAGATCATCCATATAGGACATGGCTTTAACCCTTTGTTCACCACTCCCTGGAACAAACATACCTCTAAAAAGTTTGTCTTTTTGAACATATTTCAATAGAGGTTCGCTAAACACTTATAAAAACCAAGGGGGAGAGAGGGCAGCCCTGTCTTACTCTTACAGGAGGTTTGCAGGGATACCCATCTTATGGATAACTTTGAAAAGTGTGCAATACTGTATCAAAGGCCTTCATTAGATCTATAGTTTCAATTAACATTGGCTGGTTATTTATTTGGGCGTAGTAAATCAGGCCATGCAAGAGAATAAGATTATCTAAGATCCTCCTGCCTGGTACAGCGCATGTCTGTTCACTATACCTCTGATGTGGTTTGCAATTATTTTAGCAATAATTTTATGATCTATTTTAAGCAGTGTTATTGGTCGCCATTTTTTAAGCTCTCTCTTGTCACATTTTTTATATATTAGAGTGATGAAACCCTGCCTCATTGTATCCGAGATATTCCCAGTTAAAAGGATATATCGTACTATTTCCAGGATATGTTCTACAATAAAGCTCCAGGCTTTCTTATAATATTCAACAGGGTGACCGTCTCCCCCTGGGGTTTCCCCACCATCATACTTCCCACAACAGCAAAGATTTCCTCTATTGTAACTGGACTAGCCAAGACTTGTGATAAGAGACTATCCCTTCATGTGATAAGTTTGAGTCAAGAATGGAGCAGTACTATGTAATTTCTGTAATTTCTTCTGTACTTTCACCCCTATGACCACAAAAGCGCTTCTTGTAAAAGTTTGTTGATACCATGGCTTCTCCCTTGACTTCCCCTTGTTCTGATGCTACTGGGGTGAGTAAATCTTTTGTTTTAAAACTTTTGCTTAAAAAATATCTAGTACATTTTTCCCCTTCTTCCAAATTCTATATCTTTGCTTTGAAAATTATACTTTTGCCTCTCTCTGGAATCAATTGTTTTTTCTCTATCCTAATTTGTGTCCGTTCTTCCTCCATATCATGGCCCATATCCCTCAATCTAAATATAGTTTGAAGCCTCAGGTTTATGTTTTTTTCCTTCTTTCGTCTTTCTCTAACCATTATAAAACTATGGGTCTGGAAGAATTTTTGTATTTGTTTTTTACACCAGTCCCACCAGTTTAATGTACTAGAGCAATCGCTTTTCCGTAGCACCCATTTAGAAAATCTATACTCCAATTTCCTTAGTACGTTAGCATCCTCTAGCATTTTGCAATTTTAGTTTCCACAAGCCTTTACCATGGACAGCATCAGGATCTATTTGAAATTCTGCACTTAATGCATGTGATCAGAGAATATATTTTCAACTAGAGAGAAATTAACGAGTTTCAAATTCTTACTATACAACACGTAATCAATCATGGATTTATACTTGACACTATCTGCATAAAAGGTATACCTACTTTTTTCATCTTTACCTGCCTTCCAAGCATCACGGTAATGCAGATCTTCGATTCTCTGCATAAGTAGAATGGAAGACTTATCCAGCCTACTTTCACTGTGACCTATACGGTCCTGCAGATCTCGAATTGTATTAAAGTCTCTTGCAATACTGGTGTGCATTTTCCCAGGTAGGTGCATTAATATTTCCTCTAAGAACTCAACTCTCTCCTTATTATCTGCAGGAGCATAAACGTTAAAAAGCCTTATTTTTGCCCCCAAAAATTCTAGTATAACTTTTAAACATCGACCAAGGACAATAGTTGTATAAGATACACATTTTGCAGCTCTATTTTTTATTCCCCCACTCCCTCATTCCTAGAAGAATAAGCAGGTGACCATACATCCTCCCCACATGGCCATTCCTGCCCACTGGGATATCTCTGGTACATTCTTGCGAACAAATTATATCGGCTCTCCAACTTTTTAGCTCATGCATTACTGACGCTCTTCTAATAGAGAAGCCAATACTCCTAACAATAACAGAAGTAACCATTAAACTCATTACAACTATTAAAAAAAAGAGATATGACCGATTAATACTCCCATCCATCGTTACACATCAACACCATCCTCACTACCTCTTATCTGTATAACACTTTCAAATGCAGTTACTTGATCAAACATTACAAAATCATTAACAGGCGACCCTGTAACATCAGGATCCCCAAAAACTGACAGAGGAGAGAATCCCCCCACAATGTCAGACAGCCCAGAAGGGGACTCGGGTTCCATCCTAAAACGTTTGGATGCAGAACCTTGATCCTCCTCAAGTTGGTACTTAGTACCAGAGTTCTGAGCACAAGGCAGGGAAGTGTTTCAGTCTTTTCTGCCTCCACTCTCCCCTCCCCCCCCCCAACTCTGGTCATTGTTCTCTCCCTCTACCTCCATATGATTGACAGTGGACCCTTGGCTCAGCAGAAAGCTAAGGGGAAACTAGTACAGAGATATTGTACAATGGGTATGCATAAATAAAAGGGCTCTATGGTGGACATACCAGTTAGTGCTGTAGATAAGGTATAAAGACTCCCAGTGTACATTAAAGCGGAAGTAAACTCTCCCACTCTGATGCTTCTCTTCATTTAGTCCATTATAATAAGTAATTATCAGACTACAGCCACTATAATCCAGCCCAAATCGCATATTACTTATGGTTTAAAGAAACTTTAAAAAACTTGTTTCCAGGGGTTAGGCAGCACCATCTTAAGTATTGTTTTCTGAGTCCACAGTGGAGTGTATTTCCGCCCTTACATTGAGCACTTCCTGTACTGTTAACCAAGCCTCCTTCTCAATCCAACGTTTCTATGGCAACCCTGCTTCCCTGTTCATAGCTGACTTGTTTTATTTCATAGTATTTACTTGTGCCGATGTCTAATGTTTCCCTTTGTCAGTCTTATCAGCTTCAGGTGATAAGACTGCAGTAATGGCCAGGTTTACATTGTATGTCATGTCAGATGGTCACATGGTGTGTAGGAGGAAGCTCTGAATGAGTCTGAAGTCTCCTGGGAGTTCAGTGTTGTGCTGTAGGAAGTCCTGATAACAGATAGATAAGACATAGAAAGTGTGCCGTAAATCAGGGGAGATCTGGGCATGCTCAGTGACTTCATTCTAAAGAACAAAAAGGAATATAACAATACTAAGCAAGTAAGGAGATATCTACAAGCAGTGTTCATTAGGGTTTTTTATGCTGATTTACATGGGACAAAGTTGTGGGGGAGGGTTTACAAACACTTTAAAGAGTAAGGTTCTAATAATGGCAAAGGAATAGTAGGAACTGTTTCCCGTTGACCTAGCATGTCACAAAATCCCTCAAAAGAGAGGGGCTTAGGGAAAGTCAAAGAGTGCAAACCAACTTGTTGGAGAAGGACTCCACTGCAGAGAGGAGTGTGGAATTAAATGAGATGCCATTCTCAAGGATAGATTTTTACCAGGATAGGTAGTGGAACTGGATTGAAAACCGGATGGTCTACAAAGTGTTTCAGAAGCAGGAGCAGCAATGGGAAGGTGCCTCCTCTGGTTGAATGGCAGAAGAATGAGCTTATGCAACACTCCACCTAGAAGATGACATCAGCATTCAGTTCCCACAGCTTTGAGCGTTGGTACTGTAAGATGGTGATGGCAGGAATTTTAAAATGGTACCAAAGTATACCAGCTATGAGGTAGCTACCAGGGCTTTAGATTGCTGGTTGCACTCATTGCATGAGTCTTCAGAGACTGGGTCACACCAAAAGTGGTGCCCAAAAGTCACATTCTGAATGACTTACAGGATCTGGATCTAGAGAATGTTCTGCAGATAATTAACACAGTATACAGAGGTATACAGAGGTCTGGAAAGCACCACAATGCAGAGCCCAGTGACCGAAGGTCACATTTCAGACCAGCCTCACAAACGGTTTCCAGTCCAGCAGTCCAGCAGGGTCTGGGAATGGTATCTACAATTGTCTGGATAGCTGGTGTATAGAGACTAGCTCAAGCTGCGTTTTTTTTTTTGTATGTGTTGAGTGAGGTAATTGGAGAAAAAGAAAATAAAAAGACACAATTATAGTTCATTTTTCTCAGCAGAGCTGAGGAAAATGAGTCCTTCATTCTGGGACATGCTCGCATGACCATTTGAGGCAGGGTTATACTGGGGCTGGCTTGATGTTTCTTGTCTGCCAGCGTTCCAAACCTCCAGAAGGTGGCAGTATAACCCAAATATTTAGGAAAAACTAAATCCACGTGTCCTTCAATGGACAATAAAAAAAAAATCTTCTGTGTTAAAAAAAAAAGGGGGGCAAGTTGTTATATATATATATATATATATATATATATATATATATATATATATATATATATATATATATATAATATAATATAATTTTTTTTTATTTTTTTTTTATGCGTGCACTGTCAGCCTATTTAAAAGAAATGGGCTGCCTTAACTCAGCATGCCTTCATGTAATAATGCATAATGTGAATCTACCTTTAGAGCAGGTGGAAGCAAGAAAGGGTGACTATGGTGCCTCTTCATGTCATGACATTAAGGAGTCCTATGGGGACTCCTTGAGGACCCTGTAAAGCAGTGGTCATCAACCCTGTCACAGGGCCCACTAACAGGCCAGGTTTTATGTATTACCTTGGAGAGATGCAGACTAGAATACTGCAATCACTGAGCAGTAAATTATATAATCTGTGATGTATTTCAGTTATCTTGCAAACCTGGCCTGTTAGTGGGCCCTGAGGACAGGGTCGATGACCACTGCTGTAAAGTACACTTCTGCCAGCCATGAGCAGCATCAACGTCAGCAGCAAGTGACATAGAAGCTTCAAAAATTATCCTCCCACATCCACCCAGTGGATAAAAGGGAAAGGTGTTTGTTTTCTGTTAATTTGAGATACATTGGTTGCATTTGTCCCCATCACTTCCTTTCCAGGATTCAGAGGAACTTCACTCTATTTAGGGACACCTTTTAGTACAAAAGGGAAAGTTATATTACAATGCTACATGTGCCCTCCTGTCCCAGTAACCTACATTGTTTGCCTTTCCTGATTTCATAGGGATAATGAGGCTACAGCTTTCTAAATCACAGCCAGTAGAAAAAAATGACATAAGTTCTAACACTTCCTCATTCTGCTCATAGCTTTACTCCTGCTGCAGAGATAATGTGCCATGTTCCTTTGTTCACACATCTGGTTATGGTGTAACCATATGTAGCTGATGAAGCTCAAGAGCTTGACAGTACATGCATCACCACTTTAACAAAGTACAAAGTATTTTCTTTTAATTGTTGAGTTTGATTTGTGAAAAACTAATTGATCATAAATGTGTATTTTATTTAATACTTTAGTATGAAAACTATGTAACTGTATTAATGTACCTTCTACTCTGCAGATGTAACATATGAGGATCAACTAAAGTGGTATTTAAATTAGGCAGAATTTTTGGAACAAAGAGTTGTTGTTTTTTAACCATAGAATCTTCTTTCTCATCTGAAAGTCACACCAAAGCAGACCTTACTACCAGAGATCTGGTTATGCTGGCAGTTTACACTATGTTATTTCACAATAAAGCCTGTCAGCATGTCAGCAGTATGTGGTATTGGTTGGGATTTGAGAACTGGAGACTGGTATCTCCTGTCTCCAATATCAGATGTCGTTAAATTAAGAACAACTGTTCTAGAATGCTAGCTATAATTGCCTTTGCCATGTGGGTAGATGACAAACGTTTAATTTGCCTGTTAGGATCTGTGTCTTTCCAGGAAGTGGTTATATTTAAATTAACTATTCAATGGAGTACTGTATTTTTCTTTACCAGAAATAAATATGTTGCAAAAAGTATTTATATTGGGATGTTTTAGCGCCAAGAAGATTATCCAGTGTTGGTTGTACACATCCTAAAAGTTCTATGTTTATTGTATGGTATATCTTCTTGTATCAGGGGATGAGGTTTCTTAATGTAAATATATTTTTTGGGGCATTTAAGTTTTTCTGTTTCAATATTATTATTGGCATTTTTGTAATTAAATTGAGAATGCAGTATAAATTGTTCAAAGGCAAGGTCAGTTAAATACCTGCATCACATGCTGGAGTAATTTCCAACAAAAAAATGTGCATAAGACAATGATGACGGGTGATTGCACATAGAAACAAATCACAAAGAATAGAACAAAATACCCATTAACACATTTTAAAATTGAAAAAGATGTGACAAGTCTCTAACAAGTGGGAACCATACTCAAATGTTAGGGGTAAAGTGCCTGCCAGATATAAACGCGTATGTTAAAGACTGTCCACGTATAGGTTGACCTGTAGCCAATGTTATGCTATCAGAGCATCATCAATAGAGAAAGGAAAAAAAAGAAGTGAGGAAAGAATGGAAAAGCAGAGGAAAAGAAAACAGCCCACCCGGGAGCCCAGTCCCACTGCCACCACAGCAGCCATTAAGCAGGGGGTTGAGGATATTGTATCCACAGGTTCCAGTCCTCAAATCGTGAAGTAGTATCTTGCAGAATGCTCACCATCTTTTCATTATTATTACCCATGATAGTTTTCACTTCATTACCGTCAGGTCTACAACTGCACTATTCCAAGCAGTCGCATTAGCTATCTTAGCAGACAGGAATGGCATTTTAGTTTTTATATGAAAAATGTAGATATGCAGTAATTAATATATGTAAGATTTATTTATAGAGAGCAATTTGTTTTCTGATATTTTATCTGCTTGAACAGATGAGTCTCCACTGTGCTCAAAGTCAGAATAGAATACCAAGACTGCGAGTAGGGGGAGATGCTCTGACCTGGGAACCCTGAAAATAAAAAAATGTAAATTCACCCAGTGAATGAGTAGTTCTGTGTTTTAACAAACTAGTATCTGACCTTCTTTGTGGAGCAAAGGGAGATGCTTGGAACATGAAGGTGGCTGGAAGCGTGAAGTTGTAATAAGGGACTTAAGTGAGAAAAGCATTTTCATTGTATTCTTGCATTATGCAGAGTATGTTTTGCATTGTTAGAAATAGGTTTCAAGTTGCATTCAGTGTACCAGGTTCTAAGTAACTGTTTAAATGTTTTGAGACATTGGTTCTACAACCACATGAAAACATTTGACTAGTTCGTTTTCAAATTACGGCAGCTTTCAACACACAGCTACTGTAGCAAAGTTGATGACTGACATACCTTAACGCCCAATTTGTATTAACGCTCTATGTGTATATGTTGATTTCTCTTGTGTCAGTCCAGTGCTTCCTGTGACAAAAAAGATCTGCTACGGTTTTAGGAAATTCTGGGGAAAATGTGATAGAACGAAAGGCATCCAATGTGATAAAACATCTGGCAGAGGAATTATGTGTTCAGTTCTCTCCACTGGTGCATAGCCTCAGCCCGCTAACAAAGCCACAGTCAGGGATGACTGCTTTTTATCTACAAAATGACAGACACAGACACAGCACTGCCTGCATGCTTATTGGTAGCCTGTGTGTCCTGTCTAGTTAGATTGTTTCTATTTTAGCTAGGAGAGACTGAAATGGCTTTGTCCGCTGTATTTGTAGTACAGTAGTTTCGGAAATATCCCTTGCAGAGTGCCTGATATTTCACAGTGTTGCTTGCTAATGGCAAAATTGAGCAAATCCTATAAAATATTTCATACTTGATAAAAAAATGCATTTAAAACTAGTTTAGTACAGAACACCATTATGAAAATCTTTAGTGAGATTTTCATAGCAGAATTCCTTTTCTAGCTAACCTTCAGTCCATGTTTGTGAATAGGAAGCCAAAGAGGATTCTGTGATTTCCCCAAACGTAATATCAGCATTCTTCCTTACATCTAAAAGACAAAATATGTGAAAAGATGTTCAGAATATTTTAGCTGCCCCACAGCACATAACCCCTTAAGTCCAGCAAACCTCATGACTGTGGTTTACCACAATGGCTTCCAAACACTGTTGTTCTGGGTAGCAATATTATCACAGTTCCCTGCCATTAAAAACATTTTTTTGTACTAAATACCATTATTTCCCTGTACTGGAGCCCCAAATTACCTAATTGTGAGGAAGTATACTGGACAGACATTAAAACCGAAATACAGATGCAAACAGAAGTTTTTAAATTGCTTCCTCAGCAGTGCAGTTAAACCAAATAGTTTCTTATTTGGAAGTATTTTAGGAATTTTAGACAGAAAAAGGAACAAAATCTAAACCATATTTATTGCAATGTTTTGGCTAATCCATGTGCGTCAGAGGGACTCTCAAGCATTGTCATTGTGTACTCTGCATCTTGGCTGTTCTAATATCTACTTGCCCCAGGGCCTACAGCTCTGAATTGTGACCTTTCAAGTAAATTTAGGATAAGTGCTTGGAAAAAACTGAAATGAACTGGACCAGAATGTTTTGTAATTTTACAGTTTATGATTGTGCCAGGAGAAGACTTTCTGATTTCATATCATGTCCTCTAAATTCTAGCAGAACTCCAACTAAAACTGTGACCCCAGCAAGCAGTAACCCTCAGCTGTGGCAGCTATGGGATAGCTGTGACTCAATAAGGAAAGGGATGGTCGGCACTCAGGATGACATCCGAAATAGTATTCCTTTATTAAATACATGTACAGAGTTGTAAAACAGCCATTGACTAAGGACTAACATCCAAAACGCGTAGACTGTTTTACAACTCTGTACATGTATGAAAGGAATGCTATTTTGGATGTCAGCGTTTATGTGGGAAGGTTGCAGCACCTATACACTTGTTTTCCTTAGCTGTGACTAAACATTTTGAATTCCCAAACTGCAGTTCATTCAACATGAATTCATACAGAGAATTCACCAGTGGGACAGTGACACTGAACAGAGTCCGCTTCATGGTTATTATTCTTTAGGCTCACATATATGCGGTGCAAGAAACACAGTGAATCCTATGCGTTTCCCGCACCTCACTGAAATCGAACGGCGTTCATGCAAACTGCAGGGGGGTCTCAATGTTAAGTTAATGACACCTCAAAACAGTTCACAAAACACAGAATCAGATTGCATAGGTGTGAACACCCATGTGATCCGATTCCATTGCTGGGGGGGGAAAGGGTCCTGCACCTTTTTTGTGTGGATTTTGTGCACTTTGAGCCATACAAATGAGTGACAGACATCGCATCGAAATACATGCGATGTGCCACACTGAAAATATGTCAACCCAGCCTAATTGTTTTTTTTACTATTATTATCTCTTTCGTTTTTTCAATGGATCTTGGTTGTTATGCGACCATAGTCCCTAAAGGAGTAGAAACTTTTAGAGGAGCAGATCCCCAAAAGATTAATATGTAGGTAATGAAGATGGATCAGTATATGGGTACTTGAAATGTTAAGTTACTAAGAATTTGATGGCACCATTCCTGTTTTATGAACATATTCAGCACCTCAGTGTACTTGCAACAGTGTATTTATGAAAGCTTTATTTGTTCCGCAAATGAGCCAATAATTAAACATCTGGGATCTTAAAAAGTAAAGCAAGAGGGGCACTATCCAAGTCCTCTTTATATAAATCAAACATGTTTTGCCAATTGGAAGAACCGAAAAAACTCTGGATAGCCGCACTCCGGATCAGGTAAAATAGATTGTGCCTTTATTAATTCCACTAAACAACCTTCACATCATACGAGTCACAACAGCAAAGGGAATATAGAACAGGGAATTCTGACGCGTTTCACGCTGAAATGAGCACTTACTCAAGCTATGAAATGCGTCAGTATTCCCTGTTCTATATTCCCTTTGCTGTTGTGACTCGTATGATGTGAAGGTTGTTTAGTGGAATTAATAAAGGCACAATCTATTTTACCTGATCTGGAGTGCGGCTATCCAGAGTTTTTTCGGTTCTTCCATTTGGCTAGTGTAATCGGCCTGCACCTGGGACCCCTATGCGTTTGGAGCGGCCAGTTTCCTGGTGGATCAGCCTGGAGCGGTGGATCCTTCCTTCTTGGTTTTGCCAATGCCGAATAAAGCAACAGGTTCAGGTCAACCCCCCCCAGAAGGTATAGCAGCCTATACTTTCCTTCCATTTCTTTCCTTCAGAGCAGGAGAAGCCACCCTGTGTAAGCTACAAATCACTCACATCATAGCTTTTGCAGGGATATGGATTCTTCCATTGTGATAGTGCTGGAGCTGAACATAATGAAGGAAAGGAGAGTACCGTAGTTGCTGCTGGGAAGGGGGTAAAGTGGATGGAAGCAAAGACAAATAATTATTAGACCCTGATGTCTCCTTAAAGAGAAACTGTCATCTGCACTATGTTATTACATAGGGTAAAGTTAAGTGAAAAAAAGCTGAAAAAAATTAAGTATACTCAATAAAGACACCCTAAATGTTACTTTTTTAAGTCACTTGCTCCCACACACATGCACATAGGAATATAAACATGCATCAAGGGGGCCTATTTACAAAAATGATGACTCATTGCACTGATGACATGTGACCTTAAAAATTGTGACTGCCACTAGTTTCTTTTGTAGACTATCTGCTTTTACAAAATATATAATGTGTGGGGTGTTAAGTAACCTTCAGACCTATAATATGGATTTTTAACTGCGTAGAAGAAAAATGTGCTTAATTGTTCTGGGTCAGTGACTCAAAGTCTGCATACTAGCCAAGTAATTAGCATCTTCAGGAAGAGGCCCTCGGTGGCAGACAACACTATTTTCTTAGAAGAGGTACAATACATTATATACTTACTGTACATATAAGATTTAGATATAAAGGAATTATACGTTTGTTTTATTGCACTACCCAACATGTAAAAGTCTGCAATGTATTTTAAAGATGGCAGATATGTTTTGGCATCCTTATAGAACACCTCAGCATTCTATTCATTAAAGAAAATGTTTTTTTTATGGCAGTCCTGTGCCTACAGTCTTTGTAGTTTGAAGCATGTATGATTATGTCATGTGGTTACCATGTGAACAAAAACATTGGCAAGCCTGCATTTAGTAATATGTGACACTAAAAGCTCAGGTGGGACTCAAGCACCTGCCAAACCTTTTGTAGGTCATCATTAGAGTTCAGTCTTTAAAGCTTGGTATTGGTAACAAAGCAAACCTTCTTCTAAAAGCGAGACTAATAAGATAAAATAGCGATTCAGTTAGAAGCCAGAATTTGTGCTGGTTATTCTTAGAGACTCCATGACTCATTTCATTTATCCTTATTTTTGACTAAGCATTAAGAAAGTGGTTTTGACTGTATAGGGCCAAAGGCTATAAATGTTCTTTACTACATACTGTATTAACTATGGTATTCACTTGTGAGTGGTTTTGGAGCTGTCTATATGCCTGTATGATATTCCTCTGCCAAACTTGATATTTATTATGAGGTCACTTTAGAATATAATGTCACATTGGGCATCATCCTTCGCTTTATAGTAAACAATGTTCCATTATCATGGGTTCTACCTACCATTTATCAGCATAAAATATAGTAAATATTCAGAGGGAGAGCTAAACCAACATTACCAATCAAAGTATACAGATTTTCTTTGCAACTGCCATTTTCAATGTAGTGTGTTATTGTCACTGTTGTATGGAAACCTCTCTTAAAAATGTACATAGTATAGTTCTTAGGCATTCAGCTGATAGACGTATGTACCAAAAAAACACACAGCCATGCTGTTCACCCAAAAGGGGAAAACTCCACTTGTCTACCTGCCCCCGCCACATTTGGCACCTTTCTGGGACCTGTGAAATGTGTCTGCGGCATATTCACAAAGCACAGCGTGCACAGCAGAAAACCAGCTGTGAAGCCACAAGGCTTTACTGCCAGTTTGCCTTCAAGTCAAGATGGTGGAACTAGCACCCAATAGCCAATTGAATAATCTGCTCGGATGAGGACACCGCTGGATGCTTGGATGGGTGCCCCAATTTTAAAAGTCAGCAGCTACACTATTTGTAGCTTCTGACTTTTCATTTTTTCTGAAGGAGCCTGGAAGAACTCATCCTCAAATGTCATAAACCATTGTGTGTGTGTGTGTGTGTGTGTGTGTGTGTGTATATATATATATATATATATATATATATATATATATATATATATATATTACACAGTATCTCACAAAAGTGATTTCACCTCTCACATTTTTGTAAATATTTTATTACATCTTATTACAACACCGATGAAATGACACTTTGCTACAATGTAAGGTAGTGAGTGTACAGCTTGTATAACCGTGCAAAGTTGGTGTCCTCTCAAAATTACTCAACACACATCCATTAATGTCTAATCTGCTGGCAACAAAAGTGAGTACATGTCTAAGTGAAAATGTCCAAATTAGGCCCAATTAGCCATTTCCCCTCCCTGGTGTCATGTGACCTGTTAGGACTTTGCAGCTGAGGTCTGCCAGACTTTCAAACGAACGGACTTGGCCACACACGATCACTCCAAAAGTCTGATGGATTAGAACGTGATGACGTAGAATAAGGAAGTTCATAGCCAGTAGCCAATAGCTGCCCTAGCGTCGGTTTTAGTCCATCGGACTAGCACACTGACGAACGGTTTGTCTGCTAAAAGCCGAGTCCAGCGGACAAATTTGAAGTCAGTCTTATTTCTAGGTCCGCCGAACTTTTGGGAAGAAAAAGTCCGCTTGAGCCCACACATGATCGAATTGTCCGATGGACTCTGGTCCGCTGGAATATCCGATCATGTATATGCGGCATTAGTGTTACAAGATCTCAGGTGTGAATGGGGAGTAGGTGTGTTAAATTTGGTGTTATCTCTCTCACTCTGATCACTGGAAGTTTAACATGGCACCTCATGGCAAAGATCTCTCTGAGGATCTGAAAGAAAATAATTGTTTATCTACATAAAGGTGGCCTATGGCTATAAGAAGATTGCCAAGACCCTGAAATTGAGCTGCAGCACAGTGGCCAAGACCATACAGCAGTTTAACAGGTCAGGTTCCAGGCCTCACCATGGTCACCCAAAGAAGTTGAGTACACATGCTCAGCGTCATATCCAGAGGTTGTCTTTGGAAAAAATACATATGAGTGCTGCCAGCATTGCTGCAGAGGTTGAAGGGGTGGAGGGTCAGCCTGTCAGTGCTCAGACCATACGCCGCACACTGCATCAAATTGGTTAAATTGCACGGCTGTTATCCGAGAAGGAAGCCTCTTCTAAAGATGATGCACAAGAAAGCCCACAAACAGTTTGCTGAAGACAAGCAGACTAAGGACATGGATTACTGCAACCATGTTCCGTGGTCTGATGAGACCAAGATAAACTTATTTGGTTTAGATGGTGTCAAGCATGCGTGGCTACAAACAGGTGAGGAGTTTAAAGACAAGTGTGTCTTGTCTACAGTCAAGCATGGTGGTGGGAGTGTCATGGTCTGGGGCTGCATCAGTGCTGACATTAATGTTGCTGCATCAGTTTTAGACATTAATGGCTGTGTATTGAGTTATTTTGAGGGGACAGCAAATTTACACCGTTATGCAAGTTGTACACTCACTACTTTACATTGTAGCAAAGTGTAATTTCTGCATTGTTGTCACGTATAAAGATATAATCATTTTTTTTTTTTAAATGTAAGGGGTGTACTCACTATAGTACCAAAAGTATTTGGACACCTATTAGGCAAAACTGAAGTTCTGGACAGCCGCACTCCGGAATATAGCCTTTATTGTAAAAGTCCAAAAAATACAAGCCACAACAGAAAATGGGACAAACAAGTTGACACGTTTCACACTTAACAGTGCTTAGTCATAGTTGAACACCTGCTATTACACGCACATTAACTTTTAATGGCATCCCAGTCTTAATCTGTAGGGTTCAATATTGAGTTGGCCCACCCTTTGCAACTATAATAGCTTCAACTCTCCTGGGAAGGCTGTCCACAAGGTTTAGGAGTGTGTCTATGGGAATGTTTGACAATTCTTCCAAAGGCACATTTGTGAGGTCAGGCACTGATGTGCACTGGTCCAAATCATTTGGTGGAGGGCAGATTATGGTGTGGGGTTGCTTTTTAGGGGTTGGGCTTGGCCCCTTAGTTCCAGTGAAGGGAACTCTTAAGGCATCAGCATACCAATCCATTTTGGACAATTTCATGCTCCCAACTTTGTGGGAACAGTTTGGGGATGGCTTCCTCCTGTTCCAACATGACTGCCACCAGAAAGTAGTCGAATGTGTTGTTCAGGTGTGATTTTGGCCCATTCTTCCACACAAACAGTCCTCAAATCTTGACGGTTCCATGGGCCTCTTCTATGAACTCTGATCCTTAGTTATTTCCATAGATGTTCTATTGGATTCAAGTCAGGCGGTTGGCTGGGCCATTCTAGCAGCTTTATTTTTATTTTTTAAACCAATTGAGAGTTTCCTTGGCTTTGTGTTTGGGATCATTGTCTTGCTGAAACGTCCAACCTTGTTTCATCTTCATCATCCTAGTAGATGGCAGCAGAGTTTTATCAAGTGTCTTTGTCTTGGTACATTTTTCCATTCATATTTCTTTCTGTGATATGAAGTTTGCCAGTACCGTATGCTGAAAAACAGCCCCACACCATGATGTTCCCACCTCCAAACTTCAGTTTGTATGGATTTTTTGGGTGATGTGCAGTGCCATTTGACCAGACTATATTATCCCAGTATTTCACAGGCTTGTCTATGTTGTGCAGCAAACTTTAAACAAGCTTCAACATAATTTTTCTTCAGCAATGGAGTCTTGCATGGTGAGCATGCATACAGGTCACGGAGGTTGAGTGCATTACTTATTGTTTTATTTAAAACAATTGTACCTGCATATTCCAGGTCTTTCTGAAGCTCTCCACAAGTGGTCTTTGCCTCTTGGACAACCCTTCTGATTCTTTTCACTCCTCTGTCAGAAATCTTGCGAGGAGCACCTGGGCATGGCCGGTTTATTTGGTGAAAATTATGTTCTTTCTACTTCTGGATTGTGACCCCAACAGTGCTCACTGAAACATTCATAAAGCTTCATAAAACTCTTTGCTTTTACCCATCATGAGGTTTCTTGTGTGACACTTTGAAAATGACACCTTTTTATAGGCCATCAGTTGAGACTGAACCAGCTGATATTCATTTGCACTGACAAGGGGCAGGATTGCTTTCTAACTACTAATAGATTTCAGCAGGTCTTTTCTTGGGCATCATGCATACTGGACATTATAAAAATGCCAGCAGCGTTCGCTGTAGCAACCTGTAACTGTAGAATTCGTTTTTCCAGCAGTAGCATTTTTAGCTGTAGCTTTTTAGCAAAACTATATTCCCACAAAAGCTTATGGCTCAAAAATGCTGATAAATGCAGCATAGCTGCATTTCTCAGCTTTTTTTTTTTTTTGCGTTAAGCTTTTATCAGAGTTAGAGCATTTTTACAGCTGAAAAATTTTTTTTCCCAGCCAGAAAACACCCCTGCCAAAAACTGCTGATATCAGCCTATGTGTGCATGAACGCATAGGATAACATACTGGGGAGTAGTTTGGCTGCAGAAAAAAAAAACGCCTGAAGCCAAAAACAGCAGCTGTAAAAATTTCCTGTGTGCATGAGGCCTAAACATCATTTAAAAGGTTGCACAGAATACAAACAAAACAAAATAGATAATAAATCCTTGCCATGCAGGCACAAACTAAACAGTACAGGTTCCTATCACACTGGTGAAGGGTTTCTCCCAATTACCAACAAAAATAAACCTTATGCAAACCTTTTTCCTTTCTCTTACAATCTCCACATGGAGCTCTCTCAGGTATTGGCTTCCCAGAGTGCCAGGCCAGAACGACCTCTTGCTCCAGTCCTTCCTTATTTATACCACCTTCTGCTGGTCACAAGTGGAAAGCAAAATCCAGTTCAGGACCCACACTGAAAAGGTGGCCCGGATAAACCTGGACCAGATTCCACCCTAGTTTCCTACATATGAAAACATTTGAGGTGATATATGGTGTCCCTCAATCACCTCACCTTTTATAATGTCACAATATATATTTCCAGTAATTAAAGGAAAAGTTTCCAATGTGGCATAGGTCTAGCAGCCTTTAATAAGTGTAGGTAACATTTTAACTAGTAACTGTAGAGATATAAGCACAAGAAAAATGCACCAACCTAGTGCATTACCTCTAGACACATTTATTGTTAAAGATGAACTCCAGGCTGGAAAAATTACTCTTGCATTTGAGAGGCCCCACACTTCAAATGTTTAATGCATATACAAGAGTAATAGTTTATTCCTGGCTCCAGCAGGCTTCCTTCATCCATGCACCTCTTCAAGGGGTTCTCTGCCTCAGTTGCATGCTCTCCTCCACCACATACAATGCGGGTTAATAGCCCTGCATTATATGTGATGATACAGTGGGTCCGCCCGCAATGTCAGGGTGAAGAGGATAGTGCTGAAGCCAGTTAGAGAGGGAAGTATGGCAAATATTGGCTCTTTTCCGATACCCCTTGTTACCCGTTTATTATATTTAATATCTCAAAGATATAATGTGGGTTAAATGAGAGTTCTTTGACCAAGAGTGAAAACGCATAAACAACATTTATTGGCAAGTAGTTGAAAGTCTATCTAATACACAACCATCTATCTATAGTCTACACCAAGGAGGAAAATATTAGGTTAAAACAAAAGAATAGAGAGTATATTCATCAAAATACAAACGGCAAACAAACATATGACAAGCAGAGTATACCTTAAGTGCTGGGAGCTGATCTGATATTTACCAGTAGTGATGCATTTAGGCCCACGTCAGACTCATGACCCCTTTCCTCTATTCTGATTTCACACTAATATAGGCCCATCTCTCATTTACTTGAACAGGGCCCCCCAAATTGGTGATTCTGTTATTCCTCTCCTCCCTCCGGGCGTATCTCCTCCAAGATTGGACAATTTCCCCTTTCCCTTAATTTAGCATAGATCAGCCCCTCACTAGCGGCACCTCCTCCTCTTTTATGTTCCAACTAATTTCTCTTCAAATTAGTTTGAAGAGAAATTAATTAAAGAGAAGGTTAAAAGGGAAATTAATTAAAGAGAAGGTTAAGTACCCCATTTTCTTGAATGGGGCACTTAGCTATGCATGGTCATAGCCGGGGCAAATTGTCCATTCCTGAACAGATCAAAGAAATATTCTCAGCATATCAAACACCCTTTGAAGTGAATAAAGGGTGGGTTAACACAGGGGACTACAAGGCCTTTATCTGGCTACAAAGCCAAATTTGGCCCTGTCAAGTCTCCATTACAGTATTCAACTCAGATGGTATCTTTTCCTTGCATTTTAATTTACAACAGGTAAATAGCAGAACATCTCCCATCACACACACACTCGCCTAACGTTTCTGTAAGTCAAAAGGAACTGTTAAATGAATTAGATACTCAAGCCCAAAGCCTGTCATATATATCTACATCTAGATAGGTTAACCCCTTACCACCAGCAATATTGCATGCACACTAATCTTATTTCTTATTCTAAACTATATATATATATATATATATATATATATATATATATATATATATATATATATATATAAAACACAAATATTTCCTGTTGCTAATGGAGATAAATTCCTCATAAGGCAACCGCCTAGAAATAAAGAGTTAACCTTTGTGGTACAAGGGGACCCCACTGCAAAGATATACTTTAAAACAAGTATTGCATTCACTCACTCATGTCAAAAGGATGCTTTAAGGCTTGTCAGTGTCCAAGCTGAGGAAGAGTTCACTAGAACCAACATTACCATGGCTATATGAGCAGAATTCGAATTAAAGACTTTGCTCAAAGATCACAAACTATGCCCGTAAATCTACAGTACTCAAATGGAAGGCCTCGGCCACCCCCTCAATTAATTTCTGAAAGAGTTTAGTGAATACGGCTCTACCACTGTATAAGGCTACATATCTGTTGCGTGGCTGCGGCACCAAATTTAATAAAATATGGGATATATGGACGGAGTCGCGGGACACCAACGCTGACTCGAATGATGATTAGCCTCATTATATTCAGCATTGGGGGGGTAGTGGGGGCGTCCCTGACGTATTGACATGCCTGGGGTCCCAAGCTAATACTTCATGGGGAGGAGAGCGAATAGTAGGTGAAGGGTATTAATTATATATTCCATCCTAGAAATGATCAAAGGAAGCAGTAGGGTATGGGCAAACATGGAAGTTGTTCTGCAGGATATGCATTGGTGGTAGAGCGTACAATGGGGTTGTTAGACGTACATGCCAGTGAATGTATGTCGGTTGGGGGGGGTTTGTTCTTGACTGTTTTGACTCAGGGGGGTAATAGTAGTGACCAGCCTGGGTATGCCCAATAGGCTGTAAGTTGTTTTATGTTTACTTTGCAAATTAATAAAAAAAATTAAAAAAAATAAAATTAAAAAAAGATCACAAACATAGCCTATACCTTGACTTGCAGAGCACAATTGAATTGGCCAGACTAGAGCTGGACATATGTCTCACTAAGCTGGGAAACACCTTGGATGGACCATTGCTAACATTTTTCCCCAGGTCTACCATCACCGGAAAGTTGCTAGCTTAGAAATAAATTTGTAGGCCATTGGTGACGACTTTATCTAAAATTAGGAAGGTGGATGACTCGGAATCCTTTTGTAGTACTTAAAGAATTCCATTCTTTCTATCGTAACTCATACAAGGACACACATGTTTTGACTCTGTGGGATTTCCAGGATTTTATATCTTGCCTGCCTATCCCTTCCCTGTCAGATACTCATAGGGTTGTTTTGGACAGGGAGATCACATAGGCTGAAGTACTCATGGCCTTTAAGCAGTCTAAATCTTCTAAAGCCCTAGGACATGATGGGTTAACAGCCCTGTACTATAAGAAATTTGCTACGCTCCTGGTCCCTCATCTGCTTTTCAATGCCATTTGGTGTGGTGACCCCATGGATGCTGACTCCAACAGAGTTTTTATCAGTCTTATTCCAAAGCCGAAAAGAGATCCTGGTCATATAGCTAACTATGGGCCAATCTCTTTAATGAGTTGGGATCTGAAATTATAAACAAAAATTGATGTTACTAGGCTAAATTACTTTATTGCTTATTATATTGAGGTAGACGAAGTTGGCTATGTACCCAACAAACGGGTATCCGACGAGATCAGGAGGGCCATAGACTTAATCTCAGTGCTTTGCTATTTCTGGGATGGAGGTAGACTGATGAAAAGAATGTTATTGTTGCCTAAAATTTTGAAAAGTGTATGATACAATTTCCTGGACCTACCTCTTTAGGACTCTGACTAGATGGAACTTCGGTCCTCAGTTCTTCTCCTTCCTGCATACTTTATATAGAAATCTTTCAGCTCATATACAATTGAAGGTCTAGAGAGTGGAGGTAAACAACACAAATGTGCCTTGTTTGCTGATGACTTGTGTTTCTGCCTCACTTCTACACATACCTCTCTACCGACCTTGTTAGATCTTCTCAGTCGATTTGGGAGAATCTCTGGCCTCCAGGTTAACTTAATATGAACTTGGATGAGGATGTCCTAAGGAGTAGCCAATATGCGTTCCTGTGGCAACCAGTCTTGTTATCTTACCTGGGGATTAGATTGACCTCCAATATAGTGTTACTTTACAAGGCAAATTATCCACATCTATTTGAACATTTGTTAGGGAGGTGGAGATGTGGTCCCCCAGCTCTTTATCCCTGATGGGGAGGATCACATCTATTAAAGTTGTGTTACTACCTAAAATTCTGTACTATTTTGGCGCCTTGCCTGTTGTTGCTGTTCTAGTTAATGAACTTTATAAGCTTCAAGTTTAGCTGTTAAGATTCATTTGGGGCCCTGAAAGCAGCCGGGTGGCACTTCATACACTATCTAGTGGGAGTCTGGAGGGTCGGGGTCCTGAATCTTAGGAAATATCATAGAGCAGCTCAGTTAACTCCATTGACTCAAATGTATTCCAAATTTTACAGACCAGAATGGGTAGAACTAGAGGTGCAGGCTTGTCCCGCCCCCCTACTTATGATGTGGGTCTCCCCACAGCAACAGAAAGTGGTTCTGTGCTCTATGCTGTCCCATTCCCTACATTTATAGGACTCTTCCTGTAAACTAACTCTGCTTCAGTCCCCACATTCCTATAGCACCAGTATTTAATAACCCAGCATTCAACCTGGTCTCCATTTTCCTGAATTTCAATGGTGGCTGAACAAAGCATTTTACCACATACTCCATTTCCTTGTCAATCAGGGTATTCATTCACCTCCCCAATTTACAATAAACCGTGCAGCTTGCATCAAATTTTACACGTTATATGCTCACTTCAGCTGACTACCAATTACATTATATTGAAAACAGCTTATGAAAACAGGTGTTTCTGCGGTTAAGCCCAGAGGGGTGACATCTCAATATTGTATAAGCAGTTTATTACTTTTTTTCACTTTTTTCCAATGGGAAAAGAATATAGGTATGGAAATTGAAGAAGGGGAATGGAAGAACTGGTCTTCTACAACAGGGATCTCCAAACTACGGCCCTCCAGCTGTTGCAGAATAACGCATCCCATGAGGCATTGTAGAACTCTGACATTCACAGACATGATTAGGTATGATGGGAGTTGTAGTTCCTGAACAACTGGAGGGTCAGAGTTTGGAGACCCCTGTTCTAGAACACACAAAAAGTATTCTAAATGTTGCACTTATTGAGGCCAGTTACAGATTAGTATCTCACTGGTACCTAGAACCTGATCTCCTCTCCTAAATGTTCCCTGATTCCTCCTTGCTCTGTCTCCAGGGCTGCGGGCAGGTGGGTACAATGGGTTTTACACATGGAGTTCTAAGTACAAACACTTAAGGGTGAGAATTCATGCCCTGATTTGTTTGGTTACCATGGTGAATATTGTCAGAAGCCCTAGGGTTTCCCTCAATAAACCAGTTGAAGAGATTCCCAGACATACTCAAATATGTATATATTTTATGCTCTTGGCAGCCAAAATCACAATTGCTACTACTTGGAAGAGCTCCATAGTGTATCTTGTGGTGATGAAATGAAAACATGGATAATGACCAAATGGTCCATGTTTTGAAGGAAACCTTCTTGCGGGTTGAGAAGGCCTGGAATTCTTGTATACTCTATATTCAAAACTCTATCTTAATAGCTGATGCTGTGGCAGTTATTGTTGGATTAGAAAATCGAACGAACATTCTTAATATGAATTTTTTTTGAAGGAAGACATTTTTTTAAATAAAAAAAATTTGATCTGAGTCTGATATTTACCAGATTCACACTTTAATATTTGTAGCGGCCATAACCCTTGCAGGGCGGCCTTGACTTATTGGGCTTATCAGTTACCTTCTCTTGGCCTGCTCTTCCACGTCTAGGGGTTCCCAGGGTTGATACCCAAAGACTTAAACACTGACACGGATAAAGTCCTTTTTATAAGGTTTTATTTTGCAGTAGTAACATCCAATAACACAGTCTCTCATGGGAACAGAGGGCACGGGTGAAGAACTCAGGCACCTTGAACTGCAGGTCTAGCAAAGTCTCTAATTCCACCCAGAGAGTAGCCACTCGCAACTGGGTACTTCAAGGCTGAACAGATCTCTAGCCAGAGATCATGGCAGTCAGCACGTTGACTCAAAACTTGAAACAATCCTATGAACGTGTACAAGTTGTAACTAAGGGTGAACAGGAACCTTTTTCCTCAGTACCTGGAACGTTCTCTGTCTCCTCAATGGTACTGGAAAAACGTGAATTTGTCAATGTCCTTCCCAACTCAGTAACCAGGCACTTCTCAGGATGCCACTTGTCGGCCCTCCTCTGAAGAATCCTCCCCCAGTCACTTCCACGAGTTGTGGTGCCTCTCCAAGCCGAGAGCACACCCGAACACCTTGAATCCTCCCTCAGTTACTGCGCCTCGGACCTGCAGGTTCCGAGACCCGGGAACAGACGGATCCCTACCCCAGACCAGGCAGGTCTATTAGGGGCCTCTAACAGGAACATGTTGCGGGATGTCAAACACCCAGTGACCGGGACCCCTCACGGGGCTACCCCGTTCCTGGAACCAGAACAGACCACACGGGCCTCATGAACTCCTCTCTCCCAAACGCGTGACCCACACATCTTAAGTACCCCTTCCCAGACTCCCCAGCGGGGGTCGGCACTCCCACTGATTGGTTCCGAGAAGGTTGATACTCAAAACGTCCAACCAGGCCTGGTTCTGGCCTGTCATGTGCACCTCACTGCTCACATGACCAGGCAGAACTTCCAACACAGCCCGGTCAGACTGATGGCAAGGCCAACCTACATAATTAAACCTCAGAACCCCTACTGTTCTTAAGAAAAAACTAAATTTACATGCGTATGACATTTTATCCAAAATATCATCCGTTACACATTATATGCAGTATATCGGTTCTGTCTGTTATTCTTAGAGTGGATTACAGATTTTGCTCCCTAACAATATAGTTGCTTTATATTTACTGCTGCATAGAGATTTTTTTTAAACTTTACATATTAACGAAATTATACACCACAATTTTTTTGTAAGGTTATTAACTGATTAATCGAAACAACAATCAGCCAACTAATCGATTATGAAAATAATCGTTAATTGCAGCCCTAATGTAGTGAATGGCACTGGTGATTTTTTTTATGGTGCACACTACTCCGGAATATTGGGACTTTCTCTTGAGAATAATTATTGCACAATTTTATAAATATTTGTAATATTGTTTATCAACATACAGTATCTCACAAAAGTGAATACACCCCTCATTTTTGTAAATATTTTATTATACCTTTTCATGTGACAACACTGAAGAAATAACACTTTGCTACAATGTAAAGTAGTGAGTGTACAGCTTGTATAAAAGTGTAAATTTGCTGTCCCCGCAAAATAACTCAACACAGCCATTAATGTCTAAACCGCTGGAAACAAAAGTGAGTACACCCCTAAGTGAAAATGTCCAAATTGGGCCCAAAGTGTCAATATTTTGTGTGGCCACCATTATTTTCCAGCACTAACCTTCTTGAGCATGGAGTTCCCCAGAGCTTCACAGGTTGCCATTAGAGTCTTCTTCCACTCCTCCATAACGACATCATGGAGCTGGTGGATGTTGGAGACCTTTCGCTCATCCAACTTCCTTTAAGGATGCCCTACAGATGTTCAATAGGGTTTAGGTCTGGAGACATGCTTGGCCAGTCCATCACCTGTACCCTCAGCTTCTTTAGCAAGGCAGTGGTCATCTTGGAGGTGTGTTTGGGTTTGTTATTTTGGAATATTGCCCTGCAGCCCAGTCTCCGAAGGGAGGGGATCATGCTCGGCTTTAGTATGTCACATTCAGTGATGTAAGTAACTCAGTTAAAATAAACGGCGTTAGTTAACGTAGTTACTTTAGAGGGTAACACGTAATCTAACTGATTACTCTTCTCTCATGGTAACTCAGTTCCCATTACTTGGGCAGCGTTACTGCAGTTATATCTACTGCCCGGAGGCCTGCTGTGGGCGCGCTGCCTGGCTGTTTGTTCCACCGCGGGGAGGGGGGCGGGGGAAGTACTCTTTTTGGGAGAAGTAATTTGAAACTTAACTAATTACTTTTTTTAAAGTAAGATGACCAACACTGGTCACAGTACATGTTGGCATTCATGGTTCCCTCAATGAACTGTAGCTCCCCAGTGTGGGCAGCACTCATGCAGCCCCAGACCATGACACTTCCACCACCATGCTTGACTGACAAACTTGTCTTTGTACTTCTCACCTAGTTGGCGCTACACACGCTTGACACCATCTGAACCAAATTTTATCTTGGTCTCCTCAGATCACATGACATGGTTCCAGTAATCCATGTGCTTAATCTGTTTGTCTTTAAGCAAACTGTTTGCGGGCTTTCTTGTGCACCATCTTTAGAAGAGGCTTCCTTCAGGGAAGACAGCCATGCAGTCCAATTTGATGCAGTGTGCAGCGTATGGTCTGAGCCCTGACAGGCAGACTCTCCCCACTCCTTCAACCTCTGCAGCAATTCTCGGAGCACTCATATGTCTATTTCCCAAAGACAACCTCTGG
The DNA here is from genome assembly GCF_037356315.1 of Lithobates pipiens. NCBI lineage: Eukaryota > Metazoa > Chordata > Amphibia > Anura > Ranidae > Lithobates > Lithobates pipiens. The sequence goes on from NW_027507787.1 coordinate 51,355,137, forward strand.
ATATGATGCTGAGCATGTGCACTCAACTTCTTTGGTAAACCATGGCGAGGCATGTTCTGAGTGGAACCTGTCCTGTTAAATCGCTGTATGGGCTTGGCCACCATGCTGCAGCTCAGTTTCAGGGTCTTGGCAATCTTCTTATAGCCTAGGTTATCTTTATTTAGAGCAACAATTCTTTTTTTCAGATCTCCAGAGAATCCTTTGCCATTAGGTGCTGATGTTGAACTTCCAGTGATCAGTATCGGAGAATAAGGGCGATAACACCAAATTTAACACCCCTGCTCCCCATTCACACCTGAGACTTCGTAACACTAACGAGTCAGATGACACCAGGGAGGGCTAATTGGGCTCAATTTGGACAGGTTCACTTAGGGTCCATTCACACAGGGGCAACTCCGATCCGACTTCAGGTTGCCCCTAGTCGCCTCAGGTCGGACAACATTTAAAAAGCAATGTAAGTGAATGAGAGCCGTCTTAATGCACACTACTCAAGTCGCTCCGACTTCAGAAAAGGTTCCTGTACTACTTGAATCCGACTTGTAGGCGACCGGTACCCATTGATTTCAATGGAGGTCGCCTCCAAGTCGGATCTCCGTTTATACGGAGGCGACTCTGACAGAATTATCAGCTCTCAAGAGGGCACTCCACGCCAAATTTATGAAAAAAATTTGGCATGGGTTCCCCCTCCGAGAGCATACCAGGCCCTTAGGTCTGGTATGAATTCCAAGGGAAACTCCCTACGCCGAAAAAACGGCGTGGGGGTCCCCCCCAGATTCATACCAGACCCTTATCCGAGCACGCTACCCGGCCGGCCAGGAAAGGGGGTGGGGACGAGCATGCGCCCCCCCCTCCTGAGCCGTACCAGGCCGCGTGCCCTCAGCATGGGGGTGCCTTGGGGAAGGGGGGGCCGCGCGGCCCCCCCACCCCAAAGCACCTTGTCCCCATGTTGATGAGGACAAGGGCCTCTTCCCGACAACCCTGGCCGTTGGTTGTCGGGGTCTGCGGGCGGGGGGCTTATCGGAATCCGGGAGCCCCCTTTAATAAGGGGGCCCCTGGATACCGGCCCCCCACCCTATGTGAATGAGTATGGGGTACAATGTACCCCTACCCATTCACCTGTAAAATAAAAGTACAAAAAAAAACACAACACAGGGGTAAAATATTTTATTGCACAGCTCCGGGGGTCTGCCGTCTTCAGGGGTCTTCTCGCCGGACTCCTCCGCTATCTTCTTGTAGCTCTTTTGCTAGCGGAGGAGTCCGGCTTTCTTCCTCGCCGCCGGCCTCTTCTCCCGACTTCGGGGGTCTTGTCCCTCTCTTCGGTTCTTCTGCCGTGCCACAGCGCCTTCTTATAGCTCTTTTACAGGCGGTGGCCCGGTCTTCTGTCGCCGCCGTCGCCGCCGCCTTCCGTTCTTCTTCTTCTTCTTCTTCTTCTTCTTCTCCAGGAGATGTTGCCTCAACGCTCTCTCCGGCCGGAATGCCAGGGACGCGCTCCGCTGCCACTTATATAGGGACAATGGGGCGGTGTCACATGGCTTTATGTCACATGGGTTGGTCACATGGGTTGATGTCACATGGGACTATGACATCGTAAGGGGGCGGGGTCACCATGTGACCAACCCATGTGACATAAAGCCATGTGACACCGCCCCATTGTCCCTATATAAGTGGCAGCGGAGCGCGTCCCTGGCATTCCGGCCGGAGAGAGCGTCGAGGCAACATCTCCTGGAGAAGAAGAAGAAGAAGAAGAAGAAGAAGAAGAACGGAAGGCAGCGGCGACGGCGGCGACAGAATACCGGGCCACCGCCTGTAAAAGAGCTATAAGAAGGCGCGGTGGCCCGGCAGAAGAACCGAAGAGGGGGACAAGACCCCCGAAGTCGGGAGAAGAGGCCGGCGGCGAGGAAGAAAGCCGGACTCCTCCGCTAGCAAAAGAGCTACAAGAAGATAGCGGAGGAGTCCGGCGAGAAGACCCCCGAAGACGGAAGACCCCCGGAGCTGTGCAATAAAATATTTTACCCCTGTGTTGTGTTTTTTTTTGTACTTTTGTTTTACAGGTGAATGGGTAGGGGTACATTGTACCCCATACTCATTCACATAGGGTGGGGGGCCGGTATCCGGGGGCCCCCTTATTAAAGGGGGCTCCTGGATTCCGATAAGCCCCCCGCCCGCAGACCCCGACAACCAACGGCCAGGGTTGTCGGGAAGAGGCCTTTGTCCTCATCAACATGGGGACAAGGTGCTTTGGGGTGGGGGGGCCGCGCGGCCCCCCCTTCCCCAAGGCACGCCCATGTTGAGGGCACGCGGCCTGGTACGGCTCAGGAGGGGGGGCGCACGCTCGTCCCCACCCCCTTTCCTGGCTGGCCGGGTAGCGTGCTCGGATAAGGGTCTGGTATGAATCTGGGGGTGACCCCCACGCCGTTTTTTCGGCGTAGGGAGTTCCCCTTGGAATTCATACCAGACCTAAGGGCCTGGTATGCTCTCGGAGGGGGAACCCACGCCAATTTTTTTTCATAATTTGGCGTGGAGTTCCCTCTTGAGAGCTCATTCTCTGATTGGCCGCGGCAAAAGTCGCCTGGCCTGGGGCGACTTAAAGTCGTGTTGTAAGTCGTGTTCAGGTCGTGTCCAAGTTGCCTCCAAAAGTCGTGTTGAAAGTCGTGTTGCCCCTGTGTGAACGGACCCTTCGGGGTGTACTCACTTTTGTTGCCAGCGGTTTAGACATTAATGGCTGTGTATTGAGTTAATTTGAGGGGACAGCAAATTTAGGCTACTTTCACACTGGGGTGGGTGGGCGTCGGCGGTAAAGCGCCGCTATTTTTAGCGGCGCATTACCGTCGTTTTAGTGCTGCTATTCGGCCGCTAGCGAGGCGGTTTGGTGGCGCTGCCTCATTTATTTCAATGGGCAGAGCTGCTTTAGGAGTGGTGTATACACCGCTCCTACAGCGATGCGAAGATACTACTTACAGAACTTTTTTTTTTTTACCGTCCTGCAAGCGCATCTCTCCAGTGTGAAAGCAGTAAAGAGTAAAGAGGCTCTTTACAGGCGCTAGGCAGGTGCCATTTTTAGCGATTGTAAAGCGCCTCAGTGTGAAAGTAGCCTAACACTGTTATGCAAGCTGTACACTCACTACGTTACATTGTAGTAAAGTGTAATTTCTTCAGTATTGTCACATGAAACCATACAATAAAATATTTAAACAAATGTGAGGGGTGTACTCAGTTTTGGTGAGATGCTGTATTGTTTTGTATTGGAGGTGGTGACAGCCCTGTGTGTGTGTATATATATATATATATATATATATATATATATATATATATATATATATATATATATATATATGGTGTTATATACGTTTAGGGATCTCTGATTGCGTTACTAAGGAACAGCAGCAATCGCAGGCATAAATTATTTAATTGGGTTGGTTTATGAATACACAAAAAGGAGGTGAAAGCACAGTAACATAGCGCAAATGTATACAATGTTTTATTTAACTTAAGGATATACTTAGCATGTATACTTTTTTTTTAACCTAGTGCATAAAAGTAACTTTTTCCTATCTGCCATTTTATTTCTCTTAATTAAAATTCAAAGGCTATATCTACGGCCACTAACGTTTATGTGCTGGGATAAATTCTGTTATTTTAAGGATTCAGGAACAATAAGGTCAGACTGACTGGTGGATAGGGGAAGAGAATAAGGTAATGTTATTTCCACTGCTGTGATATCCTTGGCATGTTGTTTTTATTCTCTGCCTTTCGGCAATATTTATTTGTGCTCTCTGGGCACAGTAAAAAAAGAAAAATGGTATAGTAAAACTTTCCATGTTTTAAAGTCTGTTGTAATACATGAATTTTGCATATCAGAAATAAACTTGCTTTGTGAGACTAACCTCGTGAGACGCTGACATCTCACAGAGGAGTAAACATTTCCACATGCTATGTGTAGGGAAGGTTGGGCTGATAGTGGAAGACCATATTTGTTTTCATGTCCACCTGAATCTGATCAATCCAGAAAACTTGGTTGCATAAGACAAAGCAGCAAGTGTTTAGAAGAAAGAAATATGAAGTACAGGGATTGCAGCTTGTTCCTGCAGTCTAAATTTAGCTCCCAGGGCACAGTTGCACCCCGCATGTTCTTGCCAATATACTACATAGAAACAAGGTGTGGTAGGAAAGATATGAGATGCTGGCCTGTGCTCTAGCAGAAATGCAGATTCTTTTAATTCTCACAAATAATAGTTTGTTCTAAAGTGAGTGAACTATTTATTATTGTAAATTCATACAGTTTGTTGACACTTATTTCAATATGCTTGTAATCTCATGTTTTTCTTTCGATCTTAATGTATATGTTTCAAGTATATACTTTAGAATACTAATATGACATTTATATTTACGGTTAAAGCATACTAAGATCTCATTTGCAGGCAAAACAGCCCCTTTCACACCAGCGTTCCGTATGTCAGTTTTTCATCCATCCTTTGATTAAAAAATGGGACATACATGTATCTCTATGGGATAGCAGACGTTGGCAGAAGATCATCCGCTAACCTGCATCTCCGCTAAGCTCAGTTTTTTATGACCAAAGAAAACCATCTTTTTCTTCTGTTAAAAAAAACAAAACGCAACAGACAAAAAACAGATGTTGGGGGACGATCCGCTTACATCCGATCCGCTGTCATCCGTTTTTAAACCCTCCCTTTTTTTTCCCTCATTAAACGCACTGTATATAGCTGATTGCTAAGGAGGGAATCGGGTCCTTAACCAATGAGTCATCAACTGTCCCCCGCGGGGGGTTCCCCACTGACAGCTGAATGTAAAAATAAATAAATAGCCGGCAAACAAAAATCGCAGGAAAAAAATGGCGTGGGGTCCCCTCCCAGGTGCTATGGGTCTAGTATGAATTTGGAGGCCCACCCACGCCAAAAACTAAAAAACTGAATGCCTGTGTGAAACCAGCCTGTGTGCTGTGACGACTGCTGATCAGCCTTTCCACTTCTGGTGTTCAAGTCTCTTTCTGCTCAAATACCAGTCACCATGCAAGCACCGAGTCTACCAAGTTTGATGTATTTGTCCTAGATGGCCATTCATGATTATTGGTAAAGAACAGCCATGGTGTTTATAGCTGGACCTGGTTGCATATATGCTTTCTTAAAAAGGGCAGAAGATAATTGGACACTAGAAGGTAGATAGGTTTCTAAGGTTAACTAGAAAGCTAAATTGGGTTTATGCTTGCAAGATTAATTAGAGCTTTTATTAGCAGAGGGATAGGAAACAGATACTGATTTATAATTTCAGTTATCTATGAAGGATTTTTGAACGGACACACATTTTTGTATGTACAAGTAATACAGGCATAATTTTTCAGATTCAAGTTATACTTTTTACTCTTAAAAAAAGGACTTGTACTTCTGCAGCATAATGGTGCCATTTTGCCTGGCAAATTGGCTGCTTCTTATCTCTATTTCTTTCTCATGTTTTCTTAGCTCAGTATAATATTCATATCCAAACGAAATGACGTAGTAAGTGCATCCATACTGTACTATCCGGACAAATGCACAAATCCTTCTTTTATTGTTGAATGAATTTCTTTTGAGGCAATCAGTTTGGTTATTTCATAAGAGCATGCTTGCATAACAAATTGCACAAATGGTATTTTTTTTTATTTATTTCACATAGGTAAGCACAAAGATACTATATTGGATTCAAAATAGAGAAAATTAGACCTCACTAAGCCTTGAAATCATGCTTGCATTTTGTGTACCCAAGAAAAGTCTTAAGGGTTTATTTACTAACGGCAAATCCACTTTTCACTACAAGTGCACTGCAAGTGCAGCCGCTGTATATCTGAGGGGGACATGCAAGGAAAATAAAAAAACATTTTTGCTTGTACATGATTGGATGATAAAATCAGCAGAGCTTCCCCTCTTTTCAGATCTTCCCCTCAGATCTAAAGCAACTGCACTTCCAAATGCACTTGCAGTGCACTTGTAGTGCAAAGTGGATTTGCCTTTAGTAAATCAATCCCTTAGTGTTAAAATACTCTGTAATAGGGCACTCATTGAAATGTCAGTTAGTGATAAAATATGTACATAAGCACCCCTGTAAACCATGGCTAATTCTTGATTACAAAAATACTAATGCATTTACAAATTCTGTAGTTTTGGTTGCTATGTAATTAGCCAAATCAAAATATTGGATGGTCTTGACTGTGGTATTTTCAAACAGCAAAAGAAAAAAGGTTACACTAGCCAAGTGAAGGAGAACTATGGTAGTGTAAGATTTCCAATAATCTTTGCTTATTACATATACAAGTTATAGAAGTAGCAGCGCTGAATATTGTGATTTATTGTTCCTTTACGTGTATTTATTTCTCAATACAAAGTCTATATAGGTAGCTTACCTGTAATCTGAGCTGAAAGTTTGCAGCTACTGGAGGGGGGGATCTACATCTGTTCATTTATATAAAAACAAAACAAACAAAAAACTTTAATCTACAACAGTTCATAAGTGACAGTAGATGTATTTTTAATGTTTCAAGTTGTTTAAGAAAAAATTCCAGCACAAAGTATGCAAAGCTGAAATACGTTTGAAATCTGACAATTGTGATTATTATTGTTTTTATTATATTATACAGGATATATATAGCACCAACAGTTTGTGCAGTGCTTTACAATATAAAGGGAGACCATACAATTGCTATACATCTAGTACAGGAGAAATAGGAAGGCCCTACTCATGGAGTTTACAATCTAAAGAAATGGGGAAATTGTAAAAAGGGTAATATCTGCAGGGGATGAGCTGATGGAGGTGGCCAAAGTACAGTTTTTAGCTTGAGGTGGGGTAGTCTTCCCTGAGTACATTTGTTTTTAAGGATCACCTAAATTTGGACAGGGTAGGAGCTAACTGGACATACTGGGGTAGTGAATTGTAGGCGAGTGTGGTATGAGGTAACAATGGAGCTAGAGAGCAAGATGTCTTGGGAGGAGTGGAGTGGACAATTTAGGCTCTATCTCCAGATGAGGTTGGTTATGTGTAGCTGGGGGCAGTGTGGTTAGCTTTGTATGTTGTGGTTAGTATTTTGAGTTGTATATGTTTGGCTAGTGAAAGCCAGTGAAGGAATTGGCACAGTGGGGCAGCAGTCACAGTTTATACAGGTTGAGTTTGAGGAAATGGAGTGACACCCATACTGATATGTCACTCAGGAAAATGTGTGATATGTGAGGAGATTGAGGAGGTGAGCTGGGGAGTAGACAGGTAAATCTGTGTGTCATTAGATTAAAGGTACCATTGGAATAAAGGTACCATTAGAAGCCATGTGAGGTTGGCAACTGGCCCAAGGAAGAGGTATAGAGGGAGAATAGGAGGGGCCCAAGAACAGAGCCTTGGGGTACTCCCAACTGAAAGAGGATGAGGAGCAGAGGAGATAGAGTCTCGGAGGTCAAGAGAGTGGTGGAATTCATTAGAGAGGAGCAGGTGGTGAACTGTGTCAAAGGCAGTGGAAAGGTCTAAAAGTATGAGTATGAAGTAATGACCATTGGTTTTAGCAGGTAGGGCAGTTTCAGTGAAATGTTGCAGGCGGAAGACTGGCTGTAGGCAGTCGCAAATGTTATCAGTGAAGTAGCAACTCACACGGTTGTAAACAAGGCATTCAAGAAGCTTGAAGGTAAACAATAGCAGAGAGATGGGTCTTAAGTTGCTCAAACAGGTGGAGTCCAGTGAGGGTTTTTAAGTATGGGAGTAACCAGTACCTGTTTGAGCAGGAAGGGAAAGGTGACCTTGGAGAGTGAGAGATTGAAAATGTGAGTTAGTGTAGGATAGAGCCGGAAGGGGATTTTAGTGCTTGTTGAGGCGCAGTGGTGAGGTGGGCCTCAAAAAGGAGTTTGGCAACTTCCTCAGTGGTAACAGGATTGAAGGAGGAAAGTATTGTGTGGTATTGGGCCTGGTATGTTGGTTATAGGAGAAAGCTGGACACTGGAGTTCTCATCACAAATTGCTTCGATCAAATTTTTAAATGCCTGGTAATCTCCTGTGCAGTGTGGCTTCAGATGCCCACACTGGAAATGGCCATGCTATGCAGAAACTTCACGAAGTAAGAAAACAATGCTGCACAGATAGAAAACTGGGCATAGTTTACAGCATACCTTTGTTACATTGCATGAGGCCTGAGTGTTCTAGGGATATTTTTATCTTAAAAGTCATATTTTGGTCGGATCTCTGCTTTAAGTTATTTCTAGCGTTTTGTACAATTCTTTTCTCCATTTTTAATATTTGAGTTCTGCAGGAATATTCTGCTGCCACATATTTGCGTTTATTTCCTTTGATCGGTATCAAATAACACTATGCAGTATAGACATCATAGTAGAGTACTATGTTTTGAAATGTAAGTGCAGCTTTTCTTAGGATAGAAACTAATTACCTTTTAAAAAGCTATGGCAGCACATTAATAAAATATTTTAAACAAAATAAACACCACCCAAAATAGTCATGGAGCTTTAGTGAGATCCTAATTGGTCACATGGCACTCTTCCAACAGATCTGAATGCATTTCACGGCCTACCATAATATTTTTTTCATTAGAAAATAGGCTTCTGATATCCTCATCAGAGTTTGCTTATACACAGCAATTCCTTTAAAGGGGTTGTAAACCCTCATGTTTTTTTCACCTTAATGCATCCTATGCGTTAAGGTGAAAAAACTTCTGACAGTCACTGGCCCCCCAGCAGCCATTGGCTTCCGCTGCCGTCAATCAAATCCAATGACGTGGGCGTCAGGGGGCAGGGCTGAGTCCTACATTCCCCCGTAAGGTACCCCCCCAACCCAAGAGAGCGCTTCTCCTAGGGAGTTATATGATACGGGAAGGAGCTGATAGCATCGCTGGAGGACCCTAGACTCTAGAAGAGGATGATTGGGGCCATACTATGCAAAACAAACTGTACAGCGGAGGCAAGTATGACATGTTTGTTTAAAAAAAAAACAAAGCTTTACAATCACTTTAATATGCAGAAACATGTGTCTTTACCTAGTTGTCTACTCTAAAAAAAAATTTTTTTATGCCAAATTAAATTTTGTAAATTTTGCTATGAACTATTAGTAGTACTTGTAGAAAATGCAAGGCTAGATTCACTAAATTATAAATGCATACAGTATTTATATTCTTGTTCCTTATTTGATCTTTTATGACTGGAAGAAAAAAGTTACTACATGGATCATGTGAATTCACTAAACACCTTATATTTACTGCCTGCATGTCATTTTATTTTTAGTGTGATGGAAGCTACCCTTGTATAGTGAAATTGTTGTGGTGTTTTGCACCTTTCTGATCCATGGAATGGCAGCATTTTTCCTCCTTTGTCTCTGGTAACAATGCTTGCTCTATCTGCCATAGGACACTGCTCTGTTATATTCTGGCACCGTTAACGTCGGTTTCAGCAAATGTTACAGCTCGACTACCATGCTAATACTTTAGGTTAAATGCTGAGTAACAGACCTGGAACACAGATATAGACATAAGACATTGGGGCAAATACACTGTTCACTTTCTCTAGAGAAGTTGCATGGGAATTTGCACCAGAACATAGTGAATGAGGTGAAGCTCTGGTGAATGCCACCATCCAAATGTGCAAGCAAAAATTATATTTGCCTTGCAAACAGGTAATCTTTGAGTAATCTTTACAAAGTGAAACTTTACTACAGTCACTAAGGCCCCTTTCACACTGGGGCACTTTGCAGGTGCTACAGTGCTAAAAATATCACCTGCAAAGCTCCCTGAAACAGCAGCTGCTGTCTCTCCAGTGCGGTGCACTTGCAGGATGGTTAAAAAAGCCCTGCAAGCCACATTTTTGGAGCGCTGTAGGAGTGGTGTATTTACCGTTCCTAAAGCGCCCCTCCCATAGAAAACAATGGGGCAGCGGCACTTTGTGGGCTGTTTTAACCCCTTTTTGGCCGCAAGCGTGGGGTTAAAACTGCCCTGCTAGCGGCCGAACAGTGCTGCTAAAACGACGGTAAAGCGCGCTAAATATAGCGCCGCTGTGCCGCCAACGCCCTCAACGCCCCAGTGTGAAAGTGGCCTAACCTGTGGGGAAAAATGTCTTGCAAAGTGACCAATTTGTCTAAATCATCCCCATTATCTTGAACTTTGTTACATCCAGGTCTGTGATTCAGTAGAATTTATACTAGACATAGTCAGGCAACAAACCTTTTCCATTTCCATATTTATAACAATGAAGTGTTGCTATCAGTATCTGTACAACTTAAACTGACCCAACACATTGCAATCTAATTGTACAATATCTGTATGTTATCCTAAATTAGTGGTTGTCAATTTATAAGCTAAAGGGGGGCCTTAAAATGCGTCCCATCACTTCACCAAACAGCCACACATATTGCTCAATATATGTAATGCTTGAAAGGACTGTCAAATACTTTGGATCTAATAAGTCAGAGAGTGCGGACATGGTACATTTTTGGCTGGGGATATGCTGCAGAAGACGATCTGAAACTGGAAATATATTACATGAGACTAGTAGAGATCAATGCTATTAAACTGCAGTCATTTTTTCATCTTTCCATCTGTTAAACCCTTTGCCCTTGTTTTAACTTTGGATAGTAAAACATTTTTTTTCTGCCAGTAAAACCACTTATACAGTCCACTTCCTGTTTCTTGTCTGGTAAAAAGTCTACGATTATGACATCATGCACAGCTCTATCTCACTCTCTCATGAGAATTTTCCAGGAAGGGTGGGGAATGAGTCATAAGAGGGCCAATGATAGCTGCAGAGCTGGAGGTGTGCCTCTGTGTAAATCCAGGAGGTGAACATACAGCAGCTTCAGCTGCCCACAGTAAAATGGATGCAGCCAGACTCAGTGGAGGGAGATTTGTGCAGCATATTTGGAAAGTACATGTAGCACTAACCCCCGAAGGAGCTGCTGGCTATTTTAAGGCTTACCGTTACCTTTCGTTCTCCTTGTTTCACGTCTAGGGGATGTCCTGTGGTAGATGGCCCAGTAACTGACTATAGATCCACTTAAATGGATTTTATTTGCAAAAACTCAAACCATTGAACAGTCTTTAACTTGGAATCAGAGGGTTGGAAAGGAAAGTTCAGGTACTCTCAATGTCAAAGTCCAAAAACGTTAAAGAACTTTCTTACTTTGACTGCATCCAGAGAAAAGCCATTCACAGTTGGATGAACACTCAGATTGAACAGTCCCTCTCTCAAAAGACCTAGCAGTCAACCAGGTGTTTACTCAGGAACAAAGTCTTTATCACTTACGTTGTTGCAGAACACGTAGTGGAACTAAGCTGTAGAACACTTGTAGGATACCTGGATCTTTCAGCCTACTTGGCGATATCCACAAGACCGGATTCTCTCGGTTACTTCAGCACTTCCAGGCTCTTGTTAAGAAAACCAACCCAACCCTAGAGGCGATTCAGTTCGCATTGTGCGCTATACAAGTATTTCATTCATTCATTCATGTGGTATTCTTCTAAAGAGTCCTCCCCTGGAATGCTGGAATGCTCGATGGGTCTCTCCCGAATCGGAGACAGCACCCATCCACCTTGGAATCCTTCCTTAGTTCCCTTGCCTTGGGCTAGCCAACCCTGAGGCATTAAAGTTGGGTGGATCCGCACCCCAGGCCATAGCCTTCCTGGGGGCTGGTCAGGAGGACCAGGACCATGTAATCAGCACAGCATACTGGACCGGAACCCCAAACCACGTGACGTACGCATCTTAAATACCCTCTCCCAGAGGGCACAGCGATAAGGCCACTGACCTGACTCCGAGTAAATTAAATGCCCAACCAAACCATAGTTCCACCCCTGCCACCAGAGACAGCGCCCCCCTGTGGCCAGGCTGAACATCTCACCACCCAGTCAGACTGGCACACAAGTCAAATTTAGGCAAATAGACCCAAACCAAACTGTAGTTTGGGTAAAGTTAAATTTTGAAAACACATAGCAGCGTGCTCTTCAGGAGCCCGCTGCTATGTACAGAATCTCAGTATATATAAAATAATTTGCAAAGTGATTGGAGGGAAGCTTCATAATGGTAAAGATGTTTTTATTACAAATTATGCAAGAGACTGCAGTTCCTCTTTAAGCTTGCCAATGTTCCCACTACAAATTGCTGAGGTTCGAGGGACGCACATCATATACCATGGGGCCATAGGTTGGACACCAGGGTCCGAAATAAACAGAGCAATTTGCATTATCTTTACAAACTTTACATTCGATTATTTATTATTTTAAATTGTGTTTAGCTATGTAGTTGATTTGAAAAAGGGTACTTTTACATGTTCCACTCTGTAACGTGAAAGAGCAGAAATGTAAAAAAAAAACAATTGATCTGTGGGCATCTATAATTATCTGAATATCCACTTTTAAAGTGGTTCTAAAAGCAGAACATTGGCTCCTACTGCTGGCAATCAAATTTTGCAAGTAGATAGCAGGAGGCAGAGCTGAAGTTGCACTGTGTGTGCCAGTGGACACACACACACGCACACGCACACGCACACGCTGGGGAGGGAGCCTGCAGATGTGCCCCATAGGAATCAGCTTCCTATGGTAACACACAAAGAAGAGAAGTCTGGAGCACCGGCTGGGGACCTCAGAGGATGAGGTTTGGGGACGCTCTGTGCAATACTATTGTATTGAATAGGTAAGTATAGCATGTTTATTATTTACAAAAAAAAATAAAAATAGCCTTTATAAACTCTCTAGTTCAGCTCTTTAGATATACTACGTACGTCCAAAGCGTGAATCTCGAATCACAAATGGATGGCTGCAGTTAGTAGATGATGATTTTCTCGCCTCTGGTTTCAGATTCACGATTTCCCAGCTGGACACATCTAACCAAGCCGATCTATGGTTGGTTAGATGGTGTGAAGGGGCAGGGGAGACATTGGGGTCTCTTGTCTCCAAAACGAGTACTTGTTACCTGCTCAAAGAAATCAAATGGGGGTTTATGAACCCCTCGCCATCCCTGACCTCTAGCTGATTGTATTGTCACGTAATTAATTCTCAGAGATCCTCAAAGACCACAACATAGTTTCTGAAGTCAAAGTCTGTTTTGAACAGCATAGAAACACATGCTGGTTGTTTACATTAGAGGTCTGGCAGGCGGTGGAGATTTCAGCTCCTTGTGTTGAACTTTGAATATGAATTTCTTTACAGGGCCTATAGCCACAATGGTGAGTGAGGGCTTGTTTAAGCACTTCAGTCCCGGAAGGATTTACCCCCTTGATGACCAGGCCATTTTCTGGGATACGGCACTGAGTTACTTTAACTGACAATTGCGCGGTCATGCAGCGTTGTACCTAAACAAATTTGATGTCCTTTCTGTCCCATAAATAGAGCTTTCTTTTGGTGGTATTTGATCATGTCTGCGGTTTTTATATTTTGTGCAATAAACAAAAAAATGCCAAGAATTTTGAATTTTTTTTTTTACTTTCTGCTATAAAACATATCCAATAAAAATATGTTAAAAAAAAAAAAAAAACACCAACTTATATTCTGCTACATATTTTTGGTAAAATAAATCCCTATTAGCATATATTGATTGGTTTGTGCAAAAGTTATCGCGTCTACAAACTATTGGATAGATTTAGGGAACTTTTACTTTTTTTTTTTTTTTTTACTAGTAATGGCAGCAAGCAGCAATTTTTTGCGGGACTGTGACATTGCAGCAGACAAATTGGACACTAAGTGACACTAATACAGTGATCAGTGCTACCAAATGCACTGACACTGTATAAATGACACTGTCAGGGAAGGGAGTAACATCAGGGGTAAACAAAGGGTCAAATGTGTTCCCTATGTGTGCTTTCTTAATGTGTGCTGACACTAGACAAAGAGAGAGATCGGTGTTCCTGTCATTTCCACGAATGATTGCGGGTGCCGGCGGCTGATTTGCTCCCGCTGTACCCAATCACGCGCGTGCCCCAGACCAGGAAGTGTGAACAACGTACAGGTACATTTTTTCACGCAGCCGGGACGCCCTGCAGTAGAATCTGTGCAGTGGGCGGTCCGGAAGTACCGTATTTATCGGCGTATAACACACACCGCGATTTTAAGAGGGAAGTTTAAGGAAACTTTTTTTTGTACAGTACACAGCCCTCCTCCCCAGTATACAGCCCCCCATCCAGTATACAGCCCCCCTCCCCAGTATACAGCCCCCCTCCGCCTGCACTCCCAGGAGACCCACAATCTTCTGGGACAGCGCTGCCAGAATTCCCAACAGTTAAGAATAAAATCGCTGCTAGCTCCTTCCACACTGCTCTGCCTGTTCTGCAGTCAGGTAAAACAAAGCTATTGAGATATTTAAAAGCTTTGTTTTATAATGACACTGACACAGGAGGAGCGGTGTAGGAGAAAGGGCTGGCAAATGATTTTTTTATCAACTTTAGATTGTGCAGGCAGCGCTGTCCCAGGGCCAGGAGAGGTGGGGCGGCTGGCCTGACACCCCCCAATGGCTGTCTCCTGTTGGTAAAGCATAGTATTGGCGCTTAACACGCAGGCACTGTTTACCCTCTTTTTTTCAGGTGAAAAAAAGTGCGTTTATACGCTGGTAAATACGGTAGTTAAAGTGATTTTACTGCTTGTTTAGAATATGTAAATAATTTAGTGCGCATAGTTTGCGTACAATTTCACATTCACTTTGAAATTTAGGATTTATAATCTTATTAATGTCTTTGACTTTATTAGTGCTGTTCAAATAGATCTTCATCTCTTGAAGGTTTCCTACCCCTGCTTTGCAAAGTGAATTTTTACTATGGGAGAAGTCCCTTGCAAAGTTAGCGGACTATTTGCCTTCAGTAAATCAACCCCTATGATTCTTGTTCATGCACTGTACTGGTAGTTCAAATTATTACTTGTATCTTAGATACAATTGGTACTTTAATGGCATATATCTGTGATTTTATGATTTCATAAACATCAAAAGGAGGATTTATATTACTGTTTTTTTGTCATCAGATTAAAACTGCCAAAAGTGTTAAAGAAATGCAGCTACTTCAGCTTCGCAGCATTCAGTACTTGGAGAGATACATTTATCTGATCCTATTTAATGCCTACCTGCATTTGGAGAAGGACGCATGGCAAAGACCCTTCAGCAAGTGGATGTATGAGGTGTGTACAGTTTTTACTTGTTCCTGTCCTATGTCTGTCTTACAACTTCCTCTCATATCAGATGTGTTAAACATTTTGTGCTAAACGATGCATTGTTCTAATACAAGATGCCAACATGCAATAGATTATTGAATAGGCATACATGCAGGAATTCTGTGTTCAAATGGAAAATATACACAGGTATCGCACACTTCAGCACTGCGGTAACCTCTCTCCATTGTTCCAGGGTCAACTCTGCAATGCAGATTTTGCTGTAAATAAGTCTTGAAGGCCACTCCAGCTAAAGCTCACCACACACATTACAATTTGATTGTAAAGACTTCTGTAGATCTGCCAACAATTATGTAGTGCAAGACCCTGCCCGATTGGAAACAATTGGTTGTATAGATTAGGTGGGTCTACAAAAAAAGGAGAGTCGCCCTGGCCTCATGTTACATAGCTTTGATTGTCGATTGAAGTTGATTGTACAGAGATTGTATGGTCACATTGTCTTAAGTTTAACATTTAATAGAGTGAACGGGTCAGTCATCTGCCATGTTTTTTTGTGGTCAAATTTCCATTTAACAACTGACGTTTAAACTTTCTTTCGAATATGTATTTTTTTTAAAAATGGGCCTGCGCTTTAGAACTTACCCACTAAGTGTATTTGTATGAAAAAAATAAATATATATTACATGTCCAAAATAAAAATGTATCCAGATAGACATATTTTTAAATTATCTAAAGCTCCTCTCTCACCCTGTATCCTCTATTAAAAAGAGACTCAATCCATGCCTTCATTTCAAGGAAACCTTTTCTGGGGGAAATACTTATCTATTCTTCTGTAAATGCTAGTACCCTAGCTGGCATGTAGCTTTAATACTTTACTAAATGGCCAGGAATAAACATTTTGTTATTTTTTTTTATAATTATTTTTTTATAGACAATTTATTTCTATCCATTTTTTTATAATTCTTTCTTTATATGCAATTTATTTATTTCCATTTTTTTTTTTTTTTATATTTTGTGGTGGTGCCGGGAACTTTAAGGAAAAAGAGAGTCTTAAAACGGTAATCTTACAGTGTGGACGGAAAGTATTCAGGCCCCCTTAAAATTCTCACTCTTTGTTATATTGCAGCCATTTGCTAAAATCATTTAAGTTCATTTTTTCCCTCATGTACACACAGCACCCCATATTGACAGAAAAACACAGAATTGTTGACATTTTTGCAAATTTATTAACCAATTGCTTACTGGGCACCTGCCCAGACCAATTTTCAGCTTTCGGTGCTTTCACACTTTCAATGACAATTACTCAGTCATGCAACACTGTACCCAAATGAATTTTTTGTCCTTTTTTCCCCACAAATAGAGATTTCTTTTGGTGGTATTTGATCACCTCTGGGGTTTATATTTTTTGCGCTATAAATGAAAAAAGACCGAAAATTTTGAAAAAAACGCATATTTCTTTGTTTCTGTGACAAAATTTTGCAAATTATTAAATTTTCTTCATAAATTTTGGCCACAATTTTTATACTGCTACATGTCTTTGGTAAAAATAACCCAAATTAGTGGATCTTATTTGGTCTTTGTGAAAGTTAGAGAGTCTACAAGCTGTGCTGCGAATCATACAAAATTGATCACATCTGTTGTACTGGTGGCCTATCTCACTTCTTGTGACCCGAACAAGCCAGGAAAGTACAAATACCCCCTAAATGACCCCTTTTTGGAAAGTAGACATTCCAAGGTATTTAGTAAGAGGCATGGTGAGCTTTTTGATGTTGTCATTTTTTCCCCACAATTCTTTGCAAAATTAAGATTTTTCATTTTTTTAATTTTTTAAATTTTTTTTCCACAAAATTGTCATTGTAATAGATTATTTCTCTCACATGGCATGTGTATACCACAAATGACACCCCCAAAAAAATCTGCTACTCCTCCTGAGTATTACAATATCACATGTGTGGGACTTTTTCACAGCCTGGCCACTTAGAGAGGCCCAACATGCAGGGAGCGCCATCAGGTGTTCTAGGAGCATAAATTACACATCTAACTTGTTGACTACCTATTGCACTTTTGAAGGCCCTGGAGCACCAGGAGAATGACACGTGACACTGATGACAGATGGCACTGATACGTGGCAATGATGACACTTATACGTGGCACTGATGACAGATGGCACTAATATGTGGCACTGATGACAGGTGGCACTAATATGTGGCACTGATGACAGATGGCACTAATATGTGGCACTGATGACAGATGGCACTTATACGTGGCACTGATGACACGTGGCACTGATGACAGATGGCACTAATACGTGGCACCAATGACGCCTGACACTGATGACAGATGGCACTGCTAAGTGGCATTGATGACACGTGACACTGACAACAGATGGCACGTGACACTGACAGGTGGCACTGATGACAAATGGCACTGATGACAGATGGCACTAATATGTGGCACTAATGACAGATTGCACTATGTGGCACTGATGACACGTGGCACTGATGACAGATGGCACTTATACATGGCACTGATGCCAAATGGCACTGACAACAGGTGGCACTGGGGACAGATAGCACTAACAGGTGGCACTGGGGACAGATAGCACTAACAGGTGGCACTGGGGAGGATGGCATTGGGGTGGGATGGCACTGGGGGAGCATGGCACTGGGGCGGATGGCACTTTTTTTTACTTTTTTTTTGCACTTACGGCCGCTGCAGCCGTTCATCTCTCCCCTCTCACACACTGTCTGTGTGAGGAGGGAGAGCGGCGCTGAGAGATGATCTCATATGTTTACATATGAGATCATCTCACATTGGACACGCAGATCGCGCTGTAAACGGCCGCTGCGATTGGCCGTTTACAGCGATCTGTGTTTGCCTGTCTCCGGGGGACACGGCAAACACAAAACTTCCCCGCGGGCGCGCATTGGGGAAGTAAACACGAGGACATCCAGGGACGGCCTCCTGGATGAAAGCGCCCACTCTAAAGCCGTAATTCGGCTATAGGGCGGGTGGGAAGCGGTTAAAAAAGAAAAACTGAAATATCATATGGTCCTAGGTATTCTGAACCTTTGCTGTGACACTCATATATTTAACTCAGGTGCTGTCCATTTCTTCTGATCATCCTTGAGATGGTTCTATACCTTCAGTCCAGCTGTGTTTGAATATACTGATTGTACTTGATTAGGAAAGCCACACACCTGTCTATATAAGACCTTACAGCTCACAGGGCATGTCGGAGCAAATGAGAATCATGAGGTCAAAGGAACTGCCTGAAGAGCTCAGAGACAGAATTGTAGCAAGGTACAGATTTGGCCAAGGTTACAAAAACATTCTGCTGCACTTAAGGTAAGAGATCAGTGGCCTCCATAATCCTTACATTTTGGGACAACCAGAACCCTTCCTAAAGCTGGCCATCCAGCCAAACTGAGCTATCGGGGGGGAAGAGCCTTGGTGAGAGAGTTGAAGAAGAACCCAAAGATCACTGTGGCTGAGCTCCAGAGATGCAGTCGGGAGATGGGAGAAAGTTGTAGAAAGTCAAGCATCACTGCAGCCCTTCATCAGTCGGGGCTGATGGCAGAGTGGCCAGATGGAAGCCTCTCCTCAGTGAAAGACACATGAAAGCCTGCATGGAGTTTGCTACAAAAAACACCTGAAGGACTCCAAGATGGTGAGAAATAAGCTTTTCTGGTCTGATGAGACCAAGATAGAACTTTTTGGCCTTAATTCTAAGCGGTATGTGTGGAGAAAACCAGGCACTGCTCATCACCTGTCCAATACAGTCCCAACAGTGAAGCATGGTGGTGGCAGCATCATGGTGGTGGCAGCATCATGCTGTGGGGGTGTTTTTCAGCTGCAGGGACAGGACGACTTGTTGCAATCAAGGGAAAGATGAATACGGCCAAGTACAGGGATATCCTGGACGAAAACCTTCTTCAGAGTGCTCAGGACCTCAGACTGGGTCGAAGGTTTACCTTCCAACAAGACAATGACCCTAAGCACACAGCTAAAATAACAAAGGAGTGGCTTTACAACAACTCCGTGACTGTTATTGAATGGCCCAGCCAGAGCCCTGACTTAAACCCAATTGAGCATCTCTGGAGAGACCTAAAAATGGCTGTCCACCAACGTTTACCATCCAACCTGACAGAACTGGAGAGGATCCGCAAGGAAGGAATGGTAGAGGATCCCCAAATCCAGGTGTGAAAAACTTGTTGCATCTTTCCCAAAAAGACTTATGGCTGTATTACATCAAAAGGGTGCTTCTACTAAATACTAAGCAAAGGGTCTGAATATTTAGGACCATGTGATATTTCAGTTTTTCTCTTTTAATAAATCTGCAAAAATTTCAACAAATCTGTGTTTTTCTGTCAATTTGGGGGGCTGTGTATACATTAATCAGGAAAAAATGAATTTAAATGATTTTAGCAAATGGCTGCAATATAACAAAGAGTGAAAAATTTAAGGGGTCTGAATACTTTCCATCCCCACTGTATATCAAAATAGTTTTATTAGAATAGGTTAAAAATTATAAGAATAAAAAAATCGGATGCATATATAACAAAAATTTGGTGACAAATGACAGGAATTATTGCAACGATACAGTGAACACCACCCAACTCTGTCCTGACAGTTTAGATTAGGACAAGAAAGGCCTGATGTGTTTCAAGGTTGAAAGTGATGAAACCTCTTCTTCAGGGGCTAGTGGTGGAGTGTATGGTTATCTAGGAATTTCAACAGGACGACAGCAATGAACAGTCAAAAAATACTTTATACCAGTGGTTTGCAAATAGGTACAAATGATTTACAAATGGATTTTTACAAAATAGATTCAAAAGGTAAAGAATTCTAACCGTATAATTCCTGGATGGCATTCAATTAGTAGAAAAGTGGGGATATATAATTTTCTGCCAGGGATCAGATCGATGGAGAAGGACCTCCACACAGAGAGCTGTGCCAGATCAGGATCAGGGCTGGACACAGAGGGCACCCTATGACCAGAATGGGAAACCACGGACTCAACAAACCCCTTACTGGCCTGACATCTAAAACAGAAGGGGAGGATTGTGGGTATTTTAGCAAGCAAGGACAAGGGTAAAAAACAAAAAGAAAACAAAACCTTGATGTTATAATGGTGATGTGAGAAGTGTACTAAACCAATATAGTATACGTATGAACAGTGGTGGCATTTATAATGATCTGTCCACACCACACAGTAGGCAAAGAAAGTTTCTTGCAAATGGATATGCATAAAAGGAGTGGAGGGTGCTCAAAAGGTTAAATAAAGACAGTGACTAGATGTCCCAAACAATCTTAGAAACAAGAGGGGAAAATGCTATATGATTGATTACAATCATATATAAGCCTGCAGCATCTTGGAGAGTATATTAGAAATCCAACACGGCACAAAGTTAGAAAAGACAGATCCACCAATATATCGTTGTGGACTGTCATAACCTCTCCAATGGAGAGTTTGTTTCCTTGCTCCATGACAGGAAACAACTCCATACAACTGCTGGAAGAAACCAAGGGTTGCCAAATAAGGGAGTCATTGGTCCCAACTGAGTTTTCGTTTTATCCCAAACACACACTAAATGTGCTGTAAGAAAGGATAAGGAGGAGAGTGGGCCACGGGCAGAAGCATCTAGCCAGGGAAGCGCCTGGAGATTGAAAGGGGCAATCTACTGTTCTACATGAAACCGTTGCTTAAGGTGGGAATGATGGAACCAATTTACTAGCCTTGTTAAGACCGCTGCAACGTGGTAATGGTATAGGTCTGGTGCTCCTACACCACCATTTGTTTTGAGGAGAAATAGAGTTCTCCATAGCAATCTAGGTTTATTACCTTATTGCCCTTTATTTCCCCAAATGAACTTTGTAAAAGCAGATTGTAAAATAATGAAAAAGAATGCGGGTTTACAATAGGTATAGTTTGAAAGAGATAAAGGAAGCACGGTACTGTGTCCATTTTTAAGAAGCTGTTCCTCCCAAACCATGGGTGTTGAGCTCGATCGTACTTCTTGAGATCTTGTATTGTACGCTGCATAAGAGGGTCATAATTTTTCCTATACAGCTTAGTCTAAGATCTGCGGGAATTTTAATGCCCAGATATCTGAGCGTTTCAGAGCAAATTATATATGGGAAATTATTCCCCAGAACCTGGATGTGATGTGGTAGAAGAAACACATCAATAATTTCTGATTTGGACACATTTACTTTAAGATTACTCATAGCCACAAAATGCTGAAATTCATAGAGAATATAAGGCATGGACACGTGTGGGTTTGTGACATAAAGAAGCAAATGCTGCAAACTTCACCTTCTGACCTGTGATGAAAGGATTTAGTATTAAGGCTGTTGCCAGATGTTCCATTACCAAGACGGACAGGAGGAGAGACAGTGGGCATCCCTGACAAGTACCATTTTGGCACTTGGTTTGGTATAAAGTGCCATAATTTTTTGTAACATACCTGGCCCCATTTCTATTTGCGCCAAAGTTTGTTCCAAAAAGGGCTAACCCACTCAATCAAAAGCCTTCTCTGCATCAACAGAAAGAAGGCAAGCTGGTATTTTTGCTGCTTGGTCAATGAGCGATAAGGATTTAAGCGTGTTATCACAAGATTTTCTCCCCTAAACAAACCCAACTTGGTTTGAATGCACCAGACGTGAGGTAATCATTTTGGCATACATTTTTACATCTACCCCAATCAAGGATATAGGCCAATAACTAGAACAGAGCCTTAAATCCTTGTTTGGTTTGGGAAGTAATGGGATATGTGCCTCAAATGTCTGAGGTCTGAACCCGTTGGTAGCAGATATACTTTTGAACACTGAGCATGACTGGTATTATATGTTCCTTATAAGTCTTATAGAATTTTGATGAAAATCCATCGGGACCAGTACTTTTACTCAATGGTGAATTAGTAATTGCTCCTACATTGAAAATGGAGAATCCAAAGATTTCCTACTATCCTTGTCTAATTTTGTAATGGCAGCTTCATGCACATACTCCTATATTCGACGACTAAAAGAGTCTCTATATCGAAAGAAGGTTGAGGTGCAAGGTCGTACAAAGCTGTAAAATAATCACAAAAAGCCTGTTCGAGGGATTGTGGGTCTGCAGTGATTTTCCCTGATGGCAAAGTATTGCTTGGTATAAAGGTCTGGGAGGAACTGGGATGTAATGACCAAGTAAGTGGTCTCCCAGGCTTATTTTCATACCGATACCTTCCTAGAGCATATCTACATTGACCATTAATATGTGAAACCTCTGCAATAATGATGACCTTGTCAAGGATATATCAGCCAATAGCTCTGGAGTCAGAGTTTTTATGTGAGGTCTCCTCACATAAAACGAAAATATTGTTTTGATAAACATTTGCGCAAATATTATTGCGCCCTAAAAATCCATAGCACCTTATTTGTATTCTACTGGTCATTGCTCTTTAACAAACTCTGACAGCTGTAAAGGAAAAATAAGAAAACAATGGAAAAATTGCAAAAATGGCCTGGCCACCTGAGTGTACAAAATGGAGCACAAGGCCTGACAGCGAAAGGGTTATTATTAGCCAATGCATCCCATTGGGTAATAAATTTAAAAGTCCAGGTTTGGCTTAACCCCAATGTAACAATGCATATAAAAGCAAAGGAGAAGGCCTTCAAAAAATACAGGGTTGAGGGATCATCATCAGCATTCAGACTTTATACAGAATGCAACAAGAAATGTAAGGGTGTAATAAGGATGGCTAAGATAGAACATGAAAGACACATAGCGGAGGACAGCAAAAAAAATCCCAAAAATTCTTTAAGTATGTAAATAGTAAAAAAGGAGGACAGATCATATTGGCCCCATAAAGAAAGAGGAAGGACATCAGTCTTTACAAGGGAATCGGGGAGCTTCAGTAACGAAAACTGCAGTGTTTATCCTCAAGACACATCATAGGAAGCATCTCCATGGTTAACAGAGGACAGAATTAAAATGAGACTTGGGAAACTTAATATTATTAAATCACCGGGACCAGATGGCTTGCACCCGAGGAGGTGAGTTGCCAGCTAGATAAAGGACAGCCCTTAGATGTGGTGTAGCTGGATTTTACAAAAGCATTTGACACAGTTCCCCATAAACATTTACTGTACAAAATAAGGTCCGTTGGCATGGACCATAGGGTGAGTACATGGATTGAAAACTGGCTACAAGGGCGAGTTCAGAGGGTGGTGATAAATGGGGAGTACTCGGAATGGTCAGGGGTGGGTAGTGCTGGGACCAATCCCTTTTAATTTGTTCATAAGCGACCAGGAGGATGGGATAAGCAGTTAAATCTCTGTATTTGCAGACGATACTAAGCTAAGCAGGGCAATAACTTCTCTACAGGATGTGGAAACCTTGCAAAAAGATGTGAACAAATTAATGGGGTGGGCAACTACATGACAAATGAGGTTCAATGTAGAAAAATTTAAAATAATGCATTTGGGTGGCAAAAATAGAAATGCAATCTATACACTGGGGGGAGAACCTCTGGGGGAATCTAGGATGGAAAAGGACCTGGGGGTCCTAGTAGATGATATGCTCAGCAATGGCATGCAATGCTAAGCTGCTGCTAACAAAGTAAACAGAATATTGGCATGCATTAAAAAGGGGATCAACTCCAGAGATAAAACTATAATTCTCACGCTCTACAAGATTCTGGTCCGGCCCCACCTGGAGTATGCTGTCCAGTTCTGGGAACTAGTCCTCAGGAAGGATGCACTGGAAATGGAGCGAGTACAAAGAAGGGCAACAAAGCTGATAAAGGGTCTGGAGGATATTAGTTATGAGTAAAGGTTGCAGCACTGTACTTTATTCTCTCTGGAGAAGAGGCACTTGAGAGGGCATATGATTTCAATATACAAATACCTAATTGGTGACCCCACAATATAATTTATACAGCAATCACTGCTATAAAAATGCACTGCTTAATGTGTAGATGACACTGGCAGTGAAGGAGTTAACCACTAGGGGGCGATAAGGGGGTTAAGTGTGTCCTAGGGAGTGATTCTAACTGTGGGGGGGATGGGCTACAAGTGACAAGACAATGATCACTGCCCCTGATGACAGGGAGCAGTAGATCTTGTTTACACAGGCATCTCTCTGTTCTGCCTCATTGTGCCATTCTGCCAATGAAAATGTACATGCGGCGGTCGGCAATCAGTTATGGATAGCTAGATGGACAGGGCTTAGCTGAACCTGTGGAGTACTTGCTGGTGATCTGTTTACTTAATTATTGCATTGCTACCAGTAGTTAATGAGAGTGCCAAATAGTATTAATATCATATACGACTCTGGCTTCCACATTTTTGTTTAGGGTCAGTTATTTGGAAACAAATTACACCTAGAAACGGCAAAGCTGATAGAATTTTCAGAAGAAGGTGAGCAATTACATTTTTTGTTTGCAGTGCAGGTTTCCTTTAGTTAGTGATGCTAAGAAATTACTAAAACTCTACAGATTACTTTCCACTCATTTCTACCTTAGTGTTCTTTTCCTGATCGTGATGTGGATGTGCACACAAGTAGCAAACTCATCTGCTCCAATATACAGTATAATAAATTGCAGAGTGCTGCAAGCTATTAAGATTAAATAATCGTATAAAGACTGGAAGCAATCATTTTGTGTTTTACAAACTTTTGTCTTAATTTGCAGTTAAACTTCTTTTCCAGTTTAAAAAAAAAAAGGTGCAACATCAAAAAAAATGTAAAGTGGGCAGATTTTGCCATTTTCTTATTTTGTTCTTTATTCTTATTCTTCACTATATCTGTAAAACATAAATTGCCATAGATTAACTTTAGTCAAAATATAATACAAAATAAATTAAGACGCTCCCCATACCAGCTTCACAAATTGGAAAACCTCTCGGAAACAAAACAACATTTCCCATGAAAAAAACAAAATTGCCATTTTGCTTTTATAAATAGGTCCTAAGAGCAGAGCTGGATTTGTTGATTTGTTAAATAAATATCAGATCTCCTGCAGTGCTCTAACTGAACAGCAGAGCACAGATGTTTTCATTTCTAGAGAAAACGTAACTACTTCTAGGAACAAATCTTAACAGGGAGAATTCGCTTATGTCATGAATGTCAGCTCTTACCAAATTTTGGGAGAATGCCCAGTCTTCTGTGTTATTTTATATATGAACCTAAAAATTAATGTATAGCAGTATTGACACAAAAACAGGTTGCTATGCAGTTACCCTTTTAATTGCCATCATACAAATGGTTCAGAAGAAACTTACCACAACTAACATACACTTTGAAAATGTACATTTATCTTAAAGATGGAGTCCACCTACAAAAAAAATGATTAAAAGCCAGCAGCTAAAAATACTGCAGCTGCTGACGTTTAATAAATGGACACTTGCCTGTCCCAGGGTCCAGCGATGTCGGCAGCCAAAGCAGAGCAATCGATCGGTTCTCGGCTGCTGCCGCCACCATTCTCATTGAGGGAATCAGGAAGTGGAGCATTGCGGCTTCACTTCCCGGTTCCCTACTGCGCATGCGCGAGTCGCGCTGCGCGTCGTAAGTGGTCCCCACTATCTCCTGGGACCTGTGTGTTTCCCAGGAGACCGTGGGGGGAGTGCGGGAAGGGGTATGACTCCCGCGGGAGTCTACTCCCAGAAGTGGATGCAGATACCAGTATTATACAGGTATCTGCACCCCCTCCCCCCTGAAAGGTGTCAATTGTGGCACCGGAGGGGGGGAGGAATACGATGAGCGGAAGTTCCACTTTTGGGTGGAACTCCGCTTTAATTGTCTCTTGTAATCTTGAAGCTTCCAATTTAAAGTAGATCTAAAACCAAAACTTTTTCAAAATCTTGGATAGAGTAGGGGAAGGTTAAAACCACTGTCAGTTTTTTTTTTTTTTTTTTTTCCCATCTGCCTCGTTAGGGATGTTTCCCCTATACTTCCTGTCATGCAAACTCAACTTTCCCCAAATCCACAAATTGGGATGATATCATTCCAATTGGAGGGAAATCCCTCTTAATTGTCCTCATTGGAATATTTTCCCTCTAATATTGTTCCGGTGGCAACTCAATGTTGGATTTACTCTTGTTTACTTTCATTTGTGATCTGGACAGTTAGAAAAAGTGAATCTCCTTAATGGGGACACATAGAGCAATGAAAACCTAATAGTGGATCTAAGCCCTCACAACTTAAAAAAATAAAAATAAAATAATAATACCTACAGCTATTAAGACCCTGAATACTAAATAGCGTCTTTCAGCAGGTAAAATACAGATTTTTATATTATAACACAATTTACAAGTAAACTAAAGCTAATTTATAATATGGGTATGGCGAAACCACATGCATGCCACTTTTTTCACAGCCTAGCCTCATAGGAGGGCCCCAAATCCAAGGAGTACCTTCAGGGGTTCCAGAGGCATAAATTACACATCCAATTTCCTGACTACTCTCCAAAATGTGGTAATTTTTAATGTTTTCACTGTCATGGTTCTCCAGGGCTTCCAAAAATGTAATAGGTAAAAACCCCAAGGTATTTTTTTGTAAGAGGCATGGTGAGTATCTTCATTTTTCTGCCACAAGATTTTGGAAAATACAGAAAGAAAATAAAAATAAAATTTTCTTACACATTTTACAATTTAATAAGATATTTTCCACACACAGCATAGGCATACTTAAAATGACATCCCCAAATACATACTAATACTCTTCCCAAGTATGGCGATACCACATATGAGGCTTTTTCACTGTCTGGGTTCACTATGTACCGGACATTGCACTGTAATGGTTGCCTTTGTACAAGTCGTCTGGGAATATAGCTTGGTCACAGTTCCTATAAGCCAAGCAAGTCAAGCTAAGCCTAGCCTACTAGTATGTGGCTGCCATCAGGAATGCCGTGTTCACTGGCCAAGAAGTACAGGAGGCTGAAGAAAGGAAAAACAAAGAGGTCCCAGGAGTGTGGTTGTCTGCAGAAGATGGAGGGGACTGGAGTCTCACAGGAACATAGTTAGCAGAGTGTGCAGATGGGCCAGTACAGATGCAGGCAGAGACATGGTCAGCAAACAGGCAAAGGATCGGTCAAGGCATCAGGCAGAAACATGGTCGATAGGGCAGTGTTAGTATAGGCAGCAGGCAGAGATAACACTGCACTTGTGTGGCGGTGATCAGGAACACTGTTGCTGGCTGCCCTGGTCAGGTGACATTGGGGACTAAAATGGCAGGAATCGGGAACTCTGCTGCTGACTTACACTGGTTTGGTGACACTGGGGCTGGTGTGGCAATAATCAGAGACACTGTAACTTGTGTGGCAGTGAGCAGGAACAATGTAACTGGTGTGGACACTGGTGTATGGCAGGGGTGCAGCATTGATTAGGTAAACTGTGAGTGGGTGGTGGTGGTGATCACTGTATAGGTAATAATTTTCACTGTGTTTGGCATCCATTTATAATGCCATTGTTTACCATTGTGATAGCTGTAAACTGTGATTGGCCACAGCTGTCACATGGTACAGGGATGGCCCTATACTGTGTGATTACTGTGAGCAGAGAGATCACAGTAGTACACACAGTATTGAGCCATTGCATCATGAATGACAGCCATTACTTATTTACAATTTTTCATGTGATTGGTCACAGAGATCACATGGTACTAGGGCCAATCCCAGCAGCCTGGTACACACAATGTCTAATCTGCTGTGTCACAGATGATGCTTGTGTGCGGCCTTGAGGAGGGGCACAAGCACCAAAAGTGTGGGGACGCACCGGTGTGTCCAATCAGCACAACGCTTGTCCCACCTGGCCGTATCTGAGCATTGACCGAAAAGAAGGCAGTTAAAGGAAACCATACTTTGAAAAACTTTGGCAATGGCAACCTCGATTTTTCCCTAAGAGTTGCTTTGCTGTCTCTGGAATCGGTGCCGAGTCACCAGCCTGAAACAAGTTTTTGGATTGAAAGTCACAGTGAAGTTAGAACTCCTAGTCTGCATGCATTCTAAATGAGTGACTCAAGTATATGAATGCACTGACTAGTGTGGAAATCTGGGGGTGTAGGCATGCAGCAGCAGGAATTATACCCCTGTTGTGGTTGGTGTTCAGTATTGCCAAGCATGTCCTATTCAAGTGAATGGGGACATGCTGCAACTGCCCCACAACTGCACACAACGCAAGACAAAACCTCCTCACTGAATGTAGGTCTCTCTTCAGAGAGCAAAGGAGGTGAAAACAAGCCCCTAGGGTCAAGTTACACTTAGGTAGCCATATATGCATAGAAATAAAACATATTTTGGCTGAAATGAAGTCATGTATGGTCAGCTTTGACTTACTTGCAGGTGTTGGATATACGATGAGGTGATTTGGCAAAGTAGATGTAAACGCATACACGTTTTAACTTTTATTTTCTATCCGTTTTTTTAATCTCAGTGCTGCTAGTTTCCTGCAGCAACTTTTAGTCTATAGGCATACATTTCAGCTATGGCTCATGGCACTTCTCGGGGTAGGTTTCCTGATGTCGACAACAGTAAACAATGGAGTTTGTTTTCTATGCACTTTGCAAGGCCATTTGCTCCAGAGCTTAGTAAATGAGGGGAAGCTCTACTGACTTACACCATCCAATCATGTGCAAGCATTTCCCTTGCTTGTGATTGGGTATTCTTATAGTAAATGAGGCAAAGCTTTACTTTGCAAAGCTCTGGAGCAAACGCCTTTGAAGAGTGCAACTGCACAGTCCATTTGCCTGTAGTAAATCAACCCCAATTTCTGTATAATTTGTGTTTTTAAATGCCATTTATGGTCAACATTGGAAGTCCACGTTACTAGTTATATTTTTTATATACAATTTAATAACAACATACATTATTTAAGATGCTAAACCTTATATGGGTTTACACATACTTCAACGTTGGGGTATGTTACCTGCTATTTTTTATGTAGAGTAGCGAAAGCTGTTAAACATTGTAGTGTCATACAAATCTGACAGACTATACTGAGCTGAATGGTTAAAGGCTAAGATCACCTTTTGCACATTAGATGTTACACTCATATTTAAGGTGCAAATGCCTCACCTCCCACCCTCAAAAGGTATGGGCAGAAAGTTGCAGGAAGAGTTTGCAGGAGCTTGATATTGCACCTGCAATCCACTGCCCTGTTGGGGTTGAATTTGTTGCATGCTAGTAAGCACTAAAATATTAAAGCATAAAACCAGAGCAATGCCTCTGATGACTATATTCAGTTATATTTTTGGACCTTGAATGTGTAGTCAAGAAATTTATAATTTAAGCATAGACTGTTCTTAAAAGCATGAGTTTTTTACTCTAGAATGCATTTTATGTTTCCTGAATATAATAAACCTGTCATCCTGTTTGTTTCCTGAATATAATAAACCAACATCCCTGGCCCCAAATGTACCCCCACATCAGGATACCAAGCTTTGATGCAGGGGACAGCAGAGTGGATCAAGTCCTCCCACAATATGAGTGTAGTTAGGACTGCTGCAGCCTCTCTTCCTATTCCCATACACGAGGACAAGCAGTTCCAATTTCGTATATACATGGATGGTGGTAATGGTGGATTTTTATTTGTGTTAATTAAATTACATTCTCTGTCTTACTGTAGACACACATGCATGATGGAAATTCATCAATATTATGATTAACAAGGAAGATATGCAGTAGGGGAGTTAAAACATAGCAAGCAATACACTTTAGAAAACCCACAGTTCTGCCAACTGTACAAAAACAGTTTTCTAATGTTTAGCTGCTTTAGGACCACCTTCTGTACTTTTACTACAGCAGGGCAGCCTCGCTGTGCCAGATCACATACATGTATGGGATTTGGTACTTCTGGATAGGAGGTGCACATGCATGTCCACTGCCCAGCTGTACTGTCATCTGTTACAACACAAGCCAATCAGTGGGTCCCGGACAATGATTTATGGCCAGAACCCGCTGAGTGAATGACAGAAAAGAGCCCTGTGTAGGTAAACAACACGGGGTAATCTACAGACAGCAGTGATGTGTCATCCTTTTTCTCCTGAGAGAGTAAAAACTGGCACACTGCTTAGTAAAAGCAGCACATACTACACACAGTAAACCTCGTTAGACACACAGTTAATTATTTGATTTCCCCTAAATGTTAACCACTTCCCATCCAGTGTCATTAGCACAGTGACTGCTTACAGTATTAGCACTGATCACTGTATTGGTGTCATAGGTGATGTCAGTGTTAGTTCCCACAAAATGTCAGTTAGTTTTAGCTTTCCCACCATACTATCACAGTCCCACTATAAGTCACTGATTACCGCCATTAGTAGTACTGTATACAAAAAAAATTCCATTATATAGTTTGTAGATGCTATACCTTTCACGCAAGCCAATCAATATATGCTTATTGGGATTTTTTTCTACAAAAGACATCTAGTAGAAGACGTGTTGGACTAATCATAGAGATTTTTTTTGTTTATATTATTGGATATGTTTTATAGCAGAAAAAAAGGGTTTCTTTCAAAATGTATTTATTTTATTTTCTTCCCCCTTTATATAATATAACAATTTTAAAAACCCAGTGGTGATCAAAGACCACCAAAGGAAAGCTCTGTGTAAAAAAAAAAAATGATACCAATTTTGTTTGGGATTAGCATTGCATAACTGAGCAATTACCAGTTAAAGTAGCACAGTGCCAAATAGCAAAAAATGACTAGGTCATGAAGGGGGTAAAATCTCCCAGAGCTGAAGCGGATAACAAAAATCTTATTTGCGTAAATGTTGAGATTAAACATCTGTGTAAATTTTACCCCTATTCTAATATATACTGTAAGAGCAACAACACTAGTACATACAGTATATAGCTATGAAGCAAGAGCAAATATATCTAGGGTCTAAACTATTCCTCCCTAAAGTGAATAGATGTTTTATATATAAGGTTTTGCAGGGAAACATAATAGGATCAAAACAAATACAAACTAGTATTGCCATAAAGAGCGCTGAATAAAACTAACATGCAATCGCAGCTTTAAATGAAAAAAGGGTTAACCATTGGGGTACTTCACATTTACCTGTGCTATTAATATGTGAAAGAGATGTGATTTATGTCCTGTCACTTTGGTATTCCAAGTCCCAAACTGAAACAATGTGAGACCCCTCTTCGTTTGGATAAGTTAACAGAAGTGAATTCCAGGGGGTCTACATTACTTTTGTCATTGGTCACCGTTGGTATTTTCACAGTTGCAGACAGCTGCTGTCAGATGTAAACAGCTAAAGTATGAATACATACCATGCAATCTGTGAGCTGAGGTCCTGTTCTTTGCCTTCTCTTTTTACGGCCTCTCACAGTCCCTTGTACAGCTGCTTCATAAGGGAACAGTAACTTGCATCTTCATGGTGACTCTCCTAAGAGAATTTGTGAGCTTATTAGGTTTCCTATTGTTGTCTGCATATGGGACACCAGAGTGTTTGGTCTCCTTTTTGTTGACAAATCTGTTCATACTTACAGTTTGGTCAGCTGTTTGTGAGCAGTAGAATGTGGAATTCATTAGAAAAAAACTGCTTTGGCAAGGATCTACTTTATTCCCAAATGAACTGTTAGGTTTTCTGTTATTTATCATTTTTTAGAAAGGAGCTATTAAATCTGTAAGGGTAACATGTCAAACAAATGTTTAAATGTAAAATATAATGCTAATTAATTCAGATGTTAACACATGCATTTAAGACAGCCAGTCAAGTTCTCACCAACCTGTGTAGTGCCTATTGCATTGTGTTTTCCTGCAAAACTCTGTCTTTTTTTGCCCTCCTTTGTCTTGGTGGGAAGGTTCAGAAAATTCTATACACCATGTATGCAAAAGATGCCGAGTTCATGAGAGCTGGCTCTGTGCGCCGTCCCAAACTGTGGCATAGATGATGGTGGGGCTTAATGCATTCAGCCTTACAGCTCTACAGGCAGCATGAAGTGTTGTGTAAAACCTGCCTGGTCCCCCGCTGCACTCTTTACTTCCTTAGGCTGGCTTCTATATCAATACTGAAGCATCAGACTGAAAATAGGGGACCAGCAATCAGACTCTCAGAACTGTTGGATTATGTAGCTTCTTCAGCCAGTGCTTTCTGTTGACTACAGCAGAGAGTAGGGTGGCATGGACACCAGGAGAGGCACTAGATGCTCTCTGCATGGGGCTTATTTTTTCCATGTGGGTTTTAGTGGCAGAGTTTTATCAACCACTTCACTATTGAACCAAATGGTGAGTATAGCCTCAGGTTCTAATAGGACATACATCAAACTTATAGAAGTACCATCATCCAAATTTGTAATTGTAGAATGCTAAAACATGTGGAAGTGACTGGGCAGTTGCTGATGCTGACCCCTAAACATCCACATCTATAAGGCTTTGGGTTTCAATGGACTATCTTGGTACTTGGTAGTGAATAACAAGTGAAAGAAAATAATAAAAAATATGATATTTAATGAAGACAGGAAGTGTATAAATACAAACAATAAATCTTTAAAATCATATACACCACAATTAAACAATGCTACTGTCGGGTTCCCCCGTGGAGTTTCCTGTTGAAGAGGGGTATACAAAATTCTTGAGGTATTTTGTATACCCCTCTTTAACAGAAAGCTCTACGGGGCAACTCGACAGTAGCATTGTTTAATTGTGGTGTCTACGATTTTAAAGATTTATTGTTTGTATGCATTTATACACTTCCCGTCTTCATTAAATATCATATATTTTTTATTATTTTCTTTCACTTGTTACCAAGTACCGAGATAGTCAATTCAAACCCAAAGCCTTATAGATGTGGATGTTTAGGGGTCAGCATCAGCAACTGCCCAGTCACTTCCACATTATTTAGCATTCTACAATCACTTCACTATTGAATCAAAACATGGTAGTAACACATATATAATTCAACTCAACCCTGGACCTTCCGTTTTGGATTTGATCTCTGTGTATTAACACTAACCCTACATATTAACTTAAAAGGAATTTGTCACAAATCCATTTGAAGTGCTTACATGCCTTAAGGCAGGGTAAAACATAGGAATGTGTGACAATAGCTAAATTAGATACCTAACTTTGTTCAGCTTTATTGCCCTGGTACTAGTAAGCAGCCTAAGAAGTACAACAACCTCCATATACTTCTCATGCCAGTACTTTGCAACAGATTCCCTTTACATTCACATTGTTGTGGGTTATTTTGAATGGGCTGCCAACACACTTGCACTTTTTTTTTTGCATAATTAGCCCACCACAAAGCACTGTGCATTGTGAGTTGTAATGCAGGTGCATGGAAAACGACTCTATAAATGTGTTGTGTTGCTATTTAGAATGAATGGCACTGAAATGCACATATACTCATGCATTACATGCAGTGACACATTGTAAAACGCAAGTGTTACCATACATTATCACAATGCATTTATGTGAAAGGGCCTTAAATATTATAGATTCACACTGTACAGAGTAAGGGTATCATCTATGCTGTTTATTTTTAGTTTGTAAAAAACATTTTCCTTCTTCATGTAAAATAGTCCTAACATCAGACAATATAGGATCTGCTATCTGATGTGTGCATCTGAATTGTTATATATTTGTTGCTTTTGTATGAAATTAGAAACCCCTACTAAAACACCTGTAGTATTTAGGAGAACATAATGCCTATTGTATTAAACATTTATTTAAAAAAATGAAAACAATGAAACCATTCTCTATGAAACAACCACATTTGAGTTCTATCTTTTCCTTCACACTTTGCTTGAGTTATGTTGGAGACTTGCTGATTTTGGGTTGTGGGAAAGCCCATGGCCCTCCATCTCAGCTAGTTTTACTAATTCATAGTGACGTGGCTGATCTCGACAGCAAGAGATGAAAGGCACATCTGCCAACCCCATTTAATCAGAGCAGACTGGTCTAAGCAGAAGTAGATGCCACTAGTCTTACAAGTATACTGCGACTTTCTCAGTAGGTGAATGCCTCTCTGTCAACCTTTGTCAGGATTTTTCATACAGTACTTATGGCAACCACTGCGTCATGCCTATGGTCCATTTGCTTTTGTGTGCATGGTTTTGGGCTGCAAATAAGATAAATTATTGTTTTAAGGTTTGGTTGTCTAAGCTTTAGTTGTGAGTTCTGTCTGAAAACTGAAAAAAGAAAAAAATAAGTTTGTTGCTCTTAACAGCCAGGTTTTTCCTTTTTGATCCCAACAAACACTAGTGGGGTTGTTGTCATGATGGGTAGAGCCTAAAACTATGGAAGGTAGAGTTCATTTTGGAATGTGACAGATTTCAGATTATGTAAACAATACATTTGTATGTGAGAATCTAGGATGTAAAAGGACCTGGGGGTCCTAGTAGATGACAGGCTCAGCAATGGCATGCAATGCCAAGCTGCTGCTAACAAAGCAAACAGAATATTGGCATGCATTAAAAAGGGGATTAACTCAAGAGATAAAGAAGTAATTCTCTCACTCGACAAAACTCTGGTCCGGCTGCACCTGGAGTATGCCATCCAGTTGTGGGCACCAGTCCTCAGGAAGGATGTACTGGAAATGGATCAAGTACAGAGAAGGGCAACAAAGCTAATAAAGGGACTGGAGGATATTGGTTATGAAGAAAGGTTGTGAGCACTGAACTTATTCTCTCTGGAGAAGAGACGCTTGAGAGGGGATATGATTTCAATTTGCAAATACCATAATGGTGACCCCACAATAGGGATACAACTTTTCCATGGAAGGGAGTTTAATAAGACACATGACCACTCATTAAAATGAGAAGAAATTAAAATTAACCTTAAACAGCATAGAGGGTTCTTTACTGTAAGAGCAGCAAGAATGTAGAATTCCCTTCCACAGGCGGTGGTTTCAGTGGGAAGCATCAATTAGTTAAAACAAACGATTAGATAAGTACCTGAATGAAAACAACATACATGGATATACAATGTAATATTGACATATAATCACACACATAGGTTGGACGTGATGTAACTATGTAACATGAGACATTCTGCTCCCTTAATGCTTTATCCAAAATGAAAAGAAATGGAATACCATAATAAAATTATTATTCATTAGTGAGCACATAGGCTGCCCACTCCACCCCCATACCATAGTGAAAAATCTCACATCTGAATGTTGGCTTTGAATTTGGGAGATAGGAGCAGCAGGTCTTGGTAGAGATCTAAACTAGACACCAATTATTGGTTTTTGAGCTGCTTATGCACAGTGTGCTCAAAGCTATTCATACATGGTTAGCTTTCTCTTAAAGTGTAAGTAAACTCCCCCCATCGTTTTCAGCCAAAGAAGCTGCCATCTTTGCCTTTGTTTAATCTACAACTGCCATGATGCCACACATGTGATCAGTTATGACACCAGCCATTGGATGGTTTGACAGTTTGGTTGAGAGCGCAACCAATGGGAGTGTTACATTTCCGCCACGTGCTGGAAATGAAACTGTTTTATGGATGGGTTTTCTTCTGCTCTAAATGAGAGAAAATGAATCGATTCCTCCATCCACACTAAAAAGAAGAAATGGAGGAATTTGCATTGCCAGATAGTGTATTCAGGAAGTTGTAGCAGACGTGGCTCATGGACTGCGTCGATTTTGGCTGACAGATCAAGTTTTGTCAAGATGGGTGGTGCTGTCATTGCCAACCACAGCTTGAATATTAGCCAATTTAACAGGAATCAACTGAAATTCAAGCTATGGTCATTAGACTTGTGAGAAATAAGTAATTGTTTCTGTGGGGTATGCATTTTACTACACTACGATACTCCTGATTTCTGTGTGCATAGCTCTGTCAAATTTATAGTTTGTCATGATAGAATGACTTTGGTGAGCTGCACAAGTTCTAGAATAAATAATTAATTTGCAAACATTAAACAAAAGCCCCCTATATATTGTGCACTGCTTTTTTTTTTTTTTAAATACTACTTTGCTTCACAAATAACCTTTTTGAAAATGTTTCATTAGCATGTTTCCCCCTTGTTTATGTACCTGCTCCCTACAGACTGTGCCTTTCTCAATTCCTTATTCTTTGTGAGAAGCGGAGCCTTAGAATGTGTGTCTGCTGGAGCTGTAGTTTTTCATGAAAGGAGGTCTTTTCACTGAACTCCTATCAGTCTCGCCTACTTAATAAAGTTCAGCACTTTCACTGACAACAAGGAAACATTGTAACATTTGCAGCTGTGTGCCAAAGAAAACAAACGGAGCAAAATCTAACAAACCCTTCAGAAGTCAGAAGATTCTGACCATATGATAGAAAGTAAGAGCCAATTTTTTCTTGTCAAATATGACTCGCATAGACCCACGTTTGCTAAAAAAAATATCCACATGAAGGTTTATAAATTCAGGCTGAACTTGTTTTTAAAGACAAGTGATCGTTTACTCTTTATGGAACATAACAGTTTTTTGTATTTCAGCTAGCATTTCATGTATTTTAAGGGTTGAAGATTAGTAAAAACCAAAAAACTTATTTTTACAGTTTTGAAAGAAAATAAGATTTATTCTTCCCTTCAATTGTTCACAATTGTTACGATGCTAACATTTTGCTGGTACAGGTTAAGTTAATTACAGAGAAATTGAAGGTACTTTAATGTTGGACATCTTTAACACATCTCAAAACAAATTCAACAAAACTATATCAAATGAGTAAAACATTTGTATGCCAATACATAAAAAAACAGCAAAAAACAAGTCAAGAGGGGGAAAAGCCATTATACAGGGCAAGCTTAAAGTGGTTCTAAAAGCAGATTCTTTTTTTTTACCTTAGTAAAATAGTTGTAAAAGCAAAGTTTTTTTTAATAACAAACAGGTTTATAATTACTGTACTTACTCTGCAATAGAATTGCACAGAGCGGCCCCAAGC
Organism: Lithobates pipiens; assembly: GCF_037356315.1. Taxonomy (NCBI): domain Eukaryota; kingdom Metazoa; phylum Chordata; class Amphibia; order Anura; family Ranidae; genus Lithobates; species Lithobates pipiens. The sequence continues at coordinate 51,392,093 of NW_027507787.1, forward strand.
CTCCTCTTCTTGGGTTCCCCTCTCACCCGAGTGCCCCCATAGAAAACCACTTTCTATGGGGGCACTCATGCAGGCTCGCTCCCCAGCCTACCTGCATGCATCTATTGACACAGACAGCAGGATTTGGTCCCGCCACCACTCCCTTGTCACTGGCTTTGATTGACAGCAGCAGGAGCCAATGGCTCCCAGTGACTCATCAAAGACCAAGAGACCAGGAAGCGTGGGGGAAGGAATGCAAAAAGGCAGAATTTTTTTTGTCTTAATGCATTAATGCAGCAACCCCCCTATTACTTACCTGAGACCCATCTCAATTCAACAGCAATGTTGCACGAGAGCATCGGCTGTCCAGGACTCTCCCTTTTCCATTGGCTCACACTGCTATCAATCAAAGTCAGTGGCCCAATGAGAGAACGGGCAGGGCTGCTGCTTGCTGTGGGGTCACTTGGCACAAGGAAGGGGCCAGGAGCGCCGGAAAGGGACCTGAGAAGAGGAGGATCTGGGCTGCTTTGTGCACATAGAGCCGGCTCAGGAGCAAGCGCGCATGAGTGTCCCCATAGCAAACGACTTGCTATGGGACCAGGAATGCTAATGGGGGACCTCAGAAGAGGAGGATCAGGCCTGTGAAAATAAATATTTCCTCTTTAAACCCTTATTAAAGTGATTTTACCTAAAAAGGTAAAATTTTTTGTTGAAAAAAACAAACATGTTTTACTTGTTCTGTGCAATGGTTTTGCAAAGAACAGGTAAGTAAAAAAATGTTTTAAAAATAAAAAAACAAGGTTTACCTTTTAGAATCACTTTAAATGGGGTTTAAAAAGAAAACAATTATTTTGACATTATAGGCAGCAGTATAACAGTATTACAAAGCTACTACACTTAATAATCACTGGTGGTTGCAATGAACATGGATGATTCAGAGCTGCTCTGATTGACTTTTTCTTACAGACTGGTACTTTAGCTGTCAGCAGGTCCCAACAGTGAAAGTGGGGTGAGGGATCAATTAATAAAAATATATAGGCTTAGAGGGCAATAATGTACTGCAGGTGTGTCATCTACTGTTTTTGTGTGTTGGGGTGCCATTCTCAATGAACAATGCTGCAACACACTGCACAACTATTCATATAATATGAAAAGCTATAAAGCCATCAGTTAAGCTCCTCAAGTCTGCTGGGAAACGGACACTTTAGGGAGTGTTGATCTCCTGTGTCTGCCTCCACAGCTCTTACTGGGGCTACAGAAGGGCACAGTAGTAACATGAAGGTTGGAGGGGGAGGGAACTCAGGAGATCTGCATTCCTGGAAGTGTCAGTTTCCTAGCAAATATGGATGATTCCTCAGTAGCAAAAGCAACATTTGACAGCACAGGTGTCAGGCTAAGTTTGACTGTTGCATATATTGGCTTATGCAGACAAGACAACTGTGCCATTTTGAAAAAAAAAATGATCAATGCAAATGCCATATCTGTAGGCCTTTTCTGTCACCCATAAAACATGGCTAAAATATTCCCAATATTTACATTCCTGGCAATGGCACTGTGGCAATAAAGCTGGTCATAAACGCAGTTTTTTAGGTTCAATGAAATGAACCCTTTCAGCCCCAAAGCAGATACAGCACTGCGTTACTTTAACTGACAATTGTGTGGTTGTGCAACACTGTACCCAAATAAAATTGATCTCACCACTGCGATTTTATTTTTTTTGTGCATTAGAAACAATAAAAAAAAACGACAATTTAAACAAAAATATATATTTTTTACTTTCTGCTATAAAACTTACGCAATAAAAAAAAATGTAAAGTCTAATTTCTTCATCAATTTAGGCCATTATGTATTCTGCTACATGTTTTTTGGTAAAAACAAAAAATAATCACAATAAGTTATAGCATCTACAGACTATGGGATATATTTGTTTTTTTATTTACTAGCATCAGCGATCAGCGTTTTTTAGCGGGACTGCGCCATTGCGGTGGACAAATATAACTGACTTTTTGGGGACCAGTGACAATAATACAGTAATCAGTGCTAGAAAAATGCACTGTCATTGTACTAATGACACCGACAGGGAAGGAGTTAACATTGTGGGCAATCAAAGGGTTAAATGTGTTCCCTGGGAGTGCTTGGTGTAGGGGATGCTTTGACTGGAGGAAACAAGATTTCCATCTTCCCTCCATCTAAGGCCGCGTACACACGCGGGGACTGTTCGCTCAACTTTGTCCGCTGAACAGTGTTTCGGCGGACAGTCCGCTCGTGTGTGGGATTTCAGCGGACAGTTTCAGCAGACAGTCTGCTGAACAAAGTTTTTCGGAAATTCCGAAAAACTGTCCACTGAAACTTTGTTTCAGCGAACAGTCCCCTCGTGTGTAGGCTTGTTCGTCAAACTAAGTTCCGCGCATGCTCAGAAAGGATTTACACGCCGAAGTTTGCATTGCAGTGTATAGGACGTCGTTTTCTAGTCCCGTCGTACGTGCCGTTCACGTCATCGCGCACGGTTTCAGCGGACTGTTCGTTCGTCGTGTGTGGCCAAGTCCGTCCATGCTAATTTTGAGCGGACTGTCCGCTGAAACTGTTTGACGGACAAAGTTGAGCGAACAGTCCCCGCGTGTGTACGCGGCCTAACAGAACAGCGATCTGCCTTGTTTACCTCACTCTCGAGAATGATTGTTTGGTGCTGGCGAACATTGGGTATGCCAGACCTGCTGACTGGCTCCCACTGTGGGCCGCCCTGCTGCAGGACATATACGTGGGGCAGTCCAGAAAAGGTAAAAAAAAAGAGAAAAAAAAAAAAAAAAGAAGAAAACTCTAGCAGTAGCTATTGTATTTTGAAAATACCAGAACTGTTCCTGATTGGATGCAGGCGCTGATGCTTTGATTTTTCAATTGAATGATTTTGAGTGGGAGGGTCCTGGCAGGGCCACCCAAAGTACAAGTTTTGTTTAATTCATCAATTCATTGATAATGCATCAACCATTTAGTCGGAAAATGTTGCTTTTTATAGTTCGGGGTTAGAAACTACGGCTACCTAATAGGAGGAAAAGTTACAAGAATTTTTTTTCCAGGTTTTTAACCCTTTCCTTTCTAGCTATACAATATAAAAAAGATAGAATAGGTTACAAGGGCTTAAAAAAACTCATACGTAATTACAGCTCCATAATGAATCTATCTGGGACTTAAGTGGTTAACTAGAAATGCACAATTAAATTTAGAAAAAAATGACATGCATAAAAGCTAATAGCTTGACAAGGAAATATTAGATATTATAACTGTAGAAATAAGTAAAGTGCTATAAGTAGGAGATCAAGCCATAATGAATGAAGAGAATATATTGCTCTTTGGCTAGCTGTCAAAATCTTTCATTAAACCAGTCAGAGCTCCACACCCTCTTTTCCCGGTGCCTCCCCAAACCTACACTGAAACTTATTACCAGACTGAAGAAGATTATAGATGGCAATTGTTACTCTCTTAGGAACTAGAACAGTGCATCATATTCATCATACAGAGGATTAATGTGCTGACTGCTAACATGCAGACTCCAGTCTATTGCAGGACAACTAAGATCCCTTTTTCTGCAGCAGTTGATGGTCTTGCTTTGAAAAAACTGTAGCTTCCATCTCCACAACTTTGGTTTGTTCTATAGATGCCCACAGACTGCAAATGAGAACTTATAGCTTGCACTGAATGCTGCTCATACATGTAAACATATAAAAAACAACAAATGATTCGCCCTGGGACTTTAAATTAAGTGGGTACTGTTTCCGCCAGTAGACAAAACCGTAGTAAATATAGTATATGGTTTATTCAAATACAATTGTTTACACGGATAAATAACACCAACGGTCGCCAATTAAAAAAATACATAAACAAGGAGTATTGGTACATAAATGTAGTAGTAGTACATAGTACATGGGCATCATACTACCCGACTAGTTTCGTGAGATCCAGCTCGCTCTTCAGGGGTGGATGTGTGTAACAATGTACCACTGAGCTTGGCCATGGCTCCAGGTGTGCGGCCTCAAGACGGCGGAAGCAGATGCCTCCCCAGGGAGCTGAGGGGGCAGAATCAAATGGGACCCCACCCAGGGCCAAACGGAGAGCAGGCATGGCATAGGCTTTTTCTCTATACATGTAAACAAAGTTTTTGCCATATATTGTTTTAATGTCAAAGGTTAACCTTACAGAAATCAATTGCACTAAACAGTAGACTTAATCAGCAAATGATCATTCTGATCAAAAATGACCAATCAAGTTTAAAGAAAAGTCGATTCACATGTAATCAAATACATTTTTGGGGTTTTGAATTCGTTTTTTTGAGCAACATCTTATTAGAAATTGTCAAGTCTATGATCTATGTGATTTTTATTATTACCTAAGTTTTTTATTATAATAATTTTTTGTGCACAAGGCCATTTTTTTTTTACTTTATCATACATCAGGGGACACAGAGCATATTCATGTCCTTGGTGATAAGGTTATGCTGACATCTTCAGGTGATGGGATACTGGCACAAAAAGTCACAAAATCCCATCCTAGGAATAACCCCTCCACGTTGGACAAGGCTTCCATTTCTTTTGCTAGTGTCTTAGGTGATGGTCCTGTCTATGCAGTCTCCCCACAAAAGAATAGCCAGCTTCTCAACAATTCCATCTGGAATTAGAAGAATGGCCTTTTTCTGATCAGTTCCTTTTAGCTTTTTAATGCTCAAAGGAATGGTACCTGTTCTAAAAACGTGGGGGTGGCGTATGTGGTGCACTGGACCCAGCGGAATGATATATTGCCTTGCAGACCGGTAGGGTGCTATACAGGTACAGTGATCTAGTGGCAACTACTGTGATAGGTGAAGATTAGACCCCCCTGCGGCATGGACTGTTGAGTGTCCTGGGGTAGTTCCTGCTTCTAGTTAAAATTCTAGTTCTAGTTCATTCCTTTCACCAGGGCACATTTTGCAGGCCTTCACAGAGGTTTGGCAGGGGGAAATTGCAGAGAAGTGGGTCTACAATATAGTGGCAAGATGAAATTTCAGAGCTTTCCCCCTTTGTGCTGTTTGCTCTCAAATGTGTCTTTAAATCTACAAAACAGAGTTGCTTTTATGCAAGCTCTTGATCATCATTTTTTTCTCAGAGTCATCATTCTGGCTTCAGAGGACAAAGGTTTTGCTGTTTCTACTCCAAACCTTTTCACAGTTCTGAAATCAAACAGCAATGTTGGTCCCATCTTGGACCTCCAAGTGATTCAACACGTTTTTATGAGTGCAGAAGTTCTGTATGTAATTGGTGCAGTCAGTGGTGGCCTCTCTCCAGCATGGAGATTTCCTGGTATTAGTGGATTTCAAAGATGCTTACCTGCATGTTTGATCTTTCCACCACACCAAACTTCACCTTCTACAGTTTACGGTGGAGGACCACCGCTTTTAGTGTCCCCACCATTATGCCTGTCCACAGTTCCCAGAGTGTTCACCAAGATTCCAGGGATCCTGTGTATCTGGGGTTCTCTGTTATAGAATACCTGGACAAATTACTTATGAGGGAACGATTTGCTTCTCTGCAGGAGACCAATGAGAAGTCAGCCTTAGCCCCAACCTAGAGGTTGGATAACAAAGTATTTCAGCCTGACCCTGGATACGGTCCAGGTGAGATTGATTCTTCCTCTGGACATAGCTCAGGTGCACTTGCTCAAGATTCTTGACAAATCCCTCAATTTGCTAATGCATTGAGGTTCTGGGAGGGCCAGTTACGATCTTTGAGGTAGTGCCCTTTGCCCAGATTTTTTTACAAACCATGAGACTTATTTAGGACTGGTAAATCTTCTCATTGATGCTGAAGACGGCAAAATCATTCCTCGTTTTTATCCTGGAGGGTCCCAATGACAGACAGCAGCCTGATGGGCTGGGATGGAGTTATGAACAATTTCTTGGTCCATAGAACTTGGTGAATGCAGGAGAGATTGTTGTCCATCCACATCCAGGAATTGAGGCCAATCTGCCTTGCCTTATTGCATTAGTTAAAACAGGTAAAGGGCCTTCTGTTCAGTCACAAAGTGCCATGGCGGTGGCATACATAAATCAAGAAGGCACCAGAAGTTGAGCTGCTCGGGAGGAAGTGGATCTTATCCTGTCTTGGCAGAGCACCATGTTCCCTCATTGCCCCCATCCACATTCCATATGTGGAAAATTGGCTGGTGAATTTTCTCAGCCATTAACAACTGTCTATGGGAGAGTGGTATCTTCCCCAGGATCTCTGTCATCAGTGGGGGAGCCCCACATGTAGATTGTCTACATTGTCCAGGTTCAAGCCTAGACACATTTGGCTACAGGACCAGGGATCTTCAAGTGTTTGTGGGGGATGCTCTGGTAATGCCGTGGGGCTAGTCCCCTTCTAATTTATTCCTTTCACAGTTATTGCTTCTACCTTGTCTGCTTCACAGAATTTGAGTCAAAGGAATTCTGATTACCCTGGCTTGACCTAGTATAACTTAGTACTCCAACATTGTGAACATGTTGGCGGATGCAGGGCCGTCTTTAATATTGATTGGACCCTGGGCAAAAATTTTCTTGGGGGGGCCCCCCCAATGCAATTTCCCTCTCTACCTGCTCTGAGACATACAATAAAGAGCAGCTAGACTTAAAATCAGTTTACTGTATCAGATCAGGCAGCAATTGGGATTGGTTGCCAGCAGTTACAGCATTTCATTACTGCTTACTGACTGGTTGCTAGGGGTTACAGCACACATTGCGGCTCACTGATTAGTTGCTAGAGGTTACAGCACATCACCTCCTCACAGCAGGGGAGCATGATATACATATGAATGCTGCCTTTATTTACATATCAATGCCGCCGGCCGCAGCTATTTACTTAGTATTGTCACCTCTATTTACATATGAATGCCGGTTATTTACATGTAAACACAGGGTCTGCAGGTGAGTCATATTTACACAACAATAGGGCAGAGCTGGGCAGCATTAGTACCAGCACTTCACCCTGTGATATCGGGACACAGCACAGGACTAAAACTTCAAGGAATGAGGGAATTTAAACCTGGATAGTTGGCAAGTATGAGGCAGCTATTTTGGGCCCCACAACAATGAGGGCCCAGGGCAGCTGCCCCTTTTGCCCTGCCTTAAAGATGGCCCTGGGCGGATGACTGATGGATCCTTCTCTATTGACCAGACCTTCTGACGCAAGGTCCAATCGTCCATCCTCCTTTACAGTTGCTGACTTCAACAGTATGACTGCTGAAGCCAGGGTCTTGAGCCAAAGGAGTCTCTAGTTTAGGAATTCAGAAGGTAACCTCAAGATTTAGTACAGAACATGGAAATCTTATTTTGATTGGTGTGAGGCTAAGAAACTTCATTCTCACAGGAATGTAATGGAGGAAAATTCTGGACAGCCGCACTCCAAAAATTGCCTTTATTTGTCAAGAAAAATCAAAAATACATGCCACAGCAGAACAAACAGAAGAGCTGACATGTTTCACAGCTATGATTAAGCACTGTTTGATAGTGTGAAACACGTCAGCTATTCTGTCTGCCTGTCTTTCTTCTGCTGTGGCATGTATTTCTGATTTTTCTTGACAAATAAAGGCAATTTTTAGAGTGCGGCTATCCAGATTTTTCCTCAATTTCATTGCTATATGCATTGCCAGCACCTGTGGCTTCCAAATTACAGGAGAGGTTCATTCCTAATTGACCTGCCTAAGAGCGGTGATGTCCTTTCTCTGTTGATTCTCACAGGAATGCTGTGAGTCGCATCCTGGATTTTCTCCAATCTGCAGTTGATCATGGTCAGATCAAGGGTCAACTTCTGGCCTTGGCAGTTCTTTTTCAGAGACCGATTGCTTCACATTCCTTGGTTGCGTGTCTTTTGTGCAAGGTGTCCCGTATATTGTTCCACTGGTCAGGACTCCTTGAGACTTCAACTTGGAAATTTCTGTGTTGTAAAACGACTTCATTTGAACCCATCTGGTATATTTCTTTAGTCCTTGTCACTCAGAAGGTTATTTTTTCTAGTTGTTATTATGCTGACTCGTAAAGTTTTGGAATTGGCTGCTGTTTCCTGTAAGGAACTGTTCCTGGTGCTCCATCATGACAAGGTGGTTCTACGACATTGGCCATGCTTTTTTACCTAAAAACCTGTTGTGGATGGATGCATGGATATGACGATGCTCTTTGTCCCACGATGTGGCTTTTTTGATATGGTTATTTTGTACAAGTTGTATACAATTATTTAAGAGCAACAATTGGTTAATTGGTAAACAGAGACCTAAGGTAACCCTGGAAGAGCTGCAGAGTTCCACAGCAGAGACTGGAGTATCTTTACATAGGAGGACAATAAGCCTTACGCTCCATTGAGTTGGGCTTTATGGTAGAGTGGCCAGAAGAAAGCCACTACTTTCAGCAAAAAACAAAATGGCACATTTTGAGTTTGCGAAAAAGGCATTTGGGAGACTCCCAAAATATATGGAGGAAGGTGCTCTGGTCTGATGAAACTAAAATTGAACTTTTTGGCCATCAAAGAAAATTCTATGTCTGGCGCAAACCCAACACATCACATTACTCAAAGAACACTATCCCCACAGTGAAATATGGTGGTGGCAGCATCATTCTGTGGGGATGTTTTTCAGCAGTCGGGACTGGGAAACTGGTCAGGGTTGAGAGAAAGATGGATGATGCTAAATACAGGGATACAGGGATATTCTTGAGCAAAACCTGTACCACTCTGTGTGTGATTTGAGGCTAGGACGTAGGTTCGCCTTCCACCAGGACAATGACCCCAAACACACTGATAAAGCAACACTTGAGTGGTTTAAGGGGAAACATGTAAATGTGTAGGAATGGCCTAGTTAAAGCCCAGACTTCAAACCAATAGAAAATATGTGGTCAGACTTAGATTGCTGTTCACAAGCGCAAATCATCCAACTTGAAGGAGCTGGAGCAGTTTTGCAAGGAGGAATGGGAAAAAATCCCAGTGGTAAGATGTGGCAAGCTTATAGAGACTTATCCAAAGCGACTTGGAGCTGTGATAGCCGCAAAAGGTGGCTCTATAAAGTATTGACTTTAGGGGGTGAACAGTTATGCACATTTTTGTCCTATTTATTTGCTTCACAATAAAAAAAAAAAAAAAAAAAAAATCTTCAAAGTTGTGGGCATGTTCTGTAAATTAAATTACGCAAATCCTTAAACAATCCATGTTAATTCCAGGTTGCGAGGCAACAAAACACAAAAAATGCCAAGGAGGGTGAATACTTTTTCAAGGCACTGTATATTAAGGTAGCGCTGTGGGCCAAAGCAAAAATGACATATGCTGCAGTTTCTCAATAGCACTGAACAAGTTTTGTTTTTCAGAATCCCCTCTGTAACGGTTTATCACCTGCTGATCCTGTCTTTGGAGCTTTTGATTTTCTACTTTCTTTAACAGGGTCATCTTGCTGTTCATTCTGCATTGAAATTGTGCAGCAGCATTGTCACCTTATGAACAGGGTAGTTTTACTTGTTAAGCTTAACTACACAAACCAAAGTTTTTCTTCTGCATCTGCTTACTGACTGCTATTGCAGAGCTGAGAACTTCTCTGTTTACAGTCTTTCCAAAGAAAATCTCTTCAGCGCTTGCCACACCAAAATCAGCATAGATCTATTCAAGTCTAGCCTCCATTCAGACACCAGTGCTAAAGAGATATTTGTCTGATCTGCTGTAAACCGCTGAGGAGGAAGCAGATCTACAGTTAAAGTGACTAAATAGCTGAGTGAAGGGGTAGTGCATATTGGATTGTGAGAAGATGTGGCTGTAGCTAAAGTTTTTATTAAAGGTAAACTTATGCCTGGTACACACTGGCCGAATATCGGTTTCTGTTGAATTGGTCGACATTTGGCCTGTGTGTGCAGCAGCCTGTCTGGCTTCTTTAGAATGGGCATGCCATAAAAACATCTGCAGCCAATGGCTGTGAGTGCTGACCGTTGTGTTCTGGTGGGGGGGCGGCAGTCTCCCTATCAGCACACAATAGCTCAGCTGGGAGATCGCTGTACTAAAATTGTATCATTAGTACACCAACTTCCTCCAGAGCTCCTCAGTTTTTGTTCATTCAGTCCATAGGGGTACCAGGCATTACACCTTAAGTATGGGGCAAGCAAATTAAAGTCCAACACCAGCTAAAATTTTAGTACTTCCACCTTTGTTGGATAGCTTGGCCTGCATGTAAAAGTTGGTGAAAAATAAAAGTAAAAGCCTGAGACTTTAGAAAAAGTGATTGATGTTTAAATGCTACCATCACATGTATCAGGTAACCATGTACAGTTACCAGATTGCAAGATTTGACTCTATGCCAGGGATATGCAATTAGCGGACCTCCAGCTGTTGCAGAACTACGCCTCCCATGAGGCATAGCAAGACTCTGACAGCCACAAGCATGACACCCAGAGGCAGAGGCATGATGGGAATTGTAGTTTTGCAACAGCTGGAGGTCCACTAATTGTATATCCCTGCTCTATGCTGACCCATTAACCTCCCTGGTGGTATGATTCTGTCAGGAATTTTATACCAAAAGCAGTACAATTCTTTTGCATGGAAATTTGGTGTTATGTATCATAGGCCTGCAATTCTTAGTAATTACTTACTAAAACTTGACCAAACAAGACTCTAGTAGACATCCCAGGAGTGATAAAGTTTGAAACACAAAATCATGAATTATAATCTGATAAATAATATAATTTTATTCAATAATGTAATGCGAAATAATGAAATTTGTCAAACAAAGAAAATTCAATAAACATCCTGAGTGTGCTAAATTTTGAAGCAAGGTACAGCACACAGTCCAACTTCACAATCCGGACAATAGAACCGGCTTTCTTTTCGGACTTTTTTTTCCACTGATATCTCTCTTTGAGCAGCAAACCACACACATTCTGGTAGGTGCTGCCTTTTTTGCGGTTGGTGGTATATTGTCCACAAAGTGACGACCTGTTAGGCGTTCTGGGTTGACAACGTCAACAGCATGTCATCCTGGTCTGATCCTGATGGTGTCTAGTGTTTGATGAAAATCTGCTCAGTCACCTTCCAGGTAAAATCGGCATGAATAAGAGGCTTGCGACTCTGTGCTCTGTATATGACATATGCATTCCAAAGGAATTGCTCCAGAAGATGCCGGAAAATCTTTTTATATTTTTTTTGCTGCTTGTGCATAGCCGGATAAAATGTCATTGCCTGATCGGCTCTGTCGACACCTCCCATAGTGCAATTATAGTCTATCACGACTTGCGGCTTCAGCACGTTTCCCACGTTTGGTGTGGACCATGGCAGTGGAGGTATTGTGCACCGTGCTCATGAGACACACATCCTTCTTGTCTCGCCATCGCATTGCTATCATCTTACTCTTCTGCCAGGCAACCATTTCTCCGGTTTTTAGCTTTTTCCTGGAGAACAGAGATGACATGTCACGTCGATTAGGCCTAACAGTACCATACGCATCGGTCTTGTTTTTTAGCAAAACCTCAAAAAGTTGCGGAGACATATAGAAGTTGTCCATGGTCACACAATATCCCTGGTTCAGCAATGACTCCAGCAGTGTGAGGACTGATGATGTGGCCATCCCAGAGCCGCTGTACCTGGGGTTGAACTTCGTGCCTTTACCGGTGTAAATGACCGAATTCCAGATGTACCCGGTGGATGACTCACGGGGCATGTAGGACTTTATGCCAAATCTCGCTCTTTTGGACGCAATAAATTTGTATCCAGCTCAAGCGTCCCTTGTAGGCCATCAAGCTTTCATCCACGCAGAAGTCCCTTTCTGGCACGTAGGTCCACTGGAAATTGGTCACGATAATTTGCCATACCTCCCAGATTTTTTTTAGTTTGGGTGCAGGATGTGTGGCCTCATCAAACTCCTCATTGTTTGTGAAGTGGAAATATTTCATGATGAGGGAAAAACGGTATTCGGACATCACGGCGCCAAAAAACGTGGCCAGTAATTTATTGGTGGTCCAGTACCATTTCTGGAGCGGTTTCCCCACCACCCCCTGAAGAATAATGAGTCCCAGGAACTGCCAGATGTCCTCTTTGGTCACTGGTTCCCACTTTCTGTTTCGGGAAAACCTGGCATGCAGCGTAGCGGATTGCTGTACCTGGTAGCGGTTTGTCTCTGTGACAATTTTTTCAATTACATCCTCAGTGAGGAATAATTGCAGGTATGCCAGAGGATTGTCACGTTCAACATCTACCTTCATCCCAGGTGATCCAGTGAAGGGGAATCTTGGCGGCTCTACCTGGTCTGTATAGCAGTCGATAGGGCACCAATTGCACACATCTCTGAGGTCAGGCGCAGGATCATCACCGCTGTCACTTGTCAGATCCGTGTCAGTGTCAGACGACAAATCTCCCCACGACTCGCTATCGCTAATTTCTGCGAGAAACTCTGTGTCGCTACCGCTGTCACTCAGCTAGTCCAATGGCGATTTTGTAGCGAAGTGGCGCTTTTTTGATGCCATGTTAGATTTTATTTTATTGGAGGCAAGGGGCACTGTATAGTTATCAGTCAGATAGAGATGATACAGTGTAATCCTCTCAGATTACAGTGTATCACCTCTATTTATGTGTTTGTGTTCACTTTTTGAAATTCCCGCCCAGTTCCGGTCCCATGCGCCGCTGCTGCTCGCAGGGAACGGAACCAGGTAGTCAGGATGCCGTGATCTTGCCGGCGATCGCGTCGGCGATCACAGGGGAGGACAGCGTATAACATCGCTGGAGCGCCAGGAGAAGGTAAGATCTCCGCTCACCGCACTGCAATGTTACCCCGAGCGTGACTAGGGGTTACCGATTATACAAGAAAAACCAAACCCGAGTCACGCTCGGGGATACCGCCAGGGAGGTTAAAACCCAACTCTAGGCAATGTTTTAAAGATCCCAAGCAATTGTGAAAATAAACAGCGCTGCCTGCAAAACTCCAATCTGATTCTTTCTCTGCAGTGCTTTGGCCCCTAGATGTCATTTGTCCTGACTCCCCCAGTTTCCACTAGCCATCCTCCAACAGAAAGACTGGGGGCATACTGTGAGTAGGGCAACTTATATCTGCCTCCTTTGGGTGGTGTCAAAATGGCACTCTGCACTGACAGTGTGATGTTGCAAAGAGTTGCATCAACATCATTGACTTTGCAAGAAAACCGTAAAACCTAAGGGCCCTTTCACACGGATGTGTCCATGTATGGCCTCCACTTTGCTCAGTGGGTATCGCTCAGTTGATCCCCACTAAGAAGGCAGATGACAGGTCCGTCTCTGCACACTGTGCAGGGACGGACCTGTCAGAGAGCCACTCTGCTCTATGGGGGATTGGATGAATACGGACCGTAGAGTCCATTTTCATCAGCTCCGATCTGCCAGGCGGATGGAAAAATAGGGTTTCCATTCGTCACACTTTAGCGGATCAGATGTCAGCGGACATGTCACCACTGACATCCGTCGCTCCATAGCCCTGTATGAAGCGTCCATTCAGGTCTGCCTAAAAAACTGAAAAAAGTGTGGTAGAAAAAGATGCACAGACTTCAGAGGATTGTGAAGCAAAGGCCATTCAAGAATTTGGGGAAAATTCACAAGGAGTGGACTATGGCTGATGTCAGCAGGGCAGGACTTAGGGTGATGGGGGCCCATGGGCTTGAGTCACTTCCGGGCCCTACCTTCTATACATTACTGTATTTATCGGTGTATGTATAACGCACCCCAAGTTTAGGAGGGAAGTTTAAGGGAAAAAAACTTACAATTAAATGCCCATCAATGCAGCCTTATCAGTGTCCATCTGCAGCCTTGTCCAGTGTCATTGCAGCCTTGTCATTGTCATTTGCAGCCTTGTCAGTGTAGCCTAAAAATGGCACCGCCGAGATAGAGTCCTGTATATCTTGGCTCTTGAGTCCTCTCTGCGACTCTTGGGTCCTCTCGGCGGCTCTTGGGTCCTCTCGCAGTCCTGAGCGGAGCCAAGAGTAGCCGAATGTACTTGGCTTGGCTCCCAGTCATGCTCAGTCCCTGTGTTATGCCCATCAGAGGTTGGGACTGGGCATGACTGTGAGCGTAGTCGAGCCAAATACACTCGGCTATGTATCTAGGCAGGGCCCCCTATTGGGAGGGGCCCATGGGCTTGAGCCCAGTCAAGCCCAATGGTAAGTCCAGCCCTGGGTGTCAGTGCTTCAAGAGCCACCACACAGATTTATCCAGGACATGGGCTAAAACTGTCGCATTCGCAGAAGTCTTACCTGGGCTATGGAGAAAAAGGACTGGACTGTTGTTGCTCAGTGGTCCAAAGTTCTCTTTTCGAATGAAAGTAACTTTTGCATTTCATTTGGAAATCAACGTCCCAGAGTCTGGAGCAAGATTGGAGAGGCACAGAATCCAAGTTGCATGAGGTCCAGTGTTTAATTTCCACAGTCAGTGATGATTTAGGGAGCCAAGTCATCTGCTGGTGTTAATCTACTGTGTTTTATCAAGTCAAAAGCCAGCGCAGCCCTCTATGAGGAAATTTTAGAGCACTTCATGCTTCCCTTTTGAAGATGCTGATTTCATTTTCCAGCAGGCCTTTACAGCTGCCCACACAGCCAAAAGTACCAATACCTGATTTCAGGATCATGGTATTGCTGTGCTTGATTAGCCAACAAACTCGCCTAACCTAAACCCCATAGAGAATCTGTGTGGTATTGTCAAGAGGAAGATGAGAGACTCCAGACCCAACAATACAGATGCGCTGAAGGCTGCTATAGAAGAAACCTGGGCTTCCATAACACCTCAGCAGTGCCACAGGCTGATCGCCTCTATGGCACGCCAGATTAATGCAGTAATTCATGTGAAAGAAGCCCCGAACATGTATTGAGTGCATACTATACTGTACATGGACATACTTTTCCTTAAGCTAATATTTCTGTATTAAAAATCCTTTTATTTGGGTGTTATGAGTGTTAAGTGTACAAAAAGTGTTAGAAAAGGCCTGGTCAGTAAGTAGTTAAAGGCAGTGTCTGTGTATGGTAAAGTGATTTTACCGTTTAAATAATTAGGCCCTATACACATTATGTGTTACATTAATGCAATGCAATTTCGATGTTGAACTTTGAATGGGCTGGCAGCACACCTTTAAAGTGATATATGCTTTAGCTTTAACTTCAACGCACAATAAAACAAGAGCAACTTTTTTTTTATTCACCTCCAGTCTGGGCCAATTGTGACATCTCTCTCATCCATGTATAAATCAGCATTTTTTTGCTACTTAGAACCCCCAAACATATAATTTTTAAAGCAGAGGTTCTTGTAGAGGTTGTAATTACAATTTTATGTAGCAAAATATTTTAACCACTTACAGACCGGAAGATTTCCCTCCAGTCCATTTTTTGCGATATGGCAATGCGTCGCTTTACCTTACAGTTGCGCAGTCTAGCGACTCTGTACCCAACAAAATTAACATTTCTTGTGTATATTGCTTGGTTTGTGCAAAAGTTTTAGCGTCTACAAAATAGGGGATAGATTTATGGCATTTTTTTTTTTTTACTTGTAATGGTGGCAATCTGCAATTTTTAGCAGGAGTGCGACATTGCGACAGACAGATTGGACACTTTTTTGGGACCTTTGACATTAATACAGCGATTAGTGCTTAAAAAAAAAATCCCCTAATTACTATGTAAATGTCACTGGCAGGGAAGGGGTTAACACCAGGGGGCGGTCAAGGGGTTAAATGTGTTCCCTGGGAGGTGTTTCTAACTGTGGGGGGATGGGACTGACCGGAGGAGGCGAGAGATCGCTGTTCCTAATCACTAGTAGCAGCATAACTCACTTTCGTCCACTGTAAACCCTTGTACACACGGTCGGAATGTGTCCTATCAGACCGTTTTGTCGGATATTCCGACTGTGTGTGGTCCCCATCAGACTGTTTCTGTCGGAATATCCAACGGACCAACTTTTCCAACTTGCCGGTAAAACTCCGATCATGTGTAGCCTACTCCGACGGACAAAGTGCCACGCATGCTCAGATCAAATTCCTAGACCAAAGCTATTGGCTACTAGCCTGAATGTAGTCCCATCGTAACGAAATAACATCATCACGGTATGTACAATCGGATTTTCCGACAACTTAGTCCGACCGTGTGTATGCAACATCACTTCCGGACCTCTTCCAGAATTAATCCGTCAGAATTACTCCGACGGATTCGGTTGTCGGAATCCCCGACCGTGTGTACAAGGGCTCACAACGGGGATCTGTCAATGTAAACAGGTTCTGGCTCTCTTTCCCACAATAGCGGGTGGCCACGCACATTGGGTCCCCCTGCCATGCCTTCTATGGCTCTTAAAGGAGCTTTACGTACATTTGAGACGGTACATTAACCACTTTCAGACCGGACAATTTTGCTGGCTTAAGACCAGACCACTTTTTTTTTTTTTTTTTTTAAATTTCTCTTTATTTTATATTTTAAGACATACATTCAATATTTACCATTCAAATTTCACCTCATTATAAAACATTTCCCATACATAAAAAAAATATATATATATAAAAAAAAATATGATAAAACATTCAAAATCTTATCAATACTATCCAATCCCCCTCCCCCTTTCTTACATGAATTCCCACATTTTTCCCGAGGTATTCAATTCCTCCCATTTTTTCCAATATTTTGAGATCTGTTTCTCTACATATCCCTCTTGTCTAATTTGTTTTTCCATGAAACATACTTCGCTCATCTCATAATTCCACTCTATTATTGTTGGCGCCTCTTCTTTTTTCCATTTACGTGCTATTACGGTTTTAGCCACTGTAGTCATTTGGTACAAAAAATCCATCTCTTTTTGTTTTAATTTTTCAAATGTATGGGAGAATAATACTGTCTTTATATCAAGATTTATTCTTATACCTGTCATCTCCTGATATATTTCTATTATCTTACCCCAAAATATTTTTATCTTCCAACAACTGTACCAGATATGCTCTAGAGTACCCTTTTCATTCTTACACCTCCAGTAGAGTTCAGAGTTCTCTTTATTTATTCTATTCATAAGCACTGGGCTCCTATACCATCTTAATATAATTTTATAGTTTTTTTCTTGATACTTAATAGCTAGGGGTGTTTTATATATTCCTTCAAATATCTCTTCCCATTCTTTCTCTGTCAACTCCTGTCCCATTTCTTCCTCCCATTTTCTTATTCCTGCTATTTTTTTAATATCCCCACCAGGGAGTAATAGGTTATATATCTTAGCTAATTTCTTATTTGTTTTGTCCTTATCTATTGCTATTTGTTCAAATATGGTTAATGGTCTATTAATCATTGTCTTTATTGGGTCAATAGATGCCCTCAGTTGCAAATACTGAAACCATTTATTTTTATATTCTTGCCCCAATTCCTGAAATGTTGGCACATTTCCATCACTCAGAATTTGTATTATCCGTTCATGTTCTTCCATATTCCATTTCAAAAATGTATTATCCTTTAAAGCTGGTCTAAATTCGGGATTAGCAAATAATGGAGTCATATGGCCTATTAAGGAAGATAATTTTCTTTTTTTTATCATATCATCCCAGATTTTTAAAGTTGTTTTTACAAATATAGGGATTTCCTTCTCCTCTGGTCTTAACTTGGGTTTTATCCATGGCTGATGTTTTATTTTAACCCCTAATATATCTTCTTCCAACTTTATCCATTGCTTGTCTTTTGCATTATGCTGCCAATCTATTATTCTCATTAAAGAGGCTGCTTGAAGATATTTAAAAAAATCGGGCATTGCTAATCCACCATTATTTTTCGTTCTAATTAATATTTCTCTACCTACTCTGGGAGTCTTATGTGCCCACACAAAGCTTTCTACCATTTCTCTCAGGTCTTTCACAATTTTTTTTTGATGGTATAATGGGTACCGTTTGAAAGATATACAACATAATTGGTAAGATCTCCATCTTTACAATATTTATTGTCCCAAACCATGAGTAAGTTGTTTTATCATATTTACCTAAAAGCTTTTTTACCTTCTGAATTGCCATGTTATAATTCATATCTTGCAAGAGTTTTAAATCTCTTGGAATATATACTCCCAAATACTTTATCGCATCTTGCTTCCATTTAAACTGGAAATTCTTTTGTAAAACAGTTTGCATTTTTTCTTCTAATGTAATATTCATTAATTCAGATTTGTCGTAATTTACTTTAAAATTACTAATTTCACCAAATCTCTCGAACTCTTTTATTAAATTTGGTATGGTAATTATAGGGTTAGTTATATATAATAAAAGATCATCTGCGTAAGCAGCCATCTTATATTCTTTACCTTTAACCTTTAACCAGACCACTTTTTGCAATTTGGCACAGCGTCACTTTAACTGACAATTGCGCGGTCGAGCTTTCTTTTAGTGGTATTTGATCACCCCTGCTGTTTTTATTTTTTGCGGTATAAACAAAAATAGAGCGACAATTTTGAAAAAAACGCATTATTTTTTACTTTTTGCTATAATATCCCCCAGAAATATATAAAAAAAAATAGTTTAGGCGTATACGCAATAAGCGATTATTGATTGGTTTGCGCAAAATTTATAGCGTTTACAAAATAGGGGATATTTTTATGGCATTTTTATAATTTTTTTTTTTTTACTAGTAATGGCGGTGATCAGCAATTTTTATTGTGACTGGAACATTATGGCGGATACATCGGACATTTTTGACACATTTTTGGGAACACTGTCATTTATACAGCAATCAGTGCTATACAAATGCACTGATTCCTGTGTAAATGACACTGGCAGTGTAGGGGTTAACCTCCCTGGCGGTACGATTATATCGTATTTTAGGTGCTAAAAGCGGTACCATTATTTTGCATGAAAATTTGGCGTTTTATATTGTAGTCTTGTAATTCTTAGGAATAACTCTCTTAAATCTGTCCAAACCAGAGTCTAGCAGACACCCCGGGTATAATAAAGTTTGAAAAATGAAATCATAAATTATAATATAATAAATAATTATAAATAATTGTACCAAATAATAATATAACAATAATAAAAATTATTCAATCATGTAATCAAATCAAAAACACTGAAATTTGCTCAGTTGCAGAATTGTCACTGTCATTACTTTTCAGTATTTGATGACGGATCTCCCCACAAATCGCTATCCCTCAATTCTGCGAGTGATTCCAATTTATTATCGCTGTTTTCTAGCTGGTCTAAAATCATTTTTGATGTAAAGGGACAGTTTTGGTTGCTATGGACAATCTCCAGTTTCCAGGCATAAAGAACAGTTTTTATTATATAAAACTGCATGCAGGACACTGGGCAGAACACTAGGGACAATAGGGATGTGAAATAATTACATACAGCAATGTAATCTGTAAGATTACATTATACTGTATGTATACTGTGTGTTTCACTTTTTGAATTTGGCGCCGATCTCCGTCCCTGTGCGTCGCAACGCTCACAGGGAACGGAGATCGGCTCCATGATACATTGAGCGAGACACGGCTCGCTCGTACAGCGGGGAGACAACGCTGGATCTGAGAGAGAAGGTAAGTAAACCTCCTCCTGGATCCAGCGATGCGGTCCCGAGTCTGGCTCGGGGTTACCGCTTTTGGTATAAAAATTCCACCCCGAGCCAGACTCGGGAAGACCATCAGGGGGGTTAAGTATGTCCTAGGGACGTGTTACTAACTGTGGGGGGCTGGGCTGTACCTTAATGAACACTGATCTCTGCTCCAATCACATGGAGCAGAGATCAGTGCCACTTGTTAGGCAGAACGGGGAGATGCTGTTTACATCGGCATCTCCCCGTCAGCCTCCCAGGGAGACGATCGTGGGTATCCCTGCAGCGATAGAGTCCGCGGGACCCACGACCGGACTCACGGGGTCCCGACCGGCACACGTGCGCGCCGCCGGTACCGCTCACGCAATGGCAGGGCGGCAAATACAAATGGACGTACCTATGTGCCAATTTGCCTGCCTGTGCCATTCTGCCGATGTACATCTTTGTGCGCCGGTCGGGAAGTGGTTAAAAAAAATAAAAATTATTAAGGTTTGTTGATGTTACAAAGGATGAACAATATCCCTTGATAGCATGTCCTAGTTATGGAGAGAGCTATAGACCCCAAATCTCTCCTCTGCCTTCCAGATCACACCAAGATCAGTTTGATCAGATGCTTTACAAGCTGGTAATGGCTTGTAAACAAACAAACCAAAGCTGGAAGAGAATAAATCTTCTGGGTTTCTGACATCACAAAGGGGGAGGAACAACATAAACTCCTCCCACTCGTTCTAGTGCTACCAATGCAAAGTGGTTAAATAATGCAGCAAACATATGCACTGCAGAGCAGATGGATTGGCTTCTGCTGGTACCAGTGCACTGTGGTGCCATACTGTTGTAATCGAAAGTAAAAACTGCTATACGGGATACTATGTTTCATAAAATTAGCTAATTGCACAATTATTTCACATTTAAGTAAGCATTTTCATTTTATTTTCTGGCAGGTGGCATTCAAAGCTGGTATTTATGAGGTGCTCAATCAGCTGGGCTTCACTGAATTTGAGAATGTGGAAGAGCAGCCTTTGTGCCGGCTGCGCTATCGATGGCAACAACAAAACATAAACTCTCTTCCCTTCCGCGGAGAATTTATTTAAGGCTACAAAACCTACTCTTTTCTGTCTTTCAAGGATAACGATTGCTTCCAGTCCACAAGAAACCACCAAACAAAGGCATCAGAAATTAAAGCCACTGTTTTTCTGGGATTACTGTGATCACAATATATTTCCCAGAAATGGGCATGAAAATGTGCTATTTATTGGAAGAGACAGTAATAATAAGCACTGACAAAATGATGCACTCCAATAGTGAAAGATTAACCACCAAATGCATACATAATTTTTCTGTGCCATTTTTTTGCCATGCATTAGTAGATTCATTCTTGTATTTTAGTTCTCATGCTGACAGTTTGAAATATATGGAAGGGCTATGCTCTTTGTTTTATCTGCACAGAGAATATAACTGCTTAGGAGTCCTCTTCTATCCCTTTTATTTTGTTAGTGGTAGAAAAATAACTGCAGTGTACTTTTCCATGCAAATAATACTCGGCAAATGTGTACTAAATATTTAAAGGCACAAATGCTGTTATGACAAGTAATTTTATAAAAAATATCCTGTTAATTAATTGATCAGACATATGTACAAATATAGTTTTTTTGACGTGAAAGATATAATTTACACATAGATGTAAACGTTAAAAGCAAAAAAAAAATATAAAAAAATAGCATAAGGCCCCTTTCACACTTACTTGGTGTGGTTTGACTGCACCGCAGATGTAGCTCAGTGTACCCACGGGTCTGGTGTAGTTTCTGAATAATAGAACTCTATGGGATAGCACAGCTAACCCACACCAAACCTGTGAGTACACTGCTCTACACCCATGTTACAGTCAATCTGCACCACATCAGTGTGATGGGGGCCTAACTGTAGACAAAAACAAGTCACTTGGAGGCTCCCAATATATATTTTTTTACTTATTTTTGGTAGGTTGTGTTTTAAATGAACATTTTCTTCTATACTGTACATATGTTTTAAAATTATGAACTTATAATTATATTGGTCTGGTAAAATATTATTTTAAGCCCATTCTTTTATAAAATAGTTACTGCAATAACGAAATATACTGTATATTGTCTACATTGTGAAGCTAATTATTAATTTCTAGAAGAAAGTAAACAGAAATTTCCTATATACTATATAGAATGTTTGAAAAGGATTGCTATAGAGAACCTTATTTATCAAGTGTTCAAAATAAGAACTGTCGGCCTTACTCACAACAACCAATCAAATTATTATTTTTGCAGAGTGAGATGGTGAATCTGATTGGTTTCCATAAAGCAACCCAGACACTTCTTATATCAGGCTTTTTAACAGTAATTACTTATCACTGCACAGTTATATTTTGTCATGTACTACACAGTATGCAAAGCAGTGTTAGAAGATAAAGGGATGTGTCCTGCTTCCCAGGAAAACTGCTGTTTCCATTTTTTTTTTTGTTATTTTACTGTACCTCACTGAGGTATATACCAGACCAGTAAACTTGATGCATGTCACTGTAACTGTTGGGTAGATTTTTACAGTCAAATTATCTGCGATCATGTGATAAAAACATCTTAACACCATGGTTTTTTTGCATAGTTATAATATTTGTTGTTTTTTAATATTGTTAAATGTTTCAAAGTGGTTGGACTTAAATTTTTGTAATAAACGAAAACTGTTTTGCCCTATACGAACCTCTGTTGTTTTGTCCCATTTGTAATGTGTGTTCAACTTAAAGAGTAACTCTACTTTTGTTGAGAAAACATCAATGTTCTCTGGGCAATCAGTGTTAATTGCAAGGATTTTCACACACTTTGTTGCAGATTCCTACCTGTTCCCGCTGGAAGAAAAAGCTGTTTGTTCCACTTTGTGTGGAATCAGCTGGTACACCTTCAATGTTCTAATGAGAAAGGTTGCAGTGTCTGCATCCCTTTAGAAGTGATCAACCCTTGGATCCCTTTCACACTGGGGCGTTTTTCAGGCGCTTTAGCGTTAAAAAAAAAAAGCGACTATAAAGCACTTGAGAGAAGCCTCATCTGCAATCCCAATGTGAAAGCCCGAGTGCTTTCACACTGAGGTGCTGCACTGGCAGGGCATCAAAAAAAAAGTCCTGCAAGCAGCTTCTTTGCAGCGCTTTTGGAACGGTGAATACACTGATCCTATAATGCCCCTTCCCATTGAAATCAATGGGACAAGCCTGCAAAACACCTGAAAAGCGCCTGCAAAGCACTTTTGGCAGCGGCGCTTTGTGGGTGCTTTTAACCCTTTATTTGGCCACTAGCAGCGCCCCACCAGCGCTCGAAAACCGTTGGTAAAGCGCTGCTAGTTTAAGCGGCGCTTTACGAGTGTTTTTCAGGCACTGGCAGGGTGAAAGGGCTCTTTAAGCACTGGGGCTTTCACATTGGGATTGCAGATGACTCTTCTTTCAAGCGCTTTACAGTCGCTTTTTTTAACGCCTGAAAAATGCCCCAGTGTGAAAGGGGTCTTGGGGAGTATCACCAAAAATGTAATTTCTAAAACCTAACTTGTATCTTAGTGCAGAGTTATTCATCTAAGAAGCAGTTCTGTACACAGTTGGTGTAAGGAACGCCTCCAAGTTGTCATAATGCATTGACTTTTACAGAAAATTATATTGCTGGAGTTTGAAAAGGAAAGGTCTTCCTGCAGATGCTATAGCCCCTGTGTTGTCAATATTTTTCTGAAACTAGAAATAAAATAATTGAATAAAAAAGAACTGGTCAGATCTAATAATAAATTACAATACGGCTTATGTAACAATTTTATATGCTATATTAATTTTGTGGTTTGCTATAATATTTTTCCATGAAAGTGCAATTACCCTTTAAACAAAACCAAAGTTGTAAAAAAAAAAAAAAAAAAAGCAGTCATTAACTCACAATTTTTATCATGGTAAATGGAACTTCTCCTGTTGACAGAGATCCATACCTCAGCAGTTTGCTCCCATAATTTGTAATAAAAACATATTTGCCATTCTGAAACTTCCCTCCAACCACTTTGCATAATATTTTACATATACTGTGAGTCTGGACTTTCCAAATATGCTGCAGAATTCCTCCACTGAGTCTAGCTGCAACCATTTTAACTGTGGGTAGCTGAAGCTGCTGCCTGTTCACTTCCTAGATTTACAGACACACCTGCAGCCATGTACCTCTCGTTGGCCCTCTTATGACTCACCCCCCTTCCCTTCCTTGCAAACTCTCACAAGTGTGAGAGAGAGCTGTGCATGATGTCATAACTCTAGACTTTTTACCAGACAAGAAACAGGAAGTGGGCTGTATAAGGTATTTACTGGCAGAAAAAAAAATGTTTTACTATTCAAAGTTAAAACAACAAGGGCAGAAGATTTAATAGATGGAAAGTTGAAAAAAATGACTGAAGGTCCACTTTAAGACCAAATAGATTTGATAGAAAGCAGTAGTCATGGATTACTATGGACTCCCATAAAAAAAAAAAAAAAAAAAAGTGTGCTGCAGCACTTTAGGTGAGACTAAATAATACATTTAAAAAAGTTTATTTTTTCGTTCATTGACAGACAGAGCTTCTTCTTATTCTTGACCACAGATTTTATAGTTCCACCTGCGGGAGTAGGAAGCTAGGCAGAAAAAAAACTTGGTAGTCCTAACTAGTATAACCCGCCCGCTATAGGCAAACCAATTATTTATGCCTAGTGTTTTCAGGAGTAAGAACCTGTTTCCCTCCTGGGACCTGTGGTTCCATATTTTTTTTCTTCTTCTCTGAGATTTTTTTCCTGCAGAGATCTTCAATCAACAGCCGGGTTGGGTGACAGGCTAGATAATCTAGATCCAGTAGTTAACCTGCTGGGCCACAGACCTTTAGCTATGTGCTGGGTCGGCTGTGACAGCCATATTCGGGGCCCAGAGTGGCCAGTGAGTTAAATGTCTCATGGAGAGCATATGGCTAAAAGCCTCCGGCCTTGGTGGAAATCGGATCTTGGTGGGGAGCAAGTTCCCCCAGCA
The DNA here is from genome assembly GCF_037356315.1 of Lithobates pipiens. Classification (NCBI taxonomy): domain Eukaryota; kingdom Metazoa; phylum Chordata; class Amphibia; order Anura; family Ranidae; genus Lithobates; species Lithobates pipiens. The sequence goes on from NW_027507787.1 coordinate 51,416,624, forward strand.
TACGTGGAACTAGTGGACCAGCTGGTTCAGGGTCTCAAGTACTTGTGTGAAGCATCCTTGGATGCAGCTCCTTTCCAAGCGCTTTGTCTTGGCAGTGGTTCTTAGACATGTGCTGTGGCTCAAGTGTTGATCTGTGGACCAGACATCAAAAAAAGCTTTTTCTTATTTGCCTTTCCAAGGTGAACGCCTTTTTGGAGCTACCCTGGATAACATCATCAAGAAACTAACATTCTCTACACACAATAAACTTTTTTGTTACTCTGGCTCCTTGGACAAAGGAACTAAACTCTTCAAAGCTGCTGCAGGAGGTATCAAGAGGTCCTGATCTAACAAGCCTATGGATAAGTCCTCCTCGGCATATAGGCTTGCCCCACCCATCTCTAAGGTGGGGCGTTGTCTTTGCTAGTTTGCAGACTAGTGGACCATCCTGCTTTCCGAAAAATGGGTCTATGGGCTGATTTTGCCTGATAACAAAATAGAATTTCGTTCTTGTCCACCAGAGGGATTATTTTCATCCAATCTTCATCTTTCCTCATCTCACGTGAGGTCTCTCTATGGAGCAGTACAGGATCTGTTGCTGTCAGTATCTGATGTGTTTCATCTACAGGGGGGGGGGCACTCTGGACGCAGAACTTCTGGCATCCCTTCTCAACAGGAAGGTGTCGAAGTTCATGGCAATAGTGAGGGATCCTCTGGTGGATGCAATGGATGCTTTGGTGGCTTCATGGAGTCAGTATCATCTCATTTACATGTTCAACACAAGGGATCATTTATATTTGGCATATGTACGTTATGTTGAATATTTTTGAAGCACGATAATAGCACTGGTTTTAGACCTCCATGATTGAGCCCTATGGACAGGGTGAAACATGTTGGGGCGTGGCTTTAGATTAAGCTGGCTGAGGCTGCTTTCCACCTGTTTACTAATGGCTTTTCTAGGTGTGCAGTGTTTGAGACCTTTTTCTTTGCATATCCATTGTTAGAAGAACCGAAGAGGGGGACAGGACCCCCAAAGTTGGAAGAAGACCCCCGGGCGGTGGCGAAGAAGAAAGCCAGGCTCCTCCGCTAGTAAAAGAGCTAGCAGAAGATAGCGGAGGAGTCCAGCAAGAAGACTCCCCAAGACAGAAGAAGACCCCCGGGGGCTTTAATAAGGGGGCTCCCGGATTCCGATAAGCCCCCCCGCCCGCAGACCCCGACAACCAATGGCCAGGGTTGTTGGGAAGAGGCCCTTGTCCTCATCAACATGGGGACAAGGTACTTTGGGGTGGGGGGGCCGGGCGGCCTGCCCCCACCCCAAAGCACCCCCCTTGTTGGGGGCACACGGCCTGGTACGGCTCAGGAGGGGGGGGCGCTCGCTTACAGTGCACTTACACCCCCTTCCTGACCAGACCATTTTTCAGCTTTCAGCTCTTTCACAGTTTGAATGACAATTACTCAGTCATGCAACACTGTACCCATATGAAACTTGAATCCCTTTTTCCACACAAATAGAGCTTTCTTTTAGTGGTATTTAATCACTAGTGGGTTTTTTATTTTTTGTGCTATAAATGAAATAAACATACATTTTGTGGAAAAAAAAAAAGCCTTTTTCTTTGTTTCTGTCTTAAAATTTTGCTAATTAGTAATTTTTCTTCAGAAATTTTGGCCTAAATTTATACTGCTACATATCTTTGGTAAAAATAACCCAAATTAGTGTATATTATTTATTCTTTGTGAAAGTTAGAGTCTACAAACTATGGCGCCAATCACTGAAAATTGATCACATCTGATCAGGCCTTCAGTACATCAGCTGTATCTCATTTCTTGAGACACTAACAAGTCAGGAAAATGCAAATACCCCCCAAATGACCCCTTTTTAGAAAGTAGACATTCCAAGGTATTAAGTAGGTAGCATGGTGAGTTTTTTTAAGTTGTAATTTTTTCCCACAATTCTTTGCAAAATAAATTTTTTTTTTTTACAAAATTGTCACATCACGTTATTTCTCACACAGAGCATATGCATTGTTAGAATATTAAAATTAATTAAGGAAATTCATCTCACAATCTCAATCGGTCTTACCAGATATATATAAGATACATATATATATATATATATACATTTTTACATGCATACAACAAATTACACCCCAAAATACATTCTGCTACTCCTCTCGAGTATGGCGATACCACGTGTGAGACCTTTATACAGCCTGGCCACATACAGAGCACCAACATTGAAATGGCACTTTCAGACGTTTTACGAGCAAATGACACATCTCGTTTCACAACCACCTATTACAATTTGAAGGACCTGGAGTACCAGGACAATGGAATTGCCCACAAAATGATCCCATTTTGGAAAGCAAACACCTCAATGTATAATCTATGAGGCATAATGAGTCTTTTGAACGGTTCATTTTTTTCCAGAAGTTTTTGAAATGTGGAAAAAAATGAAACCACATTTTATTTACACAAAGTTGTCAATTTATAAGATATTTCTAACACATAGCATGTATATAGCAAAAATTACAACCCAAAACACATTCTGCTACTCCTCCCGAGTATGGTGATACCACATGTGTAGGATTTTTACACAGCCTGGTCACATAGAGAGACCGAACATTGAAGTAGTACCTTCAGGCATTCTAGGAGCATAAATTACACATCTCATTTCATTCCCACCCATCACACTTTTGAAGGTCCTGGAGCACCAGGACAGTGGAATTACCCACAAAATGACCCAATTTTGGAAAGCAAACACCCCAACGTATATTCTGTGAGGCATGGGCTGCAAATAGGTACTCGGGTACTCTGATGGGCTGGTGACAGGTACTCGGGTACTCTGATGGCCTGGTGACAGGTACTCGGGTACTCTGATGGCCTGGTGACTGGTATTCGGGTACTCAGAGGGCCTGGTGACTGGTATTCGGGTACTCTGAAGGGTGGTGATAGGTACTCAGGTACTTGTATGGACTGTGACAGGTACTTGGGTACTCAGATGAACTCTGACAGGTACTTAGGTACTCATATGGACTGTGACAGGTACTCAGTTGGACTGACAGGTTACTCCGGTACTCAGATGAACTGTGACAGGTATTCAGATGGGCTTTGACAGGTACTCAGATGAACTGTGACAGTGTCAAGGCTGGCTGCTCAGCTGTCGGTTAATTGCCAGCTCTCATCTCTCACCACAGTTACCAGCTGTTCCTTATCCAGCTCGTCTGACCTGCCTACTTAAAGCTGTCCAGCTCACTTCATATCTGCCTTCGCCTTGGTCACATCACAAGAAACCATCTCCCGCGGTGCTGTTTAACCACTTGCTTACTGGGCACTTAAACCCCCCTCAGTCCCAGACCAATTTTCAGCTTTTAGCGCTGATGCACTTTGAATGACAATTGCGCAGGCATACAACACTGTACCCAAATGAAATTTTTATCATTTTTTTCCCACAAATAGAGCTTTCTTTTGGTGGTATTTAGTTACAGCTCGGAGTTTTATTTTTTGCTAAACAAACAAAAAAAGATACAAAAAAAATAAAAAATCATGTTTAATAGTTTGTTATAACATTTTGCAAACGGGTCATTTTTCTCCTTCATTGAAGTGCGCTGATTAGGCGACACTGATAGGCTGCACTGGTGGGCACTGATGGGCTGCATTGGTGGGCACTGATAGGCTGCATTGGTGGGCACTGATAGGCATAGTTAAGGCGGAACTAATAGGCACAGATAAGGCGGCACAGATAAGGCGGCACTGATGGGCAAAGATGGGCACAGATAAGATGGCACGGATGGGTGGCACGGATGGGTGGCACGGATGGGCACTGATAGGTACCACTGATAGATGGGACTGATGGGCACTGATAGGTGGCACTGATAGGTGGCTCTGATAGGTGGCACTGCTGGGCACTGATGGGTGGCACTGCTGGGCACTGGTAGATGACACTGATGGGCACGGATAAGTGGCACTGGGGTGCAGCACCTTTGAGGCAGATTGTGGGCACTGTGGGTGGCACTGCTGGGTGGCACTGTGGGCACTGCTGGGTGGCACTGTGGGCACTGCTGGGTGGCACTATGGGCACTGCTGGGTGGCACTGACGGGGGGCACTTACATTTTATTATTGTGGCACTTGGAGGGGGCAGGTGGGCACTGGCAGGGGGCAGGTGGGCACAAGCAGGCCTGGCCGTGATCGGGACTGATGTCCCGATCACGGCCGCCGGTGATCGGCTTTTTTTTTTCTCCTCGCGCTGTCAGCGCGAGGAGGAATAATAGCCGATTACCGGCTCCGTTATATCACATGATCAGCTGTCATTGGCTGACAGCTGATCACGTGATAAGGGGTCGGGATCGACCCCTTGCACGGTTCGGTGATCAGGCGAGTCTCACGGACTCGCCGATCACAGAGCGCGCCGCGCGCGCCCCTCAGGGGGCGCGCAGGCCGCTCGTGCACGGGACGACGTCAATAGACGTAGTCCCGGCAAAGGAGATCCGTGCTGTAGCCGTCATTTGGCTATAGCGCAGATCTCAAGTGGTTAAAGACTGGCTTGCTGACATCCCTTCTGGCTCCTTATCCTGCTTGCTGTTGCTCCACTTGGATCCCTGACTTCTGGCCTGGCTGATTACCCGATCTGGTTATTGAACTCTGGACTGGCTGACTACTCGATCCGGTTACGGGACTCTGGCTATGCTTTGACTATTCTTACTCAATTTACCTTTTTATTTTTATTTAATAAACAAGTGTGATTTAATTGTACTTCTGTTTCGGTCTGATTCATTTTTTCTGACAGACAGGTACTTGGGTACTCTGATGGGCTATGACAGGTACTAGGATGTACTGTAACAGGTACTCTGATGGACTGTGAGTGACAGGTACTATGAAGGGTGGTGACAGGTCCTCTTTATTGGGGGGGGGGGGCAATCAGTTTGATTGGTGTACACTGTAAGCGGTAATGAGATGTTACCGCAATCTCCTCCATAGGACGGCCTCCCGATACAAGAGCCGCACTGCCTGGCCGTCATTTGACAGCCGGTGGTCGGCAAGCAGTTAATGTGGTACTAAACTTTACTTTTTTTTAAAAGTAAAGTAACCATGCTAAGCAGCATGGTTAAACATCCTCTGCTACTTAACATACACAGTATATATGCACAAACACTTACCTAGTCCCTATTCAATGCCACTAAAACTTTCTTTTGGGTGAGAGCGCAAACTCACCCAACAGCCAATCAGACTAGATGGAAGTGGCTTACATTGGCTGTTTTTTTTTTATGGATGTACATCTTTTTAGCTCTAGTTCTGCCTAGCAGCTCTCAGACAAGGTTGTCTCCATGGAACCCTTCAAGGGAAAAGAGACATTCTGAATCCAAAGATCATGACTTAAGGAACAGAAAGAGGCAGCGTGCTGGATAAGTCCTCACCCTAGCAGGTGAAAACGGGAATTTTTGTTACTCACTGTGCTTGAGGTACTTGTGTACTGCTTGAATCTTGAAGAAGTAGACACAGCCCCAAAGCTTTCCCTGAAAATTAGGATGTTAGTGCAAATAAAAAAAGGATCATGGATCATCAGTTTCTCTGAGTTTGTTAATGGTTACAGTTTCTTCTCATTCTTGACCATAAGGGTTATAGTGCCACCCACAGGAGTAGGACACTAGGCAGAAATACATACATATGATATAGCGGTATAGCACTGATTGCTGTATAAATGACAATAGTCCCAAAAATGGGTCAAAAATGTCCGATGTGTCAGCCATAATGTCACAGTCATGATAAAAATCGCTGATCGCCGCCATTACTAGTAGAAAAAAAAATTAATAAAAATGCCGTAAAACTATCCCCTATTTTGTAAACGCTATAACTTTTGCGCAAACCAATCAAAAATCACTTATTGTGATTTTTTTTACCAAAAATATGTAGAAGAATACGTATCAGCTTAAACTGAGGAAACCTTTTTTTATATATATTTTTTGGGGGATATTATAGCAAAATGTAAAAAATAATGCATTTTTTTCAAAATTGTCGCTTTTTTTTTGTTTATAGTGCAAAAAATAAAAACAGCAGGGGTGATAAATACCATCAAAAGAAAGCTCTATTTGTGGGAAAAAAAAGATTTCAATTTTATTTGGGAGCCACATCGCACGACCGCATAATTGTCAGTTAAAACAACGCAGTGCCAAATCGCAAAAAGTGCTCTGGTCAGGAAGGGGGTAAATTCTTCCGGGGTTGAAGTGGTTAAAGAACAAATCATCAAGGCACTTGATGAGATAAAACTATCAGCGGACTTTGTAGGAGAGGCAGCTATAGCCATCATTTGATGGATCTCCAGGGCAATGCTTAGCTCTGTCACAGCCAAAAGAGCTTTGTAGGTAAACCCTGGGCGGCAGACCAATCCTCAAAGTAAAATTGCTGTAAACTGCCTTTAATGGAAAGGCGCTGTTTGGCCAAAAACTGGAGACTGCCATCTCCAGGGTTACAGGAAGAATATCAGGTCTTCTTCCCAAAGATCGAAGATCTATGTGCCAGAGAGGCCGACCAACCAGAGGGGTACCAAACAGGTACCGGATGTTTTCTTCCATCCAGGGACCCTTCCTAATGTCGCAAAGAGCTAAGGCCCCTGCAGCTCCCTCAGGTACCCAGAAGTCCTTTTGATGCCAGGACCGCCCAGGGGGAGGCGGTTGGAGCCAGGCTGCTCAAATTTGCCCAGTTCTGGCAAGACCACTGCCAAGATTGGCGAGTTCTGTCCACAGTGACAGAAGGCCATTATTGGCTGTACAAACGGCAGCCCCCAGAATACTCGTTCACCCCTACCAAGACAACCCAGTCGTCCCTGAAGTTAACGGTTCTTCAGGAGTGCATCAACATCTTGTTGCGTCAGGGGACGATCATATCAGTTCCAGCCTGTCAGAGGTTTACAGGCTTCTACTAGCCACTCTTTCTGGTCCAGAAAAAGACAGAGGGCTTCAGACCAGTGATCAACCTCAAGAAGTTAAATCAATTTTTCTCTTTCGTTCATTGATATACACAGCACCATTAATCTTGACCTTAGGGTTATATTGCCACCTTGAGGAGTAAGAACATAAAAAAATAAGCACAGCACCACCCAGGGGCGGTCCTTACTGGCTGTAACCCCCCACTCTGCTCCTGGCAGCTCAGTATTTTTTCTGCCTAGTCTAGGAGAAGGACCTGGCTCCTTGCTGGGACCAGTGGTTCTCTGAATTTAGTTTTTTTCTTTTATTTCCTGTTTTCCTGTGATCTGCAATCAACAGCCGGGCTGGATGACAGGCTGGATAATATAGATCCTGGTAATCTCCCCAGCCTGGCCGTCGAGCATGTGCTGGGTCGGCCGCGACAGGCCCTATTCTGGACCAGGGCGGCCGGAGAGGTACAGTCTTGCAGGGAAACATATGACAGGGCTACTGCTGTCCGAGTCACAGTGTTGCCATGGCCAACAGCCACTCCGTCTAGGCGGGAGATGGATCTCTCTGGGGAGTGCATCCAGCAGTCCCCGCAGGAGGGGCAAGTATGGGTTCCACTTGTTTAGGCATGGTGGAGCAGCTGGGCACTCCCTGGGGGGGTTGATTAGGGGAACCATCCTCTTCCTTTCCTCCCTCTCTTCCTTTTTCAGTCTTCCCCCTCCCGAGGAGTGCTGGAATTTGCTGGGCTCAGGGGGTGTGTGACACCTACCTGGCCCGAGGGTCTCTTCCAGGTGGGCCATGTTCTCGGAGCGCAGCGGCCATTTTCCTGGTGTTTCCGGGCACTTTTGTCTGAGGTAGCGGCGGCCATTTTCTTGTAGCTACAGGAGAGACTATGTTGGGCCTCTAGAGTTGGACGGCAGTTAAAGCCAAGAACAACGCGAAAGACACATGGAACGCCCTTTGGCTTGGTGCATCTGCAGCGAGAAGAGCAGTGCAGTACAATTCCTTGGTCATGGTGGTGAGTCCTTTGGGGGGGCCCTCCAGTCTGCATCTGTGTCTCTTGCCTTGAGGTCCCGGGTAGTGACAGGCGAGAGTGGCTCAGGCATGGTGTCTGAAGCTGGTGCCTCTACCCTAGAAATCCCTGTGATGGCAGCCGGTTCCTCTGGGCCTGTGGTGCCCCTGGATGCTCTGTCGGCGGTCCTGGAATAATTTGTTTCCAGGGTGGAGATGGCGTGCGGGCGCAAGGTGGGTAAAAAAAATGCCCCCTTCATCTTCCAGGGAAGGCTCGGATTCAGACTTTGGTCCCACTGTGGCAGGCAGCCCCTGTTCTGATGCTTCAGATGTTGCGGGCCAGGACCTTTCAGTGAGGAAGAATCTTCCACATCCGTTTCAGCACAGGAAAAAGGCACTTAGCACTTATCACGGCGTTCCGGGATACATTAAAGATAGAGGATACGGCTGGGACATCTGCAGAAGTATCAGCCCCTTTTGATTCCCACAAGCTGGTACGCACCACTAAGGTGTTTCCTTACCTGACTTAGATAAGTTTACTTACAAAGATTGGGAATGCCCACAGCGTTCCTTTTCAGTCCCAAGCCGTTTTGTCGTGCGTTATCCCTTTGAGGAGAGTTTCTTGAGGAAATGGACATCACCACCGGTCATTGACCCTCCGGTATCTAGGTTAAATAAGGTGACCACGATTCCGGTGGAAGGGTCCCCCTCTTTCAAGGATCCTGCCGACAGAAGGGCCGAGGCGGTTGCTTGGTCTATGTTTACAATGGTGGGGTCTTCGCTTTGTCCGGTGTTAGCCTATTCAGTAAGTGTTTGTGACACCAGAGCCGTGGCTAAGTTGTTACACTGCGAGTTGGGGAATGAGCAGGTTTCCCCAGTCTGTGTGAAATTGGAAAACCAGTTGGTGCACAGGCTTAAGTACATGGATAAGGCCCCGTTGCTTTGAAGGGCTTCGGTGTCAGCTGTGGTTCTGCGATGGCTGGCTCAAGTGTTGGTCAGCAGCCCAGATATCTAAGAAGGCCCTGGCGAGTTGACCTTCCAAGGTGGGAGGCTATTTGGTGCCTCTGTGTATGACATTATTAAGGACATTACTTCTTTCCCACAGTCCAGAAAGGGTAAGGAGCTCCGTCGTAGGCAGGGGTCCTCTTTTTCTGCTCAAAAGCATTTTTTCATCTGCCCAGTTCGTGGGGTAAGCATACCCAGTCCAACAAGGTTCCCACAGAGGGACAAAGGCGTCCCTGGCCTGCGGTCAAATCCGCTGCTGCATGAAGGTTCACCCCCACCGGGCTCACGGGTGGGGAGTCGCCTTCGGTAATTCGAACTGGCTTCAGCAGGCGGTTATGCGCACTATCAGTTTGTAGCTCTTCCCTTCAGCCTGGCGTTTGCGCCACGGGTCTTCACCAAGGTGCTGGCTCTGATTCTGGTGTTGCTGAGACAATGAAGGATCGAGATCATGGGTTACCTGGACGATTTGCTCCTGAGAGTAGCTTCAGCCTCAGAACTGAGGAAGGATGTGGCAATCACCATGCAGATCCTACAGGAGTTTGGCTGGGTGTTGAATCTCCAGAAGTTTGTGTTGCTCCTGACTCAGCACCTGGAGTACTTGGGGTTGATGCTGGACTCCTCAAGGGCAAGAGTCTTTCCTCCATCAAGCAAGCTGCAGACTCTCCACTCCGCGGTATGGTTACTGTTGTCCCGCAAGTGGTCGTCGCTGCGTTTTTGCAATGCGAGTTCTGGGCCTCATGGTAGCCACTTTCGAGGCGGTACTGTATACTCAATTCCACACTCAGGTCTTGCAGAGGGAGATCCTTTCCAAGTGGGACAAATCTCCGACATCCCTGGATTGTCGAATCCGAGTGAGCCATCTAGCCAGGGCTTCGCTTCTCTGGTGACTGAGGCCCCCGGCCCTTTGGTCCGGAAAGTCGTTTCTTCCTCTCCATTGGACGGTGATCACGACAGATGCCAGTCTGACTGGCTGTGGAGGAATTTTGGGCATCTAGATGGCTGTGCATTTCCACGTGCAGGATCCAGTTGGACAATGCCATTGTGGTGGCTTATGTCAATCAGGGAGGGACAAGGAGCTCAGCAGTGGCACTGGAAGTCTCTCACATCCTGCAGTGGGCAGAGCGGCACGTATCAGCTCTGTCAGCTGTGTACATTCTGGGCATAGGAAACTGGCAGGCGGATTACCTCAACCGTCAGCTGCTGGACCAGGGGGAGTGGTCGCTGCATCTGGAAGTGTTTTGACTCATTTGCCTGCGGTGGGGCACACCGGATGTGGATCTTTTGGCCTCTCATCTCAATTGGAAAGTACAGAGGATTGTGGCCAGGTCAAGGGATCCCTGGGCAGATGCGTCAGATGCACTGGTGGCTCCATGGGGGCGTTATCAGCTCACTTATGCCTTTCCTCCTCTCAGACTCCTCCCTTGTCTGCTGCGCAGGGTAGAGGCCTAGGGGATTCCGGTAAGTCTGATTGCTCCAGACTGGCCTTGGCTTCCTTGGTATGCTGATGTAGTATGAATGGTGGCGGATGTTCCTTGGCGACTGCCGGTGCAGTAGGACCTTCTATCTCAAGGCCCGATATTCCACCCTGCTTTACCGTCTCTGGCTTTAACAGCATGGCTGTTGAAAGCCAGGTGCTGAGGGACTGAGGGCTGTTGACTTCTGTGATTTCCACAATGTTAAGGGCGTGCAAGTCCTCTTCCCAGAAGATTTATCATCACACCTGGAAGGCCTACATCTCTTTGTGTGAGGATGTGGGGTGGCATCCGCGTTCATATTCGGTTTCTAGGATCCTGCTGTTTCTGCAGTGGGGAATTGATCAGAAGTTTGCGCTAAGCACCATCAAGGTGCAGATATCAGCTCTGGCTATCTTTTTTCAGCGGCCCCTGGCAGCGCAATCATGGGTGCGTACATTTGTTCAGGGAGTTCAGCATGTGGCTCCTCCAGTATGCCCGCCATTGCCCCCGTGGTATCTGAATTTTGTGCTCCTTACTTACGCTCTCTCAGAAAGTTGTCTTTCTAGTGGCTATTACATCCACGAGGCAGGTTTCTGAGTTAGTGGCCTTGTCATGCAAGTCTCTCTATTTGATTCTCCACAAGCACAAGGTGGTGCTGCATCCACAGCCCTCTTTTCTTCCTAAGGTAATATCTGACTTTCAAATGAGGACATTGTGCTTCCGTCCTTGTGTCCTCAACCATCACATCCCAAGAAGATCGCCTTACATTCTTTGGATGTGGTTTGGGCTCTGCGGGTGTATCTGTCTGCTACGGCTCCTTTCCGTAGGTCGGACTCTCTGTCTCAGTGGCTGATCTGAAGAAGGGCCTGGCGGTCTCATCGCCCACCATTTGTGTTCCCACTCCTCATTTTTGACACTGCTTTGGGACATCCCTAAGGTTAAAACTAAGAGTGCTGTGTCCGTCAATGAACGAAAGAGAAAATTTGATTTTCTTTTTACTTACCGTAAAATCCCTTTCCCTGAAGTTCATTGACGGACACAGCACCCACCCCTCCTATTTGTGATTGTACTGCTTTTTGACAAACTGAGCTGCTGGGAGCAGAGTAGGAGGTTACTGCCAGTAAGGACCGCCCCTGGGCAGTGCTGTGCTCTTTTTTAATGTTCTGCCTAGTCCTACTCCTAAACGTGGCGATATAACCCTAAGGTCAAGACTAAGAGTGCTGTGTCCATCAATGAACTTCAGAGAAAGCAATTTTACGGTAAGTAGAAAAAAAAAGGATTTTTGTACTCACCGTAAAATGATTTTCTCTGGAGTTCATCGACGGACACAGCTTCTTTAAATCTTGACCATAGGGTTATGCCACCTTCAGGAGAGGACTAGGCAGAACATGAAACACAGCAAGACTGCATAGCTCCACCCAGGGGGCGGTCCCTCTGGCTATAACCCCTCAGCTGTGTCTGTCAATGAACTACAGAGAAAAGGATTTTACGGTGAGTATAAACATCCTATTTTCTCTTTCGTTCATTGACGGACACAGCTCCTTTAAATCTCGACCGTAGGGATGTCCCCAAGCAGTGTCAAAACTAGGGGTGGAAACAGCAAAACATAACTTCACCCACAACCAGAGTAACGCCTCAATGGAGGAGTTGCCATCTGAAATGGCCGTCCAGAACTTGCGGCCAATGTATGCATCAAAAATGCGTTTACAACAAAATTGTAAATTGCCACTTTACACAGCCGCCTGCAAAACTTTGCTGCCAAAGCAAGCATCCAAAGATGCGCTTACATCAACTTTGTAGAGTTTTGTGAAAGTGTGAACGATCAAGTCGCTGCCTTACACACCTGGGAGACAGACACATGATGTTGGAAAGCCCAGGAAGTCCCATTTGCCCTAGTGGAATGGGCTGTGACAGGAAAGGGGGCACCTGCCCCCTCAAGGTGTAAGCCTGGATCACAATCTGTCTGATCCACTGGAAAATGGTGATCGACGAGACCGCCAGACCTTTTTTCTGGACCAGTCACCCAAACAGAGTCTGACGGAAGGGACTCGTAGCAGACAGATATACCCTCAGAGCCCAGACCACGTCCAGGGAATGTAGAGCAACTTCTTTTGGATGTGTTGGCTTAGGAGAAAGGGATGGTAATACAATGTCCTCATTGAGATGGAATGCAAAAACCATCTTTGGAAGAAAAGAGGGTTGCGGATGTAGCACTGCCTTATCCTTGTGGATAACCAGGGCAACTTGCAAGACAAGGCCGCCAACTCAGAAAGCCTCCTGGCAGATGTAATAGCCACTAGAAAGACAACTTTCTGGGAGAGAGTCAACAAGGGAATCTCCCTGATGTTCTCAAATGGCGGATTCTGAAGTGCCGATAGCACCAGGTTCTGATCCCATGGAGGTATGGGTGGTCGAACCAGAGGGACTACATGCTGAACCCCTTGCACAAAGGTGCTTTTCCAATGCCAAGGGGCGTTGGAAAAAGACAGCCAAGGCTGATATCTGTCCCTTGATGGTGCTTCACTCAAGTTTTTGATCCCCTCCTTGCTGTAAAAACAGCAGGATCCTGGACACCGAATAAGTGCGCGGACGCCACCCCATATCCTCACACATGGAGATGAAGGCCTTCCACGTACGATGGTAAATCTTCAGAGAAGAAGATTTCTGTGCCCTCAGCATTGTGGAAATTACGAGTCAGACAGACCTCGGTCCTTTAGCACCTGATTTTCAACAGCCATGCCTTTAAAACCAGCGACAGTAAAGCGGAATGGAGTATCGGACCTTGGGATAGGAGATCTTCTCGCATCGGCAACCGCTAAGGAACATCTGCCACCAGGCATACTAGGTCGGCATACCAGGGACGCGGAGACCAATCTGGGGCAATCAGTATTACTGGAATCCCCTTGGCCTCCACTCTGCGTAGCAGATGTGATTACAGTTTGAGTGGGAGAAAGGCATAAATCAGCCGATCCTGCCCACATGGAGCCACCAACGTGTCTGATGCGTCCGCCCAGGGGTCTCTTGTCCTGGACACAAACCTCTGCACCTTTCAATTGAGCCGAGAGGCCAAGAGATCCACATCTGGTGTGCCCCACCGCAGGCAAAGAAGCCTGAATACCTCAGGATGCAATGGCCATTGTCCTGGGTCCAGCATCTGGTGACTTAGGAAGTCCGCCTGCCAGCATTCTACGCCTGGGATGTATATGGCCAACTGGGCCGGGAAGGTGTCGTTCTGCCCACTGTAAGATGTGATCGACCTCCCGTGCTGCGGCTGAGCTCCTTGACAGTTGACATATGCCGCCGTGGCGTTGTCTGACTGGATCCTGATCGGACGCCCTTGTAGCCTCGTTGACCATGTGGAGAGGCATAAGCCTGATCGCCCGAAGTTCGAGCACATTGATCGGCAGCTGAGATTCTTCCCATGACCAAAGGCCCTGGGTCAACTGCACCCCCAGCACTCCACCCCAACTGGTCAGCCTGAGGCATATGGGTATATGCAAGTACGCGTCCTGGATATCCAGAGATGCCAGGAAGTCCCCCTGATGGAGTGCAGCGACCACGGAGTGAACGGATTCCATCCTGAACCGTTGTACTTTCACAAAGCAGTTGAGGGCTGTTAGGTCCAGGATTGGATGTATCCCTTCCTTTTTGGGGACTACAAACAGATTGGAGTAGAATCCCTGAAACTTTTCCAGCTTCAGAACAGGCATTATCACCCTGCGTAGGAGCAGGTCCTTTATTGCCCCTAACAGGGCTTCCCGGCGAGCCGGGAGTAAAGGTATGCTGGAGGGAAAAAATCTGTTTGGTGGACAAGAAAGAAACTCTATCTTGTAGCCCGATGAAACCAGTTCGCAGACCCATTGGTCGGACAGCAGTGAGGTCCACTGAGCTGCAAACTCCCGAAGACGACCCCCCACCCGAGTGTCAGGCGGGACAAACCTTCATGCGGTAGCATTTTAGCTCACAGACTTGTTTGGCTTGCATTTGCCATTTCTGGGTGGAAAAGGAGGGAGGGCCCTTGCCTACAGCATGGCTCCTTACCCTTCCTGGACTGTGGGAGTAACGTGCTCTTCCCACCGGTAACGTTCTTAATAATGTCATCCAGCGAAGCTCCAAATAGCCTCTCACCAAGGAAGGGCAAATCCGCCAGTGCTTTTTTAGATGCTTGGTCCGTAGACCAGCATTTCAGCCAAATCAGGCGCCATAGCACCACTGCTGATACCGATGCTCTAGAGAGCATGGGGACTGTATCCAGGGCCATATCACAGAAATACTTAAGACCATGCACTAACTGATCTGTCAATTCTACGCAGACCGGGGGAGACTGTTGCTTCTCCAATTCACGGTGCAATAACTTTGCCCACTCAGTAAGGGTCTGCGACACCAAGGCCGTGGCCAGTACAGGTTGTAATGCTGATCCCACTACCGTAAACATGGACCGGGCCACTGCCTCGGATCTCCTGTCGGTAGGGTCCTTGAATGCAGGAGTCCCTTCTACTGGAATCGTGGTTACTTTATTTAACCTGGATACCGGGGGGGGTCAATGATCGGAGGAGCCGTCCATTTTTTAAGGAGGCTCTCGTCAAAGGGGCAATGCACCGCCATTCTTCTTGGGGCTGAAAAGGCCCGTTGTGGGCTCCCCCATTCCTTGTAGATGAACTTATCAAAATAAGTCAAATACGGAAACACCTTAGGTGCACGGGTCAGTTTACGGGTCCCAAAAGGGACCGACACCTCAGCAGAAGATCCTGCCGCATCCTGTATCCTCAGGGTATCCCACACAGTGGTGATAAGTGCTCCTACTAGCGCTTTTTCCTGTGCTGACCCGGACACGGAATCATCCTCACTGTCCGAACGGTCCTGGTCTGCATCCTCTGACACATCAGAACAGGGGCCGCCAGTCACCGCGGAGCCAGAGTCTGAATCAGAGCTTTCCCCAGAGAACGGGGGGGCAGGGGACATTTTTTACCCCCATTGCGCCCACACGCCACCTCCACCCTGGCAACAAACGTTTCCAGGACCACCGACAAAGCATCCATAGGCATTGCATTGTTTGCAGTTAAACCGGTTGCAATTACAGGGATGTCTGGGGAAGAAGCGCCAGCTTTCTGACGCCATGCTGACCCACCTCATCTGCCACACTTGGGGACTTAGGGCAAGGTACACAATCCCACCCTCCTAGCTGCTCACAGATTGAGGGGCCCCACCGCAGGACGTGCTGTTCTGAGGTAAAACGACCCAGCACTGGAGGTAAAACCATGCAGAGTCTACAAGAAAATGACCCCCAGTCATGCTCTGCATAAAAACTACAGGAAAATGGCCGCAGCCGCCAGAAAATGGCGGCAGCACATTCTGAGGTAAATTTACACAGGCACCTCACCCCAGAGAAAAGGGGCAAAGGGATAGAGAGAGGAAAGGGAGAGCGAGCGCCCCACTAATCGACCTCCCAGGGAATGCCCAGCTGCTCTATCCTGCCGAGGCAGGTAGAGCTGCACTTACCCGTCTGGTCGGAATAGTTGGACGCATCCCACCACAGACCCATCACCCGAGCAGTACAGGGTGGCTGCTGGTCATGGCACACTGTGACATAGACAGCAGTAGCCCGGTCATATGTGTGCCCTGGAGCATACAGCTCACCGGCCGTCCTTGGAGCAGAAGGGCATGTGGCTGACCCAGCACATAGTTAGGGCCTGCTCACGCTCGATGGCCAGGCTGGGGAGACTACAAGGATCTATATTATCCAGACTGTCACCCAGTCGGCTGTTGATAGTAGATCACAGGATGAAAATCTTGTGGAAAAAATCAAAAATTCCCAGGACGAATGGTCCCCTCAGGGAGCCAGGTCCTTCTCCTTCCCTAGGCAGAAAAAAACTGAGCTGCAGGAAGCAGGCTGAGGGGGTTACGGCCAAAAGGACCACCCCCTGGGTGGAGCTAAGTAGTTTTGCTGTTTTTACATGTGTTACATGTTCTGCCTAGTCCTCTCTTGAAGGTGGCATGATAACCCTACAGTCAAGATTTAAAGGAGCTGTGTCTGTCAATGAACGAAAGAGAAAATCCCATTATCCAGATAGGAGGTCCTGATCCTTCAGTCATACCAACAGTTCCTAAGATTTGCATTGGGGGACAGACATTACCAATTTGTCTGCCTTCTCTTCTGGCCATCCACTTCTCCTCAAACCTTCACCAAGGTTCTGATTGCGGTCTTGGCCCCACTGAGAGTGAAAGGGCGATGTTTAAAAAATTATGCATGTTGTGAGTTACAGAGGAGATCTAGGGCTATAACTATTACTCTCACTCTACCAATCGTGGCAATACCTCATGTGTGGTTCGAACCCCATTTTCATATGTGGGCGCTACTTACGTATGCGTTCGCTTCTGCACGCGAGCTCGGCAGGAAGGGACGTGTTTAAAAAAAAAATGTCTCATTTATTTTACCTTTTATTTTTACACTGTTCTTTTAAAAAAAAAAAATTATGTCACTTTTATTCCTATTACAAGAAATGTAAACATCCCTTGTGATAGAAAAAAGCATGACAGGACCTCTTAAATATGAGATCTCGGGTCAAAAAGACCTGCGATATCATATTTACATTAAATGCAATATAAAAAAAAATTGTCATGTAAAAAACTTTTTTTTTAAATGGACCTTTAAGAGCTATGAGCGGGAGTGACGTTTTCACGTCACTTCTGCCCTGCAATGGTATGGAGATGCACAACATCCGATCACTGCTGCCGACGGCTCCGTTAAGCATCGGAGGGGATACTTTTGGGACAAAGTGATCCAATGGTCTCAGCACAACCCTGTCTGGGAAGAATGTGGTATAAAGTTTGGCTGCTCCCAATGCTTGGAGTTCCAACACCCTTACCCTGAAGTTATAGCTATTAGAAAAGCCGTTTTGAAGGGGATATCCGATAATGAACAGTTTTCCGTAGGGGCACAAGAAGGGTTTGCCAGAAAGTTGAGGACTATTGCCAGGTCCCACTGAGGGAACCTATTTCTCTTGGGAGGGTGTAGTCTAAGCATGTATGAAAAAATTGTGCCTTATGCAATAAACAATTATATTGCACAAAGTTCATATACATGAGCAAAGATGCAGCATGTGGAATCTTTTCAGGCAGATTCCTGCATCAAAGGAGTTGTAAAGGCAGAAGGTATTGTATGCATTAATATAAAAAAACATTCTGTGTGTAGCAGCCTCCCCAGCAATCCCCCATTAACCTACCTAAGCTCCTTCCCTCTCCGGCAATGTCCACGATCCCCTCAGCAATCCAATACACTTCTCCTGATTGGCTGAGACAGAGCAGAAGTGCTATTGGTTCCTGCGGCTGTCAATCAAAGGCAGTCAGCCAATCAGGGGCAGGGGGCGGGCCAGGCCGTGGCTCCATGTCTGAATGTAAACACGGTGCTCTAACTCAGTTTGAGTGACCCCTGTAGCAAGCTGCTGGCTGAGGGGCACTCAAAGGAGGGAGGGACTATGAGCAGCAAAGAGGGACCTGAGAAGAGGAGGATCCAGGCTGCTTTGTGCAAAACCAACTGCACAGATAAGGTAAGTATAACATGTTTTTTATTTTTATTTTTAAATGAGCTTTTACAATCACTTTAATCTCCTCTGCTGAAAAGTGCTGAAATTTTGCAAGATGTCTATTGGATTTCACTTGTAAGTAATCTCCAATAACTTGAAAATGTGATGTTTCATAAAGTAAAGTTGGCCTCTTACCAGATATGGTGGATCCCTATTACAGAGAAAAGGGAAAAATGGTCTGGTGTCACTCGAAGAGCACCTCCATCCCAATATATACAACAAAACACAAAAAGTTGCCCTGGGACTTTGAATGAGGTGAATGTGATTTAGCCAGTCATATGACACGTAAATACAGTATCAAAGTTTATTAAAAATTGTCATATATACATGAACAACAAAAATTGCCTAGCCGGTCAGCTGATACATACAGTGTAAAACAGTATCATTGTCATGGATCTCCAGTAATGTTCATGTCTGCTTACCTCTGTGTTCAGCTTAAGATACCAGCCACCTGTTCACCTATCTGCTTAAGTAATCTTCCCTCAATCATGGCTCCGCCCCAACCTCTAACTGGGAACACTATATTAACCTGTGCACCGCAAGCCAGCCTCGCTGATCAATATTGTGTGTTTGGCTTCCCGTGTGCTTCTTGCTATGTGCTCTACGTCTGATTCTGTTTACTGACCTAGGCTTGTTCTTGACTGTCTCTGCCTGCTTCATATACTGACCTTTGGTGTATTCTTTGACTATTGTTGCCCCGACCTTTTGGCTTATCTCCTGACTCTTTCTTGTTGTCCCGGTCTGCTGCTACATAAATTTAAAAAGCAATATGGGAAGCATACGAAGCATAGGGCTGCTTTGTACGCTTCCCATATTGCTTTTTAAATTTATGTGATCACAATGTTTTATTTGTTTTTTTATTAATATTTGTATACTTACCATTTTTTGCAATAAAAGGCCAATTTACATTCTCAGACCTACACCATTGGGAGCCTGTTTCTTTATGCTTTTACATGCTATCTTTTGAGTGGTCTGAGAAACATATATCTCTATTTTCTTGGTGCCTGAGCTTTGGACTGCCGAATCTTCCAGATGGCTGTGGACGGCGAGAGATCCTATACAGCTAGCTTTGTCCAAGTGGTTATCATTTCATGCCTTTAAGATCTGGTGTCACTGACATACAGGTCCACCAACTCTGGTAAGAGTATTCCGTCTTTTTCGATTGTTTTGGATTTCACCCCTCCATCAAGCATAGTTGATCACTGACTCCCCATATCCAGGATTGATTTCTGTCGCCCATCACCATCTATGAGGGACTTGTAGTGGACTTTTGCTTTTGTGTTTTCACTATTTGTTTTCACTTCTTAGTGCTACATTTTTTTCTTCTATCACATCAGCATGTAGACTAGGCTACCAGAATTGTTGGGAAATGGCCCAAACAAGTTGATTCTTCCCAGGATGGCCAGCTGCCTTGGGAAAATGGTAAGTCTGGAGCACGGCAGTACAGAGACTCTCTGGGACAAAGCAGCGGTCACAAGGTTTCCTCTGGAGGAGCATGGACCTGAGCAGCAAGAATTTTGTCACCCGAAGGAGAAGTGAGACTGGTGCTAACCGTAGCTGAAATATAATCGTGAGAAATCACAGGAACCAGAACCGACTCCAACTTAGAAGTGGAAGAAAATTGTCATGACACATTGTCAGCCCTTACATTCTTAGTACCGGGTAACAATTATTTCAGGGCTAAAATGATCTTCAACAGCTCTCTGTCAATAGCTCTCCGCATGACAATTTCTTGGAAAAGCAGCCATAAAGATGCATAGCGCTCTCGGAGGTAGGACGTTGAGGCTCCAACACCATTCTCAGAAGCATCAACCTCAAGGATAAAGGGTAACATAGGATCAGGATGTGCCAACACAGGAGCAGAAACAAAGGCAGCTTTGAGACGCAAAGTTACAAATAGACTTCCGATAATAGTTGGCAAAGCCCAGGAAACGCTGCAGAGGATGTAAACCCAAGGGTCAGAGCCACTGTAGATCTGCCGAAAGTTTCTCTGGGTCCATCGAAAAACCAGCAGTGGAAACAGGAATTTAACCTGTTTACAATAGATATTGTTCTCTCTTAGTTTCTGAAGCACACAACAGACATATGTGTGGTGGCTCTCCAGAGACTTGGTAATTATGAGGATATCATCAAGATAAACCACCACACATAACTGCAATAAATCTCGGAGGACATCGTTAAGTTTAGTTTATGAACATATATAAGGAAGTCACACATCCTGTATTCTGTGTGACTCTGCATTTAAAAGACTTGCTGTAAGAGCTCACCCTTTTGTGTTGACACATCTGAAATAAATGGTCTGCTTTTCAATACATCTGGAAATTATTGAAACAACACTCCTAAGGCCACATCCGTGTAATGTTTAACTCAGAAGTATCAGTATGTTTAACTCAGAACTCTCTGCTCTATTTGTATCTCTTGCTTTATAGCTCCAGCATGTTTAAACACTACAGTGAATTTATTTTAAAGCATTTTTTCCAGTCTTTTGCAACTACTTTTCTAATCTCCCAATGAATGTGGACTGTTAAGGGTCAGAGAGACTTTTCTTGCCTCCTTGATTATCCAGGATTTTTCAAGTTTTGCACTTCTCATCCCCCTCTCCCCCCAGTTAATGATATACCTATATCTATGTACATCATCAGGTATGTGGGTGGTATATAACAATATTAAATATATTATGTGCCTATGGAATTTGTTCAAATCCTGGATACTGAATACTTGATCCTTACAGCCCACACTCCGGCTATTGGTATTATTGAGAGTCCACCTCCTGTTATAAATGGTGATTTACTTCTGATCATCCGGGAGATTTCCATGTGTAGACAACCGGTTTTCTGTGAGGTAGCTATATGTGTGCATTTTGCATAGGTCCTATGGAAATAGCAAACAGCTTAAAATGTTCATATTATGTGTTCTCTGTTATGAAATGTCTGATCGATATGTTTTATCTTCATAGTGAGATCTATTTTCTTTCAACCAAAACTTTGTGAGTCCTGAAGAAGCAACAGCAAAACGTGTTGACACACAGGGGCTCAATAGCATCTATTCGGTGTCAATTTTTCCTCAATATGTATTGTATGCTTTTAACTCTTTTCTATATATGACCTGTCGTTATCTTGTTAATAAAATATTTGTTTTATTATACTTTTGTCCATTGCCTGAAAAGTCCGAACGAGGGCCTCTGCCCCTTTATTCCTCAATACATCTGGAGTTTGATCACAGGAGAAGAATATTCCTATCATTTTGGTCCTTCAAGCCGGAAACAAATGGATCCTGGGTTGGACGGTCCCGATCAAGACTGTGGTGAGTACTCAAACCTGAAAACTCACTGAGAATTAAAAGACCCCCCACTCAATGTTAGTGGCAAAACAGGGGCTGATTGAAACTGGGAATCTGACCCACCGTCTGTTTCCGAACCTGCATGATCTAGTCCTGCAGGATGTTTGCGAGGTAAAACGATTTCAAATATTCTTAATCCTTTCCTCTCTCTCTGTGTTTGATTTTGTTGATCTGATAAGTTTATTAAGGAGTTGTAATTGCAGACGCTGGGATTGATCGTATAACATCTCTGTAATCCCAATGATCGAAGACAGAGGCATTTGGGGCTTTGCCTAAGGTAAAACATATGTCACCTGCTGTCCAGGACAGATAAAAAAAAGATTTGTTGAAAGGTATACCAAACATCAGAAGTTGATTCCCTGATGATCTGAAGCACTAAAGTAGCTGAGTGATCTAGAAAGATTGCAAGGCTAATTTTCTTCTCGGTGTTTACTTTCTCCTTTTTCATGTTTAACTTTTCTGTTGATGCTGTAACTTTATTGAACAATGGTACTGCAGAGACAAGTTTTGATTATTTTTTGATTCTCCCCATAGTGTGGGGAGTCTTGATATTTTTGCTTTTCTTGTATTCTTATTGTTACCGTGACCCAAGGGTCGCTAGTCCGGTGTTTTACAAGTTGATAAAAGGCCTGCCTAATGCTAACGATGGGGAACTTGTCTGTTAAGTTGTGTGCCTGCAAATTTGTGGTTAGAAACTGGACTGACACTGAGTCTTGATATTTTTGCTTTTCTTGTATTCTTATTGTTACCGTGACCCAAGGGTCGCTAGTCCGGTGTTTTACAAGTTGATAAAAGGCCTGCCTAATGCTAACGATGGGGAACTTGTCTGTTAAGTTGTGTGCCTGCAAATTTGTGGTTAGAAACTGGACTGACACCCCCCCCCCCCCCCCCCCCCCCAGACATCTGTATGATAGTTCTGTGAGTCAGCGCTGTATTGTTAAGGAATTGTCTGGACATTTAAGTGCACTTTTGTGTGTGTGTGTGCACGTGATTTCTGATCAGATGACTAATTTTACTGTTTGTTTTAACTATCTGTACTTTGTGGTGAAAAAGGTGAAGGTATATATATGAGGGGCGGCACAGTGGTGTAGTGGTTAGCACTCTCACCTAGCAGTAAGAAGGGTCACTGGTTCGAATCCCAACCATGACACTACCTGCCTGGAGTTTGCATGTTCTCCCTGTGCTTGCGTGGGTTTCCTCCGGGTACTCCGGTTTCCTCCCACACTCCAAAGACATGCAGGTAGGTTAATTGGCTGCTGTTCAAAAATTGGCCCTAGTATATAAATGGGGACCTTGGATTGTGGGCTCCTTGAGGGTAGGGACGGATGTGAGTGTGCAAAGTACAGAGATGGGGGCAACTGTAGACACTCAGGTTGAACTGGATGGACTGGTGTCTTTATTCAACCTTACTAACTATACATTTTATATATATATATATATATATATATATATATATGATTTCCCATTGTTTGGGGAGTTTAGACTTTGTTGTTTTATATAGATTTTAGCAGGGTTCAAGAGTAGAATTACCAGTCTTGTATTCTAAACTCAAAACTGAAGCAAAAGAAACAGACATGGGGAATCGTTTCTGTAAAAGAATGTCTTGTGTCTGTTTATGTTGCTGTTGTGTTCCTAATGAGCCATTAGAAGGAGATAAGAAATGTATGCATAGCAAAGAACCTAAAACTGTTAAGTATTGTGCTAAGTGGGAAAGGAAGTTTGGATTCAATGATAAACTAACTGTGAGAGGGTGTCAGGATTTGGTAGATAAGCTTAAATTGTTAGGACCCAAAGATCAAAAAAGGTATGGGTTGGAAATGGCAGAGCACTGGCTTGAGCACGCTGGAATTAGAGCAGAAGGAAGGCAAACAAAAGAAAAATGCCAAGCCCAACTGCCCCTAGTGGACAACGACCCTCCCCCTCAGAGGCAGACCACCGCCCAAAATACCACCCTTCCTGTAGCATCCACCCCCCTCAAAGAAGATGCACCTGAACAAAACCCGGCTCCTACTTCCCCAATCTCCCCAGAAGGTAGCTCAGCCTCGGGAATGAACAGACCAATGATTGAGACAATACCTGAAGGCATAGTCCATGGGTTGGGGGCTCCCATAAGGACTAAAAGATACAGAAAGCCTGTAAACTATAATGAAAATTAAGCCAAAGAATACCCCCTCAGAGAAGTTCCAAACCCTAATGGTGGACAAAATGGTCAGCTCCTAAATACGACTGTTTTTAGACCATGGCCAGAGAGTGACGTGCAGAAGGCTACCGAGCATATTAAACATCTTAAGTTTGGGGCCCCAGAATTTATGGAAAATATGGAAGGTCTCAGGAACAGTTATAGGCTAAACAGGGTCGAAGTGGAAAGGGCATTAAGGAGGATTCTAGGATCAGATTGGGAGTTGGTAAAAGGAAATTGGGACCCCTGTGTAGCCCCCTCAACAAAAGAGGGGAACCACTGGCCCATGATAGCCAATTCTTGACAGACAGATTGACTGTCTTCTATCAGAGATACAATCTCTGATGGGTACAACAAACTGACTGGCAAAAGATAATTATAACTGTACAGGAAGACAAGGAAAGTGTCAGTGATTATCTGAATAAACTACGAGAAGTGTTCTCGGGGCTTCCTGAATCCAATGATGTGAATAGCACCTATCAACAACAGTTAAAAATATCTTTATTTAATGGTTTGAAACAAGATCATGAGGACTATATTGTTAAAAATATGATTACATAGTGTCCTAAACACCCTGTAATATGCTAAACATTCTGAGAAATATTTGAAAATGATGGCAAAAAATAATGTAAAAGTGAAGGTTTTTGTGCATGGTGATAAAGAAGATGAGGATGTAGAAGAGTACACTGCTGAGGTGGAACCAGGAGTCTCAGAGGAAGACGCAGAGATGGTTTTAGAGGAAGTAGCAGGTCGAGAGGAAGAGGAAGGGGTAGAGGACAATGGAAGAATAAAGAATGGGTAGAAAGGAGGGAATGTTGGGTTTATGGAAAACAGGGGCATTTGGCCAGGGACTACCCTGATGGACCAGGCCCCAAACAAATCGGATTGACTAGAAACAGTATGTGTGAGCCACCTGGAAAAGATGGGGTATGTTGAAAACTTACCATAAGTGGAGTTAATGTTTGAAAGAAAGTGTGTACCGTTTTTGTTGGACTCCGGGGGCCACTAGGACATTAATCCACCCTGCAGATGTTCCTCATATTGACCAATCTACAAAATCTATTTTGGTACAAGGAGTAAGTGGACAATTGGTGAGAGAATCATTGTCTGAGTATGTCACCATTGAGGAGCCAGAGACAGTGATCTTGTCTACTGTCTGGCCTGTAAATCTCTTGGGTAGAGACCTAATGTCAGCTATGCGCATGTCAGTCAGTGCACAAAATAATCGGTTTTCAGTCCATCTTGGAGGAAAATAAAAAGGCAGATGAAGCAGTCAAAATGGTGCAAGAAACACATCAAATAATGACAGAACAGGAAACTATAGATATATATCATACAGTCCTTACTGATATGCAGCAGAATGCACCCCCCCCCCCCCCCCCCCCCCCCGGGGAGAAACAATATTGGAAAACAAGAGATTGCTCAATAATAGATAAAATTTACACATCACCTGAAGGAAAACCGGTATTGCCAAAATCCATATTTAGGTATGCAGCAGTATTGATACATGGAGTAAATTATGTGTCAAACGGGGATGACTGAGATGTTAAATAAGGTATGTACAGCCTATGGCTTAACAAACTACTCAAAAACTTTTTGTTCTCAATGTATTACATTTACAAAACACAATGCTCAAGGCGGCATAAGGCCACAAAAAGGGAAGTTCCCCACAAACCTCAATATCCATTCCAACACATTTGCATGGATTTTATTGAATTAGACAAATGTAAAAGGAAAAAATATTGTCTGGTAATAATAGATTCCTTGACCAAATGGGTGGAGGTATTCCCGACAGGAAGGGCAGATGCACAGACAGTGGCAAAAGCATTACTAATGCCGCGTACACACGATCAAACAAGCGGGTGGAAAAGTCCGGCAAACTCAAGTCCGCCGGACAATCCCCCCGTGTGTAGCCTCCGGCATACTTTTTTGACCTGAAAGTACGGCGGACTTAGAATGCCGTGTTGCACTCCAATCTTCCCGCCGGACTCGCATTTCGGCGGACAATCCGGCCGTGTGTATGCCAGTCTGCCGTACTTTTGAAATGAGCGGACTTTTCCCGCCCGGAGAAAAGTCCGCTCATTTCGAGCGGGTCTCCAGGTAGGCGGGGCCCGCGAAGGAGACGTCGCTGGCCCCACCGCCTGGTATGGACTTAAAGGGGAACCCCAACGCCGAAAAAAATCGGCGTGGGGGTCCCCCCAAGTCCACAACAGACCCTTGTCCGAGCACGCTACCCGGCCGGCCAGGAAAGGGGGGGCGAGCGAGCGCCCCCCCTCCTGAGCTGTACAAGGCCGCGTGCCCTCAACATGGGGGGTGCCTTGGGGAAGGGGGGGCCGCGCGGCCCCCCCACCCCAAAGCACCTTGCCCCCATGTTGATGAGGACAAGGGCCTCTTCCCGACAACCCTGGCCGTTGGTTGTCGGGGTCTGCGGGCGGGGGGCTTATCGGAATCCGGGAGCCCCCTTTAATAAGGGGGCCCCCCGGATACCGGCCCCCCACCCTATGTGAATGAGTATGGGGTACAATGTACCCATACCCACCCCTACCCATTCACCTGTAAAATAAAAGTACAAAAAAAACACAACACACGAGATAAAATACTTTATTGCACAGCTCCGGGGGTCTTCCGTCTTCGGGGGTCTTCTCGCCGGACTCCTCCGCTATCTTCTTGTAGCTCTTTTGCTAGCGGAGGAGTCCGGCTTTCTTCCTCGCCGCCGGCCTCTTCTTCCGACTTCGGGGGTCTTGTCTCCCTCTTCGGTTCTTCTGCCGGGCCACCGCACCTTCTTCTAGCTCTTTTACAGGCGGTGGCCCGGTCTTCTGTCGCCGCCGCCGCCTTCCGTTCTTCTGTTCTTCTCTTCTTCTTCTTCTTCAGATGTTGCCTCACCGAGTCCTCCGCTCACGACAGGGAACGGGCACGCGGCGACTTATATAGGTGGGGGGCGGTATCCGGGGGCCCCCTTATTAAAGGGGGCTCCCGGATTCCGATAAGCCCCCCGCCCGCAGACCCCGACAACCAACGGCCAGGGTTGTTGGGAAGAGGCCCTTGTCCTCATCAACATGGGGACAAGGTGCTTTGGGGTGGGGGGGCCGCGTGGCCCCCCTTCCCCAAGGCACCCCCCATGTTGAGGGCACGCGGCCTGGTACGGCTCAGGAGGGGGGGGGGCGCTCGCTCACCCCCCCCTTTCCTGGCCGGCCGGGTAGCGTGCTCGGACAAGGGTCTGTTGTGGAATTGGGGGGGACCCCCACGCCGATTTTTTTCGGCGTTGGGGTTCCTCTCTAAGTCCATACCAGGCGGCGGGGCCAGCGACGTCTCCTTCGCGGGCCCCGCCTACCTGGAGACGCGCTCGAAATAAGCGGACTTTCCTCCGTGTGTGTGGGCGAGTCCGTTCATTTCAAAAGTAGGGCGGATAGTACGGCGGACTTAGTACTCCATATTAGTCCGCTGAAAAAGTGCCGTGTGTGGGCAAGTAGCCCGTTCGGAAAGTCCAACGGACAGTCTGGCGGGAAGTCCGCCAGACTAAGTACGTCGGACAGACGGCTACGTGTGTACGCGGCTTTAGATATATAATTCCTAGATTTGGAATCCCTGAAAAGATCTACAGTGATAATGGACCCCATTTTGTAAATAAAACTGTACAACATTTGTCAGACGTGATGGGTATCCAAGTGAAAAACCATTGTGCCTGCCACTCCCAATCAGCTGGATTGGTGGAGAGACACAATGGAATCCTAAAAAATAAACTGAGAAAAGCTATGGAAGAAACAGGTAAAAATTGGCATTAGCATTGGCCTGCCATTAGCTGTGACCAGTATGCATATTACACCCACAAAAGAAGGTTTGAGCCCATTTGAAATGATACAAGGAACGCCATATAGAATACCATTACTACCAAATGAAACACCAGCTGAAGAATCAGAACCAGTAAGTCCGGCTACAAAGGGAGGTCTCACACAAAGTGGGACTTGTCTCAAACCAGTGAAGAACTTCCCCACCCTATCCCCTGGAGCTCTGTGGCTAGTCAGGATGAAAAGGATAGCGATCATTCTTGGGTTACTGGTGACTCTAGGAGAGGCATCCATAAGAGGGGGTGTATGTTATGGAAGAGTAGAGGAACCTTTGGATTGGGAAAGCACAGAAAAAGCATTGAATCTAATCTTTATAGAGGGAATAACTATCACTATACTGGTAGACTTCTGTCAGATTGCAGATTGTGGGGATAAAACTGGGGCTAGGGGACTTCTATGGGCAGATAAATACATTTGCTGGCTTTGGAATAGGGCAGGATGTCACGCATGGGATCAGGCCCTGTGGACTACAGTGCATCAAGATTGGGGGTATAATCTACCAGGGCCTAGAGAGAGTAGAATAAAGGAAAGATTTACAATTACAAAAGCGGCCAACTTCCCCTGTACACATAGTAAGAACTGTAACCAATTATTAAAAGGAGCCAAGGAAGATCAGCGGTTGTACTCTACGGGAGCATGGGTGTCAGGAACTGACCCCTTAGGCAAATTTTTCCTCAATGTGTTACTACCTAATGAAACTAGACAGCAGGAGAAGGTATACACAAGGGAAAAAGAGGAGGATCACACTAAAATATTTTAGTAAATCAGTGAAATTCACTAACCTAATTGTAGAGGATGCCATAACCCTAGAGACAGGATATCAGGAAAAAAATGAGTGGCTAGAATGGTTGAGATATATAGTTAAAACCCTAACGAGAGAAAATTGTCTAGTCTGCGCAGGAGCTAGGCCCCATTTGGCAGCAGTTCCTTTTCCTTTGAATAATAGCACAGATCCAGATGGAATGGAGTGTATGTTACAACTATATAATAGGAACGCCACCTGTTATACACTGAGTTTGTTGTTTCCCCCAATGCAGAGACCTCAGATACCTCTGGCAGTTACTGCATATCTGGGCAACTTTACTTGTTTTGCACTTCCAGGGAATAAGAGTGGGGTAGATTGGGAGTCATTGACTGATGGCTACTGTGCATAGAGGATTACCAGGAGCAAGGGTGTCTGGGTTGAGCATGACACTCAGAGAGCTGATGTCTGGTGAATGTGTGGAGATAAGAAATTGAAAACTAGTGTACTGGCCAATACCCAAGGCGATTGTGGGTACAACTTGCTATGCCCCTGAAAATCCTGTCAGAATACCCATGTACTAAAATTCACCAACAACATAGATGGGCCACCTCTCTCAAAGGGTCATTTGACTCTCAGATCTACATAGACAATATTGGCGTTCCGCATGGAGTGCCGGACAAGTTTAAGGCTAGGAACCAAGTGGCAACTGGATTTGAGTCTCTTTTCTGGTGGGTGACTATAAATAAGAGTGCTGATTGGATTAACTATATATATATTATAACCAACAGCGATTTGTGAACTATACCAGGGATGCAGAGAAGGGTCTCGCAGCTAGCTCCCACATCTCTAAAGGCATGGCAAAACCGTATGGCCCTAGATAGGATATTAGCCGAGTATGTAAAATGTTTGGTACTATGTGTTGCACTTTCATTCCTAACAATACAGCTCCTGAAGGAACCATGACTAGAGCCCTGGAAGGACTGACTGCTCGGTCAAACGAGCTGGCAGAGAACACAGGTATTAACAACCTTTTTACAAACTGGCTTGAAGGCTGGTTCGGTAAGTGGCTGCTGTTGCATTCCATGTATTCGAGGACTTTCACAAAGGTTAATTGAAACCGCAGTAACAAGGACTATGTACTAGACCAGTGATGGGCAACCTTTTTGGTGTGGTGTGTCAAAAATCGGCAAAAAATCGAGCATAACTCGCGTGGTGTGTCACTTCGACAAAAAAACATAATTTTTGCGCAATTTATAGTTTAAACTACAAAAATGTATAATTGCAATATATAATTGTATTTAATAAACCAAAAACAAATTATTTAATATACCTGCTTAGTAACTTCTTTGTTCATCAGTCAATTTCGTATGTTGCCCTTGATATTATTGAACTTGTTTGGGGTGCCGTGAACCAGGGCTGTGGAGTCGGCTGCTTCCAGCTCCACGTCCTCATCAACATGCCGCTCCAGCCTGCCCCTGCTATGAATATTCCTAGTGACGCGAGGGCGATGATTATGAATATTCATAGCGGGGACGGGCCGGAGCGGCATGTTGATGAGGACGTGGAGCTGGAAGCAGCAGACTCCACAGCCCTGCCGTGAACTGAGATAAGTGAGGGGGAGGGCGAATTCTTTAACTAACCTGCCTATTAGTGACTTTTTTGTTGCTGAATTTCATTGGCTAAATCTTCAATTGAAGGTTGGTATTTTGTACACTTCAGGCCCAAGAAAGCGCTACTAACCTCATCTGTCAATCTGTTTCTTTTGTTGGTTTTGATATTATTTAATGCTGAGAATAAGGTCTCACAAAAGTACGTAGAAGGAAAAATTGTGAGTAAAGCTGTTGCTATATTTGTCAGGGTGCTAAAAGTGTCTGGTAGTCTGTTCCAGGCACTCCAAATTTCCTGTTCGTAGTGGCACTCATCTTTATTCTCCAAGCGGCCCCTTTCCAGATTCTCAAGCTTTGACCTCAAGTCAACAAACACCTGAGCCCAGATGCTGTCTTGAAATTCTGCAAGCTGCATCTCCAAATCATCTATTTGCATCCATTGGAAACCATTTAATTCCAAACTATTGTAGACTACTACATCAGGATACTTAATTATTTTCATGGTCTGTTCTAGGCTTCTAAATTGACTAAATCTATCAGTAAACTGGTCAAGTAACGAGTCTAAAACATGCTGGTACTTCATATGCAAGAGTTCCACTTCATTTCGTACAGCTGCACTGGCCTTCTCAAAATGCTTTTGTACTCGAGGAAAATACTTATACGTTTTAGTTTCTACATCCCGCTTGAAAATTTTTACTTTACTTTCAAAAGCTTTTATGTATCCAAACATAACATCAATACTTTTGCCAAAACCTTGTAACTTTAAGTTCAGTTCATTAACATGAACAGAGAGATCTGTAAAAAACATCAGGGTGTTGACCCACTTATCATCATTGAGCTGAGGAAAGTTTCCCAGATCCTTCTCTTCAAGAAATACCTTAATTTCTTCAAAGCACTCCACAAAGCGCTCAAGAACCTTTCCTCGGCTCAACCATCTTACATTATTGTACATCAGCAGTCCACTGTAGGTGGAATCAACCTCCTGTAAAAGTGCTGAAAATTCTCGCTTGTGAAGGGGGCGAGCAGCTATTAAATTAACTATTTTTGTTAGAACTGACATTAAGTCATTTAAGTCAGTGAATCCTGCCTTGGCACATAAAGCCTCCTGATGGATAATACAATGAAAAGGCACAATCGCATGTCCAATAGCTTCTGTAAACAATTTCACAAATCCAACGTTTTTCCCCACCATGTTTGGGGCACCATCTGTCGTCACTGACACAACTTTAGATATATCAATGCTTAGGTCGCAGAATGTTTGCATAACAACCTTACATATTTCGCTTCCTGATGTACTTGTTGGCACTGATACTAACTTTATCAACTCTTCTCTCATTGTGTGACCATCAGAATATCGACCAATAATGGCCAACTGAGCATGCGATGTGACATCAGTAGTTTCATCAAGAGAGATGGAAAAATATTTACAATTCCTTATGTCTCTCTTTAATTGCTGTTGTACGTTTGTGTTCAGTCTCATTATTCGGTCTTTTATGATATTTCTACTGAGTGGTAACTCAGATATTCTCTTAATAATTGCATCTTTATTCTGCATATCGTGAAATAGAACTGGCGCACATCTTAGGAGAGTTTCTTTAATAAATTCTCCCTCATTAAGCGCTTTTGCATGCTGAGCTATGGAGTGAGCAATGCTCAAACTTGCAGAGTTTAAATTTGTAGAGCCTTTTATAAATTTAAGGATGGAGTTAGATTGGCTCTTATAAAGGTGTAGCTTCCTGGAAATGTATTCCCTCCTATCATCCTCACTTTTTTCCAAGAGCTGGGAATGATTAGTTTCAAAATGTCTATTTATATTCCACGTTCTGCTTACTACCGTTTCAGTACATAGAACGCAAAATGATCTGCCATTTTTTTCTATAATGCCATACATCTCGCTCCATGTCTCTTGAAAGGGTCGGCCACTGCTACTACCACTCCCTTTACTTAACCTTTGTTTTTTATTTTTTGGGTGCTCCATCAGTGGGCCAGTGACAGCAGATAGAATTATAGATAGCCAATTAGGGGTTAACTAGCCTAACAAGCTAACACAACCTCCCCCTCACTTATCTCAGTTATTGTGGGCAAGTCCATGGCACCCCAATAGTTGCTGCTAATGACGCTCACAGTTCCCGTTGGCACTCCGCTGTTCCCTGCTGTGGTGCGGTCGTAACTGACAGTCCCAGGAGTAGACTCTCTGTGCTGGCCTGACTGGAGAGAGGCGCGCACTGTTCCCGCGCTCCTCTCCTGCGGGTCCTCCCTCGCCGCGCTGATGACGTGTGTGCGCACGGCACGCACGCCTTACCAGCAGCCCCTGCGCTCAGAAAGGGGCGGCGGCGATACAGTAAGTGAGTGTGGGCGGGGGAGATCACACGTCCCGCCCCCCCGCGTTCCTCCAGCACAGATTCTTTCATCCTCGGCGGCCGTGCAGGAGCCGAGGATGAATCGCATGAAATCCTGTGCGTGTCACCCCAAATGGCTACGCGTGTCAGCACTGACACGCGTGTCATAGGTTCGCCATCACTGTACTAGACAATCCCTACTCTACGATACTGAAGATACTCCTCTTAATGATGTAAGGTCTGAAAACCCCTTTGTGGAAAGGACCCATATGGAAGACTGAACTGAGAGAGTAAAAATGGATACCAACAGGAGAGATAAGTTGGGAAAATTCATATATACTGTATGTATATGTTGTTATCCATGTTTTACTTACATGGGGATTTATTAAGTAAAATGGCAGCAAAAGGGTGAGCAGCACCCTAATGAGCCATTTGTGCTATGTGTCTTTTCTTTAATATATACAGTATGAACTTGCTTAAAGGCTACGTACCATGCCTTTATTTAGTACAGTTTGTAAACCCGTGTTGTGATTGGCAATAAAGTCATTGTCACACAATAAGCCACTGATGGGTTTTAGCCAATAGAAGTATTAGTTTATGAACATATATAAGGAAGTCACACATCCTGTATTCTGTGTGACTCTGCATTTGAACGGCTTGCTGTAAGAGCTCACCCTTTTGTGTCGACACATCTGAAATAAATTGTCTGCTTTTCAATACATCTGGTGTTTGCCTGATCACAGGAGAAGAATATTCCTAACAGTTATATTGTAAATCACATTGTGCCGATTACAGACAAAAACTCCAAGTAACACCAATTGTTTAAATTTGATTTGTTAATTAAGAAGTTGGATTTTCTGCCCATAATTGTTTGTAAAATATACAGTGTGGCCCTTGTAAGGAATTCTGCACACCCCTTCTCTGAATAGATTCTGTCTTGTCCTTTCTATTCCAGAAACCTTTGGTTTCAAACTCTCCTTTCATAACTTTTTTTACAGTGAGTTGCCTATGTCGGCCCCCCACTCCAACCTCCTTTGTCTCCCTGGGATCTGCATCTGGTTATTCAAAAACCTTCATATGAACCGATTTAGGATATCCCATTTGGATATCTCACCAGTAAGAGGAAATTTTTGGTGGCCATTACTTCTGTCAAGTGTGTCTATGCGTTGGCAGCTCTTTCTTGTAAGGAACTTTTTCTTATCCTAAATAAAGACAAGATGGACCCTACTCTCCTCCCCAAGTTGATCGCAATCCTCCCGGCCTCTAAACTTCTTTGTCTGGGTGTGATCAGAGCAGTTAGGGTTTACCTAGTTGCATCATCTTCCTTCAAGAAAAGTTCCAAGAAGGGATATCCTACTTCTTCCACTACTGCTAGGTGGCTAAGGCTGGCCATACATTATACAATTTTCTACAACTTTCCTTTAGATTTACCAAAATCATATAATATGAGGTCACACCTAAACACTTTCAATTTTGTATGCAATCAGGCAGGCCCTTGAATGGGCCCTGATAGAGCATGGGGGGATCCCTTTAATTGAGTGCATAAGCTCTGGAAATTAGCTGCCCTAAGAAAATTGTATTGTGTATGGCCAGCTTAATGCAGTTAATTTCCAGAGCTTATGCACTCAATTAAAGGTTTCCTCCCTTCTCTATCGGGGCCCATTCCACCAAATCTGTCAGTGCTTCCTGTTTTTTTTTGCATCAAGCATCTGTTTGGCATGTTTGCAAGGCTATCACCTGGTCTTCTGTTCACTAATTTTACTGGTTTTATCTCCAGGCATTTGCAGATGCAAGCTTCTGCAGCAAGGTACTTCAGGCTGTCAGATCAGTATTTTGGGATTGTTGATCCTGGTTTTCTGTGGGC
Organism: Lithobates pipiens; assembly: GCF_037356315.1. NCBI lineage: Eukaryota > Metazoa > Chordata > Amphibia > Anura > Ranidae > Lithobates > Lithobates pipiens. Next base: position 51,450,480 of record NW_027507787.1, read on the forward strand.
TTGTTTGCTGCTGTGTGCTATATTACAGGTAATGTGTTCACTCTGTGAACAGTGGTTGGAGAGTATTAGTAAGCCCAGTGCAATGCCCAGTAGGAACCTACGCCTCAGCTATAAAGGGCTGATCACAACAGTGCACTATCAGAGCTTCCTCAGGAGTGACAGAACATGCACATTGGAGGAAGCTTCTAACATGTATACAAAGCTGAGTGGGATGGAAAGTTTCTAGGTGCCAACAATGCTAAGCCATTCTGTATTCAGATGGCAGATACAGAGCGTTGTTGCATTATCATCCAAGAACTGGCAAGATTAACATATACTTTGCATCTAATAGCAATGGACTGCACATATGGGCATTTTTATAAATATTCACCTGTTCTTTTAAACTTTTTACCATTTGGTTTTTGCCTGGAAAGACACTTCCAAAAATGAACGCCTCCCTTTTTTTGCTCCCTTTTTGCCTGTTAAATATGCCATTGCAAGAAATTATTTTATTATGTGTTTCATATGTGCATAATACCCATTGATCCTGACAGAAATCTTGTGAATTGCCTGTGCTGGCTGCTATCAGTTACATTGTTCCCATCTGTATTTGTGGACTACAGAACACCTACAGTATCTCACAAAAGTTAGTCCACCCCTCACACTTTTGTATATATTTTATTTTTCATGTGACAACACTGAAGAAATTACACTTTGCAATGTAAAGTAGTTAGTGTACAGCTTGTATAACAGTGTAAATTTGCTGTCCCCTCAAAATAACTCAACACGCAGCCATTAAAGTCTAAACCACTGGCAACAAAAGTGAGTACACCAAGTCCAAATTGGGCCCAATTAGCCATTTTCCCTCCCCGGTGTCATGTGACTCGTTAGTGTTACAAGGTCGCAGGTGTGTTAAATTTGGTGTTTTCGCATACTGGTCACTCAAAGTTCAACATGGCACCTTATGGCAAAGAAGTCTCTGAGGATCTGAAAAAAAAGAACTTTTGCGCTACATAAAGATGGCCTAGGCTATCAGAAGATCTCAGGGCCCTGAAACGGAGCTACAGCATGGTGACCAAGACCATACAGTGGCTTAACAGGGCAGGTTCCATTCAGAACAGGGCTCGCCATGGTCGACCAAAGAAGTTGAGTGCACGTGCTCAGCGTCATATCCAGAGGTTGTCTTTGGAAAATATATGTATCAGTGATGCCAGCATTGCTGCAGAGGTTGAAGGGGTGGGGAGTCAGCCTGTCACTGCTCAGACCATATGCCGCACACTGCATCAAATTGGTCTGCATGGCTGTCCTCCCAGAAGGAAGCTTCTTCTAAAGATGATGCACAAGAAAGCCTGCAAACAGTTTAACCACTTAACAACCGGCCCATAGCCGAATGACGGCTACAGGGCGGTTGTTTAACTCTGGGAGGACGTCATATGACGTTCTCCCAGAATTCCGCTCTTGCGCACCCCCTGGGGCGCGCACTCGAGAGCATCCGTGACCGCCCGGTGCACAGGACCCGGCGCATCACGGATCACGGTAAACGGCCGCTCATCGCGGGCGTTTATCACATGATTGCTCCGTCAAATGTAAACAAACCAGCGTCATGTTATGACGCTGGTTCCTCCCTCCCCCTCTCTGTACCGATCGGTACAGCGAAGGGGGAAGAGATCAGTGTCAGCAGCGCTGTGGGCTGCATCTGCAGTGCCCACATCACTGCTCACCGAAATGTAACCCCTCGATTCCCTGACAATACTCTGCAATGCCAGCCAATACTCTGCAGTACCCGCCAATACTCTGCAGTACAATTCCAGCCAATACTCTGCAATACCCTGCCAATTCTCTGCAATACCCGGAGATACCCAGCCATACCCGGAGATACCCTGCAATACCCAGTCATAGACATCCCCTCCCGTCGCCCTCCGATGCTTCTACCAACTCGCCAATACGATCAAAGCCAGAATCTTTTTTTTTATTTTTTTATTTCAGGCTTCCCAGCTTAGAGGTGAGATGTGGGGTCTTATTGACCCCATATCTCACTGTAAAGAGGACCTGTCATGCCATATTCCTATTACAAGGGATGTTTACATTCCTTGTAATAGGAATAAAAGTGATCAAAAAATGTATTTTTGTGGAAAAAATGTCAAACTAAAATAAATAAAGTAAAATGAACAAAAAAAAAAATTTTTTTTAAAGCGCCCCTGTCCCCATGTGCTCGGATGCAGAAGCGAACGCATATGTAAGTCCCGCCCACATATGAAAACAGTGTTCAAACCACACATGTGAGGTATCACTGCAAATGTTAGAGCGAGAGCAATAATTCTAGCCCTAGACCTTAAGTAGCAACGTTTGGCGCCATTCCACGAGCATGTGCAGTTTTGAAGAGTGACATGTTAGGTATCTATTTACTCGGCGTAACTTCATCTGTCACATTATGCAAAAATTGGGCTAACTTTACTGTGTTTTTTTTAAGCACAAAACAGTTTTTTTTCCAAAACAAAAGCATTCGAAAAATTTCTGCGCAAATACCGTGCGAGATAAAAAGTTGCAACGACCACCATTGTATTCTCCAGGGTGTTTGCTAAAAAAAAATATATAATTTTTTGGGGTTCTATTTAATTTTCTAGCAAATAAATGATGATTTTTACATGTAGGAGAGAAATGTCAAAATTGTCCTGGGTGCTCCAGAATGCCTGATGGCGCTCCCTGCATGTTGGGCCTCTGTATGTGGCCACACTGTGTAAAAGTCTCACACATGTGGTATCGCCGTACTCGGGAGTAATAGCAGAATGTGTTTTGGGTGTAATTTGTGGTAAGCATATGCTGTGTGTGAGAAATAAACTGATAATATGACAATTTTGTGAAAAAAAAAAGTAAAATAAACCTTAATTTTGCAAAGAATTGCGGGAAAAAATGACAACTTCAAAAAACTCATCATGCCTCTTACTAAATACCTTGGAATGTCTTCTTTCCAAAAAGGGGTCATTTGGGGGGTATTTGTACTTTTCTGGCATGTTAGGGTCTCAAGAATTGAAATAGGCCATCAGTACTTCAGGTGTGATCAATTTTCAGATATTGGCACCATAGCTTGTGGACTCTATAACTTTCACAAAGACCAAATAATATCCACCAATTTGTACTTATTTTTACCAAAGATATGTAGTAGTATACATTTTGGCGAAAATTTATGAAGAAAAATTACTAATCTGCTAAATTCTATAACAGAAACAAAGAAAAATTCATTTTTTTACAGAATTTTCGGTCTTTTTTCTTTTATAGCACAAAAAATAAAAAAACGAGCGGTGATTAAATACCACCAAAAGAAAGCTCTATTTGTGTGAAAAAAAGGACAAAAATTTCATATAGGTCCAGTGTTGCATGACTGAGTAATTGTCATTCAAAATGTGAGAGCACCGAAAGCTGAAAATTGGTCTGGTTATTAAGGGTGTTTAAGTGCCCAGTGGTTAAAGACAAGCAGACTAAGGACATGGAGCACTGGAACCATGTCCTGTGGTCTGATGAGACCAAGATAAACTTACTTGGTTCAGATGGTGTCAATCGTGTGTGACGACAACCAGGCAAAGAGTACAAAGACAAGTGTATCTTGCCTACAGTCAAGCATGGTGGTGGGAGTATCATGGTCTGGGGCTGCATGAGTGCTGCTGGCACTGGGGAGCTACAGTTCATTGAGGAAACCATGAATGCCAACCTGTACTGTGACATACTGAAGCAGAGCATGATCCCCTCCCTTCAGAGAATAGGCCACAGGGCAGTATTCCAACATGATAACTACCCCAAACACACCTCCAAGACAACCATTGCCTTGCTAAAGAAGCTGAGGGTAAAGGTGCTGGACTGGCCAAGCATGTCTCCAGCCCTAAACCCTATTGAGCATCTGTGGGGCATCATCAAACGGAAGGTAGAGGAGTGCAAGGTCTCTAACATCAACCAGCTCTGTGATGTCCTCATAGAGGAGTGGAAGAGAACTCCAGTGGCAACCTGTGAAGCTCTGGTGAACTCCATGCCCAAGAGGTTTAAGACAGTGCTGGAAAATAATGATGGCCACACAAAATATTGACACTGTGGGCCCATTTTATACATTTTCACTTATGGGTTGTAACCTGAGGTAGCTCTGTAATAACCACAAGCCAGCTTATTGAAAGCAAACAGTTCATTGATTTCAATCAAAACTAAACAAAACAACAGCTTGTTCTTGTCCTTGTGCAAGACGCTGTATTGCTTCCTGTAAAGCAGCTACCTGGGCTTGAGTAGTTTCTTGCACGACTGTGAACTAGGCGGCCAGCAAGCAAGTGGTTTCATGTTGCTGGGCTATTGCCTCCTCATTGCTATGGTTGGCTTCTGCTGGGCTATCATGCTCCATGTCACCTTGTGGGGTTTTCAGAGCTTGTGCTGTCCTAACCCAGGACATGTAAATGTGGTACTGGCCTTTTAAATGCTTTCAAATGGCTTTTGTGGCTATACTCTGCTCCACACTCTCCACCAAATCTAACCAGGGGTAGCTCTGTAATAACCGCCAGCCAGCTTATTGAAAGCAAACAGTTAATTTATTCCAATCAAAACTAAACAAAATGACAGCTTACTTCAGTTTTTCTTTGTTCCCATACAGGGGTTAGGCTTCTCCAGAGCAAGGGTGCCAGGTAGGTCAGCCAGAGGGGGTCAGCAGCCTGTGCCTCCGTAGGTCAAAGAGCTCGCACTGGCTGCACAGATTGTGAGACTCTCACTTCCTAGACACAGGTGCATATTTCCCTCTGTTTCCTTTCAAGCCTCCCTCCCCTGGGACTCTGCAACTGTCCTCCTTAAAAGGGACCACAACTCAGATATTGGGGAATGTACCTGCCATCCAGGACACATCCTCAATGTCCTGTACAGGGTGTACTCACTTTTGTTGCCAGTGGTTTAGACATGACTCTAGTATGACTGATGAAGCTCCGCTGCTGTACCAACCACCCAACTCCATACCTTACCCCTTACCATTAAAAGAGACCACACCTTCCTTTTGGAGCATTTCGTGGCCATAGCAGCCCCTTTATTATTCAAAATAATAATTTAACATATAAACAAAAAACATCAACAAAACATCATTTAACTTAAAACCCTGAGCGCGTTAGTCATTTGCAGGAAATTCCCCCTCCCCACCCCATTAGCATATCGATCCAAAACAAGCACTGCGGTAATATTCCTGCAACTCGGCCTCAAGCTGACATGCTAGCTCAAAGACACCCAACTCTTTACCGCAGTGCCCCCATTCACCAGCTGCCATATAAACCCTCACTATATGGCATATCTGCAACGAGCCCATATCTCCAATGGGTCCCGCATCAACTTCTCTGTGGGGAGGGGTTATCTTCCTTTACCTGCATCGACCAACACCCGCCAACCGCTACGACATCCATCACCACAAACCTGAAAAGAAAAGGAGTTAGCCTGTTCACCCCTCTTACGGTCTGCCGCAACCAGATTCCCAAGGCCAGCACCCCGCCATAGTACTCCCCCTATTATGTGGCCTACCATAACAGCACCGCCTAATGTAAGGGAGGGAGGGTGGGAACTTCTCTTCTCCGACTGGCGCTGGGGCGTGGAGCGCGCACACGTCCTCGTGCTGACTCCGCCCCCCCAGCTACTGCAACCAACCGCTGCAGTCCACTATTTCATGCCAGCCCTCCTCCTATCTCTCTGCTCTCGGATACAGGCTGTGCTTTAATGACTGTGTGTTGAGTTATTGAGGGGACAGCAAAGTGTAATTTCTTCAGTGTTGTCACATGAAAAGATATAAAATATTTACAAAAATGTGAGGGTGTACTCACTTTTGTGAGATACTGTATGTTGTTATGAAGACCACTAGCAGGGGAGGTGTTTTGTAGTGCTGTCCTTTACATTTAAAAGTTTTATTTTTATTTTAACTTTTTTGTTTCCACAAGTTGCTACTTTAAATCAAGAAATATTTTATTACTACCTCAAATAGCTCAATTGCCTGCCTTCCTGAAGAAATAATTATTGAAACTCACACTTGCCACCACCCAAGCTCATGTTATTTTAAGGAGTAATAACATGTGTGGTAATCTTTTTGAATTGATTTTAATCTTAAACAATCTTTATAATAACACGCTGACGCTGTGATAGCACTAGAAGTGGCAAATCTCTACTATTTACAGAGCAGAAAAAATAGCAACATTATGCAGGTTTGTGAATATAAGCTATGAAAGTTGGGAATGAGAAAAGCACCCCAAAAATGTGCTGTGCTATAGGAGCCAGGAGGAAGTGAAATAATGCACACATGCACAGTGGAGCTACTGTGCAGAGCGAGCAGCAGTCATTGCAACATATTTGTGCCAGAAAGGCCTGAAAAAATTGCACTAGTTTTAAAGTTTTTGCAGCCAGCACTATGCTATTGCCACTAAGCATCAGGGCTCCAGCACACTGACAAGGGAGCAATTTTCTGAGCACCTATGTCTTCCACTCTGGGCAGGATAACAGTGACTAACTCCACCCTGACTTTGCCTTCCATGGTGGACATACCCCTTAAGGGGTCTTTATGGACAGGGCTCCACCACAGCAGACCATAGACCTGCACTTGTATGGTACCCTGCAGCTAACAACATGCTACACCACGTGCCAAGGTGAGTGCCCACACAGGATCCAGTGTACAAAGCAACTTTACCAACTGACGTCTAGGTACGGTCCTCCAAGGCTCAAGGAGCCAACTGATCTAGGAAGCTGCTGTACCTATGGTACAGCTAGAATCTCGATAGAAGAGTTTTGAGAAGAAAAAGCCAAGGCAAAGTAAGCTTAATATGGAGAAGAAGCTCCTCACCATTTTTTTTTCCAAAAAAATTTTTTTTTCAATTTTTTTTTCAAAAATTATTTTTTTTCAAACATGATTTTTTTTTCAAAAATTATTTTTTTTCAAACATGATTTTTTTTTCAAAAATAATTTTTTTTTTTTACTTTTTTCTTCAAACATTTTTTTTAATTATTTTTTTTCATGGGGTGGTCATAATGTTTTGGCTGATAATGGGGTGGTCATAAATTATTTGACAGCTGGTCATGTGGTAAGGGGTCGGGATCCCTTACTCCAAACTGTAATCCAGCGAGTCTCATAGACTTGCTGATCACAGAGCGCAGGCCGCGCGTGCACAGCCACTCGTGCATGGGACGATGTCAATAGACATTTTCCCGGCAAAGCAGGTCCATGCTGTAGCCGTCATTCGGCTATAGCGCACATCTCTAGTGGTTAATTTAATGACATTTTCTGAAATGATCACTAAACTTAAACAGCTTTTTCACAAAAACTGTAAAAGATATCAAACTGAAAAGATATAGTCAGATAGCTGAATATTTTGTGAACATTTGAAAGTTTGTTTGGCGTCTGTAGGTGAAAGTATGAAGGAGCTCAAACTTTTGGCAGTGGAAGAAGATTCCATGGATTTTAAGCATGCTCTATTGACTATAATGTTAAATTTTTTTTTAAAAAGCTTAATATTTTAAAAAGTATAAATAGTAGAAAAAAAAGTTGAAGACATCCCATCATCAGCTGAAAGAGCTGAACATTTTAAAAGATGAATGGCTTTAATAGCTGAAAGTATGCAGAAGTTACACAGAGCCAAAAAACGTATGGAATAATAATAAAAAGATGATGATTAATAAATAAAAAATTAATAACAATAGTGGGACTGCTAAAGCATTCCCATTAATAAAAGTAAGTGGTCTTGCTATGCAAGAACACTTAATAATAAAACGCAGAGCCAGGCTGCCGGTGACAAGTACAAGAGGCTTGAAAGAGAGCCATAATATTGCCTACGGCTAAACCACCCTGAATGCGCCCGCTCTTGTCTAATCTCAGAAGCTAAGCAGGGTTGGGCCTGGTTAGTTCTTGGATGGGAGACCCCTTGGGAGGGAATACCAGGTGCTGTAGGCTTTTGCTTTTCTTCCAGCAAGGGTCACTCTCCTCTATGCCTCTTTTTACATTCATTTTTACCCAAAGCGCTCTGCAAGCCCTCCGGCACACCTAGCTCCTCCAAAATCACCCCTGCCCAGCCCCCACTTTTTATAAGCCCACTTCCCTTTTCTCACCCCTTCTTTCAAAAATACACTTTCTTTCTTCTCTCTTTCTCTACCTGAAACGATTTATTTTTATTTTTTTCAAAAATGATTTTTTTTTTCAAAAATGTGTCCTATCACCTAAAGGTAGCTGCATGTAACCCATGGTTAAGACTAAGATCCTGTGTTCTGTAATGTACGTTTACGAAAGTCTGCTTTGTGAACTTAGCCTTTTTCCTGCTTTACAAGCCATTTTAATACCAAAATTCTACATAAGCATCAAAACACACAAGCCCATCTAGTAATAACTACTACACAAGTTATGAAATTACATTACGGAAACAGGAACTGTATGCATGTGCTCATCCTTTAAAAATTCCCCAGCTTGCACAGTTCACACCTCTGGGTATCTTGGAAAATGAGTGGGTATCTTTAGCTGTCTACTTCAAATGGGTATCCAGAATAAAGTACATAACATGTGAAGCCACTTCCTAGAGGATTCTGGGGTTATTGCCAAACCATCTGGAAACTGTAAAATTAAGCAAATAAGTTGCAAGAAGTCAACTAGAAATATCACTTAAAGATGATGATCTGCTGTACTTTTTGGACTAACTATAGAGTATTAAAGGCCAAGAACATATCATAGTAAAGGTTACATGGGATGCGTAGGTATGGAAAGAACGTCAGTACCTCCCAACACTTATTGAAATAAAATTTTACAAAACTGTCTATTTTTTTTCAATGATAGTAAGTAAAAAAAAAAGTGTTGCATGAGTTGCAGTCAAAAGAAGCAGCGGTTTCAACTTCTAAAATTCAATAGCCTTCTACTTCTTATATTTTTATTTATTTTGTTTTGTGTTTCAATGTTTTTTATTGAATTTTTGGGAAACAAAAAGAACATACAGGAAATAAAGTATAAATATAGTGGTTGTCGAACATTGACAATGCAGTTGAAGTACAGTCACATTACATGCATGAGGAATGAAGAGCATCCAACATCGAAATACAGTGTATTGAACCCCTATAGTTTATATAATATAAAGAAGTAATTTCAAGAGTCTACATGGTAAGACCTTTGATACCAAGTGGTCCAAGGTGCCCAGTTATTGATGGCAGAGGACATTCAGTGCAGGTTATGCAGGGCCATCTTTACCGTGGTGCAAAAGGGGCAGCTGCCCAGGGCCCTGTCATTGTTGGGGGGGCCAAAGCAGCTGCCCCTGGAGCCCTCGCTGCCCTCAAATAGTTCTGGCGTAGCGGTCACAAATACAGCTGTCCTGTCCCCCCCTCCCCCTGTTTACTCTCCAAGTTCGGTTAACTCTGAGCAGCCACACTGATAGGGGAGAAGCACAGCTGTGGGCTGTATGTGTAAGAGCCTGCT